>NC_136071.1:1004488243-1005688243 GCF_964261635.1 Lissotriton helveticus | reverse complement strand
CCTAGATAAGCATTTCATTGGTAAGCCTTACAAGGAAGCACCCCAATGCACTGGTATATGCAGAGTCTACTGTCGGTGGGAATGTGGCAACGAATTTGTAGGAGAGAATACTGCGGAAATGAGAGTCTATTGGGGTTGCCGTAGTTGTTTACATGTAAGCTGCATGCCGCATCAGTGCCCCTTTGACCGCTTCCGCAACTCATCTGCTACCTCTCCACCAGAATGGGATCTAGAGTTCCACCATAGGCTGCTTCAACCCCTTTCCTCCCCCTGTGGCCTCAGTACTTCTGCCGGATTATGATGAGCTTCTTATATTGTGCCTTGAAAATCTTCTGAGGCCTCTCAAAGTCCTCCCAGCCCAGTACCTGCTGCTCTCCTGATGCCCTCTTTTATTTTATTTTCTCTTTTTGTCCCCTGTTCTTTATTCCTTCCCCCCTCCCTTCCCTGTGCTTCACCTTCGTTTCTCTCTTCTTCCTTCCGCTACCCTTCTCCTTCCTTCCCCTTTTCTTCCCTTCTCCTTTATTCTTCCTTCTCTCAGGACTCCAGCTGGGTGTCCCTGAATGCCATCGCCATGTAAGTCTTTAAGCAATGTGCTTAGCCGTGATTAAATTAAGACCAATACGACTGCACTGTTGCAGTTGTGCATCTGCTTCTCACCGTCCACTGCTCGTCCACCACTCATCACTCTGCCGAGGGGAAGTCAGTCCGTCTCATTGGTTCCTCATCGGCTCCTCGATACATCAGGCAGGACAGATAAAGATGGAGGCGGAGGTGAGGCAAAGACAGGAGTGAATTTTGCAGTATCCGTAGGCAGATATGGAGACCAGGAGCTTCTTGTCCTCGCACTTCCAGCCAACTAAGTGAATCTTTAGGTAATATCTCCTGGTCGGACGCCACACGCCGCTGTCGTTAGTCAACAGCCATCTTGCAGGCTCCTCTCCGGAACTGGCTCAGCCACGGATCATGACGGGTGCTCCTTCCTGTGACCACTACTCATGCGTAAATCTGCTACTTCCCCTATCAGTAACTTTACACTTTTTTGCCGTTCACCAGTTCAGCAAGTAAAGTTACTCCTAGGTGCAGACTTATTTGGTGGAGCCTCTGTTATCAGGATGTATGAGTATAAAGTTACCATTAATAACTATTCACATGTAGGCAGAGGTATGTGCCACCAGGGCAAAGATCTGCTAAAATATTGGAAAATAAGTTATAGTTCATTACACTTAACTAAAGAATCTTTTATTATAAAATATTAATTTTATATAAATGCATACATGTATTTAAAATCTAGAATCAATAACATTAACATGCTATAGAATATTACACTGTGTATTAAATTAATAAATGAAAAAAATATATTTTTAATATGAAAATTACATTGCTAGATCATTTTTAAAGAATTAGCATTTATGTTTAGAATTGCTTTTAAATGTTAATAATAATTTACACAAGTTGCAAACTTCATTATAATGTTATTATTAACATCATTTTTATTCAAAATGTAAAACATAGTTTTATTTAAATGTTTTTTTCTATGGGTGTTATTTTAATTCCATGCCTCCATTATTTTGTATTTGAGTGTGTTGCAGTAAGAGTGATGTAACATATTAGGACATAAACACTTAGTAATACTCCAGAAGATAAATCTTAGTACAACCACTTGAATTGGGATATAAATAAGTCACAAAAAATAGTAATGAACACACTTGAAAAACAAGAATGCTGACTTTAGGCTTTACTTTTACTGAAATCCTTTTCCTACATATTTCAGATTTTGGATGGGTAGAAATACAGTTATGCCACTGTATACCTCTTTGGTTGGTCTTTCCCTCCCAGGATGTAAATTTACCTCTGACCTATGTAATATTTCCAAATATGATTGTATTTATTGTCGAATATCCATCTTTAAACAGAAAACCCTTTGCCAAGGGAAGAATAGCAAAGCAGTGGATCTGAAAGTCAGTGATGATGTGTCAGCTTATTTCTCAAAAGAAATACATTTTTAATTGTGCCACTGTCTGAAAAACTCTGAGTCGATCCTTGTGGTTAGACAATTTCCACACAACTCAATTGCAAGTGTAAATCTCCTTCTGATTACTACAGGGTCAAAGATACTTGAGAAAAAGATTAAATAATTTTTTCTGGGTATCACTGATGAACTGATAAGATTCTCACACAAACTACCTTAAAGTTCAGAAATTCTTAAGCTTGGCCCTAAATATTGTCTCTAGTCTGGTTTTCCATTGCACTTTATGTTTTTGCAGTTTCAAATAGCTAATCATTCGACTTAATGTTAGCACAATTTGCTCTATTTCCATAAGCAATATGTTCTGGCCAAACATAGAGAGTCAGAGTTCCACCGTTCAACTCAGGACTTACAGAGATCAGCTGCGGAATGCCTGAAGGATCCAAAATCAGGAACCGCCAAAACAACGCTGTTTTATTCTCCTGCTTCCACATGCTCCATCTGCTTCATAAGATCTTCAAGTGGATGTCCACCGAGTCCAGGAAAACGGTCACCCATGCGCTTTTCACCAGCAGACTCGACTATGGCAACCCACTCTACGCAGGTACCACCCAGAAACTCCTAAAGAAACTGCAGAACATTTAGAATGCCTCCACCAGACTCATTCTGAACATCTCACACCGCAGCCACATCACAGGCCACCTGAGAGACCCACACTGGCTACGTGTCAACAAAAGAATTACCTTCAAGCTCCTCACACACACCTACAACGCCCTCCACAACGCCAGACCCGCATATCTCAACCACTGCCTCATATTCTACTCTCTCACCAGATATTTCCACTCCACCCAACTGGTCCTGGCTACCATTCCATGGATCCGCAAGACCATGGCTGGCAGAAGATCCTTCTCCTATCTTGCTCTGAAGATCTGGAACTCATTGCCTCTGCACCACATGCAATCACCATTGCTGCTGCAATTCAAGAAGGACCTCAAGACCTGGCTCTTTCACTGAACCACAGATCCTCCCCTCCACGTCCCCTCACCATCCAATAAATGTGTCTACTGAAGGAGCACAATATGGTCCCCTATCTGCCGAAGATAAGTGTGAGTTCTGTAACGTTTACAAATTAAATCAGTCCTCTTACATTCCATGTGAGCAAACATACTGGTTCACACCTTCAGGTAATGGCACATCACACAGGCCCCCAGTCCACTTCTATCTGGTCCTCTGTCTCAGTTCCTGCACTACCCCCCACAAGCAAAAGAAAATAAGTTTCCCTTGAGACAATGCTAAGTGAAGGTTACGATACCAAGCCTCACAATGTCATAAGTACATACAATAGAAACATATGGGTAGTTAAAAATTCATTTATTTGAATAACTTAAAAACACAGGAGTAAATTTCACTAGTCTAGATCCCTAGTCTTAAAACACGGTTAAAACAATACACACAATTGCGACCTGCACAATTGAGAAGAAAGGACAGAACAGGTACAACATGCAATTGTTGAATACAGTTTGTATATTCTGATGAAAATTGCATCGATCCGCTGTACGACGCAGAACCCCAGAGACAGCGGATCGATGCAATTTTCATCAGGTAGTCTTCGCAACAGGCCATTAAAGAAGTACTGTTGACAGTTGAACTACCCTTCAGGATATCCTTCCTCCTGATTTTACAAAGAAAGGGCTGAAGAAGAGGCACTGTTTTTAAACCAACATACTGTTTTTAAACCAACATACGTCCTATACTATCATAAGAAATAGGGACCGCAAGGCAACCACTCAAGGGCAATTACATATACCCCCTGATTGTGACAGCTTACCATTGGTCTTGATAAAGGTGGTAATTATAAGGAGAACCCACCGAAACGCGTCGACGCACAAAGTGGTATAATTCAAGTCTCCAACACCAGAGTTGATATGCTGATGTCATAGCAATACAATATTGGTGTTATCACAACGGAGCCAGAATATACAAACTGTATTCAACAATTGCATTTTGTACCTGTTCTGTCCTTTCTTCTCAATTGTGCAGGTCGCAATTGTGTGTATTGTTTTTACCGTGTTTTAAGACTAGGGATCTAGACTAGTGAAATTTACTCCTGTGTTTTTAAGTTATTCAAAATAAATGAATTTTGTTTTGTGTGTAACTTTTTATTATATAAAACAAAAGGAAACAACACATCAAACATACAATCAAGGCAATACAGTAATAATAAAGCCATTAGGTCTGCGCGCAAGGAGGATGGGAGATACATAATCACAGGAGAAAAAAATTCTTTGAATACAGATGAGGGGAGGGCGCCAAAGGTAGAATTGCATATGAACAGCACAATATACCACAGCTAGAAGGAATGTAGGTCAGGGCGACTGGGAAGGACTAGGAATAGCAGTGAGTGGGGGCGTACAGATATCTCCACGGTATGAGTTCCATGGGTTCCAAATCTTCCCCCATTTTTTGGGCCTGCCTCTTGCCATATACACTGTCTTCTCTCTGAACATGCACCAGTCCAGACTCTCCTTCCAAGCAGTCACTGTAGGCGGCCTCGGGGACCCCCACAACTGTGCAAT
This sequence comes from Lissotriton helveticus, assembly GCF_964261635.1. NCBI lineage: Eukaryota > Metazoa > Chordata > Amphibia > Caudata > Salamandridae > Lissotriton > Lissotriton helveticus. The sequence continues at coordinate 1,005,683,701 of NC_136071.1, read as the reverse complement.
ATCCCTCTTCGCAACCATATTGGCCAGAGTCACCCACCGAAGCTGCGACAAGTCATAATCATTCGGACCCCACACATTCAATAAACATTGTTGGGCTTCCGGCATCATCACAACACCCGTTACTTCATCCATCACCTCATGTATACGTTTCCAAAATCGCACCACCTCAGGGCATTCCCATATGATATGGAGATAGGTGCCAAGGAGACCACACCCACGCCTACACATGCCATCCGTGGAATAGCCCATATGGATCAGACGGGGACCGGTGACATAGATTCTGTGGAGGATCTTGAGTTGGACCAGATGGAGGCGGGCCGGAATCGCCACCTCCCTGGGAGAGGAGATCGCGGACTGCCAGTCCTCATCATCCAGTTCGATACCATCAGCAATCCAGGCTTCACGAAGACGATCGAGCAGACTCGATTGGTCATTAATCATTTTCTTATAGAACAGCGAGATAGTACTGTCTGGCACATAACCGTCTAGTATACGATCTTCGAGGGGGGAGGAATCCGGAATATCACTACCCACTGGCAACACAGAGTTCAGAGCATGGCTCACCTGGACATAACAAAAATTTTCCCTGTCACTCAGCTTATACTCTATTTGCAGATCCGAGAAGGTCTTCACCCCTCCTTTATCCCAGAGATCACGCACTTTACTAATACCGATCGTGTCCCATTTATCAAATCCCTTCGTCTTCCATAGGCCACCCAACTTCGCAGAGGCATAGAGCGGAGTTGCACCAGTTAATTTATCACTCCAGCCCATAGCCGCCATTGCGCTATGCCATACCCGCACGGCTATAGCGGTAGGTCCCGAGAGTTGTGAACGGGAGGGTCCCGAATAAAGCGCCCTGTAGTAATCACCACCCGGTAGCAGCCACTTATCCATTTCAAATGCTGGATTCAACACCGGGCCATACATCCCGTGGTTGATGGCAGCAAGGTGGGAGGCCCAATAGTATCTATGAATATCCGGGAGCGCTATACCGCCATCATACCAGGGAAGTGTCAATTTTGGAAGAGCGATGCGTGAACCTCCGTCCCATATTAATTGCCTCTGCAACGATTCTACTTCCCGAAAATATTTCGACGGGATGACATCAAAACTATTCTGAAGTGCGTATAGGAACCGCGGTAAGGACATCATTTTAACAAGCATTTGCAATGCAATAGGTCTCGCATTAGGAAAGTTTGAGCTATTGGTATTGTAAATGGCAAAGTTTTTATTTATGTTTCTTTTTTTTAAATAGCTAAATTAATAGCTTCGTCATTTACAATGCCAATAGTTATAACTTTCGCAAATGTGATACCTATAGCATTTGTAATGCAATATGTTTTGTATTTACAAACCGCGAGAGGACAAAAAAAAGCTCCGGACCACCGCCTCCTCCCAGGCCTTCAAAAGGGACCTCAAAGTTCTCCTCCTCCAGAGACACCTCCAAAAGTAATTCACGTCCTCTTGCTATTTGTGAGGAAGACTTCCCACTACTGATAATTTCTACTTTCCATGACCATGGAAGTGCCTTCCCAGTGTAGGCCTGTGATTGGAGGGTCTGCCTTTTTGCAGTATTTTCCATGTACTGGTGTTCGGTGCCCTTTTGTAACATGCACACACCACTAGAATCGCATCCACAATATTGCCCTAACCACTGCATCGCAAGGTAAGCAAAGGTGGAGTTAGGAACAGTAATAATATAGTTATTATGATAATGTAGTTTTAGATCATGTACTGAATTAAATATTATGATAGGTCAAAATGATTTACCTTGATGTATTGACTTACAAGCATCTTACGTGTTGAGTAAGATTCCACGCGGATAAGCTGTTAAGGATGGTGTATTGTACATCCACCCACAGAGAGACGACCTACAGCTGACCTAATCAGTCGTTCAATAACTGGCCCGAAATCACACCCATATTATTCCAGCTGTGGCACTCTAGCACGTCAGAACGTAAATAACTTGAAATACCACACATAACACCCACATCACAGCCCGTTACACTGATGCTTTTGTGTCAGATTAGTGGAGAGGTGGTGGAAGGCCCTTCATCTGAAGTGCAGAGATAAGAAGAGGCCCAGATAAGGGCTTCTAGCACCCGTGGAAAACTACTGCTTCGTGCTCACGTGCAAAACGTGGCAGCTGTACACTGCTGCAATGCCACCGAAGGGACCAGCAGGTCTTAGATTCAAGGGATCGCTAATACAGGTCTACAAAGAAAATCCACACATCCTTCTTATCATCAACTACAAGGGAGGTGGAAACAGCAGGGGGTGGGCGCCCTCCCAAACCCAACTGGAGGGACCGGATGTTACTGAACTCTTTTCGGGATCATAACAGCAGCTGGGCTTTCACTACGCACGAGGATCCTTGCCATGGATATCCTGTATTATTGGAGCTGACCCCCAAGCCTTGCTCTCTGACCCTCCCTTCATTGTTACGAATTACATAATATTCCACTGCACGACATGAAATAATGTTTTTCCGGGCGCGAGCTCTCCTGCGCTGAGACTTGCGTGCCAGGAGTTGGCAGGTGGGTAAGCTTAGGAAATACACGCGTGCTCAAAACAGGGAAATTAGCGCCACAATGCCTTTTCAACCCCACTAACACACGCGTCACCTTCCTGCACTAAACCCAGCGCCAAGTGTGACAATCATCATTGGTACAGCGCTCCAGCTCACAGCCCATTCCAAATGCGAAAGACTTGACCTCGCGACAGACACCAGGTGATAAACGGACACAGCCAATTTTCAATCCTATGTACGCGCACAGGATTTAGAGTCCACATTGTGGCTGCTGGCACGTCAAAACACGTGCGCAAGCTTGGCAGTAGGGACTATTAAACAAATACCGCCTTCGGGTAAAGTCTGCGCTATATAAAAATGCATAAATACATAAATAAATAAATACCGCCTTCGGGTAAAGTCCGCGCTATATAAAAATGCATAAATAAATAAATAAATAAATAAATACCGCAAATCAAACATCCTCGTCACTCTGCCGGCCTGCGACCAGGAAGTCAGGCAGGCCGGCGCGACAACCGGAAACAGGAAGTAGGAGGGCGGGAGCCTACCCCGCCTCCCACGGAAGAGCCGCGATTGTTTGGAGCACCGGAGCAGGCAGGAGCCTACCCTGCGCCCCGGTGCCGAAGGAGGGAAGAAGATTCCTGCTGCCGGGCCCTGCAGCTGAGGAGAGCCGCCGCACGAAGGAAGCCGGTGAGTGGGTTGCTGAGCTGCGGGGGGGGGAAGCATGTGTGTGCGCGTGCGCGTGCGGGGGGGGGCGGGCTGTGTATGTGTGTGTGCGTGCGTGCGTGTGTGTGTGTATGTGTCTTGGAGTGCGCGTGTGTCTGTTTAAGGGAGGGTGCGTGTGTGTATGCAGTGTGTGTATGTGCGCATGCGTGAGTGTAGAGTGTTTGCGCAAGGGAATGAGGCAGGAGAGGGGCACGGCGCCGTGCGCGCTCACGAGGTCAAAACCGAGCAGATCTGCGCTCGTGCACCCTCTCCTGTCCACATTCCCAAAAACGGGTAGCAATAGTTGTCAAAGCACACTGCAATCAATGCTTACGCATTGAATGCAGGTCGTGCTTTGACCTAAAAAGGTCCGCACGCCCTAGGGGAGATAACGGTAATTTACGCCAACGCGCTACATCGGAGCGCAACCTTTGGAGTGGGGGGAGTAAATTACGTTCATAGCGAACCGCCGGATCCAACGAGATAAACACACCCAAGTACTTAAAGCCAGACTGCGACAACTGGATGGGACAGCCCCGCGGCAAACGAGGGACATCCCCCGCAAGTACATAAACGTAGGATTTCGACCAATTAATGATAAGGCCCGAGTTCTTCCCGAAGGAGTTAAGTACGTCAAACAATACGTTGAGCGATTTTTGGGGAGATGTAAGGTATAATAAAATATCATCCGCGTATAAGGAAATGCGATCTTCGAATTCCGGCGTCCAGCGTATACCCTTCATCGAAGGTTCCCACCGTAGCCAAGCCGCGAGTGGCTCCAACGCCAAGGCAAAGAGGAGCGGGGACAACGGACAACCCTGCCGCGTGCCCCTCCCAAGAGTAAAAGGCACGGAGACACGGCCATTAACCACCACCTGTGCCAGTGGCGTTTCATACAGGAGTTTGACCCAACCAATAAAACCAGCGCCGAATCCAAATTTGGCAAGTACCGCCCAAAGATAAGACCATTCGATTGTATCAAAGGCCATCGTGGCGTCCAAGGACGCCAAGATGGCCGGTTCATGCAGCGTTGGGGCCCTCGCGAGAACACCATGCAAACATCGCAGATTTAATGCCGTGTTACGGTGCGGCATAAAACCCAATTGATCCGGATGAATCAGGTCGCTAATAACCGTAATCAAACGATTAGCAAGCAGTTTGGCGAGGATCTTGGGCTCCGCATTTAAGAGCGAAATAGGTCTATAAGATGAGCAGCGATCCCGTGGTTTACCCTCCTTATGGATCACCACAATAGTCGCAAGACGCTGATCTCTGGGGAGGGAGCCACTGTTTCTCGCAGCCAAAAACATATCACGGAGATAGGGAGCAAGAGTATCAGGGCATAATTTATACAGTTCAACAGGAAGGCCATTGGGACCAAGAGCCTTGCCGGAACGAATGGAGCGTAGCGCGAGAGCCACCTCATCCACCGAGGGCGTGGCGTCCAAACAGTCACGATCCGATTCCGACAAACATGGAAGTGCTATATCTCGAAGCAACAACTGCGAATCCTCCTCGGGCCTGTCGGACACCGAGGTATAGACCTCTCGAAAATAATCAGCAAAGCATTCAACAATTTCAACAGGGTCCGTTACACGCACACCACCACATGTCTCAATCACCGGAACCACTCGACTCGCTCTCTCCTTTCTGTCCAGCCAGGCAATCAATTTTCCTGCTTTATCACACACATCATATAGCCGTCCCTGCTGTTCCCTACTCATCGTCTTTGCCGCATCAGTAACCAAAGTTTTATATTCTAATTGTTTAAGGCGGAGTACATGTAATGTTTCTCGAGACGCCCCTCGCTCCGATGCAGTCTCCAGGTCTGTGATTTCAGTCTCGAGCTGAACAATTGCCTCATTCTTACATTTCTTAGCACACCCCACCAAAGACAATGCCTGTCCCCTGATCACAGTCTTAAAAGCTTCCCATAACGAAACAGGCGAGGATACAGAACCAGCATTCTCAGTAAAATACAGATCAAATAATTTAATCAATTCAGTGTGAGTCTTAGGGTTAAGAAGATACCAGGGGTTAATCGGGGCTACCCTCCCTTCGGCGCCGATGCTAAGATTAAAATGAAGCCAAATAGGGGAATGGTCTGATATACCCCGGGCCAAGTGTCTAATCTCTCCAATCGAGGAGGACAGGGCAGCCGATATCAGGATATAATCCAATCTAGAAAGACTACCATGAGCTCCCGAATGGAAAGTAAACTGTGTTTGCTCTGGATGCATTAGTCTCCAACAATCTATAAGTCCCAATGTTTCCAGGAAGTCACCCAACCAGGCTTGCGCAGCAGGAAGATCTCGGGCGGATATCGGTCTATTCTGCCAGAAATGACGGAGTTAAAATCACCACCCAATATCAAAACACCCTCCGGGACACCCAGAACCATCTGCCCCATGTCCGTAAATGTCGTGGATTGTAAGCCCGGGGGGACATACACCGACACCAACGAAATTGGTTTTCCCTCCCACCGCCCAACAAGTGCAAAATATCGACCCCTGGCATCAAGGATCACATCATCAATCTCGAGGGGGAGGGAAACCCTAAGCAAAATACCCACTCCTCTAGAACTAGATGTAAATCCGGAATGGGCAGCAAGACGATAACCCCGTCTATTAAGAGTGTGACAAGTATTTCCTATTAAGTGAGTCTCTTGTAGCAAAACGACATCAGGCGAAAGGCGCCGCAACAGCTGCATAACCACCCCTCTCTTTATCCGATCACCCAACCCATTCACATTCCAGCATAATACCCTCAACCCTCTACCCCCATCTAGATCCACAATGAACTCCCATCGCAAAACGAGCATCACACCAATGTCAAAGATAATGAAAGTACCTTGCCTTGAAAAAGAAAAGACAAACAATCCCAAAACATGTCCCTCCCTCCCCCAATATTCCCAACACAACTCCCCCCACCCTGCACCCCTGCACCGACTCAAAAGCCACCCCAATTTGCAGTGTGCCTGTTGCCCTAACACTTACAAACAAAGAACTAATCTACACAAAGAAAACCCCAGAGGAGGAAAGGGTCCCGCCAGCCCCGCTACCCCCCAAGATACGAATGGAATGATCAAAGAAGTCAGTGAGCCTCAGCTGGTCACGTGGAATAGTGTTCCGGACACAGGCACCATAATCATTCTTGGTCCATCAGTGCCCCCTCAGCACCACCAGCATGTTCCTGGCCAGCACGGCGAGCCGGCAAAGTGTCCAACCAATCACTCGCTTCCTCAGGCCTGACAAAGAAGAATGTTCGATTGTCATATTCAACACGCAGCCGGGCCGGGAATAACATAGCGTATTTTAGTTCCATGTCTCTTAGTCGCCGTTTCACCCCTTGAAATCCCATGCGTTGTTTCTGGACCGATTGAGAAAAGTCCGGATAAAAGTTCACAGCAGCGTTCTCGAACTGCGTAGGGCCACTCGTCCGTGCCGCCTGCAAAATGGCGTCGCGATCTCTAAAGTTGAAGATCCGTGCAATAATCGGACGGGGAGGAAAACCGGGCTTCGCCTGTCCCCCTGGCACTCTATGTGCACGTTCGATGGCAAAGAATTTGCTCAGGCCTTTGGGTGCAAGATGATTAAGAATGAGGTCTTCCACTCGAAGATCAGTGGAGAGTGAACTAGAATCTTCTGGGACCCCAATAATACGCACGTTGTTGCGCCGTGCACGGCCTTCAAAATCCTCCAAGCGACGAGCAAAAAAGTCAATAGCAGATCTAAGGTTGCACACTTCTGTTTGCAAGTCGGACACGTCCGTGGTAAGGCTGGATGTCTTTAGGTCCAATGACTTCACCTTCTCGTTCGTCTTGGCCAAATCAGTTCGAATGAGGTTAACATCAATAGCCACCGTGTCCAACTTCAGAGCCAAGGCTTCATACTGTTGGCCAATAGAAGACTGAATACCAGCAATGGCGCCCATCACGTCCTGTAACGTTAATTCCGCCAATACAGCAGGATCGTCGACAGCCTCCTCCTGGGACTTAGGCGCGCCACCAGGGGATCCTTTAGAAAGTGTGTAGCGATCCATGACATTCGTCTGGGTTGAACCTCCACGGGTGGTGGTCTTGACTTTCCGTTTCTCACTCTCAGGCTTGCCCGTCATGGCGAGCCGGGTACCCCGGAGGGAGGCTTGGGATCTGGTCCAAATGGCTCCTTAAAATTCACAGACAAGAATACAGGAGGCGAAGTTGAGCCAATTTGAGTCCACAGCCAAACAGTCGCTAGCTCGAAGCTCAATGAGCTGGCATCGGAGCTCGTCCGATCCACAGACACACCGCAGATGGGAGACAGTGCGCTGGAGAAACGAAACCGAAAGTGAAGTGAGGCTGTGGTCTGATCCCCTCAGGCCGTTGTTGTTAAATTACGACCTGGGCACTGCTACAACTCAAGGTCCAGGCTGGTCCATGGAGAAGGCCGCAAAGTTCAGGACGGCAAAACTCGGGGACCGTGTGTTCGATTCCGACCCAAAAACCTGCTAGTACATCAGCCGGGTTGTGTCTTCAAAGACCTTCCATCAAATCAGGATCTTATCCAGGATAAATGCGGGAGGCAGCGAGGGACCTCAGGAGCCCTGTGCTCATGCGGCCATCTCGGATGCGCGCGAAGCTCCTCCTCAATAAATGAATTTTTAACTACCCATATGTTTCTTTTGTATGTACTTATGACATTGTGAGGCTTGGTATCGTAACCTTCACTTAGCATTGTCTCAAGGGAAACTTCTTTTCTTTTGTTTGTATAACCCCATTTCCCTTGGTTCTTCAAGGGGTACCTCTCGACTTCCTTCACTACCCCCCACAAGAACAGGATGCACCATCTGCTGCACAAACAAGATCACTAATCTGTAATTGGCCCCTCACCACCCTCCCTGGGTAAACACTTCCGAAGGCAACTAGTGTCTCCCCAGCCATTATTCAGCATCCCCCCACCCAAATAACATAAAGTAGTAGAACTTCAATGTGTGTTAGAACCTACACCGTACGTTACTAATAGGAAATGTATCCACGGGGCAAAGTGCAGCTGGGCAAACAATCCTTGCAAGCAGCCTGTTCTGCAATTCTACCCCTGTGAAGCCCTACTGTTCCACACACCCTACCCAACTTAGTCAAGCACAAATGCAATAATAGGGAAGAGGGAAGGGAGTAAAGAAAAAGAGGGGAGAGGCAGAGCAATCAACCAAGGCCAGAGCCCATCTCCAATGCAGCCCCGGAGCCCCGGAGCCCCATGCAGGAAAAAGTGTCTGCAGCCCAGTATCAATAGTAGTGAGCCAGACTGCAGATCCACTGCCACAGTGGGGCATAAGTGGTGCACAGTACCTTATCTGCTGTTTACACGTTGCAGGTAGCCATCTCGACCCAGCCACGGCCCGACACCTGCAGCATCACAGGTTGAGGATAGTGCACAGCGTCAACTGCTAGGCCAAGACAGTGTCTGTGTCTGAATTCTGAGTATCATCCACCAAATTTGAACTGGTGCAAGAAGATGCCGCAGAGGTGATTGTTTCAACCAGTGCCATACATCATATGGTGCCATGAATGGCACTGTAATTAAGAACCTTTGCTAAAACAGTCCTTGGGGCACCCCCCTCCCACAGCTGTGGCAGGCACATGATCTGTGCACCCTCTCCACCGTAGAGAACTGTGACAAATTCAAATCTGGGAGTGCTACCTTGATCCTTCCCTCCAGGAAGGTCTCCGGGGTGCTTCACTCAGCCCCCTCAAGGAACCCCACGAACCTCAGGTTGCATCTGCAGGATCTCCCCCCCATCCTCCACTCTTACCTCTAATTTACTTGATCGGGGCTCAAGCGTGGCCACTGCAGCCTTCAGCGTGGACATTTCCACTTGCATCACAGATAACTGTTGCTCCATTTTTACGGACATCTCTGCCACCTTGCGTCGATCCGTTCTCAGCAGATTTAAATCTAGTGCCATGGGTTCGATCTTTGGCTGCACTGCCAGATCTGACGCCTTGATAGCCACCAGAATCTGGGTACCCAACAGTTCACGTGTGTCTTGAGTCCTCTCACTGCCATCCGCTGGCATGCCTTGGCTCACACCCAGGGCAGTAAATTGATCCATTTTTGTGTGCTGCATACCCCTATTTAGTTTGTCCTTGCCCATAATGCGTCAGGGACCCAATCAAACTAAGCAGGCACTCAGTTTGCATCTGCCGGGAGTAGCAGGCAGAGCCGGTCTCTCAGCAGGCACAACAGATTCCTTTGCCACCGTCGTAGGTTTTGTTGCTCATCCAGGCCACCTCAGGTGTGAACGGGCCACCTCTTCCTCAAGGTTCCAGCAGCAGAGGGACCCATGTCTGGGCATACCCTTGGCAAACATAGCAAACACAACAAGATGATGGACAGAGTGCTGAAAACTTTTCAAACACTAACCCCTAGTAAATCCATCCCAGTTCTCTGTATGGGGGGGCGAATGTTTGACACTGTACAGCACTTCGTCCATCAATTGTTCTTTTTGCATTTGTCGCCTTAGTGGGAAGGCTATGCACAGACGTGAGTCCCGTGCTCACCATGCCACTGGAATCAGGTTATCCTGGCTGATGAGAGGTGACATCATAAAACCGGTCCTATGATGCTTGTTTGTGGTCCTGTGGAGACCTGGCCTGACAGTTTGGGCTGGACAGTTCCTATGGGAAGCAGGTTCAAGACTGATTTGCATATGGCTGGTTCCAAACAGTGGTGGTGTGGTGCGCAGAAAAAGCGATGAATTTAGGCCTTTTATTTTTGCAGCCTATAAGTAGCATTTAGTTTACAGGGCCCGGGCACAGGCAGTACCACTTTACTAGGGACTTACAAACAAATGAAATATGCCTATTGTGTATAGGTGAATTCTACTATATTTTAAGGAGCGAGCAAAACCACTTTAGCACTGGTTAGCAGTGGTAAAGTGCACAGAGCCCTAAGGCCAACAAAAACGAATTCAGCAAAAAATAGGAGGAGTTTAGGAAAACGTTGGGGATGACCCTGCAGAAACTGGAAGGCCCAATAGCTGGGGTTCCAGATTCCAGTCAATTCCAAGCTCAGGCTTTCGAAATATCAAGAATATTACAAACACAATGTTCAATTAAAGAAAATAATAAATTAAAACATAAAGGAACAGACAGTAGTAATTACAGATGTCCTTAAAACTTCAAGTTATGAATCATGGAAAGCACTTCAGAGCAAAAATCTGTCTTGTCTGATAAGGCTGAGCTGAGCATAGTGAGGGGATTCCGGGCCAGATCACATAAAGTTGTGCGATGTTAAGATGCAGTTTTGGGTGATTTTTGTTTTAAGTAGCGGAAGAACTGAAGTAGTGTTACTTTCTAGTTTACACAGTTGTAAATGGCAGCATTTCACAGGAACATTTAAAGCATGTGCTGCTTTTGTCTGGAAAAATGGCAGCATTTGTTGACTTAACTAATGCAACTTGAATATGACAAAATAACATTTATAAAGCAACATAACATGGCATATTAACACAAAACAGAATGCACTAACAACTGTTGTACCACACAACAAAACTGCATTACAGCAAGGCAGCCCAAAAACACTAAAACACAAAAAAACAGAACTCATCACGAGCATAAAAATACACCAAACAAAAGTGCAAATCGTTCTTGTAACATTACCACATCTAGAATCATGTTCTCATTATACTGCGGTAAAAGCTCTTTTAGCAACCATTGTCTTACTTACCACTAAGGGTATATAACAGCACAAGTCAAAAATGTTTTGCACTCAGGCCCCGGATTTAAAATGTTAAAAACATACGTATCCATGAATGGGTGCACGCAAATTTCTGCTTCATCATTGAGTGTGGACGGAATGTTGCACAATGGCTAAACATTCCCCCCTTTCCCCCTGTTACGGACCTGGGTTTAATCCATCGTTATTTTGCTCACCAAGCCACCCCAGTTCAGACATGGCCATATGCAAATCAGTCTTGACCCTGTGCCTCATGGGAACAGTCCAGACCGAACTGCCAAGCCATGTCTTCCCTGGGCCGGAATCAAGCATCCTAAGACCGATTTCTGGCTATCAGCCGTATTCAGCCAGGATAGCTTGACTCCAGCGGCGTAGTGAGCACGGGACCCACGTCTGGGTATACCCTTCCCACATAGGGTGAACAGCAAAACACACAAGATGATGGACGAATGGTGCACAATGGCAAAACATTCACGCCCAGCGCCAGATCTGGGTTTAATCCATCGTTATTTTGCTCACCAAGCCACCCCAGTTCAGACATGGCCATATTAAAATCTGTCTTGACCCTGTGCCTCATGGGAACAGTCCAGACCGAACTACCAAGCCATGTCTTCCCTGGCCCGTAATCAAGCATCCTAGGACCGGTGTCTGACTATCAGCCGTCTTCAGCCAGGATAGCTTGACTCCAGTTGCGTAGTGAGCACGGGACTCACGTCTGGGCATACCCTTCCCACATAGGGTGAACAGCAAAACACACAAGATGATGGACGGAATGTTGCACAATGGCAAACCATTCACCCCCAGTCACAAATATGGGTTTAATCCATCCTTATTTTGCTCACCAAGCCACCCCAGTTCAGACATGGCCATATGCAAATCAGTCTTGACCCTGGGCCTCATGGGAACAGTCCAGACCCAACTGCCAAGCCATGTCTTCCCTGGACCGGAATCAAGCATCCTAGGACTGGTTTCTGGCTATCAGCCGCCTTCAGCCAGGATAGCTTGACTCCAGTTGCGTAGTGAGCACGGGACCCACGTCTGGGCATACCCTTCCCACATTGGGTGTAGAGCAAAACACACAAGATGATGGATGGAATGTTGCACAATGGCAAAACACTAACCCCCAGTCACAGATCTGGGCTTAATCCATCATTATTTTGCTCACCAAGCCACCCCAGTTCATGGCCATATGCAAATCAGTCTTGACCCTGTGCTTCATGGGAACAGTCCAGACCGAGCTGTCAAGCCATTTCTTCCCTGGACCGGAATCAAGCATCCTAGGACCGGTTTCTGGCTATCAGTCGCCTTCAGCCAGGATAGCTTGACTCCAGTTGCGTAGTGAGCACAGGACCCACGTCTGGGCATACCCTTCCCACATAGGGTGAACAGCAAAACACACAAGATGATGGACGGAATGTTGCACAGTGGCAAAACATTCACCCCAGTCACAGATCTGGGGTTAATCCATCGTTATTTTGCCCACCAAGCCACCCCAGTTCAGACATCGCCATATGCAAATCAATCTTCACCCAGTGCCTCATGGGAATAGTCCAGACCGAACTGCCAGGCCATGTCTTCCCTGGACCGGAATCAAGCATCCTAGAACCGGTTTCTGGCTATCAGCCGTCTTCAGCCAGGATAGCTTGACTCCAGTGGCGTAGTGAGCATGGGACCCACGTATGGGCATACCCTTCCCACATAGGGTGAACACCAAAACACACAAGATGATGGATGGAATTTGCACAATGGCAAAACATTCACCCCCAGTCACAGATCTGGATTTAATCCATCGTTATTTTGCTCACCAAGCCACCCCAGTTCAGACATGGCCATACGCAAATCAGTCTTGACCCTGTGCCTCATGGGAACAGTCCAGACCGAACTGCCAAGCCATGTCTTCCCTGGACCAGAATCAAGCATCCTAGGACCGGTTTCTGGCTATCAGCCGTCTTCAGCCAGGATAGCTTGACTCCAGTGGCGTAGTGAGCACGGGACCCACGTCTGGGCATATCCTTCCCACATAGGGTGAACAGCAAAACAAACAAGATGATGGACGGAATGTTGCACAGTGGCTAAACCTTCACCCCCAGTCACAAATCTGGGTTTAATCCATCGTTATTTTGCTCACCAATCCACCTCAGTCCAGACATGGCCATATGCAAATCAGTCTTGACCCTGGGCCTCATGGGAACAGTCCAGACCCAACTGCCAAGCCATTTCTTCCCTGGACCGGAATCAAGCATCCTAGGACCGGTTTCTGGCTATCAGTCGCCTTCAGCCAGGATAGCTTGACTCCAGTTGCGTAGTGAGCATGGGACCCACGTCTGGGCATACCCTTCCCACATAGGGTGAACAGCAAAACACACAAGATGATGGACGGAATGTTGCACAATGGCAAAACATTCACCCCCAGTCACAGATCTGGGGTTAATCCATCGTTATTTTGCCCACCAAGCCACCCCAGTTCAGACATCGCCATATGCAAATCAATCTTCACCCAGTGCCTCATGGGAATAGTCCAGACCGAACTGCCAAGCCATGTCTTCCCTGGACCGGAATCAAGCATCCTAGAACCGGTTTCTGGCTATCAGCCGTCTTCAGCCAGGATACCTTGACTCCAGTGGCGTAGTGAGCACGGGACCCACGTCTGGGCATACCCTTCCCACATAGGGTGAACAGCAAAACACACAAGATGATGGACTGAATGTTTTGCCATTGTGCAACATTCCGTCCATCATCTTGCGTGTTTTGCAGCAATATGTCCACTGTTCCTGTGGGATAGGTATACCAAATGCGTTTTCCCAATCCTAATCCTATGGTGCTGTTTTTTGCATGTCTGTGTATAGGCGGGAGATTAGCTTATGCTGGGATGGGTTTTAAAAAAAATTCTCTAGGACCTGAAAGATGGTCGGTGCATCGGGAAAGGAGGGGTGATAGGTGCACAGCGCAGTCGTAACTGGAGATATGTCATTTGCTTTAACACTGTGAGCACCCGGCCCTCCCCTATCTGGTGCATGGCTATGAAGGTGCTATCCGGGTACACGTCTCCAATTTTTGTAAGTTTCATCTCCCTCAGTCTGGCCAGAAGCCAGGCTCCGCCAGAAACGACAGACTCTGGTGTTTTATCAGGGGGACAAGAAGGGTGTGCATAATATCTATTAGGGCCCTTCTTTGCATACCCTGCCAAGCCCTAACCATACACCCTACTGTGTCTATCCCTTCCCTGGGTCTGGGTCGTGGTCTGTATAAGGTTGCGGGGTGGGGGATCGGATCCACTTGGTCATGTTCCGGCACCGTGTGGGCCATGAACTGTGTGGGGTAAATCCAGTGGTACCCGAATTGCGCCTGGGTGCACCAGTAATATAACTCGAGGTCCGGTGCCCCGATTCCTCCCAGTTCAAATGGGAGAGCGCGCACCTCCCATGCCGCTCTGGGTTGCCTGCCCACCCACACCATCATGACCATACTGGATCGCAGCCGCCTTCTAAAGCAGGATGTGAGGGGGAGCATAATGTTTGTACAGAGATAAAGAAGTTTAGCAGCACCACCATCTTGGCGATGGCAATCCTTGTGGCCAAAGAGAGAGGAAGTGAGATCCAGTGTTCCAGCCAATCTATGAATTTTCCATAGTTGGAGCGCCACAGTTTGTGGCTGATCCATATTCCCAGATATTTACTTGGGTCTCGCATCCATTGTAGTGGATACCATGTCTGTGGCTGCGTTGTAGCATCCGTGAGTGGGAATATCACTGATTTGGGCCAGTTGATAACTATAATAATAATAATAATAATAATAAACCATTTATAAAGCGCCTGGTTACCCAAAAACAGTGTGTCCCCGCGCTAACTACTGCAAAGTAACTCAAAGGAAAGAGCAAGGGTGAGCCAGACAAGGAAAGAAGAAGAAGTGAGGGTTAGGTACGTGGAAAGAGAAAGGTTTTCAGTTTTCCCCGAAATCTGATTTCGGAGGGCTCCATCCGGAGCTCGAGCGGGAGCTCGTTCCAACACTTGGCAGCCAGGTATCTGAACGAACAACCACCCATCCTGGCTCTGGTGATTTTAGGGAGTTTGAACATCATCATTCCCGAGGATCTCAGGCAAGGCAAGGCTTCTAAATCGCACAAATTCCTGAATCATCAGGTCCAAATTGTCATTGGGGTTCTTGACATAAAGTGTCACATCGTCCGTGTATAGTGACACCAGCACCACGCAGGGAGTAAATGCCAGACCTCTGCAGGCGTGATGTTGTCGCAACCTGGCTGCAAGCGGCTCCATGGCAATGGCAAAAAGTGCCACGGGAGATCGGAACGGGAAAGTGATTACCCCATTAACCCTGATGCGAGCTGTGGGAAGCAAGTAGAGCAGCGAGATTAGACGCAGGAATTTAGGACTGAGCCCTATGCGTTTAAGCAGGGTGAAAATGTAGGGCTATTCGAGAGAATCAAATGCCTTTGTGGTGTCTAGGAGAATAGCGGCAGCCTGCAGTTGGGGACCTATCTCGTGCATTATGGCAAACAAAGTGCAGAGATTATGGGCGGTGGACCTGCTAGGAACAAACCCGCATTGGTCCGGTCGAAGCACCAAGGGCAGCAGGGGTGGAAGGCATGCCGCAATCAGTTTCATCAAAATCTTGTCTACATTTATCATGGCGAGCGGGCGATACGAATTACATTTAAATGGGTCCGTGTTGGGTTTAAGAATTGTGACGATGAGAGCCTCCCGGACCGATGGGGGAGCGACCCGTGCTCCACCAAGTCCTGAAACATGTCGATCAACTGTGGAGCGAGCAAACCAGCGTAGTCCTTGTAGAAGGCGTCAGAGAGACCATAGAAGCCCTGCGTCCTCCAGGCTGTGAGGGCACGGATGGCGCCGATAACCTCCTCTTCCGTGAAGGGTTTATCGAGATAAGCTCAGTGCCCAGCCTCGAGTCATATCAGCTGCAGGGCGTTGAGAAATTCCTCCACCCCAGGTGCATCAGGTTGCAGCTGAGCCCTATAAAGGGAGGTACAAAAGGAGACCATTTCCTGTTGGACACCTTCTTGGCCCGTTACGATCTCGCCATCCACGGAGCATTGCTCAGGGATGTATTTGCTAGTTCATGGTTTCCTGAGTAGCCCCACCAGGGTTTTGCCTACTCGATCACCCTCGCCGTAACGCAGCGCCTTGGCCTCTTTACCCAGGAATAGGGTCTCTCTCTGAGCAGCTTCTTGGAACTCATTCATATTGGTGCACATGTTGTTTAGCGTGCTGATATTTTTGCTAGAGAAATATTCGCTCTCTAGGTCTCCTATGTCTTTTTCTAGCTGCTGAAGGTCTCCTCTGAGAGCTCTGAGTACCCCAGCCTGCTTCGCTATGCACTCCCCCATATAACTGTTTTGAAGGCTTCCTACAGGGTTGAGGGGGAGTCCACTGAACCCTCGTTATTGATGAAATAGTCCGTTATAGCCTGCCTAATGGATTCGCAAAAGACCTGGTCTCTCAGCACTCCCTCTGGGAGCTTCCAAGCAAATTCTCTGGCACGGTAATCAGGAACATCCAGTGGGAGCATTATTGGGGCATGATCTGAGAGGTGAGGGACAAATGCTGAGCCTTCTTCCCCCAGGCTGCAATGTTCCGAGTGATTAGCCAGTAGTCTATGCGTGACTACGATGGCCCTGCCGATGTCATACATGAACGGCAGATTCTGTCAGTTGTCCGTCCTGAATTATAGTCTGAAGCAGCGCAGCAGCGCTGGGGTGGGGGCGCCGGGAGTCCCTGGACGTGTCCTTGGAGTCTTCTAGCACTACATTCAAGTCCCCGCCCCATTAACTAATGTTTCTGTCTGCATCTGTGGCAATTTAAAATAAGCATAGTATGAGACTGATTATACTTTGTACTGATATGAGTGATTGTACAACAATACAGCACAGAAAGACTATATGGTGAGTAAGGTGCCCACAGACAGGATGTTATTCAAGGAACAGGCAAGGTTAGGTTGAAGCTCTGTTTTAATATGAAAGGGAGATGTGTACACCAGCAGAAAAAGTGCCTTAGTTTTTTTTAACTCCATTAGCTACCATGTTAATATTGCAATTAGCCATAGGGAAAAATACATAGGCCTCATTGCGATGATCGACTCGGTCTCTGAATCATTTCTGACTGAATGGGAGAATCTGACAACAATTACGATGTTTTAGAACACCGTTCGTTTGGACTCCCATTGACTTCAATGGAAGCCTGTGTTCTGACAACAACACAGACTCCCATTGAAAAAAGGGGTTGTCACGGAAAACCTTTTCCCCTGTGGCAGGCACCCCTTGGTGCCTGCCACACTGTGCATGGTTGGAAATAGGAGACAAATGGTCTCCGGGTGAAGGGGGGCCTGGTACGAGCCCCCAAAGTTGGATTCCTACAGCCGATCCGTGTCAGACAATCCCGATTTGGATAGGCTGTCCGAATCCAACATCGTAATGCAATTGTCGGAAATGCGATCCATAAATCTGTACGATTCGTCTCCGACCGACTCAGTTTCTCAGAATGTTGATCATAACCGAGTCGGAACGATCAAACGGTTTCCGACTATCATATTCAGTCGGTCGGATGTGTTTCCGAGTCATTCTGAAACCTGGGTTCCGAATTGGATTCTGACAAACTGGACCGACATTGTAATGAGGCCCATAATTATGAAAAAAAGCTGCGAAAATGTATCGTCGGTTTTATATTCAACTCAATTACAGCATAGTTCTTATATTTATCTAATTTGTTCAAAGCATTTTATTTCCACCTAAATCTTGGATTTTTAAATCAGGAATATTTATCTCCAGTTGTATGCTAAATAAAATCCATTAAAAACTGCTGTTAAATATCCGGACCAGATTCAAACAGGTCAAATGTGAAACATCTCACCTCTTTAAACTTATTTCCTTCAATGTATTTAAGCAAAATGATATGTTTGCTTCTACCTTGCTACACACCTCCTATAAAATAGGGAGGTACCCCGGACCAATTAAAAATGTCAACAATTGTTAGAAAGATTAGGATCAAAGTGTTCTTTTATGAAAAGACTTTGGTAAACAAATGCTGCAACTCACTGTTTAGGACTTTGTAACATCGTCCTCCCTTTCAAAAGTTTTAACTAGAGGCCCTGTTTCAACTCTGTTTTCTCCCTGCTCTCACTCGGCCAACATTAGATTTTTAGGGAAAACATTACTTCATTGCTACTACTTAATTGGAGACCACTGTGTTACTCATACAAAAGACATGCAGATTAAACATGTGGGGCTGGATGATATACATTGCTCGTGCAGTGAGCAACTGCCAATTTTACACCATAACTGCACTGACTTAACTAGGTAAAATTACATTTGCACTGACCCGTTTGTAGAACAACATTAGCTCCTGCTAAAAAACTACATTTTTGCAGATTTGCCAGACAAACGCTTGTGAAATATTATGTGGGCACCTACACTCAATGTCTAGGTCACAAATATAATCTGGCCTCTTGGATATAAGGACATTATGTGTCAGTGAAGAGAATTAGAAGTGCAGTTGAGTTTATGATGCAGCCAAGAGAATGTCAATACATTCATATTGTATACTCAGAACTGCTGAAATTCTTGGTCTGATTTAGATCTTGGTGAGATTCCCGTCGTCCCTCTGTGGCTGCGGTTACAAGTACTCCATCAAGCTGACAGATTCCCGCCCGTCGGATTTAGATATGGGCTGGCTGATATGCCGTCCATGTCAAAGTGTTTTCTGTCATGTAAGCGGCTCATCTCCTTCGACGAGTCGGACTCCTCTGATGGCTAACGTTACTCTGTTGCCTACATAGTGGACCCCTGGCAGGAATCCCTGGTGGAGTAGGGACTGGCATGTAATATTTTTGAATGTGTCACTAAACATATATGTCGTTTTTTTTTTGAATTAGCTGCTGCTAATGTGCTTTGCATTTTGTAACATGTAGCATAGCAGCCTCCTCACTCACACCAACCAGCCCAACCTTTTTGCCTCCACTCAGGTCCCTTCCACAACCCAATTTCAAATGTCCACCACAGTCCCAAGCACACTCGATTCTTTGCAGGCACCCACTTCAACAGACACAATCACACACACACAAACACCAACACACAGACACACAGACAACATACACACACTATTGAAACTACACACACAAGCACCACAAGCACAGCAACCACCACACCCACAACAGACTCATCAATCCAACACACTTACACAAAAGCACACTTACACACAAAACAACACCAACCAAAAGCAAACACACACACTCATCACATAATCAAACACCAGCCAAAAACACACATCCAAATCTACACAGCAGACCCACATGCTACTGCCAAATATACAGACACAAGCATATCACCCACTCCAGCTCTTTATACCTCCAAGAGCCACTCCTCTACCAGCCCTCCTACCCGTACTCCATTTTTTCTTTAAAAAGCGTTTTTTAATTGTTATAAAATACATGAGAGAATAATCTCAATTATCATTACATCTTTATAATTTTGCAATTGAAATTTCTTTTTAGGTGTTAATACAGGTGTGAATATTTTAACTTAAGTGAAAAAATAAACACATATGCATAATACATGAGAAAAAAATTGCATGTGAAAGCAATTTAGATACTCAAGTCCACAGCAAATATAAACAGCCAATTCATAAGGAAACAAGTAAAAAAGAGGGTTACCTACGATCCTTATGAGGACGGAGTTGATTTTCTTCGTGGTCAAGTAGCTGCAGCAAAGGAAGAACTTGGACAATCGGGTTCATGACAGAAACAGAAGTGGAAAACATAACAAATGTATGTTTCTTCCTCATATCCCTTCGATGCCACCAACTCAGGTTTGGAGGCTTACCCACCTCAGTTTCCTCAAAGAAAAGGAAATATTGTCTGGACTCCCTCCAATAGCTTCCTATGCCTATGACCATCAATGCGGGTGTAACATTCTGTTGGAGACGGCAGGCCTCGGACGGACCATTGTCCATTGACCCACCAGCATCTAAAATGAGTGGGTAGACCGCCTATTAGGCGGGCGGTAAAACGATCGAAAAAGTGACAGTAGGACCAGCCCTGCCAAGATCTAAATCAAGCCCTAGCTTTTCATGTGGCTGCAGGCGTTTCTACATAAGTATAGATTTACCACACATGGCACAAAAGTGACCAGCATTAAATAATATGCTGATTTCAACAAGCAAATGTTTTCTACTTCAAATGGATCTGACGTTACTAAAAAACACAGCAATGTGTTCAACCACAATGGCACAGACACTACAAAATATATCTGCTCACACTTGTTGATTGCTATAGTCAGGTGCTAAACTGTTACTGATGAGGAGAGACTTTTGTCCAGACAGAATTGATGTCCCCATCTGAAATACTGGAGAAGAGTTTGGGCTACAATAGGAAGAAAAAAACGTAAACATTTAATTACTAATTTGTGTATATTCATGTTACATCAAAGACATTGTTCTCAAAGACATGTATTTAAAGAATTTAAGGTTCATGGCCTGGAACCTTACTGCGACCCTAGTGAGACACCTACATTGTACAGTTGTAAAATGCAAAGCCCTTTTTCAGGGCTCACTTTTAATGGAGAACATTTATATAGACATATAGTCTCAACATAGAATAAACCTAAACTAAAAACCAGTTCTGAAGTATAGGGATATTTTGTATAGGATGTTGTAAGTATATACTACTCTGTCTCTGCCATACAACTTTTCTTCTTAAGCACTGTTTGGATTTTGCATAGCGCTGGGGTCCCTTTTGTAGCATTGTGTGTTAAAATGACACAATCGGGAGAATAGAATAATGCAATGTGCCGCTCAATGGAGTATTGCTCGCCTTTACTTACTACATAATTTAGGAAATACCGCTTTCTAATTTGGTTCTCCATTGCCACATAGTTTCACTGATCCTAAGTATTTCCTACGTTATATTATACAGCAGGAATGTGATCATATTGTTTTTGAAAATATGTGCAGGACTGTAAATAGACAGGGAAGATTTGTATTTTTTTAACGAGGATGATTTCTGCATATTATTTTGCCATGGCATTTTAGCCGAAAGATTGACTGATTTTCTGTCCTTCGCAGACCTCCTGATACTTCTGTAATTACCTATTTTGTTGCATCATTGTAAAAACATGGACGGGTTTCAAATGTACTTAAATAAAACACATTGTTGTTTAATGCCAAGGACAGCACAATGAACCCGAATAGCCAGATGCATGAATAGCCAAAGCATACATTTTTCCCTGGGATGGATTTACAGCAGTATTTCATATGCGAACATATTTCTGAGTTGGTCGGGTTAATGACACAGCTATTCACTGCAGTGGTGCTTTCATCTCTTCCTTTCCAACCGGTGGCCAAAGTCATGAGATACCAGCCCAGGGATTCTAAATCAATACACATTACGGGCTGCAGTTTCAAGCACTGTTATTCACCCCCTAGCCCTGTCTTTCACTGTAAAATATCACTATCAGACTGCACACGTCAAGCAGAAAGATGTGCCAGTTAACTGAGAGGCCATTACAGGTAAGGGATAACCTGTTACAAGTTTGTGGACCTGGGTAACATTCAGTATAGAAAAACAATGGTCCTCAAACCAAACATTCACGTTCTCAGAATTAATCTCCAATTCCCAATTTTGAGCAAAAAATGAATTTGCGCTCCTTATAAGTCACAGTACTTCAATATAAACTTTTCCACAATATGCATGAAAGGATGTGCAGAGCATGGGCTTCATATGTAACAAAATAAATTTATTTACATCAATGGATTTAAATCACTGTACATTTTGGTGGTTGCTCCAGAGGGGAACGTGCAAAGGAGGGGGTGCTCGAAAGTAAGTGAGTGGGGGAATTATTCCCAAAGTGAAGAAAGGAGTAGAGCGATTCGGTGAGATTGATCAGATGTATCAATCTAGGTGTCCTGTCCCAATGCTACTTTACATGGTCTATTTACATTGATTAGTACAATCACAGATTGCAGTCATCTGTGGCACGTAGTAGGGATTGGGAGGATGGGTCCAGGTACAGGGATATGTGGTTGTCGTCGTTTTGACTCGACTTGTGCCGTGTAGGATGTTTAAGCCTTGCCTGCGAGTCTTCCTCAGGACGGGGTTAGGGGGGAAAGTAGGGGGCAACCAACCCTGGTTGAGTGTACCTTATCCGCTTGTGGTTCTATGCAGGAGTGTGGTGCCATATCCTGGCTCAATTCGAAGGTAGTCGGAAGCCCATCCAGGGTCAGTCCGCTGTGCAACTCAATTGTACACTTTGTACACTTTATACACTTTCTGGTGCTTAGAAACGTCCTCGTGGCACGAGAACATTTATGAGCTCCAGAAAGTGTACAATTGAGTTGCATAGTGGACTGACCCTGGATGGGCTTCCGACTACCTTCGAATTAAGCCAGGATACGGCACCACACTCCCGCATAGAACAACGATCGGATAAGGTACACTCAACCAGGGTTGGTTGCCCCCTACCTTCCCCCCTAACCCAGTCCGGAGGAAGACTCGCAGGCAAGACTTAAGCTTCACAGCGGACTGACCCTGGATGGGCTTTCAACTACCTTCGAATTGAGCCAGGATATGGCACCACACTCCCGCATAGAACCACGAGCAGATAAGGTACACTCAACCAGGGTTGGTTGCCCCCTACCTTCCCCCCTAACCCCGTCCTGAGGAAGACTCGCAGGAAAGTCTTAAACATCCTACACGCCACAAGTTGAGTTGAAACGTCGACAACCATATATCCCTGTACCTGGACCCATCCTCCCAATCCCTACTACATGCCACAGATGGCTACTATCTGTGATTGTACTAATCAATGTAAAAAGACCATGTAAAATAGCATTGGGACAGGACACCTAGATTGATACATCTGATCAATCTCATCAAATCGCTCTACTCCTTTCTTCACTCTGGGAATAATTCCTCCACCCACTTATCTTTGAGCACCCCTTCCTTTGCACATTCCCCTCTGGAGCAACCACCAAAATGTACAGTGATTTAAATCCACTGATGTAAATACATTTGTTTTGTTACATATGAAGCCCATGCTCTGCACATCCTTTCATGCATATTGTGGAAAAGTTTATATTGAAGTACTTTGACTTATAAGGAGTGCAAATTCATGTTTCGCTCAAAATTGGGAATTGGAGATTAATTCTGAGAACGTGAATGTTTGATTTGAGGACCATTGTTTTTTTATAGTTAACAGAGAGGAGCTGCAGGAATGCTCTCTAATTCAACCACACAAAGGTAGGTTGTGGCTTGTCTGTACACAGAGGTCAGGCTGAAATTATATATTGTGAATAAGCATACTCTGTCCCCGTATCCTTACCAACAATACAGTGGTCCGCCCGCTGAATTTCCTTGCGGGCGGACCATAGTTTGGTAACGGCAGAGACTACTCCGTCTCTGCCATGGCCAAACTTCTCCAATGGCCTGACGGAGTAAGGGGCATTGGAAAAATAGCTATATGTTTGCCCACTCAAATTAGATGGGTGGCCATGTAGCTGTTTTTTTACTGCTTGTTACCACCCAGAAAGCGCTGGGGGTAAGGAGCAGTTAAAAAATAAAAATGCCACCTTTGCCATGGGTGATAACTCTCATGGTGAGATGAGGGTATTGTTTTTTTATTTTCAAAAAGAAAATCCCAGTTTGGCATTTTATTTTTGAAAATGAAAATAAAACACTGCTGGAGCCATGCGTCAAACTTGACAAAGCATTGACAGAAACTGCTGTGATGGCAATTCCTGCCAATGCTTAATAAATAACTGGCGGCTTGATGGTCATTTCCATATTTGCCAGGCAGGGGCTCTGTCAGGGCGATGTAGTAATTTACTGCACCACCCTTACAGACTTATCCTCATGCCATCAAAGTATACATCAGCCCCAAATACCTCTAAAACTGGCAGTCGAGATGGAAGTAATATTTTAATTCAATTATATTATCATCCCTCTATGAAAGAATATCGGCTGCCATGGCACTGTAGAATACAGCTATTACTGCACTCCCACAGATAAGGGGTTCACCAGAAGAACACTTCATAGCTCCTCAAATAATTAGAAAGTCAAGCTATTGTATTTAAATGTAATGTAAACTATTTTTCAATAAACAACGTTATTTTCAGTGGCAAAAAATTGAACAACAAAAATATAAAAAGTCTTGCGCGTTTTAGTTAATCATTTAAAAAAGTTGCAAACTTGTTACCATCACTTATAAGGCTCTACATAGATCATAAAAACATAAGTATATCAGCCTCATGGCAGGAGCCATTTCGTCAAGATTTCCCAACAAACTGACATGTGTCCTGATTCGCAAGTGTTTTGAATGCTTAAACTCAAGACGGGAGCTTCGAAAATTCCCTTTGTGAGAGTAAATTCCCAACGCATGTTTAAGGGAATAGGGAGAGTTGGAATGTTACCTTCCAAAACGGAATTTAAGACTTCGGAAATTCTGCCAGCATAGTGCAATTTCTTCAACTGCAAATTTCGGGTTCATTTTGGGCATGTAGGCTTATTTGGGTCGGCTACCTGAAAAAATAGGTGAACACCAATGAACATATTATCTTGTGCATATTCATGTACCCCTTGTAGAGCTTCCTACCCTGGAAGTTCACACAAATGTATACTGAAGGGCTTAGGCAATGGTATTTTCAGGATGGAAATTAAAAGTGTTTGAAATAGGTTTCGGTGAATGGGTTTTCCCAGCAAGAAAAACTATTGTCCAGATGGGGAAATAAAAAGAAAGGTCAGTTGAATTGGTACATGGTGAAATATCTTCATATGTACATTTGATGAATTTGAGTACTTCTAGAAGAGTACAACAGTAATAGTAGTACATGAGTACTATGTGAATCCCTAAACATTCTGAATTCTTTTTCAAACATTGGAGTAGTCCTAGAGTAGTACATTTTCAAAATTTCTCATTGAAATTTTGTGAATCATTGACGAATTTTATATTTTTTCAATGTATTTTATTTGAACATCAGAATCGCTGCTTAATTTATTTTATGTTGATGTTAATTGTGAAACTTGTTCCCCAAACGATGAACGGACAGATATCATTTTTTTTACCCTTAATAATAGCGAGACAAGTAACGCCACAGAACAACATAAATACATAAAGTATTATATACATCTCTTCAGCAGCTTGTATTGTACTGAATCATTGCAGGTTTAATGATTAAGGGGGTAATTATGAGTTTGGTGGTCCATAGGATCGCCAAAATCACAGTGGAGGTGCAGTGGCAGTGGGGGCTGCACCAGTGGTCCAACTGCCGTATTACAACTATGGTGGTCAGGCCGTATTAGGACTGCTGCAATCGCCAGGTATCCACGATCCCTGGTGCTGGCGTGGCAGTCAGAGGCCGCAATATGCTTGGTGGTGCCTCTACTGCACTGCAAGGCATATTATGAGTTGGCTATCAGCCACCCTTTTCATGGCAGTGAGACTGCCATGAAAAGGGTGGTGGAGAGTCAACAAAGGGGGCCCTTCAGGACCCCCTGATGTCTCAGGGCCTTTGGGATGCAGCAGGGGGGCACATGGTGTGCCCCCCCTGGCTGCATACATCCCCTTTTCCAGCATGGCATGGACTTTCCAGTCCATGCTGTGTTGGAAAGTGCTGTGGGTAACCCACAGTGCTAACTTTCTAAGGCTCTCCTAAGAGCCTTTAGAAAGGCAGCACCGTGGGCCAGCCACCACAGGACCGCCCACCCGGATTACAACTTGTGATCAGGAGGGGGGTGGTCGACTTTGGTGGAGGTGCAGGTGGCGTGTCGCTCTGCTCCCACACCGTCAAAGTCATAATCAGGCCCTGAGTTTTATTGATGTAAGTTTAATGGTAGAACAAAACGTCAATAACACATTAACAGTGTTATCAACAAAAGCAAAATAGCATTTATAGACTAGTCATGCAGGACACAGTCGCCGTAAATGGATACAGGATTATCCCTGTTTTTCCGTTGCTACGTGATTTTAATGGAATGAGGGTTGCATTGTGTGACCCCTAAGGTCCTTACAAATTTGCATTCACTTTAGAGATCTGTGATTTACCACATATCACATTTGAAACCTGAAAGATCCCCATTCTTTTCATTTGTTAACATTGTTCTATATAGTACCAATAAACCCTTTAGGAAGAGCATGTGCTTTACAAAGCTATTTTATATTAAAACAGGTTGTGTCCTTCAATTACATCAAAAACAATGTTCCTCCCTACGTAGGCGTCAGCATTTCCCTCAGTGGCGGTGCGTTCATTGGGGCACTGGGGCATTGCCCCACTAATGTCACATGGCCCCAAATTCGTTCTAGTACTCTCTAAGTTGTTGTCTATAAAACTCTCTAGTCGCCCACCACTGACACTGACTCTAACGCGGCGCCAGAGGCAATCAGGACGCTGAAGGGGGTGGGGCTGCGGCAGCACTCTGGTTTGACTGACAGACAGTCAGAGACAGCCCACTGAGCGCAGCAGCAATAGTGCGCATGTTCGGTTTTGGGCTGGTCATTTTTACCACCAACCTGAACATGCGCAGAAGCCTTCCCCTTGAAGAGCAAGGGTTGCTTCATGCTTCAGCCCCCAGTCTCCTAATTGGCAGGGAGTATCCCTGCTCAACCTAATCCTGGCGCTGCTGGAGCAGCGTCTGTATTGGCTGAGAGGCAACCCTCACCATGTATCACGACACGCGACACACACACCTCGTGTTCAGTGCCTACTACTCAGGTCATCTCAACCTCTCCTTCGTTGGTTGGATTTTCATCACCAAAAGAAAAGCTCTTGATCATCATAGTTGAAATTTAGGCATAAGTGTGCATTTCCCGTCGGTCACCATGAAAAAATGTTTGGCAGGGTGTTTGAATTCAGGTGCCCATGATGCTGTGTTATGATGGATGTGTTCACAGAGGCATCACGTCCCTCGCAGCACAAGGTAGCAGGAAGCAGCAGCCACATGTTTATGGTTGGGATAAGTGAAACTTTAAGTACCTGGGCTGCAACGCTTCATCGAGGCTCCAGATATACAATACAAACGGTAAACATCGTTTACAACGTGGTGTTTACACTGCAGTGCCTTTACAATGATGCCATTACAACGCAAGTCGTTACTACGACTTGCGCTGGATGGCGCTGTTGGGCAAGGAATGTTGTAATTTTATATTCCAACACCTTCCCTACTGTTACGTGGACTGGTGTTGGAATATAAAATTATAATATTCCAAAATCCGCGCCCTCCAACGCAAGTCGTTGTAATGACTTGCATTGTAATACCCGCGTTGTCAAGTACCGCGATCTTTTAGATCGCGTTGTACTGAGATACATCCATGCAGACACATATAAAAAAAATTACACATTGCGTCAATCACCTCCCCTGCCCCTTTCCGCCATACTCTCGCAACCATTCTCCCGCCCTGCCTCGTGCGCAACCATGACCTTTCTCCTATCATTTTCCCTCGCGTCCCCAGCCTGTGTCAATAGCGCACCAGGTGCAGTCGCACCAGGAGCCGGCTGTGTGGGCCTGTCGGTCCCACAGCTATGGGTCTGCTTTTTTTCACTCTCAGCACATGGATATGGGACTTGCCTTATGGCCCGCCATGGTTAGCCAGCGTGTCATGTGCCGTAGTTCAAATAAGTAAATGTAATAGGCTCCTATGTTTGCTGGTTTAACTGTGGAATACAGCAATTATCCCGAATCTGTGGGGCCTTCAGTCCTCTGTATCCCAGTGCCACTGCACCTTCTGCATCGGTGGAAACTGCGGCCCTGCAGCCTGCTACACAACTGGGCAGGGCTCCTTAGACTCTTGCGTCTGTCCTCGCCCCCTCTCTTTTGCCCTCTCCCTCCAGTGCCCCTTGGTTGTTCAGCTGTATGTCGGTGGACGGGGAACTGCGGTTCTGCCTCGGTAATGGAGGGCCTGGTGCTCAGAGGGCACCTCGAGGTATTCCCAGCAGAACCAACCTTTAATTGACGTGTAAGTCTCTGAGTAATTTATACCTTGCTTTGGAAAAGGTCACAAGAGTTTTGAGTATAGATTAGATGAGAAATCAGGGTTGGTGTGTACGTATTGAGGGATGGGGCGGGGGGTGTGGGAGGCGGGAGACACGTGAATCATGCCCCTCTCAGCGGCATCTATTACAGGGCGCGTCGCGACCGTAGCATGCTCAGCACAGTGCGCGCAGTGGAGGGAACAATTGTGTAGACTAGTGTGCGTCATTGTACTCCATTGTATAGGCTATGCTCCCCGTGCTTCTATGAGCATTTATGGTGTATTTCCTGCTGCCTCTGTGATAGATAGGTTTGCGATACAGTGGTTCACATAAAGTGCCTGTCTCCGCTCTCCAGGTGGAGTCAGGCACCCGGCGTCTTATATTGCTGAGTGATATTATGTTTCTTGTGTTATGCTATGTTATAGCATAGTATGTATGCTCTGATATGCTATACATTTAACCATTGCATGCCCGGTATACGCATTATGCTCTGCTACACTTATATCACAGCATGGCAAGGTACGTTGTGTTACGTTTTGACATATTAGCTATGCAATCCTATGCTTTGTAATATGGTATGACACAGTGAGGTACTCAGAAATGCTTTGTATCTCGAAGTCTGTAATGAAGCGCTGTGGTTATACTGAATAAGCAGCTACCTATGTTATATGACATCTCTTTATTAATGTAATAACTGCACTTTCACAATTGCTTTATTAACATTCCTGCTTTCTCAAATTTGCTTGAAAATGCACCATTTGTCCACTCTTTTTTCAAAATTATCCCGGGTGGAAACCTCTCCCCCAACCCTCATAAGGCTGTTCGGGAACGCTCGCTACGCTCGCTTGCTACGGTGCAGTATGAAAATCATTTTATGCCTCAAACCTTTCAAATGTCACCAGCTGCCACTGATTACCCTCTGTACATAGTGTGCAGTGTTTCAGTCAATCTTAGTAAGGGATTGTTCCTGTGGGCACGTGCGTCACCCATCCTTGGGTTCCTATCTATGGTACCTATCCTATGGTACCTATCTTACTTTCCTGTGGAAGGGAAATTAAGTTGATAAACAGAGTCCATCAATTTCAGTTCATTTCATCCATCTATTGAATCTCATACTATTTGCATCAGAAGTGTACTTATCATCTACAGATCTATGGTCAACAAAGTTATATTAAAAACTTCCATCCCGAAGTTGAACAAAGCTGGTTTGAAAGTTGCACACTTTGAAAGAAAGCAGATTGCCTCCAAAACCTTTGGATATGAACTGCTGGTCTGCTTCCCGCTTACAGGAAAATATGTACCGTCTTTCTCCTGAATCAAGCGCTCATGCTATGAGAGCACACTGTCCTAACGCCAAAATAGCTACAAATGAAATTAAAATTAATATTTCTTGAGATTATTTTTCTTTGTTGTAACCACACTCTTGTGAAGGCTCCATATGTCGGCCTGCTAGTGTGATATAAATATGTACAAATATAAAAACTGCGATTGTCTCTCAACTGGTTTTCACAATACAAAGGCAGCTACTTGCTTAGCATTACAATAACACCACACCTTTGTTTTTAGCAATGTGTCCATATACAGGGCTATTAGAGAATTAAGCAGCCTCACTCAATAGGAAACTAGACTTGCATGTATTGCTAGTTTGGTGAAAATTTTACTGAATATGCATACTTCATCCCAGTTTAGGGTTACTAATGTTTAATCTGAAAATGCATGATTAAAAAATCCGAGGTCTTTTGTGATATGAACCAAACCTACATATAGAGCTATATATTATTGCAAATATAAATATAAATATAACATCCTTTTTTATTTTTTATCATTCTAAATATGCATGATATTGTTTGCTTAATATGATCATTAAGACAATAGTACATAGAACAATAGTAATTGATAGCATTCATGTTAGCTCCTGTGCCATTGTGATATAATTTTAGCATCATTTTGTCTAGCTGTAAATAAAAAAATATTCTAACTATCACATATTATGGACATGAAGGCCAAAAACAATAATCAGAAGCACAGTTCAAATGACTCAAATGAGTCTCGTTGGGTAAAGTAAATATTGGGTGGTAAAAAAAAATATTTTGCATGGTCAAGCAGAACCTGAAGATTTCTTGAGTACGTAGTCCAAACTAACTGATTAGATAGTCCAAACAAACTGAGTAGCCAGAAAATTAAAACATTAAAATCATTAAATGATACCCCTGATGTGACCGCACACGTGAAGCCCACCACTTCCTAGAGGAATTTCTTTCACCCTTCAATCCATCCACCCATTCAAATATACATCCATATTTCCATTCATTCTTCAATTGAACCTTTCCTTTTATCTATCCAACAATTCACCAATCGATCTATTCTTTCACTAGTTTACCCATCATTCTTTCAATCTTCCATCTAGCCATCTTTGCAGCTGTCCAGCCACCATCTCACTCAAAAACATATGTGTTCCCGTTCACCCTTTCGTACTCTTATCTAAGCTTCCATCTATCAATTCCATCCCCCATTCATCCACCCTTTCACTCTTCAAGCAATCTTTTCAACCAACATTCCATTTTTCTGTCCCTTCGACTTTTCCCATCTCTTCATCTTCACATTTTTATCTACTCATACTTTTAAATATGCATCCATTCATTCTTCCATCAATTCATCCCATCCTTTCACACATCTGTTTCCCCATCCATTCTTTCACTCTTCTATCCATCAAGCCATATTTTGCCCATTCATCCCTACACCACTCATCTGATCTTGACCTATCCAATATATCACACTTCTGTCCATGCATCCTTTCACACATTAATTTTTCACCCTTGCATCTATTCATTCTTGAGGACTTACAGACATGTCTCTATTCTTTCATCCCTCCATCCATTCACCTTCCCTTTTTTCCTTTTATCTAGCCTTCTAGTTAGCATACCTTCCTTTCTTCACCTGCCTTTCTTTCTTCCCATATACCTTTTTTTACTTTTTGCTCCTCTTCCTTGGAAAGGACCCTTTCTTCCATGCACTCTTTATTTTTTCCTTTGACCCCATCTTTTCTCCTGTCCTTTTCTTGTGTACCTTTATCTGTCACATCAAATTTTCTATTTGCCTCTTTATGTCCTTTTTTCACCATTTTATTATTTCTTTTGAGCTCACTCTCTCTCTGTAGTAGAAAGTCTTCACCCCCACCTTTGCCATGGAATTATTCTCCTACATTTGTATTTGGGAGTTTATGTATGCAGACATGCAGACGGAGAGTCCCATGAGCTGCTAATCAACATTTTAGTGTGACCCACATATTAATATGCCAGGAGCCTAGAGACATCCCCTGCTCTAGCCGCTAAAGTGGGGAATCAATCAATCTAGCCAATTAGTAATTGTGCATGGGCAAAATCATTTTAGGTCGCATTACAAGGTGAGATTTGAGTGAGCAAAGCCCCTTAGCGTTAGAACCTAGTCGAATTTCATTGTAGATAATGTTGTATTATCTGTACTGGGAAACATAGAGTACAGAGTTTCTCAGTGGGTCATAGAACACAGTGGAAAAGAATGTGTGATGATAGGTTGGTCGATTGTCCTCTAAGGAGGGGGGAATTCCTCCTATCGGAACTAGGGCCCTCACACACCCAGCAAGCTAGGCGTCATACTTCATCATATGGCCCTGCTCCTCGTCGGGTCAGCGCTGAAATACCCGACGGGCACCCATAAAGGGGCTCTTTTTCGGAGATCTTTTGTTCCTTGACGTATAGGTGCTGTGGATGTAAGGTGCCTAATATGTGTAGATGTAGTAGTGAATGTGCTGGATGAAACTGGGGAGGGAATCCTCTAAATGACTTTATTATGGGAGGATCCCAGCCTGGTTAAAAAGAGAATAAAGGAGAGGTGACAATCTGGCTACAATGTGTCGGAAATGCGCTCTACTCCTAGATGGTCGACATGTTTCTAGCCTGTTAGTCACAAATGGTCTCGGGTGATTCCTCGGGACCGAAACTGAAAAGAAAAACTATCTACAACTAGTGGTAATGTGTAAAACTACATACCTTACAGTGGTTCTACGGGAACTGTACCTGCAGGTTTAGAAGCCAATGACAGTCTGCAGGGGAAGCCAAGGGGGACATCTGTGCTGGGTTGGTTTGTGGTAACTCGTAATATGGCACTAGTGCCCTGCGGAGGTCTAAGAGTCATGTTTGTGTGCTGGGTCCCACAGTCGATTTCCAGGCTATAGCTAGTTTACACTTGGCCAGGCCTACTGCTAGGTCTAAGAATTTGCTAAGATTCTTGCAACGTGCATTGTGTTGTAATATGCCCAGTATGAAGTGTAGTCCCTGGGATGTGACTGGTGTGCCTGTTGCTTTGGTTATTGTCCCAGATATACTGCCCCAGTACACCGACAGCTGGGGGCATGTCCAGACCATGTGGGGGAATGTGGCTTCTGAGGCCTGGCATCTAGGACTGAGGTCCGTTGACGCTGCATACATGTGTGCCGGTCTGTGTGAAGTAAATAAGTTTGGTGAAGATTATTAAATTGCATATATTTTAGTCTGGCATTCATGGATATTATTTTAGGAAAGCTGACGCATTGTGTCCATTGCTTGTCAGTGAAGCTAACTGTCAGCTCTGATTCACAATATTCACGCAACGGCGCCAAGAGGGATATTGCGTTTGGTCTGAGGGGATTATATAATGATGTGATCACCCTTCTACCCGTACCATGTGTGAGTAGTACCTGTAGTGTGTTGGATATGGTAGGTTCGGTTTGGGTGTTCCTCCATGTCTGTGACAGTTGTTGCATCAGTGTCGCGTACAGCAAGAAAGTCCCGGGGGGTACCCCATAATCTTTCACTAGTGCGTCAAAGTCACATAAGCTTGAGTCCACGATTAGATTGCCCAACATAGTGAGACCCTTTGCTAGCCAGTCCCCCATTTCCGGTTGTTTGTGACAAGTGTACGTGCCAGGGAGTACTTCAAGGGTAAGGTCTGGGGCATATGGTGATGGTTTGTGTCTGGCTAGTACATATTTCACTAAGTAGCGCTGGCACTGTCTAGTGCAAGTGTCTCCTAGGGCACTGACTATTGTGTGCTGAATTGTCAGCTAAGGTATGAACAATAAAGTTTTTCACAAAACCAATTTTCTTTCTCAAGTCTTCAAAGTATTTTATTCATACTTTATAAAGTTCTTCATTTGTAAGTATAGTTTCTTTCATCTGAAACTGCGTGTGTTCAGTATATATATTTTTTACATCCAATTTGTTTTTCAAATAAACAGAACAATATATTCCAATGCATTTCGGCCTGGGGCCTTCATCAGGGAAATCTGTGGAACAAAGATTGTATCCATCACGATATGTTTCAAAAATATAACATGGTGTTAACAAAACAGTTAACTGTGATAGTAGAATGCTAATTTATCAAATTACAGAAAGTCTATAGCCATTTGACTAATTTCCAATACCATTATTTATACTCATGATTTTACCCTATGTTTGCGCATTTATATTATGACTTGTATCTAAAAAATAACATGAACTGCTTTTAGACTAAACACATTTACTGATAGTCTAAATGTGTCTAGAGTTGTTTCTATGTGAGGGCTACTCGCGGCAGGAATAGAATGCAAGTGAATATACTAGACCGCAATAGCGTCTTGTTCAAGATAGTATGGACCGCTCTTTTAAGAAGCACAAAACATAACTATATGCGTTAACGATAAAGCTCGCCTGGAGGTTCGATGTGCAACACACGCGTGGCGGTGAAGCACCTTAAACATTAGCAGCGCGCGCATTTATTAAGGAACTACCCATTCCACATACGTCACACGCCGACTTTGCAACAGAGAGAGCGGCGGCTCCTAACACAACCTCGATACTTTGTAACAGCGTATTCCGGTAAGAATTGCGGCCGCATTAGATACCACTAAGCGAATACTAATGTTTTAGGTGCTTCACCGCCACGCGTCTGTTGCACATCGAACCTCCAGGCGAGCTTTATCGTTAACGCATATAGTTATGTTTTGTGCTTCTTAAAAGAGCGGTCCATACTATCTTGAACAAGACGCTATTGCGGTCTAGTATATTCACTTGCATTCTATTCCTGCCGCGAGTAGCCCTCACATAGAAACAACCCTAGACACATTTAGACTATCGGTAAATGTGTTTAGTCTAAAAGCAGTTCATGTTATTTTTTAGATACAAGTCATAATATAAATGCGCAAACATAGGGTAAAATCATGAGTATAAATAATGGTATTGGAAATTAGTCAAATGGCTATAGACTTTCTGTAATTTGATAAATTAGCATTCTACTATCACAGTTAACTGTTTTGTTAACACCATGTTATATTTTTGAAACATATCGTGATGGATACAATCTTTGTTCCACAGATTTCCCTGATGAAGGCCCCAGGCCGAAATGCATTGGAATATATTGTTCTGTTTATTTGAAAAACAAA
This sequence comes from Lissotriton helveticus, assembly GCF_964261635.1. Classification (NCBI taxonomy): domain Eukaryota; kingdom Metazoa; phylum Chordata; class Amphibia; order Caudata; family Salamandridae; genus Lissotriton; species Lissotriton helveticus. The sequence continues at coordinate 1,005,649,324 of NC_136071.1, read as the reverse complement.
TTGGATGTAAAAAATATATATACTGAACACACGCAGTTTCAGATGAAAGAAACTATACTTACAAATGAAGAACTTTATAAAGTATGAATAAAATACTTTGAAGACTTGAGAAAGAAAATTGGTTTTGTGAAAAACGTTATTGTTCATACCTTAGCTGACAATTCAGCACACAATAGTCAGTGCCTTAGGAGACACTTGCACTAGACAGTGCCAGCGCTACTTAGTGATATTTCAATACTCCCGAGCGGGGAGTATCCACAGGAGCACGACTTACGCCCTAATATTAGCAGAAGAACCCGATGCAGTGCACGGCCACCATCTTTAATTGTTAGCACATATTTCAACCAGCTACTGTGGGCCGCTGCCATCAGATGTTACCCTGCTTCTTCTACATTAATGTTTTAGTTCCAAACAAACCATTCCAACAGGGCTGGCTGCTGGAGGGTCAGTGCCCATGGATCTAGTTCGGTGAGATTGCTGCCTGCCAGCCATCGCATGGGCCACTGGAGTTGTGCTGCTGCGTAAAAGTGTCCATAGTTGGGCACTCCTAGGCCGCCCTCAGAGAGGGGTGGTAGAGTTTTGAAAGCGCTACTCTGGCTTTGGTACCGCCACAGACCAAGGTCACAAGGATCAACTCCAGGTCCCTGAAAATTTTACTTAGGAGTAAGTAGGGGAGGGCTGCAAAAAAGTACAGTAGTCTGGGGATTAGGAGCATCTTGGAGACAGTGATACGACCCATGGGGGATAGGGGCAGCTCCATCCAGAATGGGAGTGTGGCGTGTATATTGGCGATTACATTGCCGAGGTTGCCATCTATCAGGTCTGCCTGAAAGTGGTATAATTGGACCCCTAAGTATCCAAAGAGTCGCAAGACTAGGTGAGTGGAGCACTTGCCCCGTGGACAGGGTCTTCATTGGGAACAGTAAGGACCTGTTCCAGTTTACCTTTAAGCCGGAGATGCGGGCGTGTTTATCCAACAATTCTGTCAGACCCTGAGTTCCTCGTTTTGGCCTTGGAGGTAGATCAGTGCATCTGCTGCATAAACAGAGACGATGTGCCATTGTCTGTGTGCTCTTATGCCCCAATCAATGACTCGGCAGAAGAGCGCACATTCCGTTTCATGTCGAGGGCGAAAATTATTAGTGAAAGGGGACAGCCCTGCCTGGTTCCACTTTCTATTGCTAGGGGGTCTGAGATAATCCGGCCTGTCTTCACCCTGGCCCGCGGCTTGGTGTACAGTATCTTTACCCATCTCAGAAACAGAGGGCCCATGCCATTTTTTCCCAATACTGCTTGTAAGTACTCCCACCCTAATGTATTGAATGCCTTTTCGATATCCAGAGCAGCTATCCATGATGAGGTGTCTTCTGTTTGCACCCTCTCCAACAGTTTAGAGAGTCAACGTAAATTTAGGCCAGTATTCCGACTGGGAATGAAGCCGTTCTGGTCAGGGTGGACCAGTAATTGTACTACTTCCAGTAGTCTGTTGTCCAGTGCCCAGGATTTGGTAGTTTGAGATTAGAAGGGATACTGGGCGGTACAAACCCATTTGTAGTGGGTCCCGGTCAGGCTTGGGCAGCAGCACCAGTATCGCCTCTTGCAGGGAGAGTGGTAATACACTGCAGTCAAATGCCTCTTTATAAATAGCACGTATTCGGGGGGGGGGTCAGCTGTAAACTGTATGTTGCGTAAAACTCCAAGTTTCACCAGTCTGCCCCCGGGGTCTTGCCCCTCGCCAATTGTTGAATAGCTTCCAAGATTTCACTTTCTGTTATAGTGATCTGCGGGAGGGCTTTGTGTTCAAAGAATTGCTGTAATTCCTGTTGATCACATTTGGTGGGGGGTTTTATAATGAGAAGCATAGTATCTAAAAAAGGAGCCATTCATCTTTTTCTGCGTTTTTGCCCAGTTGGCAGTAGAGGTCATAAATGGCTGTGATGGGAGGCTGTGAGGATTCATTTTTCAGTAGCTAGGTCAGTATCTTGCCCGCCTTGTCTCCCTCAGCGTGTCGCCTGGCGAGATATTGTTTGCGGTCTAGGGCACAGACTCGGTCTAATGCTTCTTTATGAGATAATCTAGCCTTGGCCTATGTAGTTGTAATATGTGGATCAGTGGGTGAGAGGCGTTCGCAGCGCTGAATTACAGTTTCTGAGTCCTGTAGCTCTTTAATAAGCAACATTCGAGATCCGTATACTGCTTTGATGACATGCTCGTACAGGGCCACTTTAAACCTGTCCCATTCCAAACCAGCATGAGTTGCCGTGCCTGCATTTGTTTGGAAGTACGATGTGATACACTGTGAGATGCTGGCCTGCAGCAGTGCATCCTTGAGTTATTTTAGGGGGAGACGCCTTGCTGGTATGGTAGCGTTATGCGAACGCCAAGTGAATTGTAATTGCAGGGGTCTATGAATGGATAATGTATGAGCTAAGTACACAGCATGAGACACTTTGGGTATGGCTGTCGTGGAGCAATATATAGCGTCAATTCTCGTGGGCAAGTCGTGTAGACCTGAGTAGTGAGAGTATACTCATGCTGTAGGATGTTTGTCTCGCCATGCATCTCATAGGTACATATTAGTGGCCCAGGTTTTCATGTGTTGTGCCAGGCCAATAGATTGTGCCCCTGGGAGTGGTCGGTGCGAGCGAACATAATCTAAATCGTGAACGCAGTTATAGTCCCCTCCCCAGTACACGGGTGCTACCGGATTGCGGAACAACAAAAGGGTCACATTTTGCAGGAATGCTGATTGTCCCAAATTTGGCATGAATAGAGGGGCCAGTGTTATCGGAGAGCTGTCTAGCAGTTTCTCTAGTATCACATATCAGCCTTGTGGGTCGACGCCTGTATACAACGTCTGCAGCGGAGTCCCGGGTGCCAGCCATATCAAGGTGTCCCTGGCATAACCAGAGTATGTAGTCCCAATTACTGTGTCTCTCCAACTTTTGCTCAGTGAGGTAAGCATCTGCAGGGTAAGATGTGTCTGTTGTATTACTGCCATCGAGACAGTCACTTGGCGGATACGGCTAGCCCCCGAACATTCCAGGTCATTAAAAATAATTTAATATTCTGCAACCTTTGTGCTGGGAGTATTCTGTAATAGGCCAGGACTGCACACGGGGGCGTTGGTGACATGTGCACTCTCTCCTAATAGGCACTGTATTCCTGTTTATCAGTTTGTCAGTTGCACGCTCAGTGTACTGTGCATGAGGTTGAACAGTACAAGCAGGACTTTTTAAACAATCTAAACACACGGTACCCCATTCCAGGCCAGTTCGCCAATGGGCGATAGGCCATCTGCCCTTAGATGCAAACATACTTAAAAATAGACTGCAATCAAGAAGAGAGGAGAACAAATATAGCCAGAAATAAAATAGTTAAGAGAGTGGGAAAAAGTAGAGAGAGGAAAGAATATCACATTGGTTCTGTAACAGTCACTTATTGTGTGTGTGGGGTGTGGCAGCTCTTCACATTCGTAGTGCCCGCTGTTACAACGGTTGCATGCCTGAGCCGGTAATTTTGTGAATGACCTTTATACTTGGGTTGCTACACCTGCACATCCAGAGTGGTGCCCAGCCACATTGTTGAGCATATCTTGTGAGTGACCTGCAGTGGGTCACACTATGTCCTCAGTGGTTTGCGGTGTCACTGTGTGGCCTCCAACTATAGCTGCGATTTGTTGGGAGTCTGTGAGATGGCAGGCTTGGTCCAGTGTAATGTCTGCCTCCGATCCAGATTGTGAGGGGGAATCGGAGTTTGCATGATGTTCAACAGCTTGTTCTCTTTCCCTTGTTGCCTGGGCTTTTGTGGGGCTTTGTAGGTGTGCTTTGCCTTGCATCCCACATTGTGTGCCAGTCTATTTTGCTGTAGCCAATTCCACGCTTCTTCCGGGGTGGAGTAAAAACTGATGCTGTCTTTGTGTTGGATACACAGTATGGCTGGGAATTGCAGAGCGTATTTCACTTAGTGACTTTGAAGGCACCGTTTATCTTCCAAGAAGGAGGACCTGCGGCGCTGCACCGCCATTGTATAATCCGGGTATATTTGCACCTTCATGTTTTCTATCTGCCATGGGCCACGTGCATTCGTCACAGATGCAATCCCTGACAGGCCCGCCACCACCAATCTGGGAGGGCCACCGGGGTGAGAAGGGCCGCCAGGCACAGTATGTGGCTGCTCCACGGAAAATAACTTGGAATGCTTGCCTTTGAGTATACCTTGCCTTTGAGTATGTCCATGGAGAGCCAGGATTCCAGGTACAGTTCCATGCTTTGGTCCTCAATGCATTCCAGAAGGCCCAAAATGCGCACGTTAATTCTGCGGGATCTGCCTTCCTGGTCTTCCACTCAGTTCTTCAAATACTGAACCCTATCTTTCAGTTTTTTAGAGTCTTTGTGCATACATCCCTTTTCCACACACAGTGAGTCTATTTTGGGACCCAGCATTGTTTTAATGTCTATAACTGCTGCCATGAATTCATCGAACCAGTGAGAGTGATCTGTTTGTGGTTGTTGAGTTCCGGGGTGGAGCAGAGTCTTTAGCGCGATACGACTGGTTCTGTGCGCCTCCAGTCTGGGGCTGTTGTTTGCTCACTCTGGGTTTGCCCATCGCTGGAGGAAAGGTAGGTGCGCTGTGCTTCCGCCGACCGATCACGTGGTCTCAGACTCCCCAGGAAGTCCACTCCCACCGGAACCAGGTGTTCTTTTGGACAGTGCAGCAAAGGCCTGCACTCATCGAGTGAGCGTAATGATGGGCAGAGTAAATGGTGTGCATTATGGAGGTCATGCACAGTTGCACGCATGGGCCAAGATGTCTTACCTGTCCTGGCCAGTTCCATCCCCAGCGCACACACCATGGACCACACTCGAGGGCAAGCAAGTATTGTGGTGGGCCTGGCCCAGCGATGTTCAGGTAATCTGCTTGGGCTAACCTTCCTCCCAGTGTTGGCAACTCAGGGTGCTGTTGTTTCTTTTATTGTCGTGCCTAAGGTTTGTTGTCTGGGATCCACAGGTTTTTAATTGTCCACCTGATATCAGTGCTGCCTCGGTATGCCTCCTTACCGGGTATAGCCTCCTTGTGTGCTGCGCTCGCCGGGCTTGCACCGTCTGGGCGAATCAGTGCTCAGGATCCACAAGTTGCATCAGCCGGAGAATGAACACCTCCACTCTCCCAATCGTCGCCTCCTAGAGCGCACTGGTCATTTAAGCAAGGCGGCCTCCTCAGTTGAGGTCGGTTTGGCTGACTGTGTCGCTAGCGGAGCACCTCTGCAGCTGTGTGCAGTATCGGGAGGCCTACCAGTGCTGGATCGTATCCGACTTATGAGCCCCTCTGAGCGGCGACGGGCTGCAGGCACCACTGCAAGGCTCCAATGAGGGCGACTTGGGCCCAAAAGACAGTGCTTGAGAGAAATTGCTTGTTTGTGGGCTTCAAATCTAAATTCTTTGATTGATCCTATATTTATTCAATATAACAAAAGAGATATAACTCCCCATTCTAACAACAAATTTGAAGTTTGTCAAAAGGAAGTACTACTCCTTATAATATTTTCCACATTGATTGTTTAAATTAGTTCCTTGTGAACATTGTTTTTTGGGTGATTAGCTATATCCAGTTTACAGGGACATATTGGTTGCTCTTGTTCTTTGTATACAAAAATTTTAAAAACAGTGTAGCACAAACCCGCTGCACCGCGCTGCTTTTCCCGATGTTTGTATCGGGTGATTGCACGCTTAGGGCAGGATTCTTTGCGGGCCTGATATGGAGCTTACTAGCACACGTCAGCATCTACTGCCATCTTGGCCGAGAATTCTTGAGAATTTAAGGAGGAAATTATATGATATGAGAACATCTCATAGACCTGCTAATTTTGAGGCATATCTACTTGGGAACACGTAGCTCATCAAAAAGAGAAAAAAATATATCAGGGAAAGTGTATGAGAACCATGGATCAGTCTCCAGAAGCCAGCATGGTTGCCCAAGAGAAAGTTTGGAGAGCAGATGTTATTCATGGAACACGAATGTATTCTTTGATAGCAGTTGAAGATATTAGGGGAAACTGAAAAGAAAAGTGGCAACATATTGAGACAGAAAAGAGTGATGCAGTAACAGAAGGAGAAAGTAAATATGATATGAATCTCAGAGTGAGAGTTTGACAAATGGAAATTCAGATGAAATTCCAAATGCCCCTGTTATGCCTGAAAAACCAAAAGAGACCACACATGTTTCTCCTGTAAAGGGGGAACAGAAATAACAACTCAATTGAACCCATTTGATTTGAATGCTTCAGATGCTTTACCTGTTCCCGTTACTATTGGTCCTGAACTCTTTATAAATATGGGTCACAGAGTAATACTGCCCATACGTGGACCAGGGTCAGCGGACTCGATAATTCTCGCTTCGGTGCCTACTCTAACCAGGGATCACACTTGGCAACTCTGGGCATTAGCTTGCCTTATCTCCACAACGGCCCCCCACATACACCAGGGATGCCTGGTTTCACCTTGGAGATACCCAGCAGGGATCATCTCACAGGGAAAGCCAGGACGGGTTCCCCAGTGGTCTACAGCGCTGGGACGCCCCATTGCTGGGGTAGCCATGCGCTTTACAAGACAACCTAACATAACATACCTGCTAGAGTAAATATTGCACATGGTAATCCATTAGCTTTAACCCCTTGGGTGCTTATGACGGAATCACGCCGTCATGAGTCACGGGCGGTGTGTGCTCATGACGGCGTGGTTCTGTCATGCTTCTGCCGATCCGCCCACGCGGCACTAATATCCCGCCTGTGCGGGTGAATTAATGAGCGGGCATGGTCATGACGGAACCACGCCATCATGAGCACACGCCGCCCGTGACTCATGACGGCATGGAGCCGTCATGAGCACCGAAGCGCCGAGCTCACCCCCCAGAATTCGAGCAGCAGCGAAGGGGTTAACAACAAGATCTTTACTTCAGACGCCTATGGCTCCCAACTCGAAGCAATACTACAGGTACTAAGAGTACAGGTTTCATTTAAAATCTGACACAATCTGACCCTAAAAGCAGAATGGTTCAGAAGTTACCACATTTTTATCTCGCCAGAACAAGTGAGCCTCCTAAAAAGAGTAACAATGCTTCTGAAATGACTGTGCCAATTGTAATTCCAGTTCCTGTTATGTACGCATTAAATATGCAACCTGAAACAAGTAGAAAATTGATAAAAGAAGATTTGCATTTAAGTACTCCAAGAGAGCAATCATGATTTATTCCTCAAGAATTTGATTATTGGCATAAAGGGTTTTGTACCTTGATTAATGATCAAAGTAAAATGTAAATGTAAATCAATATTCGTAAATTGCAAACTACTCACCCTACAGGTCTCAAGGCACTGTTGTGGAAATCAAATGAGCTATTGCCCAGAGCCACATGGTGCTAAGCCAAGTTGCCGCCAGTGCCTGGGATTGAACTGTGAACCTTGTGCTCCAAAGTCAGCTGCCCTCGCCGCTGCACCACACCTCTCCACCAATCCTGAAACTGTTCCAGCCCTGGGTAAGGGAAGAACATTAGATGTGGCCAAGCTAAATGTAGAGTTAGAAGAAACAATTTTGGGAACTCTTAGTCTATCTCAATGAGATATCTTCCAGGAGGAGAAACTATTGTTTCTCAGTAAAGATATTACCCGATGAGCTAGTCAGACACCGAGAAGCTGATTAAATTGGCTCGGAAATATAAAATTGATGTTCAGAGATCAAACGTTTTGCAAACGACATATAAATTAGACTTTAGTGACCGAGATTTTGCTAACATGAGGCCAGCTGAAATGAAATTGATGACACTGATAAGGAAATGGAGCGAGAGACAGAAATGGGAAGGTAGATGGTCGAAAAAGAAGGAAACAAAGAAAGTTAAAATGCAGACATCTCCAGTTTTTGCTGATGGTGAAATAGAAATGCTTCCTATGAGGGAATTACCCAGTAGAGGATATGTGCATGTGCTTTGGACTAGGTCTGATATTTTGTCATATACAAATTAATTCCGAAAATGGAGAGAAAATCCAGTGGACTGGAACAGACAGATTAAAAGGTTTATGAAAATGTCTAAAGTTTTATGGATTGACTTGAACACCTTGTTTGACATTGTGGTTCGAGGAAACATATGGACCAGGTATAACATTTCTGTTGATTATCCTAATGCAGAACCAAATAGGGTCCTAACCTTTACAGATTTGTGAATGGTTTGAGACCAGAGATTTTGTCTATATTTATTATTTAGTGTGTTTTATATAGCACGCAGCTACCCCAACGGGGTGTCCCGGCGCTTCTGTGGATACGTATGCTGGGTCTGACTCAGATGGAACTAGCAGAAGAGGAAAGTTTTTAAAGCTCTGCGGAAAGAGAGTTCGTCCTGTATCATCCGGATGGAGATAGGGAGCTTGTTCCAATGGGAGGAGGCAGAAACTTGGAAGGTTTTGCCACCGGAGCGTACTTTTTTGAATCTGGGGGTGGCGAGAAGGTTTTTTGAGCTGGAACAGAGGAGTCGGGCATTACTGTAGGGGCGGAGGCAAGAGGAGAGGTATGCAGAGCCCTTTCCCTTTACAGCACGGTGGGCCAGAGTTAGAGCTTTAAATTCTGCCCTTTTTTGAATTGATAACCAATGTAATTTCCGCCGATGTGGTGAGATGTGCTCACGGAGGGAAATGCCACAGACTAGCCGTACTGCGGCATTCTGGACTGTCTGGAGATGATGGTAAAGGCCTGTGGACAGTCCTACGTACAGGCCATTGGCGTAGTCCAAATGGGAAGTGATCAGTGCCTGGACAATTGTTTTCCTGGTGTTGCTGGGTAGGAAATTGATGAATTTTTTCACCATCCTAATTTTGGAAAAGCAGGCAGCGGACACCGTCTGAACTTGTTTATGGAATGAGAGGTTGGAATCCCATCTATCCCCTAGGTTTTTTACAGATTCCTTTGGTAAAGGGGGCATACTCAGATCGAAAGGCCACCAGAGGTTGGAGTCCAGTGGCGAGGGCTGGTGAAAAAAGAGGACCTCTGTTTTTCCGGCGCTAAGCCGGAGGAAGTTGTTGTCCATCCATCAGGCGATGTTGCGGAGGCAGTCTTTTAATGGATCAAAGGTGGTTTGAGAGGGGTTGTCGTAGGAGAACAGGAGCTGGATGTCATCAGCGTATGAGGTAGCCTTTATTCCTGATTGGGCAATAATCTCGGCCAGGGGGGAGAAATAAACATTGAACAGAAGGGGGCTTAGTGAGGAGCCTTGGGGGACTCCCCACCTGAGCGGGCGACTGTCCGAGGTGTAGGGGGGTGAATACTGCCTTTGTCCGATTAGACAGGAAAGAAGCAAGCCATTCCAGGGCCTTGCCTTGAATGCCTTTAGCCTGTAGACGGTCGAGAAGGACGGCGTGGGAGACGGTGTCAAATGCTGCTGACAAGTCGAGCAGCACCAACACCGCTCTTGACCCCTTGTCCATCTTCCACCGTACGGAATCGGCCATCTCAATTAGTAAAATGTAGTAGTATACTTGTAAAGCGCACAGCTGCCCCAGCAACGGGGCGTCCCGGCGCTGTATAACTCTGGGGAACCCGTCCTGGCTTTCCCTGTGGGATGGTCCCTTGCTGGGAGTCCCCAAGGTGGAGCCAGGCATCCCCAGAATTGGTGGGGCCGTTGTGGAGATTAGGCAAGCTAATGCCCAGAGTTGCCGAGTGGAACCCCTGATTAGAGTAAGCACCGAAGCGAGAATTATCAAGTCCGCTGACCAAGGTCCACGACCCTGCCGCGTCGGGAATTGAACCCTGGTCCCGGGCTGACTTCTGCTCTCAGGCCTGCTGCCTCTAACCAGTGAGCCACACTACTCCACTCCACTCAATTAGTGCTGACTCGGTACTGTGTCCAGGTCTGAACTCGTGTTGCGAGTCGTGGAAAGCACCATGGGCTTCGAAAAAGCTAGCTAGTTGGTGTTGTACTAGCTTTTCGAGCACTTTGGCAGGTGCGGGTAGTAATGAGATAGGCCTGTAGTTGGCTGGTTCATTAGGGTCTGCATTGGGTTTTTTACGGATGGGAACTAGTCGGGCATGCTTCCAGGAGTCTGGAAAGATGCCTGTCTGCAGGGAGTCATTCCATATGCCGTTTAAAACGGGGTTGAGGAGGGGCGCCAAGGATTTGTATTGTTTGGCCGGCCAGGGGTCTGTGGGCGAGCCAGATCTGCATTTTAATAATTCTGCCATAGAGCGGTCAAGGGTAATCTCTTTAAAATTAGTGAGGACAGCAGCGGAGTCGAGAGGGCTGTACCTATTTCGTTAGTGCCTGGGCTGGTATTGCAAGGAAAGGAATCATATATGGTGGTGATTTTATCCTCAAAATAGTCGGAGAGGCGATCGCAAAGGGTCTGTGACACCGGAGATTGTCGTTTAAGGGCCAACGGGTCAGTGAAAGTTCTGACGTGTTAAATATTTCTCTTGTCGATCCTTGTGCCCGGTTAATTTTCTCCTCAAGATGGATTCTTTTATGGTCGATTATCCTCTTCCTATAGTCTTTAAGGGCAGATTTGTATTTAAGTTTGCCGTCAGGGGAGTAGGATTGTCTCCAGCGTCTCTCCAATAGTTTACAGGCCGATTTGCATTTGCCGAGTTTGTCAGAGTACCAGGGTGCAGTGGGGGCGGCTCGGAAGGTATTGATGGGCCTTATGGGGGCGAGATGGTCAATAGCAGAGGAAATCCAGCTATTAAAGTTTGTCAGTCTAGTGTCCAAGTCTTTGGCTTCTTTAGGGCCAGCCGAGGGGAGGTGTGCAGCTAGACTGTCAGAGGAAATCTTGCTCCAATTACGACCAACTGTTTTGGCCGGAAGTCTGGCTGGGTCTTGGTGGTGTAGAGAAATGGAAAAATGGATAAAAAAGCGATCAGACCAGATCACAGGGAAAGGTTCACTTATAGAAATATCGGCCACGTTAGTACAGATTAGGTCCAAAGTGTGTCCAGCCTTATGGGTTGGGCTGGAAATTAGTTGATTTAGGCCGCCATCCGATATAGTGGAGAGGAAATTAAGAATGGTGGGGTCAGTGGCATTTGCTACATGGAGATTGAAGTCCCCTATCAGGGTAAAGTTTGCATAACGAGAGGTTGCCTGAAGGACATAGTCAAGGAGGGCAGGGAGATGAGATGTCTTGGATTTGGGAGGGCGGTATACTAATAGGCCTGAGCATGTGAGGTTAGCTGCCAGTTTAACACAAAAAGGTAGTGCTTCAATGCGTTTGATTTGAGTGTAAGGGAAGGAGGAAATAGTCCATTGAGATCTGTAAATTATGGCTACTCCTCCACCTGGGTGGTAGCTCTGTCTATTGGCGCACAGGTTGTTATATTCCAGCGGTATGGCGAGGCATAGGGCAGGGTTGGTTTCAGCCCCTAACCAGGTTTCGGTTAGAAAAAGGAGGTCCCACTTGTTGTCCTCCAATGATTGAGCTATGTCTAGGGAGTGTTTCACTAGTGATCGGCAGTTGATCAAGCCCGCTTTTATAGTTATATTTTTGCGTGCGGGGGTAACGGGCGGGTGCCTGTAGGAGGTGGCATTGTTTCCTAGGGTTTTCTACCCCCTTTTGCGTGCTACAGGGCTTATAAGGTAGTGAAGAGAGTTCAGGAGTAGGGATGTGCGTCAAAGTACAGTGTTTGGGATTAAGATTCAAAAGTGTCTTCCTATCGTAGGAAGTGTCGGGAGGAAGGCAGAGATGGACAGAGTTTCTGGCCACCCCGGCCACGTCATGGCCGCGGACGGGCGCAGACGGGCAGGACTCTGGCACGATTCCGGCGCGGGTCAGGCACGCCCGCTGGTCGCGTCCGCTGCGCGGAGGCATGCCCGTCCCCTTTTATGCTGGCCACTAGAAAGCGTCTGACGCTTCCCCCACCTAAGATGGCCGCTGCGTTTTTGAGCTCACCCGGGACTGGAAAAATGCCCTCAGCACCTAAATCGGCTGAGACTGACCCGTTGAGTGTGGAAATGCGGGGGTGGGGAGGTGCAGAGACCGCGCTACGTGCTTCAAGCAGAGAGGAGGGGGGAACAAAGTGCAATGTGCAATTCCCGGCTACGGTATGGTTAAAAGCTTAGTGGATCAAGCTGATAGTAAAGATACAATTTAAAAGTCAAGCTTAGTGAATCAAGCTGATAGTAGAAATACAATTTAAAAGTCGCGGGACACAAGCGAGGGGGACAATAACAATTTAAAAGCTTAGTAAGTCAAGCGATGGTAACAAAATGAAAATAGTCAAGTTATGAGCAGAGTGACACAGCAACCTCCCGGCTTCCGCCTCAGGAGGGAATCATACACACAGTGAGGTCAATACCTAGCTCTGGGTGCCCCTTTTATGCTGGCCACTAGAAAGCGTCTGACGCTTCCCCCACCTAAGATGGCCGCTGCGGTTTTGAGTTCGCCCGGAACTGGAAAAAAATGCCCTCAGCACCTAAATCGGCTGAGACTGACCCGTGAGTGTGGAAATGCGGGGGTGGGGAGGTGCAGAGACCACGCTACGTGCTTCAAGCAGAGAGGAGGGGGGAACAAAGTGCAATGTGAAATTCCCGGCTACAGTATGGTTAAAAGCTTAGTGGATCAAGCTGATAGTAAAGATACAATTTAAAAGTCAAGCTTAGTGAATCAAGCTGATAGTAGAAATACAATTTAAAAGTCGCGGGACACAAGCGAGGGGGACAATAACAATTTAAAAGCTTAGTAAGTCAAGCGATGGTAACAAAATGAAAATAGTCAAGTTATGAGCAGAGTGACACAGCAACCTCCCGGCTTCCGCCTCAGGAGGGAATCATACACACAGTGAGGTCAATACCTAGCTCTGGGTGCCCCTTTTATGCTGGCCACTAGAAAGCGTCTGACGCTTCCCCCACCTAAGATGGCCGCTGCGGTTTTGAGCTCGCCCGGAACTGGAAAAATGCCCTCAGCACCTAAATCGGCTGAGACTGACCCGTGAGTGTGGAAATGCGGGGGTGGGGAGGTGCAGAGACCGCGCTACGTGCTTCAAGCGGAGAGGAAGGGGGAACAAAGTGCAATGTGCAATTCCCGGCTACAGTATGGTTAAAAGCTTAGTGGATCAAGCTGATAGTAAAGATACAATTTAAAAGTCAAGCTTAGTGAATCAAGCTGATAGTAGAAATACAATTTAAAAGTCGCGGGACACAAGCGAGGGGGACAATAACAATTTAAAAGCTTAGTAAGTCAAGCAATGGTAACAAAATGAAAATAGTCAAGTTCTGAGCAGAGTGACACAGCAACCTCCCGGCTTCCGCCTCAGGAGGGAATCATACACACAGAATTTGATCTGTTGGCAAAATAAACAGCTTGATGAGATCTTGCGATACACCAAATAGTGAAGATTGAAGTGAAACACATGAAATTGAAAGAAAAGCTAATGATTTAAAGTTGTACAGAAAGGTCAGAATCAGTCAGGGTTTGAAAACACAGTTCCGATACAGGGAGGATATATTCAAATTCCAATGATGTAAGGTGTTAATGGTTTTCAACAGCAGTATTTTCAGTCACAGGGTAGAAGTCATGGTGTTCCAATAGATTTTAGAACGGGTGTTGATGTGTCAGCTTTGAAGGAAACAAATCCATGCCATATGTGCAGAAGAGTTTGACATTGGATGCGCGAGTACAGATTTAACGTGAATAACGCTGGAAATCAGATACAGAAAGGAGGGTATACATAGTCTCAGGAAAATAACATTGTCCAGACTCAAAAGACACAAAGACAGAGAGTTCAGAATCCGAATATATCCCGATCAATGCATATACCTCAAGGCCCAATGCCACAACATAATGTTCAGTTACAATATGAATCAGAGTCAGCAGACGAACAGAGACTTTTCCCATATCAAAATGCTTTGCAACAGTATTTGATTCAGACATAAAATTTCAATCAGGACCCGTCAGTCTGACGTGCCCGAGGGGGAGGAGGACTGTGTGCTTGGTTTAGCCTTAGAGATCAATCAGAGTGGTCCATATATAGATGGAGAGGTGAATGGGAGTCATGTCTCATTCCTCGTTGACACTGGACCTACCCACTCTACTGCAAGAAAATCTCGGTTGACAGTATCAATGTTGTAGGAGTTTCAAATAAAAAAGTTGTCCGATAACATAGGTATTTGTAAAGCGGGCGTTCACCCCTGACGGGGTATCTTGGCACTGAATAACAGATGTTTACTGTTACCCAACTCAAAGGTACTCATTTTATTGACCTCAGATGGATGAAAGGCTGAGTGGACCTGCTGGGATTTAAACCTGTGACCATGAGGTTGAACACAGGCCCCTACAGTGGATGCATTAGTCCACTGAGCCACCAGACCAGTCTGCCACAATTCAGAAGTAGTTCCTGTTTTAATAGGGTCCTTTAAGAATCAAAATTGATTTGTGGTGTGTGATTGAAGTCCAGTTAATCTACTTGGACGTGACTTATTGTGCAAGCTTGTTTCTTCCATCTATTGCACTCCAAAAGGTATTGAATTTCATAACACTGATTAGGATGTTATTTTTCAAAATAGCCCGACAGAGATCTGACATGGGAATGTCCTCTCTTGACTAGAGATGATTTGCCGATTGAATTGAGAGACACTGTTTTACCTAAAGTCCGGGAATTCAAGAGCAATGATATTGGACTAATGAAAGGTGTTGAACCAGTCTGTATCACTGTTAAACCAAATGCAGGTTTTTAGAGAATCCCACAGTACAATTTGACTCCAGGTACTATTACGAATATTAATCTTGTGATGAACTCCATGATTAAGCAAGGGATCCTAAAGGAGACAATGGGGAGTCCATGTAACTCTCTCATTATGAGCAAGCATCCTATTGTGCAGGATTTATGGAAAGTGAAGTCTATTGTAGTTCCCTATTGTCCTGTGGTACTGAATCCAGCTGTGACATTCTTTCAGATTCCAAGCGAGTCCAAATGATTTACAGTCATAGTCTTGTGTTAGCCCTTTTTCTCTATTGCTTTACATGAGGATAGTAATTTCCTTTCCATTTCAGCAACTGTGTGTTAGCATGGTGCCCAGTCCCAAAAGGGTATATGGAAAGCCTCTCAATATTCAATCAGATTCTAAAAAATAATCTTGTCTCTAGTATTGCCAAATCATTCAGTGCTAGTACAATATATTGACAACCTGCTGGTGGCGTGAAATACTTAGGAAACTTGTAAGAGTGATACTATTGCACTTTTAAATCACCTGGCCAAAAATGGACATAAAGTATCCCTGACTTACAATTTTGCCAAATTGAAGTCCAGTACTTAGGACAACACATTGAAAGAGGAGAAAGGAAAGTGTTATAGGAAAGAATCACTGCGATTCTTATTATGAGTCTGCCAACTAACCAAAAAGTCCACATGTTCCTATGAATGCTGGGTTACTGTTGACAATGGATTCCACGGTTTTTCTTAACAGCAAATCCTCATCAGAAGTTGAAATACAAAGATGTGTCTGATCTTGGGTTGACAGTTGTATGATTGCCTTAACTGAGCTTCCAGAATTCCTTTGTAGGGCACTGACTCTAGGAAGGCCTGATTATAACACGTGATTTGTGTTGTTCAGTAGTGAAAGGGAAGGCTGCACTCTTTCAGTACTGACACAAATGCATGGAAGTAGTCGCAGGCCGAATGCCTATTTTTCTGCGACTCTTGACCCTGTTGCAGCTTTACCTGGATGCTTCAAAGCGGTTGCATCTGCATGTGTGAGTTGGAAACAGTGTGAAAGCGTAGTCTTGGGACATCCACTGCCCCATTCAGTGGAAATACTGTTGACCAAAATTCTGACACAATATTTGACTAATAGTCGATTGACGAAGTATGAGCAAATACTTTTGGGTGCAGAAAATGTGACCCTTAACCACTTGGCTGCTAAGGGGTGTGCATGTAGGTCCATTGACTTTCCATTGAAATCAATGGGCCCTACATGACGAGTTACCCTTGTCATTAGCACTGAAGGGGTTAAAAGGAGCACTATTCTGAATCGATCCACTCTGTTGCAACTGCCTGGAAATGAAACTGTGACAGAGGAAGTTGAACATGATTGCTTTGATATGACTGAGTTATGCACAAGCCGAGACCTGACATACAGGTTAAAACTTTGTATGAATCTGATCTAGTAGCAGTCGGTGGTGGGAGTAGCTGCCGGGCAGTGACGTGGGGAGGGGGAGGGGCAGGGTGGGGGGTAGTAATCTATGGATTACGGAGGTGTACAGGTAAGTCAACATATAAATAAATAAAACGAATTTTGCTGCGTGCATTGTATCGCATTTGGTGGTGCAGTGCACGAAACAAAATTCGACTTTTTGTTTTAGACTATTTTAAATGTTATTTTGTAGGTGCCTGTGTTTGTCTGCAGATTTCGAGCATGGCTGAAGTTACTGGAGATGGGCAATGGTACTGCTGCTGTGTGTGGTGGGGGGTGCACAGCCGCTTCACTGTCATACATTTGCATGCATATTTTAGAATGCAGATGCAAGGGCATTGCACCCTCCTGGCGCAAGAGAGAGAGAGAAGTATCTATCCCAGGTCATGCAAACATACTATCTATCACTAATAAAGTGACCTGATGCACTGCAAGACTGCACATTGCTCTATAAAAGAGGCTTCATTTCCGAGGCCCAGAAGGACAGAGAGCTTGGACCAGCAAGGCAATGGAAAGGGGATGCGCAGACAATGACAGTTGCATCTGGGTGGGAAGTTGGAAACACAGTCGATGTGTGGCCGGGAAATCAGATTACCCCCTTTGGCCACTGTGGCATCTGCACACATAGGGCCATCGGAGGAGCAATCCTAGGCCGGAACATTGTCTGGTACCCCAGGAGTGCGGTGTCACCAACAGTTGCAGCCAGCAGGGCTCACTCCCTGCTGAGGACATGCAGTGATAGCTTCTGTCAGCCAATATCTGCGCACGCAGGCGTTTATCGCAGTATGGCGCTTAAGAGAGTATATGTAGCGGTGGCCAAGCAATACTCTGCCCGCTCCTACAAACCCTGCCTTCCACTTGGAGAAAAACCAGACTAGCTGCGGTGGGTACCTTGAGGCTCTATACGGCAAACACTCCCGTACTCGCTATATAGGCCCGATGTCCCACACGCTGACCGTATGGCACAGTGCGAACAAGCGACTCGGATGGGCTGACACCCTCACGCTATCCACACCACTCTGGACCACATACAAACTGGGCACCCTATGTCACTGTAGTGGCTTTGATAAATGGCACACAATAGGCATTTCCACTATTGGCGACCTACTCCAAAAGGGCACACTACTGACATTCAAAGACCTCCAGGACACATATCACCTG
Organism: Lissotriton helveticus; assembly: GCF_964261635.1. Taxonomy (NCBI): domain Eukaryota; kingdom Metazoa; phylum Chordata; class Amphibia; order Caudata; family Salamandridae; genus Lissotriton; species Lissotriton helveticus. The sequence continues at coordinate 1,005,632,005 of NC_136071.1, read as the reverse complement.
GCGAATTCTGAGACCTTTCGCTACCTCCAAATTAGACACGCTATACTCACCAACATACCAGACCTCGCCTCCCTTCCACAATCCTCACCCCTTGAAGATAGACTCTTGTCCGAACCCAATACCAGCTAAGGCGATTTCTTACACGTATCGTAAATTGTGCAATAACATGCCAAATTCTTTTCACCTCCTCCGGGCTAAGTGGCAGACTGACATTGGCGATATGGAAGATGCAGAATGGCCGTCAGCTTTGATGTCCCCACGAGAGTCAGCCATTAATCATAGAATTCGCTTGATACAATTGAAAATACTACACAGGACTTACATGTCGGGTCCCCTCTTAGCCAAAATAGGCCGACGTCCGTCTGACCTTTGCCTCCGTCAATGTGGCTCAACGGGCACTTTCTATCATGTCCTGTGGGAATGCCCGGCAGTCCAAGACCTTTGGAACCGTGCAGCCCTGAAAATGACTGATGCCCTCGGGAAACCGGTCCCCCTGTCTCCCAAATGCGCGCTTCTTACTATATGGGACCCCACAGACCTAACTGCGTTAGAACAGCGATGGGTCAACCTTAGCTTCCTTCTCATAAAGCGTGAGATAGCCATGCAGTGGGGCTCACCACACAAACCACTCCTGATCCGGTGGGTGGCTGCGATGGATGTGTGCATGGTGTCAGAAAAATCAGTTTATAAAACTAGAGGTTGTCCCGGAGTCTGGGATAAGAAATGGGGGCGATGGAATACCTATAGGGGCGACTTATGTACCTCCCCGACGACGTATATGGCTATGACCAGGCGGGTCACCCCTCGGTGAGTGTGATACTGGTTGCTACCGTGCTGTGTGTGCTCTGTGACGATGAATGCTGAATGCAATGGCTCGTATACTCGCTTACTCTGCTTCGATTTGTTATGTTTGTTTGCAATGAAAATACCATAGACCTTTGGACTATCCGGTACATGATTTTGACTCTTCAGTGCACGCCTAGCTACCACGCCGCCGAACCTCTGGGATGTCGGCTGAATGGCTGTGTTGCTCGGTCTATCCTACTAAGTACCTGCATGTACCGCAGCCGGCCCTCGGGGTTGTAGGCTCTCTGCTGTGTCACTTTGGACTATGCAATAAAGGTCTTGGAAAAAATAAAAATAAATACTCTGCCCGCTCACAGAACTCAGCGGAATTCAGAGGAGTTTCATGCTGCCTCTGCACAATTCTGCAGAGTGAAACTCCGCCAGTTCCACCCCCCTGATTAAATGCCGATACCTTTAATGGGGGAACCTGCTAGACACCTGGGATGAGGTTAGAAAATTACAGAAAGAACTGACAGAAGCTGAACAGCAAAGTTGGGTGTGAGCTGGAGGCACTAAGAGGGAAGACGAAGTTTGGGTTTACACTGATGACAGACCTGTATTTGATAGTTTGTTACCACCTATGGGTAGACATTATCATTCTCCTGTACATGTAGGAAGAGATACAATCATGTGCCTCGTGCGACAGGTGTGGTTCAATTCCAGATTCCGACTAATTACTGAGAATCTATGCCATCGATGTATAGTGTGTGAACAACAAACTACTAGACGAGAAACACAAGTTACAATGAGCCATGTAGGGAGATCAGGAGGTTTCTTTAACCAAATACAAATGGTCTTTTTAGAAATGCCCCTTTGCAATGGTTTGAGATCTCAAAATGGGTGGAAGCTTATCCACCACGAAGACATGACTGTCTCACAGTAGCCAAATTGTTGTTGCAAGAGGTGATTCCAAGGTTTAGAATTGTGAATTCTTTTGAGTCAGGCCCAGGAACTCATTTTAACAATGAAGTCCTGAAAATGTTGTGTGCAGCATTACAATCTGAGCAGAAGTGCCATTGCAGTTATCATCTAGAGGCTTCTGGTCTTGTGGAGCAGATTAATGGCACATTGACATCCAGATTGGCGAAGCTGTGTACTTCAACATCTTTTAAGTGGCCGGATGCATTGCATCTTGTGCTGATGAGTCTGAGAAGTACACAGGACAGGAGGACAGGATTGTTGCACCATGTAGTCATCATGGACAGAGTGATGAGACAGCCAGTTGTTCCTGCACACACTCTCGTCAATATTACAGATGACTTAATATAGGACTAATGCAAAGGTTTTGATGATGTGATGTGTTCTGTGTCTCGCCAGGTCGGAGAGGCTGCAATTGTGACTCAACAGGAGCAGTGCCATGACCTCAGTCCTCGTTACTGGATAATGGTGAAGAAGCATGTGAAGATGTCATACCAGGTGATACTGACAGCCAAGAAGCTCCCTCATGACCTATATATACTTTCACTATAGGGAGTTCCTCTAATGACACAGGCATACACAAAAAATATTATCACTTTTTTTGGATTTTCTCATGTATTATATTTTTGAAAAACTTTTTTTCTTTCGTAGTTCTTTATATCATTTTACTAAATACAAAAAGACATATCATGTGGATTATACAAAACTATTTTGAATTCAGACCATGAATATACATTTTATACATCAATTACACAAATTCATAAATTCTAAAAACAAAAAGTCATACTGCTAAACCAGGTAGAGAACCCAAAAAACACACACACTCACAACATACATTCTAAGCATGCATCACTACAAACCATTCACTAAACATCCTGTCACATTATGTCTGTCATCCAATATACAACCATAGTTGTTTGATCTAAATTAGGAGAAAATGGCCAACGCGTTTCGGTGGAGGAACAGCAATGTAGACCACCTTCATCAGGACCAACCAGAAACAATTTCAACAATGGATCTCTAGACCTGGATTTAGAATCTGAAAAGATATGTACAAAAAAGTATAACTGGTATGCCCCATTATTTACAAGAAAAATTTACATTTGAGACAACGATGTGGACCAACACATGAACCATCCATCTCTCTCAAGCTATCACCAAATTGTGTTACCTTATAACCCCAAATAAAAGTATATCTATATACATTGCCACAACACATCAAGGAATAGGAGGAAATAGAAAGCCAAATAACCATGAGCTCACTAACATATACCTCTTTTTCAAACTCTGTCACAATATAGTAACTATTTCACTCTTCAAGGAAACACAGGGAATGTCTTTTGTCGTACTGGACTGCATTTTGTCCAGTCCTCAATCTGATTACAAGGAGAATGTAAAGAGAACATGATGACCTTAAAATATGACAAATGTCTAGATGGTACACAGCAGGAAGGTGAGAACAAATACAAACCTAGGATACCTATAAGTACACCGTCCATTAAGGTTATGTTATGTTATGTTATGTTATGTTAAAAAGGTCTTCTATAGCGCGCGGCTACTCCTAGGAGTGTCCCGGCGCTTTGTACTACATGACCTAGAAAGGGACAAACGGAACATAACAAAAAGATAAGAACAAGAAAGTCACGATTCCAGACAGGGCAGGAGGTCTCTAGCAGGTAAAGAGCCAAGTTTTTAAGCCCTTTCTGAACGCAAGTAGATTAGGCATGGAACGCAGGGACAGAGGTAAGGAGTTCCACAGCTGCGGAGCTAACAGCCTAAATGACCGTCCTCCAATGCGGGCTTTTTTTATTCGGGGGACTACCGCGAAGAAGAGGGACTCCGATCTCAGGGATCGTGCCGGGTGGTAAAAAGCCAGCCTCCTTTGCAGGTATTGAGCTCCCATGGCATGTAGAGCTTTGTATGCCAGCGTCAAAGCCTTGAATGCTATCCGTTTCCGGATGGGGAGCCAATGTAGAGCTTGCAATAGGCTAGAGGCACTGGCACGTCTATGGAGGCCAAAGATGGCTCGTGCGGCAGCGTTCTGGGCCACCTGTAGACGTTGTAATAGGTAGTCCGGGAGGGCAAGATACAAGATGTTAGAATAATCCAATCTGGATCCAATGAGGGCCTGAACTGTCATTCTCCTGTGTTCCTCAGAGAGCAACGGAAAGAACTTCCGGAGCATCCTGAGGATGCCAAAACATGTTCCTGTAAGAGCCAGCACCTGGGATTTGAGGGTCAGCCCATTATCGATTTTAATTCCCAGGTTCTTGGCTGACTGGGATGGATGAGCTGGAGGGAACATGTCGGCGGGCCACCACCCATGCCAATCCGGATCAGATGGACATCCGAAAAAAAGTATCTCGGATTTGTCTGAGTTGCACTTGAGGCTGTTCAACTGGAACCAATTGAAAACAGCCCCAAGACACCCACGGATACGTTCGCCATCAAAATCTTCCCCCTTCTGGCAGGTGAAAAGAAGCTGGGTGTCATCGGCATAGGATACGATCTGGGCCCCGAAGGACTCCACCAATGTCGCCAAAGGGGTCATAAAGATGTTAAATAGAGTTGGGCTCAACATGGAGCCCTGAGGAACTCCGACTCCCAAAGGCGACATCTCAGCGGATCCAAGGGAGGCCCAGACCGTTTGTCGGCGGTTGGCTAGAAAAGAACGAAACCAACTGAGCACCGTCCCCCTCATACCGATCTCATGAAGTCTTACGAGGAGATCCTCATGGGGGACGGTGTCAAAGGCCGCCGACAAATCCAGCATGACCAGCATCACCCTGCCTCCAACATCCAGCGTCTCCTTGATGACCTCCGAGACCTCCAATAGCGCTGTCTCCGTGCTTAAATTGGGCCGGAAGCCTGATTGAGAGGCATGTAATAGCTCGTGGGACTCCAAAAAATGGGAGAGCACACCATGTACATGCTTCTCGAGAATTTTAGTAAATGCCGGAAGGAGCGAGATGGGCCTGTAGTTGGCAGGGACTTCTGGGGCAAGGTGTGGTTTTTTGAGGAGAGGGATGACCATAGCCTGCTTCCATGACTGCGGGATAGCCCCCTGACTTAGGGAGAGATTCAGGATTGGGTTGGCTAGAGGGTTGACAATAGCTGCCATTTTAGCTAGGAATTTAGCCGGGCAGGGATCACATGGCGATCCAGATTTGAGGTTCGTCATGAGTGTAAGTGACGAAGTTACCGTGAGAGGCGGAAAAACCGCCAACACTGGACCAGAGAAAATAGGGTGGACTGGTCCCTCTGGTAAGTTCATGGAATCGACCGTCGGCCTAGTGGGAAAGGAATCCTGTATCAACCTGATTTTAGTGGTGAAAAAATTGGCTATGGTGGCAGCCCAAGTCTCGGACGGAGTTTCCTGAACTGAGTTAGAGCGCATAGTTGTAAATTCCCTAACAATCGAGAAAATATCCTTGCAGGAGTTTTCTGCTTCCTCGATTCTCCTAGCGAAATAGCATTTTTTTTCCTGGAATACTTGTCGATGATAATATTTGATCATCGACCTATAGGTCAATCTCGCCTCGGCATCGTATTGAGCCCGCCACATCCGTTCGGCGACTTTACACTGCTTCGGGCGTGCACCAGCACCTCTGAGAACCATGGTGCCGAAGCCCATTTCGCGGTAGTTCGAGGGGGCCGCATAGGGGCAAGCTCGTTCAGCCTGTCAATAAGCCACGTCTGCAGGATTTCCAGGTCATTCTCCAGGTTACCGGTGTAAGAGACGGGATAGTTCTGAAGGGCCTGGGCCAACAACTCCGGGGTCACCCGATGAAATGCCCTACAGGCACCTCCCTGCTGTCTCATGGCAGTGGCTGCTGGTTTCTTAGTGCCTAGTATGAAAAAATGGGCTAGTCGATGGTCGGACCATAATACCGGCAGCAGTGCTGTCACCTCAACCGGGAGAGTAGAAAAAACCTGGTCTAATGTGTGGCCTTTATCGTGGGTAGGGCCAGAAAGATAGGGGAGCAAGCCCAGAGAGGCCGTGATATCGATCATCTTGATAGTGTTCAGATCAGAGCCGTCTTCCATATGGAAATTAAAATCTCCGGCTAGTACACAGTGCTCTGCTCTTAAGGCTAATGTAGAAATTACAGACTGAAGTTCCTCAAAAAAGGATCCTGCAGGACCAGGAGGTCTGTAAACTAAAAACCCCTTGAGAGATTGTTGGGAAGATAGGGATAGGGAGAAAGCAAGGGATTCGGCGCCCGTGATGGCCTCCATGTGAATGACAGAGCACGTATAAGCTTTTTGCACAACGAGAGCTACGCCCCCCCCTCTACCCTTCCCTCTGTCTTGTCTGAAAATATTATATTCGGGAGGAATCGCGGATACAATGTCGGGGTGTGATGACTCACTCAGCCATGTCTCAGTCAACATCAGACAGGCAGGTTTTTCAGTGGCCAGGAGATCGAAGATTTCTTGGGCATGTCTGTGGACTGATCTAGTGTTAAGAAGTAAGCAGAGATGTTTAGCATTTTGCTCCCCTTTGCTGGATGTGGAAGGGGGGACACTAGCGAGATGCCAGCTACAACCAGCACATTTACGCTTACCCTTATAGCGGCCAGGAAATACCGCATGACAGAGGTCGGCTGGTTTATAAAAAGAGCGGAGCTCCTGGGACGAATAGGATATCATAGTGACACAAAGGTAAAATGTGTAAGGAAAATAGCAGTCTGCCACGCTGTACGCCTCCGGGACGCTGACGGTGCGCCCGTCAGGCGCAGGTCCGGCGCGTCCGCAATACGCGTCCGCTACGCCGAGGTAGATGCGTGCTTTTTATAGCGCTGCTAGAGCGCGTGCACAGCGATGCCAAAGTCAGATCCCAGCCCTCGGCGTCAATGCTCAGCCGAGGGCGGTCTGAATAACAAGAAAGGGTGAGGGAGCAACGAAGTGCCTAGGAGCGCTGGGAAGTCTCTAGCTCTGAACACAGACGCTTATTATTCAAGCGCGGAGCACAAAGCACAACTGCACAATATAAAAATGTCTAAACAGACAAGTCAAGACACACAAGTTAAAAGGTGCAAGGAAAGAGAGGAGACCTCCCGGCTTCCGCCTCAGGAGGGAAAAGGTCGTAGCAAGTGGTAATCCCTGAGCAAACGCTAGATTTCCTTTTTATAGCGCTGCTAGAGCGCGTGGACGGCGATGCCTACACCCAAGATGGCCGCCAAAGTCAGATCCCAGCCCTCGGCGTCAATGCTCGGCCGAGGGTGGTCTGAATAACAAGAAAGGGTGAGGGAGCAACGAAGCGCCTAGGAGCGCTGGGAAGTCTCTAGCTGTGAACACAGACGCTTATTATTCAAGCGCGGAGCACAAAGCACAACTGCACAATATAAAAATGTCTAAACAGACAAGTCAAGACACACAAGTTAAAAGGTGCAAGGAAAGAGAGGAGACCTCCCGGCTTCCGCCTCAGGAGGGAAAGGTCATAGCAAGTGGTAATCCTCTTGTCTAGGGCCTCTTGTCTAGGGCCTGGGGGATTTATTACTGCAAAGAATATAACAAAGACGATCCGTTACTATTGTCGTTTCTAGATGACTAACTTGCTATATGACTGCCAGATGACAGCCACTAAAGTTACCTTGCAAAGTTGCATAACGAGCAAACGAAACACGGCATATTCCTTTCTTCAAACACGGGAGACTCACTCTTCTTATAATGGTTGGAAGAAGCACCACACCTATGAATAGACAGAAGTCTGTCATAATGTTACCTACCCGAAGTCATACATGTCCGCACGGCGTGTATTGCACATTTGTACAGTATACTTACTTCCTATTGTGACTTAATTTGGCAGTAAGTTACATGATATGAGGAACCTCCAACTTTCCTATTGGCCTTAGATTGAGCAATACCTATTGGAAAAGATCCGAGTTATGCTGGTATTGCTACTATCGGGTAATATGCTAGTATGACTATTGCCGAATAGAGGGCTTACAACTAATGATAAAAACAATAGAGTGTGCACACAGATACTACTTATATTATCGGCTGGTAAATTGTACCACGAAGGAAAAAGGGTCTCGCAACACGTAAGCCTTCCTTAGTTTCCACAACACAAAGTAGAGTTTGATGGTAGCTACGATAATTTCAAAAAAGAATAAAGCAAGGGTCTCATGGTACTATCAGGTGAGCTCAAAAGAGGGATACGGCTAAAAGATATAACCAGAGAATAGAAGTCCGAAAAACAGGATATTTATTACTTTTTTAGCCTGCTAGAAACTCAACTAACGATACAGATATGGCTATAGTAACTATCTAGAGTCTGCATATCGTATTCGATTTCTACTTCATAATTGCTTACGTTTCAGAACTACGCTGAGTTCACAGAAGATAGTCGCACCGGCATCCGACCGCAGATCGTCTCGCAGTACGCCATTAATAAAAGACCGCTTCCTTAAATACCGGTTGGAATCCGTCTTACCGCGCAACACCTGAGATGGTATAACGTACGTCACTCCTCACTACTTCCGCTTGAACAAAGCAGTGAAGCTAAAAAATGGACTAAACTAGCCGCCGCCATGTTGAGGGATTTACTCAAGAATGCTTCTCATTGTTAACGTATTAATAGAGCAATAGAAAATGGACTAAAGCTCTCAAACAACGTCTAGTATGTGCAAACTATTTAAACACTACCTACATAATACTCGACAGACACCCGAAAAACCGCTCACTTATGGTAAACTAAGTAATGACACCACACAAAATAAATAGTAGTAACATTTGAGTGTGGGCTCGAGAGACACACCCATACCCGACGTGGATGCAATACCCTAAGTCTTTCAATTTGTATAAGAATCGTGTCCGTGGATAACCTCACCAGATGTATTGCAGTGAGGGATTAATAGCTATCTATAAATACAGAAAAAAATCTAAACCAGTTATAGGGGAAATACAATATTAACAAAAGCCAGAAACCGATCTAATCTATTCACTGAATATAACCCATCTTAGTCAGTGCAACATATATAGTCACAAGTGAGGATATGCAATTACTCACTTGTTAAGTTATAAAAGAATAGGGTAACATGTATACAGAATATCAAAAAATTGAAAAATTGTGGCAAGGCTGTGGATTCAGTTAGGGGTCTGCCACCAAACCTCTCTCTAACAAGCCCGCAATTAGTCATAATAATCCAAGTCTTATTTGTTACCAAGGATTAGTAATGATCCATTGTATCTCCTCGTTCAAGCCCTGTTTAACAGAATCAAGAAAAAATATCTAGAAACATTCGCGACGTTTTCGAACAGTATCCAACGGAATGCCTGTACTGTAGTGTGTTTATCTAGGTACCTATATTGATACTCCTATTTCTGACCCTTGTCCGGTTATTAATTCACTAATGTCCATACAACGGCACAGAAACCCGTTTTCAGATTAGGTCATAGCGCATGCTGTCACATTAAGCAAGCACTATCCCTCCAGCCCCCTAGAAAGCACACCGAGTTCTCAAAACAAATCAAACCTCCACCAGACCTGGGAAATCCCCCGCAGCTATTGTTTTGATTTTGCTCGAGAACTCCTGAAAAGAATGTAAGAACGACCAGTTCTTATGACATTCTTACTGACGTCTTATGTCCATCCTTACGTCAAACTCGGCACCATTCAGGTATAAGTATACCAACACTGCCCTAAGCAGAGACACAGTGGTGACGAGCTTGGAGCAGCGCTACTTGCCGGAGAGCCCAGCTGATGCAGAAAAGCCCACGGACGCTGCCCCTCCCTTTTGACGCGCTGAGAGAGACGCTGCCTTTTCCCCTGCCGAGAAATCCAGCCTCCGGCGTTTCCAGCCGCCCTCGCGGGTAACTGGGATATCGAGTCCTGAGACAGAGATACCAACCCTCCAGCCTTCTAAATCCCAGGTACTGAACTGACTAACCCCTTACAGAGAATTCTTGAGTCAGATCCTTGGCAAAACAAACTTAACTTAAACTGCTACTTATTTACTCCCGCCCACGTATTAGGCTTAGGTCAGGTACACCGGGGTAGGCGTAGTTAGAAGCACCAGTTGAGAACGATTAGTCAATGTATATATGTATGTATATCTTTTATCCATTTTAAGTATCATATGGCTAAGAAACCATATAAATGCTTTTACAGTATTATTTTATAATCCTGTTTTTACTGTATGCACTTTACTTAACTATAAGTATTGCAATAATAGCGATTCATTTCTCTTGTATGAGAAAAGAGACTGATCAATAAATAACATCTTTTTATTGAAACACGCCCATCTCTTATTTCTCTACAAACTGGTGAAACTAAGAATGCACGTACTGACTGAGTAAAATAGTTGTCTTTTGTTTTCACACGACTCTAGAGATATACTCTTGATTAGGGGGGAGCAAAGTTGTCATGTTCTATGGTTGTCAGAAACTAAATCCCTTCTTGTCTATCCAGGGAGGTTAAACTCCTCCTTGCCTATTCGAGAAAGTTTCTAGTGAACTCTGAGCTAGCTGGCACACATAACTTTAAGTCTAATATCATCAGTAGAAGACCTAGTTAACCACAGTCCTACGTCTATACTATTGAAGATATTATTCCAATGCGCAGAGCCTATTGGGAAAATAGGAACTACACTACATGGCGCCCAACGGTTTGGCTAGGCGATAAATCTAACGCAAGACATTAGAGTAACTCAGTCGTGCTTTTTCACACAGACCCTTTTTTCCCATAAAACTCCAAAGACGTCTGGAGTGGGTGAAAGGTTAAATCCGCCAAACTTAGTAGGAGGAGACTCCTATGTATGGTTTTTGGTTTATTCAACGTTGAAGGATACAGTGTTCCAAAATATTGTGCATCTAATCTTTGTTTCCGTGGAAACCTGATCTGCAACAAAAACCCTTCTTAACAGTAAAATGTCAGACGGTGAAGGAGATAGGGAGACAGCTAGATTAGCAGCTCAACTCCTAGCGGATGACACAAGTCTCCTACAGCAAGACCCGGATGGAATATTCATCCCGGTCAGCATAAGAAAAACTATAACACTTAAACTTATAGAAAATGGACTAACACAAGAGGTGGTACAGTCATATTCGTAATTGAGGCACACGAATATCGGCAGACAGAGGTATTCTATTCATGGATAAATTTTCCAGCAGCAAACGCTGTAACAAAGGAGTTCCACTATTACAAGATAGAGGAACCTCCGGATGAGTACACCCCTTTCGAGGAGGTGGAAATACCACTCAAATACCAAGAGCACCTGCTCTGGTTTAAAGGCGCCCTAAAACATAATGATCACATCACCAGGCTCGGTCCACTAGGTAGACCAGGAGCAACGTGGCCGGTTCTAGCCGGCTACACACCACATCCAGACATTGGAAAAATGTCGAAACCAGAATAATCAAACATGCCGAGGATCCTGAGGACTCAGTTGAAAAACGGAGAGTGGGCTCAGACAATGCTAGACAGCGCAGCAGAAGTGAGCATAGCTCGCAAGATCCTGATGAATCATCTGGAGACAGTGGACACGAATGAATACATTCAAGTGGAAACTGCAGATACCAGAGTTAGCAAACCTCATAAAATATATGAAATAACTTTACGTATAGAGGGAGATAAGACTAGGAAAATAAGGGGTCTATTTTGGGATAATCTCTCCAAGGGCTATGACATCCTTCTAGCTGAAAAAGACTGGCCACCGGAGTTTGTCAGGGAGTGCCCTCATGGCGAAGAAATGATTATGCCTGCCTTCTCAAATCATATTCCAATTCATAAAAAATATACACTTGCAAGAAAGTGGGAAGTAGCCCAGGCTCCTGCACTATATAAAAATCATGTGGGATGGGATGAGGACTCTCCTCCTCACAAGATCCAGTTACAATCTCAACCGACTGCACAGAGGCAGTACCCAATTAAGCAAGAAGCTAAAAAACAGGTCAGGGAGATCTTAGATCAACTTGAATACCAGGGGGTGATTGAAACATGCACCTCACAAATGAACAATCCTTTGTTTCCTGTCTCCAAACCAGATGATTCATATCGTCTAGTTTTGGACTACAGACACCTTAACTCATGCTGCAAAATGTTTGCAGTACAAAACTCACACAGTGCCGCACTAATGAATAGCATAGTGCGCAAAAAATACAAAACAACATTAGACATCTCTAATGGATTCATTTGTCAAAATATAGCACCAGAAAGCAGATATTTGACCGCTTTCTCAATAAATGGCTCGCAGAAAAATTTCTGTTGTTTGCCCAAATAGTTCAAGAACAGCCCAGGATTATTCTCAGCGAGAGTAACAGAGTTACTACAAATATATGATGATGAAGCATTATCTTATGTCGATGACATCTATCTGACAGATGATGACTTGGATACTCACTTGAAAAGAGTGAACACCATAATACTTGGGTTCGCAGCAGAGGGTTACAAATTCAACTTCAAAAAGTCAAGAATTGCCCATCTGACTGTCCTATTTTTAGGATATGAATTATCAAGTGAAGGCAAAAGCCTGGCAGACAATTTCCTGGAGAAATGTGCTGTAATCCAAGCACCAAGAACGCTGAAAAACTTACAATCAATTCTAGGATTCCTGAATTTTGGAAGAACTTACATTATAAATTATGCAGAGAGGGTTAAACCCCTCTATGATCTAATAAAACCAGATTTTAAAAGAATCAATTGGACTCAAAAACACACAGAAATTTTGAGATCTTTACAAACAGACATGTTAGTTAAAACAAAACTGCAAACACGCGATAACACACGCAACCTTGTGATTCGAGTCATCCCAGGAAGATGCGAATTCACATACCTAACCTCTAATGAGGGAGAAACGGTACCAATAGCATACAAATCACACTTGTACACAGAAGCTGAAAAAACATTCAGCATTAAGGAAAACATTGTTTACGCGGTTCAAACAGCTGTAGCAAGAGAAAGAAACCAAGCTGACGGCAGACAGATTACAGTCAGAACAGCAGAATCAGCCTTTGAGGCATTAACAAGCCCATGTAATTTACCTACAATGGCACTAAATCCAAAATGGATACAATGGGAAGATTCTCTTGCTACAGACAGAGTGAAATACTATTTTGATCCAGAAATGACAAAATTAAAAAATCTAGAATATGAAAGAGAATATCCTCTGCCTAGCGACATTCTGCCCATACGACAGTACGCCTGTGTAATATATACAGACGGACATGCTCAGCCCTCAGTTTGGAGAGAGCAAGCTTATAACGCCACATGCGAGATTACAAAAGACGTGTGGCGCGAAGGTAAATTGAAACCTCTGCTTACAAAAACACACTCAGTGGAAAATAATTCAGAACAACAAACTGAAATAATAGCGTTAAAAATGGCGCTAGATAATGCGGATCGCAAATTCCCGACACTAATAGTGTGTGATTCATATTACTGCGTCAAATCATACAATAACAACTTGCAGAAATGGGTTAAAAACGGGTACAAAGATGACACAGGTGTAACAATAAAGCAAAAATCGCTTTGGGAACAAATAGTTCTTTTAAAGAAAGAACTACCAAAGACTCACGTGATACACTCACTGAGTCATCAGCGTCATGGCGTTCACGTTGCAGGGAATTCATTGGCTGAGACAACCACAGCGGAAACAACTAAATCGGCTTCCGTAGCTATAAAAAAGCGTTCAGTAAAATACATTGACGGGGAAACAATGCTGGCGGTAAAAACGTCATCAAAAGGCGACTGCTCAGCGCTACCCATCATGTATCCACTCAGTTATACATACATAATCGATGCAAACTCCCTTCCTTTTGCTCGAATCCCTGGAGTGGGGGATAGAGTGATTCCAAACATGAACAGGAGAGTCTTGTTAATAGGAGACGCACATATGGGTGAGGGTCTTAGACACCTTAAACTTAAGGATTCTCTAGAAGAATTACAATCAGCATACTGGTGGCCAGGAATGAGCCTGCAACATCACATATTTGCAAAAAACTGTCCAAACTGCAACAGAGATCGCAGTGGTGACCGAGACGGTGTACTGCCATGGCGCTTCACCCAATAAGGATTAGGCTATCGACATAAAATACCCAGTATGAATAATGCGTCATATTAACATGTAGAGACTATTTTCACTTAAAATGTAGACCCCAGCTCTAAGCTGACGTCTGAACTGTTGTAAAAAGATTTGCGAGTCTATAATGGCATATACGCATGGGGCATGCTACATTATGACCATTGCACTGCTTTTAGCTCTCGAGCTTATGGGGGGTGTATGGTCAGGTTGGGCATTGCATTGCGGGACTCTTATCACTTCCTTCCTGAGGGAAACGGGATGGTGTAAAGAAAAAACCAAGGCACAGAGCAATCTATAACGGCAAAGGTATTAGGTTCAGGAGCTGGGTGGGTCAACTATTTATTAAGTGTCCAACGTAGTCTTAATAATCTGCCAAGAAATTCTCTGAGAGGTCTCAGTCCGTACGAACTATTGTTTGGGACTAGAATGTTAATCCAGGACCTCGACAGTCAAACTTCAGTGGTTAAAGAAAAATGCTTTGATATCAAAGATCGTTTGGCTATTTTACAGGACTTAGACAAAACAAGAAAAGACCTGAGCAACATAAAGTTGAAACAACAGCCAATAACCACTGAGGAGAAACCACCTGTCCCAGCAAGGCCTGTCTGGATTCCAAAAATTGGGGATCTGGTCAGAGAGAAGATCGCGGTGAAGAAGGAATTTGGGCCTACAGAAAAGCAGTTCCTGTCTTGTCTGTCAACGGGACAAGATCAGTAGTACTACCGCCCCTTGCTGGTAAAAAGGAGAACCGAGTTGTATCCATCGACCTGGTTAAACCACAATCATGTGGCCAATAACAAGTAGTAGGCCAAGTGGACTCCCAAGAAGTAGCAGAACACCAAAGTTTGCTACAAACACAGAGGTTCAAACTGAAAGACTAATCACAATTGATAAACCTACAGTAAAACAACAAGGACTATGCAACAAAGCCATGGAACTTAAACCTCTTGAAACCCAAATTAAAATCTTAAATCAAGAAACACCAGTCTACAATGATGTAACCACAGACTATGCTAATGAAACAAAGAAAATTTCAAAAACAAAAAGGAATACAGAAGCAATTGAAACAATTGACAGAACAGCATCCGGCTACTTCATCAACTTCGATGATTTTTCTGTAGATCTGAGTGAACCTGAGGAATAGCCGACAACAAAAACTTTTAAAGACAAAGCAAAAGAACTCTTTCATCAACTAAAAGAAACCTATCTGATTTCTCCATGGATTGAACTTTGGGTGGCACTAGGAGTATTCATCCTCATACTTTGGCTCATCATGGTACTATGCTTGGGACATTTCATTGAGGGAAAATATGCAACAATGGACACAGCAAGTCAGAACATCAACTTGGTCCTGAAACCACACAAGTCTTCACACATCGAGAAAAGAGAACTTTCTTCAGTAAACTTCACAGCCAATCCTATACCCGGTGGGGTAGCATGGGACAAAACTGATTACGAAATCTATGGTCCGGTTGAGCTCCTGAAGTATCCTCATCAATTCAAGATTTCATTAAGTGACTTTGTAAAACCAAGCACATTTGCTGATGATTGGGACTTTGAAAGTATTAATGATATGATGTCTGATCTAGTAATGTCAGCTAAATTTACAGAACATGATTATTTGCAAGGTTCATCTAATTACGATCAAATGTTTTGTTACAACCATTATGGTAACCATTATCTGCATAAATCTACTCAACCTAGAAATGTTTTAAAATTTTAACCAATGGGAACATTGTGCAACTCCACCAAAAGGCAGTTCAAAGACATTTTTTGATAAATATTCATACTTTTCAGGGTTCAACACAAGTAATGCAGAATCATTTTATTTCAAATTGTTAAATAAGACAGGAGTGAAAACCATGCTTACAAACACAAAATTGATATATTCGGACTCATTTTTTGAAAAAATGAATACATTCGGTTTTGATTTCTGGAACAATAACATTGAAACGAAAACGATCTGGGGCACAAAAGATTGGCAAGTGCAAGGTATAGAATCATTATTTAGAGCCTGCATGATCCCAGAACAAATTATATTTTTGAATGATACAATTCAACAGACATCCTGTCTTGGCCTAGCCAAAATTAAAGACTTAAATAAACCGTCTATTCCAAAACCAACACCTAACAGTAATAGCACTACGGATGTTGAGATAGACGTATCCCATATTTTAAACCAAAACAGAACACATGCTGATTGGAAACAATGGTTGATCTGGCCCACAGACACAAATAACTGTCAAGACAGATTCCTGAACAAAATACAGGGGTTCACATTGACCAGGCCAGACCCAAGATACTCCCAGAGACAACATCCAGGGATTGTAACTACTTACAGTGTGGGGAAACTCTGCCTTCAATGGCTACATACATCCACACTGTCAGAAATTAAGCAACACTTAACTTTACTTAAAGAAGGTGCTGACTTGCGTGATTTCATCATGGGACCACGCAAACAGCGTCAAAAACGTTTCATAGCGGCCTCTATATATGCAGCTTACCACGAAGCTTGGAAAGTAACTCAAATTGAGACAGCAGAAAAAATACTGGAAATTGACTGTGTTAATTTGGAAAAATCACTTTCTGTTGTGGACAATGGGTTAATGACTCTGTCTTCCAGAATATATTCACTGGACAGTATTGTATCTTCTGCAATCGATATAATAGAACAAGACTTACAGATGTTGCAACACGGTCAGTCTCAATTACGTTCTATTGTACAGCTTGGCTGGACGTTACAAAATCTGCGTTCAGGCTATGTGCCTTGGCATTTAATCAACACAACGTCACTATTTAATATCTTTAACCTTACTGATAAACAAATCAGTTTGGCACAAAAGGGTGCTGACTATACAATTCTGAGCATTGAAAAACTTGAGAGATTACCATTGACAATGTCAGAACGACCTGTCATTGAATGGATAATACATGGGATAATAAATATTCCGATAACAACTTTCCAGTTTCGATACTGCCAAAAATATATACAGGCAGGCCAGTATGAAAGGTTGGGTAAAGGATACATTAAGTCAACATGGAACTTACCTTATACACATACATGTTACAGTAATAAGGGACAAAGTGTATTTCTTAGTGGTAATAATTGTGAAAAATCACTAAGTGGTATACTTCTGTGTCAAGGCATAAGTTTACATGGGGCCTGTGAAGGGACTTCAAATAACCTTTCATGTCACCAGTTAGGCACACCTGCAACACAAATAGAACCATTCTTTAGAAAACTTTCGAACGGGAGTTACATTCTAATTGTGGATCACAGATGTTGTGGCTTACTGCCAGGAAAACCTTATCTTGTAAGCGTGACTTCCAGGGTCATGTGCTGTGAAAGAGTATTGTTCCCGAATGATGCTCCAGACAGGGAGGGAAGGTTATGGCCCAGTTTAAAAATCTCTTCTATTCGAATTGATACTTTAAGCAGAATGAAGACTGTGCTTCTACAGACACCAACCCAGTTGACGTCATCAAAAGAAACGTATAATCTCCAAGTTGCAAGGACAACGGCAGAGATTCATTCAATGTTATCAACAAATTGCCCCCTACACTTCGCAGAAATGCTGAACGAAATCTTAAATATTTCTGATACAAGTGGTATCGCAAGTGTATTTAAGACAGTTTTTTCAGGAGCTTTAACCCCATTCAAAGCGATCCTGGGTATTTTTCCAAATTTCGTCCATTCCATCTTTGGCGGACTTCCACTCCTGTTGGGACTCGTAGCAGGCATTTTATTCTTGCTACTCTTACTTCGTTATGGCAAGCCATGTCACAGACAAGACTCCAGCAACAATGGAAGAAACAATCCTAGCTATCCGCTACCGGGACCGCATAACTAAAGTCCTTGGTTTAGCCCGGCTACGAGATCTAAATATGACCTGGTTTCTTTCATTCAGACCCATCTGGCAGAATTGTGTTATGCCTGTATTAAGGTGCATGCTATGCGGCGAAGAATGCGTGTTGGACACCTGTCTTACACTACAATCAGAAGTACCATTGGATGCAGATACTTTGTTGGGTCCAGTAAAGGCTCATGCATTGTACTGTCCCCAGCGGCTACCTATCCTGATGACGGCATTCGTGGAGACTTCACCACTGCGATTGAAGGGTAGTGAAGTACAAGATGAAAGCAGCATCGACCAGGTACGACCTTCTGTAAGCAGTTCTGATCGAACCATCATTGAAAGCAATCATGCGCATGACTGCATGATAGCGACATTTTCCAACCTAGTCGAACTTTCACCAGAAGCTGTAGACTGTTTTTTCGAGAGTCTGTCTGAAATCATGTTTTCACCGGAACAGAGGGAATAACTTTAAACAAACTTGCACACGGCGTTCCCTGAACTCTGAATTTGGCCTTCAGTCTTTTGAAAAACAAAGTGACTGTGAACTATTTTTTCTCTTCTCCCATGAAAAGCGAAAACTTTTTTCCCAATTCCAAAATATTTACCTTTTTGGCACTTATCTTCTGCTTAAAGTAAAACTATTCTTAGAGAACAGAGCTTCTATTCTTAGGAATTCTAGAGACATTACATTACCTCAACATCTAGCTTATATGCGATTAATTTGTTTATATGTGATGAGATGGTCTCGCAACTTTTTTCTGTATCAAGAGCCATTTCATGTGTAATTTCGCAACTCATTCATGCCGATATAAAATGTGCAGCTCCTTTTTGGATGATTATACTGCTTGAATGCATACAGTACCTATACTCATTTCGTGCATTTTGCATACGCCATTATTTCGAATACAAAAAATAAATGTTTTTGGGGTGGTTCGGTATACACATGCACTGTTAGTTGTGTTTACTATTGCTTAGGTTAGTAAATATGTACATAAAATCGTGGAGTGGGTGTAGTGTGTTTATCTAGGTACCTATATTGATACTCCTATTTCTGACCCTTGTCCGGTTATTAATTCACTAATGTCCATACAACGGCACAGAAACCCGTTTTCAGATTAGGTCATAGCGCATGCTGTCACATTAAGCAAGCATTATCCCTCCAGCCCCCTAGAAAGCACACCGAGTTCTCAAAACAAATCAAACCTCCACCAGACCTGGGAAATCCCCCGCAGCTATTGTTTTGATTTCGCTCGAGAACTCCTGAAAAGAATGTAAGAACGACCAGTCCTTATGACATTCTTACTGACGTCTTATGTCCATCCTTACATCAAACTCGGCACCTTTCAGGTATGAGTATACCAACACTGCCCTAAGCAGAGACACGGTGGTGACGAGCTTGGAGCAGCGCTACTTGCCGGAGAGCCCAGCTGATGCAGAAAAGCCCACGGACGCTGCCCCTCCCTTTTGACGCGCTGAGAGAGACGCTGCCTTTTCCCCTGCCGAGAAATCCAGCCTCTGGTGTTTCCAGCCGCCCTCGCGGGTAACTGGAATATCGAGTCCTGAGACAGAGATACCAACCCTCCAGCCTTCTAAATCCCAGGTACTGAACTGACTAACCCCTTACAGAGAATTCTTGAGTCAGATCCTTGGCAAAACAAACTTAACTTAAACTGCTACTTATTAACTCCCGCCCACGTATTAGGCTTAGGTCAGGTACACCGGGGTAGGCGTAGTGCACCAGTTGAGAACGATTAGTCAATGTATATATGTATGTATATCTTTTATCCATTTTAAGTATCATATGGCTAAGAAACCATATAAATGCTTTTACAGTATTATTTTATAATCCTGTTTTTACTGTATGCACTTTACTTAACTATAAGTATTGCAATAATAGCGATTCATTTCTCTTGTATGAGAAAAGAGACTGATCAATAAATAACATCTTTTTATTGAAACACGCCCATCTCTTATTTCTCTACAAACTGGTGAAACTAAGAATGCACGTACTGACTGAGTAAAATAGTTGTCTTTTGTTTTCACACGACTCTAGAGATATACTCTTGATTAGGGGGGAGCAAAGTTGTCATGTTCTATGGTTGTCAGAAACTAAATCCCTTCTTGTCTATCCAGGGAGGTTAAACTCCTCCTTGCCTATTCGAGAAAGTTTCTAGTGAACTCCGAGCTAGCTGGCACACATAACTTTAAGTCTAATATCGTCAGTAGAAGACCTAGTTAACCACAGTCCTACGTCTATTCTATTGAAGATATTATTCCAATGCGCAGAGCCTATTGGGAAAATAGGAACTACACTACAGTACTCCCTTTTACTTTTTCCAAGATACACCAACGGTCATCTTGCTCAGAGTGCTGGTTTTCTTGGCAATGTTTCACAAGAGGGCCTTCCATGCGACCATTACGTATAGCAGATTTATGTTCGCTCAAACGAACTCGCAGTTCGCGCGATGTTTCGCCAACATAATGTTGCGAGTACAGGCATTCCGATGGATACTGTTTGAAAACGTCGCAAATGTTTCTGGATATTTTTTCTTGATTCCGTTAAACAGGGCTTGAACGAGGAGATACAATGGATCATTACTAATCCTTGGTAACAAATAAGACTTGGATTATTATGATTAATTGCGGGCTTGTTAGAGAGAGGTTTGGTGGCAGACCCCTAACTGAATCCACAGCCTTGCCACAATTTTCCATTTTTTTGATATTCTGTATACATGTTACCCTATTCTTTTATAACTTAACAAGTGAGTAATTGCATATCCTCACTTGTGACTATATATGTTGCACTGACTAAGATGGGTTATATTCAGTGAATAGATTAGATCGGTTTCTGGCTTTTGTTAATATTGTATTTCCCCTATAACTCGTTTAGATTTTTTTCTGTATTTATAGATAGCTATTACTCCCTCACTGCAATACATCTGGTGAGGTTATCCACGGACACGTTTCTTATACAAATTGAAAGACTTAGGGTATTGCATCCACGTCGGGTATTGGTGTGTCTCTCGAGCCCACACTCAAATGGTACTACTATTTATTTTGTGTGGTGTCATTACTTAGTTTACCATAAGTGAGCGGTTTTTCGGGTGTCTGTCGAGTATTATGTAGGTAGTGTTTAAATAGTTTGCACATACTAGACGTTGTTTGAGAGCTTTAGTCCATTTTCTATTGCTCTATTAATACGTTAACAATGAGAAGCATTCTTGAGTAAATCCCTCAACATGGCGGCGGCTAGTTTAGTCCATTTTTAGCTTCACTGCTTTGTTCAAGCGGAAGTAGTCAGGAGTGACTTACGTTATACCATCTCAGGTGTTGCGCGGTAAGACAGATTTCAATCGGTATTTAAGGAAGCGGTCTTTTGTTAATGGCGTACTGCGGGACGATCTGCGGTCGGATGCCGGGGCGACTTTGTTCTGTGAACTCAACGTAGTTCTGAAAAGTAAGTAATTATGAAGTAGAAATCGAATACGATATG
Source organism: Lissotriton helveticus (assembly GCF_964261635.1). NCBI lineage: Eukaryota > Metazoa > Chordata > Amphibia > Caudata > Salamandridae > Lissotriton > Lissotriton helveticus. Next base: position 1,005,610,865 of record NC_136071.1, on the reverse strand, counting down.
CAGACTCTAGATAGTTACTATAGTCATATCTGCATCGTTAGTTGAGTTTCTAGCAGGTTAAAAAAGTAATAAATAGCCCGTTTTTCGGACTTCTATTCTCTAGTTATATCTTTTAGCCGTATCCCTCTTTAGAGCTCACCTGATAGTACCATGAGACCCTTGCTTTATTCTTTTTTAAAATTATCGTAGCTACCATCAAACTCTACTCTGTGTTGTGGAAACTAAGGAAGGATTACGTGTTGCAAGACCCTTTTTCCTTCGTGGTACAATTTACCAGCCGATAATATAAGTAGTATCTGTGTGCACACTCTATTGTTTTTATCATTAGTTGTAAGCCCTCTATTCGGCAATAGTCATACTAGCATATTACCCGATAGTAGCAATACCAGCATAACTCGGATCTTATTATAAAGGTGGCCCCTTTTATATTGTGAATATGTTTCTTTTCCAATAGGTATTGCTCAATCTAAGGCCAATAGCAAAGTTGGAGGTTCCTCATATCATGTAACTTACTGCCAAATTAAGTCACAATAGGAAGTAAGTATACTGTACAAATGTGCAATACACGCCGTGCCGACATGTATGACTTCGGGTAGGTAACATTATGACAGACTTCTGTCTATTCATAGGTGTGGTGCGTCTTCCAACCATTATAAGAAGAGTGAGCCTCCCGTGTTTGAAGAAAGGAATATGTCGTGTTTCCTTTGCTCGTTATGCAACTTTGAAAGGTAACTTTAGTGGCTGTCATCTGGCAGTCATATGGCAAGTTAGTCATCTAGAAACGACAATAGTAACGGATCGTCTTTGTTATATTCTTTGCAGTAATAAATCCCCCAGGCCCTAGACAAGAGGATCTCGCATTTACCTTATCACAGAATCAAACACCCTTAATGGACGGTGTACTTATAGGTATCCTAGGTTTGTATTTGTTCTCACCTTCCTGCTCTGTACCATCTAGACATTTGTCATATTTTAAGGTCATCATGTTCTCTTTACATTCTCCTTGTAATCAGATTGAGGACTGGACAAAATGCAGCCCAGTACGACAAAAGAAATTCCCTGTGTTTCCTTGAAGAGTGAAATAGTTACTATATTGTGACAGAGTTTGAAAAAGAGGTATATGTTAGTGAGCTCATGGTTATTTGGCTTTCTATTTCCTCCTATTCCTTGATGTGTTGTGGCAATGTATATAGATCTACTTTTATTTGGGGATATAAGGTAACACAATTTGGTGCTAGCTTGAGGAAGATGGATGGTTCATGTGTTGGTCCACATCGTTGTCTCAAATGTAAATTTTTCTTGTAAATAATGGGGCATACCAGTTATACTTTTTTGTACATATCTTTTCAGATTCTAAATCCAGATCTAGAGATCCATTGATGAAATTGTTTCTGGTTGGTCCTGATGAAGGTGGTCTACATTGCTGTTCCTCCACCGAAACACATTGGCCATTTTCTCCTAATTTAGATCAAACAACTATGGTTGTATATCGGACGACAGACATAATGCGACAGGATGTTTAGTGAATGGTTTGTAGTGATGCATGCTTAGAATGTATGTTGTGAGTGTGTGTGTTTTTTGGGTTCTCTACCTGGTTTAGCAGTATGAGCTTTTTGTTTTTAGAATTTATGAATTTGTGTAATTGATGTATATAATGTATATTTATGGTCTGAATTCAAAATAGTTTTGTATAATGCACGATATGTCTTTTTGTATTTAGTAAAATGATATAAAGAAATACGAAAGAAAAAAAGTTTTTCAAAAATATAATAAATGAGAAAATCCAAAAAAAGTGATGATATTTTTTGTGTATGCCTGTGTCATTAGAGGAACTTCCTATAGTGAAAGTATATATAGGTCATGAGGGAGCTTATTGGCTGTTTGGGTTTAATTCTTCCCCTCTACTCCCTGACCTAAAATTAATTTGAGAGGGGGTCCCTATTCTTATCTATTTGATACCAGGTGATGCTGGTCACCAACACTGCTATGATGCCAATACTCACAGAATCCCATATCCCTTTGATGATACAACAGCATCTCTTCCAGATGTACCAGTGGTCACAGTGAGGCAGACAGAGCAGGTTAGTCAAGCTGTTGGGGACCAGCAAGTACCTGGGACAGCATTTGATTGGTCTGAGGGGGGCCTGGAACAGTCAACTAAAGTTGGTACTGAAGGGTCCCAGCCAGTAGAGTTGACTACGAGAGATACAGATCCTAACAGAGGGCTTAGTGCAGCAAGAAATCAAGTAGTACCCGGAAACCGTTGGCCCCGAAGAGGTGAGATACCGAAAAACTGCCTGGCAGAAAAGTGGGTATCACAAACCATTCCTGAAAGCTCTGAGCAGTCTGATCAGGGTGGCTGTGAAGATGACAGTGAAGATGAGCAAACAGCTGTCACAAGATCAAATAGAGTGAGAGTAGCCAGCCAAAAGTACTCAGCAAATGGATGGGAATGGAAATTCTATACCTCATGCTTTAACAATACAAGTCCACCTGAACCTCCTTGAAACTAATTTTGTTGTGTATTCGATTTCATTCTTGGTGTACCACTTGAAGGACTGACACAATTAATTCTAAATATATTCATCAACTAAGATGATCTGCTTATTTATCGATACTGAATAGAACCATTGAACTGTGCCTTGGTAATTTTGTGCCGAAGTTTGTTGAACTGCTCAAACCTTTTATTTAGCAATAGGTTTATTTTGATTAAATGTATGGTTTCATACTACGAGCTGCAAGACTCATGACCTAACTGCTTAAAATGTTACTTATATGTATTGATTTTGGATCTTTAATACAATAACCAAATTAGCTAAGATTTGTCTGAATCTTTATTAATTGCGTCTTAATGTTCTTTTCATAGAAACTATGTTTACAAGTATCTGTTTTCTATTACATGATGGAGAGAGCCATACTCTGAGACTAGTGCATTTAAAATTGAGAGTTGGCCTCATTATTAGTCCTCATTAGGTGGCCAACAGTTAACACCCTGATTTCACACCCCTCACTGCTATGAAACAAGGTCTATCGGAGGAGTAACTCCTCTGTGGGTGAATTATAGAGAAGTGATTAAGTTAGTGGATTTGTTGCTGGGCCCAGGACCAAAAAACGTCTGCTGTAACAATAAGGAAGCAAGAAGCAACTACATGATTAATCACAGTAGCAAAAGAGAAATTAGACTCAATGTAAATGTCATGACTTCTTACTGAATGCAATGGAAAGTTTCAAGTTTCCTGGAGCGCCAGAAAGAGGATCAATTGGACCACTTGTTTCTAAATAGTTAATTGACCTATGCACCATTAAATGTAAGACAATTACTTGCCATCCAACTAGCCACTGCTGACATACAGTTGCAGAAACACACATGGATACACCAAAATGAGTATCATTGGTGTATGGCATGATCTCAAATCCCTGTGATCTCATCATTGCGCACAAAGGAGAGATGTATGAATTGTAAAGGGTTGGACTAAGGGAGGAGCACTGTGGGACTCCATAGGGTACATGCCTCTTTTATTAGATAAGAGCTTTGCTACAAATGCCATATTTAACCCCTCCCATGCTCATGACGAGCTGAGCTCGTCATGAGCCACGGCGCTCCGGTGCTCATGACGAGCTCGGCTCGTCATGGCCCGTGGAACGCTCAGGTGCGAGGAGAATTCCCCTCCTGTGCTGAACGTTCCACGGCAGCCAATGCACCTGTGACGAGCTCAGCTCGCCATGAGCACAGTAGCGCAGGGCCTCATGACGAGCTGAGCTCGTCATGAGCATGCAGGCGCTGTGCGCGCCCCCGCCAGCACAGCAGGTAAATGATCCCCGCAGCGAAGGGGTTAAGGAGGCGCTTAGCTAGTGTGGGAAAAAGTATTGATGGCTAGTAATATCAGTGCAGCCTGTAGCTGCACTGATATTACTGATATTGCAATGCAGCGTTATGATTGGCCTGAGCGGCGTGGTTCAGTGCTCAAACAGGGAATGAGGGTTGGTCATGTTCTGAACCCAGGCTGTAATGCGGCCTGGGCGCAGAACTTGCAAAGTGTGCATGAATGTTTGGCCGTCCCAAGAGGGCCGGCCAAACAGTTATCTGCCCTTGTGGAGTAACCACTCCTCCTCCTGGACCTTACTATGGCAGTCCAGCCCTGCCCCGTAGCAGGAAATGAAAAACTAAAATGATAATAGAGCTGGTTATTATAATTTTAGTTTCCCTCACAAGGCAGTGGGTTGATGTTCCTCCACCTTAGTGGAGGAGCCGCCTCCGGAGCGCTCCCTTGGATGAGCATGAAGGAGATCAATCAAGTTCCTACGTGCCTTGATGGAGGTATGGTTAAACCATCTTTATGTAGTTGGTTCTTTACTCCTAGGCGCTCTGCTCATATATTGATCAACGAATTTCGAAATTAAAGTGTGTGCAGCAATAATAGACTGTTAGAAATGGAGTATCTAGTTGGCAGAACTTTGCACCCTGTCCATACAGGGTAAGTCAAATACACACTCTAAATTTACCTGTGCTCACCCTCTGGTAGCTTGACAGAGAGCAGGCAGGCTTAACTTAAGAGGCAATACGTAAAGTATTTGTGTAACACTTAAATTACAGTAACTCAATGAAAACACCACAAGAAGACAGGTTTAGAAAAATGTAGAATATATATCTGATTAAAACAAGACCAAAACAACAGAAATCCAATAAGTAGAAGTCGCGAAATGAATGAATAAACCAAAAATAGTCCTTGAAGTCACTATCTGTCAAAAGGTTACTTGAGGTCGCAAGGGACCAGTGCAAAGTCAAAGTTCAGCAGCAGGCCAGCTACAGGACCCAGACACGACCTGTTGAAGAAATACGCTGGATGGAGCTGTTGTTGATGCTGAAAGTCGACTGGGTCGTTGTCGAGCCGCGCAGAGAGTGTACTGCGTTGCCATTGAGCTCCGTTCAAGTGATGCAATGCTTGTTGTTGCTCCGAGCGCCACTGTTGACCCGTGCAGAATGTGGATTCTTCCTCATTGAGTAGCTTCTGCGTTGGCATTCTCAGGCAGTCGCGGCAATGCAGTGTTTTTGCAGAAAACAGCTGTAGAACCCACTTCTGAGGCCCAGGACTGGAGGGGGCACCGCAGGCAAGGGTAGAACTCACAAATGGTAGAGTCCAGTAGCACCAGCATGATTGCAGGAAGTCTTTTGTGTCCCTGAGACTTCAAAAAACAGGAGGCAAGCCACCAAGTCCTTGGAGTCACTCTAGGTTCATGTGAGGGAGTCCAGTCCTTTTCCTCATCAGGGCAGAGATTAGCTGGGCAGCTCAGCAAAGAAGAGAAGCAGTTCCTCAGAACAGTCAGTCACAGCAAAGTGGCATTCCTTACAGCACAGCAGTCTTTAGTCTAGCAGATTTCTTCCCAAGTCCAATAGTGTACTGATTTGAATGGGCAAGGTCCCGGTTACTTATATACAAAAGTGCCTTTACTGTAGGGCGTGACTTCAAAGGAGTTCTCTGAACAGCACAAAGATCCCTTTCAACCCAGCCTTGTCTTCCAGACTATCTGTGGGGGGTGGTCAGTCATTTGTGTGAGGACAGGACACATCCTATTCAGATATAAGTGTGAGCTACCTCTCCCCCTTACTGCCCAGGAAGGCTGTCGTAATGCAGATGAGTCCTCTGTTATACCCAGCATTTCTTGTGCTTGTGGCTGTCTAGAGGGAAAGCACAAACTGTACCTGTCTCTGAGACCAGATTTGTATTGGAAACAGGCTGCAGGCACACACAGCAAAGTTAAGAACTGAGAAATTCCACATACTAAAAATGGCATTTTTAAAATGGTAATGTCAATCCCACTTTATCAATAAAGGGAATTTATCACCAGCATTTCAAAGACATTAGACATGAAGTAGCTACTCATTTCCAATCAGGAATTACAATTTAAAAGGTGTATCAAGGAATCCCCAATGCTAACCTATGGAAGGAGTAGGCTTCACAGCAGTGAAAAATAATTTTTTTCTGTTTGTCACTGAAAGGGCATGTAAAACTTAAAATGACATGTCCTGGCTTTTAGTTACACAACGCCCTGCCATTATGGTTACTTAGGTCCTACCTGAGGGGTGACGTATGTGTAAAAAAGGAGAGTTTAAGGCTTGGCAAGTGGTATAAATGGCAAGTTGAAGTGGCAGTAAAAAGCACATACAGGCAGGACTGCGACAGGTTGGCTAATCGTGTGGGTGACACAACCAGTGCTGCAGGCCGACTAGCAGCATTTAGATTAAAGGGTATACCAATTTACTACAAACTTACAGGTAAACTAAATATGCCAGTCAGGTATACACCAATGTCAACATGTTTAGGGGAAAAGCACATGCACTTAAGCACTAGTTAGCAGTGGTAAAGTGCGCTGAGTCCTAAGGCCAACAAAAAAATACAGCAAACAGTGGAGGGAAGCAGACAAGAAGTTGGGGGAAGACCACCCTAAGGATGACAGGTCCAACATTGACCCACTATTTGATTTTTCATTCAGATAAGGTAAGATGTGGTCCTTATTCTCTCTTATTAGCTCTGATGTACAATTAGCTGGATCAACTTCTGTCCATCTTATTCTGATTGTATCATGCCCCGCCAGATTGATGTTTTCTACTCTTGGTTGGTACTTGTGCTTTGGGCGATACAGTTGTAGTGTGAAAATTAAAGGATTGTGAACACTGACACAATTTTCCTCCACCTGTAAACGAGTTGGTACAATCTTATGGTTAATGGAGACTAAAATGTGGTCTCATCCCAATAAAGGTGTCAGGATAACAGATGTCACTTGTACCATGTGGATCCATAAGTTTCATATTATATTTCAACATTAGCTTGTTCAAAATAGAACCATACGGGCAGGGTTTAAAGTGATCAATGTCGACCTTTAGAGGATCACTAAAGCTGCATATCTTGTTCAAGAATAAAGAGCATTTTGCTACCTTGTAATAACACGCACAAATTATAGACACATCCTTCACTTTGTCCAAGAGAAATAGTTCTAAATCGTTTTCCATATTCTCTACCACCTTGACCCTGGAATCATCAAATACATTATTATAGTATTTGATTAGCATGAGGTCAAGGTTTTTATCTGATCTTAATAGCACTAGTTGATATTAAGGTGAAGAAATGTATATTTTAAGTAGACTAAAGGGAGCATCAATGGAAATTAAAACAGCTAAACAAACCTTCACCCTTCCCATGCTATTTTCTGTGGCAGTTGTGCACAGTGCAATAAAACCAACCAACCATTTATGAGCCATGTTTCCTGTATGCAGACTTTTTGTGCCTCCTTTACAAATTTCATCCAGTCGTCTGTTATTGGTTTATTTGCCAAACCAGCTATTTTCCAGGATACTCATAGTATTTCCCGTATAACATCCACATTATCAGGAATAATATTTTCCCTTGCTGACACTTGGATAGCATTTGTTTCTTTCCTTTGGTACATAGTAGCTTCAGGAGTGGCTCCTCTTTGAGAGCAGTGGAGCATTGCCCCGCCAACCAAAATTCCCCCATGCCCCAGTGATGAAAAATAAAATGGTAATAAAGTCAATTTATTAAAATTGTATTTTCATCCACCAGTCCTGAATTAGGAATCAGTACAGGCCGGGCTTACTGAAAGCAGCAGCAGGGAGGAGGATAGGCTGTCGGTCATTTCATTTCAAAGTGCGCATATCCCTTTGGCCGGCTGTCTTGCGACGGCCAGCCAGACTTGTGCACTTTGAAACCTCTAACCCAGCTGTCTTGAGACAGCTAGGTTAGAGCAAGTACAGGCCGCTAGTGCCCTTGGGAGTGCAGAGAGCAGCGGCTCCCTCCAACCCTGATGCTGCTCTCATGTAGCATGAGAACAGCATCAGGATTGGATAACACACTTTGCTGGGACCCGCGCTGAACACCGGACTGCAGGAGGAAGATGTGCAGTGAGGAGGAGATGTTGCAGATAAGTAGATTTTATTTTATACTAGCAGCCCATCCCGACGTTGTCCGGGTATGAAATAGAATGTGTGTAATGTGTGCATTTGGCAAGGGCAATTTATTTTAAAATCTCGCGGTAGACAAAATTTTTTGTTTCATTAGAATAGGGACGGAGAAGGCCCAGCTGCAGCCCTGGTTGATGTTAGCAGGCGCGTGTAATTGGTGTAGTGATCCACCGCCTGAGCCCGGCTACAGCCCTGGTTGATGTTAGCAGGCGCGTGTAATGTCGTTGAATGAGAGAGTTATCAGCCACGGGTAAATCCGTTTAATGAGAGAGTTGAGTGACAGAGAGTATTAGAGGCTGCAGTAATTGTCCCCGCAGACACGCTCATTTGCGTGTTCCCCCACTTGAGGCCCAGATGCAGGCCTGTTTGATGTTAGCAGGCGCGTGTTCCCCCGCTTGAGGCCCAGCTGCAGCCCTGGTTGATGTTATCAGGCGCGTGTAATTAGTGTACTGATCCGCCGCCTGAGCCCGGCTAGAGCCCTGGTTGATGGTAGCAGGCACGTGTAATTTCGTTGAATGAGAGAGTTCAGTAGCAGCGCGCAGGAGAGGCTGCAGTAACGTTACTTACCAGGCCTCCAGCTGAATGCGTTTGTCACGTCCCCAGCACAAGGCCACAGCAGACAATATTCTGATTAATGTACGACCCACATGGCATGAAGGGCGGAACGTAGCACACGCCCCCAGCGTTTCTCACGCCCCCAGCGTGCCCCTTGATGCAGCGCAATTGCGTTCACATGGCATGAAGGCCGGACACACGCCTCCAGCATTTCTCACGCCCCCAGAGTGTCACGCCCCCAGCGTGCCCCTTGATGCTGCGCAGCAACGTAATTGGCGCTTGTTTGTATGACTCATTGCATGAAGGGCGGACACACGCCCCCAGCGTTTGCCACGCCCCCAGTGTTTGTCACGCCCCCAGCACACGCCCACAGCCCACGATGTGATGGCCGTATCACACGCCCCCAGCGTTAGTCACGCCCCCAGCCCACGCCCACAGCACAACGTAGACACGCCCCAAGGGACTACTTTGCTGGCACGGTTCTTTTACCTTTTAAATGTATAGAGGAGTTGGCCTAACGGCTAAGGCGCTCGACCTCAGACATGGGGATCTGGGTTTGAGTCTGGGTAACGACGTCAAACATCCTGTGATACTGGGCAAATTACTTAATAACCCCGAGCCAAACAAAAATGAATGTGTGTCCTCATGTAATGTAAGGCGCTCTGATACCTGATTCAGTTCGGGTTAAGTTGGCGCTATATAAAAATAATATGGTGGCCGTCTGCATAGCCTATGTCCTTCTGCTGCCCTTTCCAACGCTGTATTGGGTGTTGTGATTGGTGCTGTGGTTACTGAGATTACCCGCCTCAAAGGTTTGGGCTCTCTCTTTATAATATTAGTATGGATTTTACCCACCATCCATTTTTCTGCCCCGCTACTCCCCATAGATGCCAGCTACCACTGAGTAGCTTTACCAATATTGGGTATAGAATTTGGCCTACTACTCCTTGTACGCCATTCTAGCTCCTCCAAAGAAAGTATTGGGGCAAAACTATGACTCACTAGGACTGCTGAATTTTGGGGTGCCACAGTAATTTGAGATTGAGAATCATGCTGTCATAAGCTTGGTACGAAGTTATCGGGTCTATAAAAATAACCCAATGGCACAACTTTAATTTTGCTCCCTTCATTCAAGTATTGGAGGCTTGAAAAATATTTTCCATCAGGTAATGGCGTCTAAAATTCAACATTACCCTGTCCCTTTCCTGCAACTTCTTGAGGGTCCTATCCATTTGAATCTTCTGACCATTATTATTCCCTGAAAGAGGACATTCACCATGGTATTCCTATGTGCAACCCACTTTACAACTTTATTTTTCAGCTCCCCCCAGGATTCTCTTTTTGTAAGGCAGGAACTCCTGTTAAGACCAGAACATAGGGTGTAGATTCCCGGGGAAGATGAATATTATTGTCAAAGGGAAACTGACTTTGTCCCTTGTTGTTGGAATACCGTATCCTGGAAATTAAATGGAAAGAGTTACTGGGGGGGCTCACGATGAGGAATTGGACTCGTTTTTTTCATTAGTTCCCAGAGGTTGGGTAACCCTTCAATGCTGTGTCCGAGTTTCTGTGTTCGTTCAGAAGTAAGGGACTGGTATTGTGGTGCTCAACGCATCTTCAATGCAGGACTTTGCATCACTAGCCCCTCATCAGCAACATCCTTTACGGCTCAGCAGGACTCCGCATCGCTGGTCCACAGCTTCTTTGCCGTGCAACACATCTTCAACTTTCCGAACCCAGGACATAAGGTACTTTGTACAGCTGGTCTAACTTTTTCCCTGTATCCTGCCCAACGTCATCGTGGATGGTCAGAACTAGTGACTTTGGCCCAGTCAAGCGTGACCAGATAACCACAGTTGGAGCTTTGTGCTTTTAGGCACTATTTTCACTTAAATCTTTAAAATGGCATCAGTTCTACTGATTGGATTTTTGTCATTTTGGACTCAAATAATGTTTTAATCGTAATCTGATTTTCTAAATTGGTGTGGGATTTTTCTTGTGTGGTATTTTCACTTTATTACTATTTTAGGTGCTGCATAAATACTGTATACAGTGGCTCGAAGTTAAGCCCGATACTTTTGTGCCAAACTACTTGAGTGTTGAGCACAGGTTAATTCTGATGTTTGCTTGTGTTTCACCCTGACAGCGATTATGGTTGCTGCTTGAGTAGGATTTAACCACCATCAACCAGTAACCCAATTTCCTACATTAATGCATTGTGTTAATCAACTGATACATCTCATTAATACTATGCAATTAAGTTTTTAACTTCTAAATTTATTATTGTACTGTTGTTCTATATGTGGCCAGTTGTATACGTTTAATTGTATTCTTTTTAAACGGTTGTTATTGTATCTTAATGATGATGTTGGATTGGATTTTCACCCCAATAAACTACATAAATTAGAATTGTAGTCTAATAGGTACATTTCCTTCCTGTGAGGATCTCAGAAAGTTTGCATAAATTAGTACTCTTTAAACACTCTTTATACTTAAGTTCGCAGATACTCAAATCAACGCTCTTTCAACACATGCAACAAAGTAAGAAAATAAAAAAAGTGTTTCGGAGACATTAGTAAAGCTACTTGCAAGCAAAGCATGTCTGCTGTTCACATATTGTTTGCTTTTTAAACATATGGTAACTGACATATGTTGAAGTTTTGGGTGATGTGTATTCTAGGCCTCCTTTATTTCCAAAGGAGTGAAAGGAACATTTTTAAGTCATTGTACAGTTGCCTTACCACATTGCTACTTGAGGAACTTGATCGCTGCAACTAAAAATACAATGGCACGCTTTAATTTGATAAAGACAGAATTAAAAATGTTCCCAAGTCCAAATGCGCTTCCTTGTTTAGCTCTGCTCACAATCGTCATGTAGTGACTATTTTCTGGTGATGCACACTTACAACGCAACTTTTACGTCGTAATGCTGTTACAACGCAGCTATTACAACGCAGGATCCATTACATCGGATGCCATTACAACGCATGGCATTACATCGCATATGTTATTACAACGCATACCATTACATCGTAAGTATTGGTAAGTATATACATTTTTTTAATTTTATTTAATATTATATAATTGATTTAATTATTATTAATTATAAATAAAAATAAATAAAAATATGTATTTATGTTTTTAAATATTATAAATTAAATTTATTAATTTAAGTAATTTTTTTAATAAGTATGAGTATAGGAGTATATGTTTTGGTGTACTGAGGTATATGTTTTGGGGTGTTTGGGTATTTTTTGGTTTTAGGGCAGGGTTTGGGTTTTGGGGTACAGGGGTGTTTTTAGGTTTCAGGGCTAGGTTTGGGTTTTGGGGTACAGGGGTGTTTTTAGGTTACAGGGTAGGGTTTGGGTTTTGGGGTACAAGGGTGTTTTTAGGTTTCAGGGTAGGGTTTGGGTTTTGGGGTACAGGGGTGTTTTTAGGTTTCAGGGTAGGGTTTGGCTTTTGGGGTACAGGGGTGTTTTTAGGTTTCAGGGTAGGGTTTGGGTTTTGGGGTACAGGGGTGTTTTTAGGTTTCAGGGTACGGTTTGGGTTTTGGGGTACAGGGGTGTTTTTAGGTTTCAGGGTAGGGTTTGGGTTTTGGGGTACAGGGGTGTTTTTAGGTTTCAGGGTAGGGTTTGGGTTTGGGGTACAGGGGTGTTTTTAGGTTTCAGAGTAGGGTTTGGGTTTTGGGGTACAGGGGTGTTTTTAGGTTTCAGGGTAGGGTTTGGGTTTTGGGGTACAGGGGTGTTTTTAGGTTTCAGGGTAGGTTTTGGGGTTTGGGGTACAGGGTTTTTTTTAGGGTTCAGGGTTGGGTTTGTGATTAGGGCTAAATAAATTATAGTTACCATTTATAAATTAATTAAAATATATTTATTAAATTAAATTAATTATATTATATTAATTACATTTTTAATTAAATTAATTAAATTAAAAAAAATATTTTAATTAATTTAATTTCATTACAATTTTAAACATATTTAAATTAAAATAATTTCATTATATTAATTAATTAAAATTAATTACAATTTTTATTAAAATTAAATTAAATAAATAGATTTAAATTTATTAAATTAAATGAATTACTATTTTAAAATATATTTTAATTAAATTAAATAAATTAAATTAATTAAATTAAATTAATTACATTTTTTTTAAAAAGTATACTTACCTATACTTACGATGTAATGCCATGCGTTGTAATAGCATCTGCGATGTAATGCCATGCGTTGTAATGGCATCCGATGTAATAGATCCTGCGTTGTAAAAATTCCGATGTAACGGAATGCGTTGTAATAATCCGCGATATAGTGACACCAATCCCTATTTTCTATGTGTACTAAAATGGGTAGAACAGCAGATATCAGGCTATTAGGAAAGTGATATTTGACAATAGCCAATAAGGACTGTCTGAGGTCACCATCCATTGCACCAGCTGAAACAGAAATCAACCTAGCTGACAGGTAAATGAATGTCTCCCCTTTCCCCAGTGGACTCGAACGTGTCATAGGGAATCCAGTGACATGAGCTCGGTACAAAAAACATTATCTGGGCGCGGTGTGTACTTTTTGAGAAATACCAATGAATCCCCCTCATGGAATAGAGTAATTATGCTTCATTTGAGTTTCCAGAACCCACAAGCTCCGTTTCTTTTCAAATGTGCCAGATAGGGTCAGTTATTGTGTATTCCTAAATCTTGACGCTTTGTAAGCAAGTGCTTTCTGCAGTCCCTGTTGGCAGAATTTATGGTGAGGTAATCTCAAAACAAGTTTTGATGCACTATTTTATCTTTCGTGGAGCATTGCGCCTGTTAGTTTCACTCCATGAAGACAAAAGCTGAAGGAGAAGTTGTGGCTTAGCCTTTGTGAACAGATCCACAGAGCCATGAGGTAGAGAACACTGCACCAGCAGGATCCAGGAGTTCAAACTGAACTACACTCTGTACACCTAAGGGAATCTCTGATGTTAACATTTCTAAGGACTGCAAAGTAAAGGAAGGGGGTTACAACCCGTTGTCCACTTTACCCCCTATATTCACTAAAATAAACATAATTTAAAAAAAAACAGAGTTATAGTTCTGGTTCAAGCATGCAAAACCTCTGAAATTCACAAGTTATGATATGCAATCCAGAAAATGTATACCATCACCAACCATGTTTAACTATTGTTTCAATCATTTTCTAATATCATTTGCATATGAGTGTTTTGTGCATGGTGGGGGACATGACCCATTGTGTGCATTATAGGCATTTGCTTACCATAACTTGAATGTCAGTGGGTTTGAAATTATTAAACAGAACATATCTCAGTTTTCAAATGTGTTTTTTATAAAAAAAAATTTAATTTTTTTTTTTTTATTGCAAGACATTTATTTTAAACAGATGAAAAAGAAGATTCACACTGCGTCACGCCAACAACCCGGAGGCAGGCCGCCACTAATTAGGGCATACAAAAATTGCAAAGAAACAAACCAGAGGCCGACATCCGACCGGGTTAATCATGCAGAGATAAACATGAAATACAATAAAATCTGTAACGTGTGCAGTGCGACTTCAGCGAGGAAACGGTCTTACTTTTCTCACAGTGTCGCAGACAATTGAAAGATAGCGAAGATCAGTGAAGCCGCCCCTAAAGAAGCAGCGGTCAACCACCCGCTGCAGCGGCCTATGGAAAGGATATGTCTATCAGCACAATTTTTTCTCCCAACAGGACCCCCCAACAAGCTAACCCAAAAAACGTCAAAACATAGGTGCAAGTACATAGAAACAGCAGTCATACAACACTTCAGTCCACAAAAGGGTCGCGCGGGCCCGCCACGGATCACTCAGATAGAGGGCAAGCCATAGTCGGGGCGGGCGTGCAATGGCATCTCTTCTGTGCCCGTATAGGCAAAAGGGCGTGTGGGGGGGGGGGAGGGGCAATTAATAGGCCACAGGAGTGCCAGTGGGAGGGGGAGGCCAGGGACACGATCGGGGTCAGTGGGGGCAGCAAATGCAGAGCGCGCGTCAGTGCAGGGCCTGTCCGCGACAGCGCCGCTCCACGGGATGGCAATCATTAACCCACGCAGCGTGCACCTTCAGCCCATGTCGTCTGAAACACTCGTAGCACGTGAAGTACCTGAGGTGTCTGAACTCGCGCGTGCTGTAGTCCACTGTACAAACGGGCCCCATATGTCAGTGGGTCTGGAAGCGGTGGGCATGGTCTCCCAGTAGTGTGTCAGTTGTGTGTGGCCATAAGTCACATCTCTAATCCAGCTCTCGAAAGAGGGGAGACCCGGTCTGCCCCAGTGCAGTGCGACCTGACGTTTGGCGTATAGAAGGAGCAACGCATGCAGTTTCCTGTCGCAGGGTGTAGTGTCTTTAACATACCCCAGCAGACCCAGTAGTGGGGACGGTGAGTCATTTCTTTGTATGATGTGATTGATGGCAGTGAAGATCTCCAACCAGTATGTGCTCAACTTGGGGCAGCTCCAAGCCATATGAATAAAGGTCGCATCCTCACCCCCACATCTCCAGCAAGAGGCGTCCTCACGGAGACCCATACGGTGTAGTAGGGTCGGAGTGCGGTAATACCGGTGTAGGAATTTGAAGTGGATAAGCCTCAACCGATAATTAGGGGATAGGGCTGTTAGTTGAGCACAGCAATATTCCCATGTGTCGTCCGGCAGCTGGTTCTCTAGGTCAGCAGCCCAAGCGTGTTTGGCCGTGGCCTCTGTCACCGGGGCCTGTTCCTGCATGCAGTTATACAGTCTGGACACCAGCTTTTTGGGGGAAGGTCGTGATAGCAAGTTTTGGAGAGCGGCTAGTGTGCAGGGTTCCTCCGGGAAGCACGGTCCCATCTTCTTGCAAGATTCCCTAAGGGAATGATATAGTAACGTGTCAGCAAACGAGCAGGGCTGGCTGTCCCCATCAGCGGACATCTCGAAAAAAGTACCGTCCGGATATAAGTCAGCGAATGTGAGAAGGCGGTTGCCACGGATAGTGAGGACGCCGCCTCTTGCTGTCAAACAAGGCAGCATCGGGTTACCTCTCAGGGGGACGGCTGGCGCATAAAGCAGGGAGAGACCGGCTCTCTTCTGGAGTTCGCGCCAGGACCAGCGGACCATTTCCACCGTGTCCACCTCACGCGACGGGCATGTGACTTTGCCATATAGTGCCACTCGTAGAGGCAAGGGGGCGACCACTGCTAATTCTACCGCCGCATGTGGCTGGTATGGGGTGGGGTAGGCCCAGAAATGCAGGAACTGAGCTTGCGCACAGAGGGAATAGAGCTTCAAGTCCGGGGCACCCAGGCCCCCTTGACGGAGTGGAAGCGTGAGTAAATCCCAGGAGACTCTGGCCTGACCGCCGGCCCACACCAGTTTCAGCAGCAGGGAGCGTACACGAGCGTGGAAGGGCGCTGTCATAGGCAGTGGTACGTTGACGAACAAATACAAGAATTTGGGGAGAACCACCATTTTAGCCAGTGCAATTCTCGCGACCAGAGACAGCGGTAGTTTGTTCCAGACCTCGACCTTCCCTTCCAACCAGTCCACCGCCCTCCCGAAATTCAGCGACCACAACTCCTGTACATCTCGGCTGATCCAGATACCCAAATACTTGACAGCCCCCGTCTCCCATCCGAGGGGGTAATCAGGAGCAGGGCGATCAGTGCTCTCCGTCAGTGGGAACGCCACCGACTTTGACCAGTTAATGGATATCCCCGCCAGGCCCTCAAATCTTACAAATTCACGGAGTAGCGGACTTAGGTTATCTTTAGGATTCAGGACGTATAGGGTGACATCATCCGCGTATAGCGAAATCAGTAAGCTTCTAGCACTAAACCCAATGCCCCTGGCGGTGTGGTGTTGCCGTATCCTAGCCGCAAGCGGCTCCATCGCTATCGCAAAGAGGAGCGGGGATAGAGGACATCCCTGCCTAGTTCCTCGCGAGACACTAAATGGTTTGGAGATGAGACCATTAACGCTCACCCGGGCTCTGGGTGCTGTGTAAAGGAGCTTGATCAGGGTCATGAAGTTCTGGCTGAATCCCATCCGCCTTAGGACACTGAAGAGGTAGGGCCATTCCAAGGAGTCGAAGGCCTTGGTGGCGTCAAGGAACACCACCGCCGCCTGTACAGATGGGTGTAAATAGTGAAGGACAGAGAAGATGGTTCTGAGATTATGTGATGTCGCGCGGCCAGGGATGAATCCCGATTGATCTGGAAGCGCAATCATAGGCAACATCGGTTGTAACCGATCTGCAATGACCTTCGCGTATATTTTAGCATCCACGTTGATAAGAGATAGGGGCCTGTAGGAGTCTAGCTGTTGTTCATCTTTATCCGGTTTGAGTAGTGTGATAATTAGAGCCTCACGCATGGAGTCTGGAAGGGAATTTAATTCGAGAGCCTCGACAAATACAGAGTGTAGTCTCGGCGCCAGTTCAGCTACATAGGTTTTATAGAAGGAGGTGGTCAGGCCATCTGGGCCAGGGGCTTTATTGGCCGGCATGCTTTTAATCACCTGGGCGATGTCTTGTATTGTGACTGGGAGGTCCATGTACTGTCTGTGGTTGTCGTTGAACCATACGAGTGCTATGGAGTCAAGAAAGTCACGCAGTGAGGGCGGTGCTGTGGGTTGCCTTGAGGTGTACAGGGTAGCATAGAAGTCCGCGAAGGCGCCTAACACTGCCTCTTGGCCCATCACTAAGTGTCCGGATGTATCATAAATAGTGTGTATGTAGTTCGATTGTGTGCGAGGAGTAATCAGCCTGGCAAGGGTCCTGCTCGGTCTATCCCCTTCCCCATACCTGCGCGCTTCAGCCTGTTTCCCCAGAAATTTCACCTCCCGCTCCGCTTCCTCACTGAAGGCCAGCAATTTGGTTTTTAGAGCGCCAGCAATCTCCAACGACGGATCAGAGCTAAAAGCAGCATCAAGATCTTTCAGTTCCCCCTCAAGGTTAGCTAGCGTGTCCCTGATGGAGCGTAGGACCCCTGCTTTTCGTGCTATACACTGACCTCTGATTACAGCTTTAAAGGCATCCCAAACAATAGCCTCAGATGTGGAAGAACCAGCATTCTCATCAAAATATTTAGTGATGTCCTCTCTGATCTCTTCTACGAACACTGGGTCTGTGAGCACGTGAGGGGGAAGGCGCCATTGGAACGCCCTGTGTATAGTGTCTGGGGGGCTCAATTCTAACATACACGGAGCATGGTCCGACAGTGATCTAGCCATAATATCAACATTCGACACCCATGTCGCAACTTCAGGAGACACCAACCAGAAGTCTAGCCTTGACCAGGCAGCTTTATGGCAGGTGTAGCAGGTCCCCACTTTGACTCCCGGATTCCTAGCTCTCCACACATCCGAAAGCAGACCCTCATTCATGACATCAAATATCGCCTGACGCGCTCTAGTATGCTGCGGTCTGCTCACACCCCTATGATCCATGTCATCATTCAATGCAATGTTGAAATCTCCCCCCAGCACAATCGTCTGGCAGTTCAGCAACTCAATCCTCGCCCAAACACTTCTGAAAAAATCAGGATCGTCCACATTGGGGCCATAGATTGCAGCCAGGACAATGGGTCGCCCCTGTAAAGACCCATGGAGCAAGACATACCTTCCCTCCACATCGCGCACCTGGGAGAACTCCCTCCAATCCAACCCTCTGCGAATGAGTATGGCAACGCCCCTCGCATAACTGGAGTAGATGGAGGAATAGACGTGCGCCCATCTGGAATTTTTCAATCGGGCCGAGGGGATCACGTTTAAATGAGTTTCTTGTAGGAAGCAAATATCAACGTTGTGTCTGGACAACATGCCATGCAGTAAACGGGCCTTCTTGAAGTCCCCAAGGCCTCTAATGTTCCAAGTCCAGAGTTTGATACCCCCCATTAGAGTGCAGTACAGCATTGAAATCTCCCCACACATCCCCGCCCCCGGAGGTCAGACGAGTGCCCAGCCACCACAGCTGCAGACCCAGCGCGCAAATATATAGGCATGTGTAGTAGTACATTGCACCAGATACGAACAAAAACTCGCAACTCGTGAAATCCCCCCCTCCACCCCCCTCCCTCAGCAACCCCCCAATTAGGTCGTGACATATCCCAGAAACTCGCACGCATAGCGTGGAAATACCCCAACATCAACAACAAAGGGAGGCACCCCATGAGGCGTGGTGCGCTCGGCAAACACCCCCGTATATGCGGGGTGGCTACAGTCAAACTTTAGCGTTCCTGGGCTCTAGCAGTGCCCCCATCTCCTGGTCCACAAAGTCCGCAAGCAACCAATGTCTCAAAGGAGGCACGGTGACGGCAGCAAAATTCTGTGCACAAAAGTGTCTCTATGACTTACCCCCAATGAGTCAATTCGGGTGTAACAGACCTGTGTGCAAGGCGTTCCCAGGCTCCCAACTTCGAGGCAAAGAGGAAAGTTGCAGCCGTGCAGGGTGGGCGTTGTAGAGTCCTCAGTCATTGTCACTGAGTGGATCCGAAGCTTCCTCAAGTCTTGGCGATTTTCTCCTGGCTCCAGCACAAATGTGTTTGGCGAACTTGAGGGCTGATTTGGCGTCAGTGAAGAAGTGAGAGGCGTTGTCGTGTTGAACCTTTAATTTTGCCGGGTATAGGAGAGAGTAGGGCACGCCAGCTTGCAGTAGAATTTTCTTAGCTGGCAGGAATTCCTTGCGGGCCGCCTGCACCAGGGGGGTGAAATCCGGGTAGAAGGAGATGTGATTGCCCTGGTGCGTGATCTTACCCTTCTCTCTCGCCAAGCGCAGAACGACGTCCCTATCCTGGTAGTTGAGCAGTTTAGCCAGAATTGGACGCGGAGGGGCGCCCATCGGGGGTTTTTTCCCAAGGGATCTGTGCGCTCTCTCCACCGCGAAGACCGGGGACAGATCTGGATCGAACAGGTCATGTAGGAGGCTCGATACAAACGATTCCATCTTTCCTGTGTTGGTTGTCTCCGGAATGCCTGTAATGCGGATGTTGGATCTTCTGGAGCGTGCTTCCAAATCGTCCGACTTTGCGCGCAAATTTTCGAGTTCCCGCTCCAGTGTAGTGATGTGCTGCTTGGCCTGTTGCTGGAATTCGCAACATTCAGTCTGCCTATTTTCGAGACAGTCCAGTCTCGTCTCGTGAGTGTCCACCTTTGTTTTCACTGATTCGAGTTGCGCAGCCATGTTATCAAGCTTGGCATCTATGCTCTTCAAGCTGGTTCTCACCTCCATGATGAGGGCCCCAAAATCAATGTCCGGGGTAGTACATTGCGATGACGATGCGCCATTATCCGACTCCATCGTCTTGTTTTTCAATGGCTTCCTATTGTCAAAGCTTAGTTTCGCTTGCTTGGTGTCGTTTTTTCCCATCACCACAGTCCGAAGAGGTCCACCTGCCACGCAGTGGGGTAGCACCTATCTTGCGCCACAGCCAGCAAGTGCCTAGCCTGCTCGTGACTGTCCAGGTAATGCCAGGGCGCGCTAGGCGTGATGGAGCGAACGCGGTATTTTGGGCCAGCCGCGTTAAATATAGGCGCAGGCGTCCGGCGAGGTCATCAAACTGCCGCGTGTCTAGCAGGTCCCCTCAGGCCCCAAAATGGCGGGCTCACGTAGCGCAATGGGGAATCCACCCGCCAGGCAGAAATAAACTCAGCGCAGGGGTTCCAAGGGGATCAGGGCCGCAAGGCGTCTCACCATGCACACGGCGGCCCGCTCCGCCGAGTTCGAGAGCCGCTGGGGGTCCGGGTGCAGCTGTGAAGCGGGAGGAACGCCAAGGGAAACCCGTCCCTCCGCAGCACCTTCTCACCTCCTCTCCGGCTTCCGCCGCAGCGCAGGTGGTGCAGACGCGACTTCTTTGCCCTTCACCGGGCCCCTCACATGCAAGCTCCGTCTCAGTCGGACTCAGGATCACTCCTCCGCAGCGCGGCCGCCCCCGCCAAGCCTCGCCAGTCTCAGCCAGTCCCTCAGTGGAGATCGCCGTCGGCCGCAGCGGGGGTATAACAGTGAAGTGCCCTCGGCAGTAACACGGCAGGCGCCAGACCTCCGCTAAGTCCAATCAGGCTGCAGGGGCCTCCGCAGCCGCGGCCCACAGTGTAACGCGGCTCCCAGCGAGGGTCACTTCCGGTGGGGTGCAAGACCAGCACACCGGCCGCTGAAGATTCAGTCCGTCTCCGCTTCAAGGAGAAAACGCCTCCGCGCTCCAAACTCGGGCCGAAGGATCACCCGGGTTTACTGAGCGTAACCCGGGAGGAACGGGGGTCTGCAGGCGCCAGGAACAGGATAGCTTAGAGGATTAATTGAAGTAGCCGGCGGAGCTCACTCAAAGAGCGGCCATCTCGCTGCTCTGCTAGCCACGCCCCCCGTGTTTTTTATAATTTAAACTTTTTCTATAATGCTGTGCCAGTAAAAGGGTTAGAGACTGTGATATTTCTCTCCAGGGGATGTATGCTCCTCGTACCAGATCACTTTTGTATCTTTGAATAAGGAGCCCCACTGTTAGAAATTGGGTTCCTGGTTAGCAAAAGTATGCACCCTGTCTATTCAGGAACCACAATCCTAGTCAGGGTACGTCAGATACACACTATAAATTAACCTGTGCTCAGCCTTTGATATATTGGCACAGAGCACACACGCTTAACTTAAGAGGCAATGTGTTAAGTATTTGTGCAACACTTCAAACAGTAAGACAATGAAAACAATACAAAAAGACTCCACACCAGTTAAGAAAAATAGATTATAATTTTATGAATAAAACAAGACCAAAATCACAAAATCCCAATAAGTAGAAGTTAGGATATGAATTTTTAATGATTAAAAGTATAAAATAGCCCTAGAATCAATACGCGCCTATGGGGACATCTGATCACGTTGGATTGGGGCAAAGTCAAAAGCTCAATCTGACCGTGATAAAGCGCAGTCAGGATACAGGACCAACACAACACCCGCTGAATAAAAGTAGCTTGATTCTGGTTGCAACAGCGAGATGCGGGGTGCAGACGAGCGATGAATTGGTGTCAATCCTGCAGTCAAGGTGATGCGTCAATTTTCTCCACACAACAATGGCGATGCGCCGGTTCCGAATATGAAACGCCAGTTCTGAAATACGTTGGTTCTGAAGCCGATGCACCAGGCTTCTACACGCAGCTAAGTGGAGGTGTCGATTGTTACTCTACAATGGCGGTGATGCAGTGTTTCGATGTGTGAGTTCCGATGTCGGTCCGCTGGTTCTAAGTGTAATGTGCCAGTTCTGTTCTCGCAGCAGCGCCGGTGCATTCATTCTGCTGATGCAGCAAAGTATGTGTCAGTTTCACTGGAGCAAGCACCTAGATCCAGTTCCAAAGGACCAGGCACATGAGCAGGGCATAAGACTTTCAAATCCCTGAGTCTTAAAACAGGAGGCAAGCCAGCATGCCCTTGGAGATCTCTCTGGGTTCAAGTAAGTTGGCTTAGTTCTTCCTCAGCAGGGTTGAGTGTAGCAGGCAGGTGGAAAGCACAGCAGAAAAGCAGTTCTTTGAAAGCAGCAGTCCAACAGAGTGGCAGTCCTTGTAACAGCACAGCAGTCTTTACCCCTGGCAGAGTTCTTCACAGATCCAGTAGTGTCTGATTTGGTGGGGTCAGAGGACCAGTACTTATACCCAGTTAAGCCGTTGAAGTGGAGACAGAGCACACAGTCACACCTAAGCTCCCTTTGTGTGTGGCTGTCTAGAGGGAATGCACAAACTCAAGCTGCCACCCATTGGTGACTGACTACAGGCACTTAGGGCTAAGTGGATGTATCATTACCATTCCAATACTATGAAACATGACAGACTAACTCCTTCTCAACCAGGAATTATTGCGTATAAGTTTAATAAGAAATTGCCAATGTTAACCTATGAGAGGGCTAGGCCTCACAGTAGTGAAAAACAAATGTGGGAGTTTTTCACTAACAGGACATGTAAAATTTAAAAGTGCATGTCATACGTTTTAATTACACAGCACCTGATCCTATGGGCTTCCTAGGGTCTACCTTAGGGGTGACATATATGTAATAAAAAGTAGAGTAAGACTGGGCAAGGGAATTTAAAAGTCAACATGGCAGTAAAACTGCACACAGAGGCTCTGATGTGGCAGTCCTGAGACAGGTTTAAAGTGCTACTTGTTGGCTGGCAAAATCACTAGTAGCATTTAATTTACAGACCCTGGGCACATGCAGTACACTCTACAAGGGACTTATAAATATATTAAATTTGCCAATTGTGGATAAGTCTATTAAACCATGTTTTAGGGTAGAAGCACATTCACTTTAGCACTGGTTGGCAGTGGTAAAGTGACCAAAGTCCTAAGGCCAGCAAAAATAAATCAGCAAAAAGGTGAGGCAAACAGGCAAAATGTTTGGGGAAGGCTGCTGTAAGGCTGACAGTTGTAACACGTGTCAAAGTGAGGAGACCTATCCAGCATTCAGCCATGGGCAGCTGTTTATGGCTACAGGAGCTTGCGTTGACAGAAGGCCAATTGTGGAGAGTTGGCTGTATAGGCTCACCAAAGCCTAAGGCCAACCACTGCTGAACATGGCTGAGAAACATGAACATTGGATAATATAGTAGGCACAGGGCCTGGCTACATGTCTTACTCTGTGGTCAACCCCCATTGTGCATGGCCAAAGGCTGTGCACTGTGGGGGTTGATCAACTGATCAACTGTAGAGAGTTGGTGCAGGAACTTTCTGTAGGCCAGTCCTTGTGCCCAAACTGCTCCACACAGCCAAAGGCGTAGAAGTTAGCTCCTGTGGGCAACGTAATCCACGTGGCCATTTTCAGCAGGGTGGGCTTCCCACAGAGTGTTGGGCTCTGGATCAGTACAGTGGCCAGAATTCATGATCAGCTGCTGCTGAGTATGGCTGAAAGCCATGCACTCTGGGTGTTGGCCTCCCAAGGTGAGTTGGGGACAAGGGATGGCCGAAGGCATTTGGTTTACAAATTATAGTTTGAGATGTGAGATTTATGGGTTGTGCGCCTAACCAAATTTGTGAATTTCAGTGATTTTTTTGTTTTTGTTTTCATCAATAACTGCACTTTAACTGTGGTTTCCTGTGTGATTATCTTTGTTTTCCACACATTCATTGAGGTGTTTTTTTTTCCATTTTTCAGTAAATAGATGTTAAGAAATGAATCCCTCAAATTTCTGGCATTGTGGCTGCAGGGTATTTATTTACTTGAAGATTTTATATAGCGTGAACAAGACCCTTGCAGGTATCAGAGCGCTTTACATGTCATATATTGGAAACAAGTATAAGCTTTGAAAAATACAATTATAGGTGATTCAGATATAAGGTGCTCAATAATACAAACTAGTAATTACAATACGGTGCTCAATAATACAGACAAGTAATTAAAATACAGTAATAAATAAGTAATTCACGTGAATTTAGCCATGAGAATCGCTTTCACTTCTTTTTTGAAGAAGGCAATGGAGGGGTTCAGTCTTGTTTCTGTGGGCAAAGCATTCCAGATCCTGGGAGCAATTCCAGAGAAGGATCGGTTGTAAGTTTTTCTCTTGGCAAATCGTTGTGGTTTCAGTAGAAGATTCTTGGTGCTTTTGGAGGCTCTATTACCACCAGAGTGTACCAGTTTCTGAGTTAAATAGCTCGTGCAATTGTAGTGTAAGGCCTTGTGCATTATACATGCGATTTTCAGATGAATTCTAGCTTCAAACGGGAGCCAGTTGAGGGCTCTAAGGTCTGGAGAGATGTGAGAGGTTCTCTTTGAACCTGTGATGAGTCTTGCAGCTGAATTGATAGCGGCTCTTAGTTGGGCTGTCGTGAACCTGGTATACTGGTAGAAATGACATGTTAACCTAACTTTCATCAAAGGCAACAGCCAAAGACAACGGCAGACTAAAGCAACTGCACCTCAATATTAGTTTATATAGTACATAATGACCTGTTCCCACTTTACCAGCACCTGCCGCTGTTCGATGCCACTGTCCAGCAAATCAACTGATTGAAAAGAATGAAAAGGTGCACCAAAGAATAATGAGGGTCCAATCTGTATTCCAAAATATGTATTTTATTATGTTTCTTCAGTAAGCAAAATATAAAATCCAGCCAACGCATTTCGTTCCATAACTCCTGGAACTTCCTCAGGGCTTATCATAATCCTGAGCAAACATTTGCTTATATTATTGGAACTATTTGTCCATCCAAAAATTGAGGTCTGAAGTTCCTTTCTTAGAAATAGGCCAGTCCAGATCAAGTCCCTCCAGCATTCACCATAGTAATTAGTGAATAGCTTAATCCAATATCTTGATACGTGTCCCACAGGTCCATTAGAGTAAGAATAACCGAAATGTAATGCATGGGGTTTGCTGGAGTAAATTTTGATATTGAAAATCTATAGTTATAGTTAGGTCAAAGTTTCCATAGAAATTGCATTTTTTGTTTTGATAATAACAAGAATAATAAGAAAACGTACATCCACCTCAGCTCCTTCCTAGAACGTTTTGAGCAGATATTTTAAGCAGGAGCCAAGAAAAAGGAGTTCCAAAACACTTTTGTCCCATTTTATTCCAAACGGGAAACTTGGCTCTCCGATACAGAAAAAGTGGCTCAACAAAATTGCACCACATTATGAAAAAAGTTAGAACTTTTCTCTTAAAAGGTGATTTAATGAATTGGTGTAAATCAGTTCAGCTGTTTTCTAGAAACTTGTGGTTAAAGAGATGTTCGAACTGTTCATGAAGGGGGTAAAATATTAGGTATATCTTTACACTTGGCACCAGTGTAGTCCAACCGTACTGCAAATTAAAAAAAAATATGACCCTATGGCCAACAAAGCGTATTCTGCCATTGTCCCTCTTAGTTCCCCTGCACAGGGATGGGTCTTGGGGCATCAATAGATCTTATTGACTCACCGCAACTCAGAGAAGAATGTTGCAGACTTCATTACAGAACTCCGGCACTTGGTTTCCGTGTGATCCAGTTGTATTAAAAAAAAATTACAAGGGAACATGGTAGGAGAACTTTGACTTCCTGACACTTGTAGAGAGTACTCAAATTGATCCCCCCAAAATTAATTTGTGCTACAGGTACACTGGTGCTCCTGCTGGAAACAGCACTGCTCTGGCGTGAAGTCTCGGGATACTCCGTGATGCTGCAAACCCAATCATCTCCAGTAATTCTTTAGTATATCAGTATAAGATGAGCGAACACACATTAATAGAGATCAGTGCCGACCAGGCACTGAAAACAATAGTTTTCATAAAAGCAAGGCTAAGAGAAATGCATTTGATGACTGTGGAAAAATGAATCAGACAAAACCAATCCACCTCTTATCCATTGGGAAACTAATAAAAGCCTATCTCTTCCATATCAGGTAGACCAAGGACCCTAAGAGGAGGACAGAGGATCCTTTAGTTATTTAGGGCCTGGGTCGGACTGGCCTATAGAGGGATCAGGCAGTGCCCGACAGGCAAGTGAGTGTGTGTTTTTTCCTGCATGTGGACCTGTTTTATGGTCTGTTCGGATGGTTTTTACTGTTGATTTCCCTGATATTAGAATAAAATGTTCCTGCAGCAAGCTCAAATCCATGCTGTCTTCCATACCATGCTAATTATTTATACAACGTTTCTTTAAAAGCTCAAAACTGCCCAAATTTGCAAGCATGGGTCACTTTTTTAGCTATCCGATTTGCAAATGGGGCCACATTTATTTTGGTGCCTGTGTCTATTTTTTGTCCTAGACCGACCCTGTTTAACGACTTAGCTTTAGACTGATTTACCTGTGAATTTAAAACCGATAAAAAAGTCCCTACCTTTTAGAAAGGTCCTAAAGATATTTCCCTTTGTTAACCTTTTATTCTACGCGTCAGTTGCACTCTGTAATAAGCAAAACCAGATCAAATCAATTATCCATCTAAAGTATCCCTACCCTCGCCCATACAATAAAATCTGCGATCATTTGTTTTTTTAGACTTATAGAACAACATACCCCCTTGTAGATTCCAGACCTGTTCCAATTCCATACTATCGGATTTGGTTCCATATACAGCACACTAACACCGGCGAGGCGTTAGAGTAGAACATGTTTTTATAAATGAATACCGCTTGTTCTTCACTGTTTTCAAACTGAGCCTGGTGTTTCTTGGACAGAATGCCAATTAATAAAACTAAAATACAATCATATATTGCTTTATAATATATTGGGAGTGTGTTTTTACTTTACCTGGCTTTTACTTTATAGGGCTACTTTCTTAACAGAATTCAACAGATAAACGTACAATAGGCTACATGGCAGAATTAGTGCAAATCGTTGGGGAAGTGACAAGCTGGACAGCAATGACAGAAAATTTTCGAAAGCAGTTTTTCCTCAGTCCATTTTTATTGCTGTTTCAGAATAATGAGTCATCTTAATTATTTGTAGATAATGGGACACATTAAACTAATAAAACAATACTTAAATGCAGAAACGCATTCTACTTAAGCAATGAATGTCTATTATACAACAAATACTCTGTTTACAACTTACCATTCCACCAAAAACCATAGCTCTTCAGAGTTCATTGATTAGCTGCTTCCTTTGCAGTAAAAAGTGGAAGCCGCATAGACAAAATGGTAAAAGACAAACAATAAAATGTTGTCTCATCAACAACTTATTGCCAGCAAATTACAAAGACAAAAGAGACATTGCTGAGGGAAGTGATGTAACCAAAGTGTATTTGGCCTCTGACACAAACAAAGCAAAGCATGTGATAATCATATCTAACAAAGTAAATGACTCTCTTTAAACTGTGGATAGTGTACAATGTGTATTTAAGGCAACCAATGGTCAGGGCTAGATTGGCCATAATGCCGCTCTGGCATTTTCCCAGTGGGCTGCAGGCTCGAGGACTGGTTTCAGAGGAAGTTTGTCTGCCTTGTCCCAAGCATGCCCTTATAGCCCAGTTCTAGTTGGAGCCTCCTGCAGTGTGTGATTGACTTAATCATTTTTGCCAGGGCTCATTTTGTGTTTCCAGTTCTGCCAAAATTATCCTAGCTATAACATGCGAGCCCTTCGATTTGTCTTCGGATATGTACCAATGCGACATTTTCTAATGATATTATGAACACAGATGACCACCTGAGACACAGGATATACATTAGAAATAGCCAAAATACAGTATATGTTTTGATAGCATTGGTCCTTCTACGATTTCTATGCTCTGCATTGTATTCTTGATTCTAATGAAGGGGCATTGCCTCAGTTGTGAGTTGCAATGCACTGTGTTATAGTCTGCAATGCATGTTTCCAATCCTGAGCCATTTGCATCTTAGGGTTATTTTTGTTTCAGACCATTACCAATGTTTGCAATAGACTGAAACCACAGAAGGGATACCATTTTCTTTTGAATGTTGAGAAATCTAGTAAGCATCTCTCACCACCTCCATTACCAATGTGTCATGTTATGTTACTGAAGTTTTATAAAACGCAAGTTTACCAAATCGTCTCTTGGCACTCTTGTTCATTTACATGTTTTTATAGAGCATATGCAGCACTGGTCTTAATCAATTGTTATGCTTATTGCTAGGTAAAAACGGCTATCAGTGATTACATGGCTAAGCATCTCAGTTTCTCTTTCAATGTCAGCTTAACCCCAAATAGAAGCAGGTATTCTATCAGGGACTTATTATCTCCCTGCTGCTCCTGCAAACTCGTTTACGTTGACTGTCATTCTAAGTAGGGTAACTAGGCCAGTATCTAGATTGTTTAGGACCTGTTACAATTTGTTCATGGTCCCATTTCATTTAATCATCTTTGTCTTAACAATTATGTTCTTGATGAGTGTGCCCAGGGCCTGTAAATCAAATACTGCTAGTGCGCCTGTAGCACTGGTTGTGACACCCACATAAGCAGCCTGTAAATTTAGCTCAGGCCTACCATGGCAGTGCCTATGTGCAGTGCAGTACTGCCATGTTGACTTGGCAAGTGCACCCTCTTGCCAGGCCTTTCCTTCCCTTTTCGTTCATATTAGACACCCCTAAGGTATGCCCAAGATACCCCTGTGGCAGGGTGCAGTGTATGTGAAAGGTAGGACATGCCCTGGTGTGTGTGGCATGTCCTGATAGTGAACTACTGCCAATGTCGTTTTTCTCTACTGCAAGGCTACCTGTTCCCATAGGAAAGAATGGCAAGTTTGCTTAGAACATCTTATAAAAATAACTACCCCTGGGAACAACGTAGGAAAATAAAGTTTAGTATGCCTGAACTCAGATAGTTAATATGTATCTTTTAGTGAGGGTGATTTTTACATTCTGAGTCAGAACATACCACTTTTAGAAAGTAGGTATTTTCTTGCTTAGCCATCCAGTGTGCCTCTGCTAGGATGTATATTGACTGTCTGGCTTTGGAGTGAGAGGGGCTGGGGATGTGCAGTGGATTCAGAGATTCTGGATGAGTCAAGGCTCGGCTGAATAGACCTGGGCTGCATTTAGTGTTGGGGGAGGAGATTTCCTTTTACCTGCATCAGCCTGGTCTGCCAAGGACAATGCTGTCTCCACCTCCTGCGAGGAAGCTGCACCAGAGAGGACAGAACCTGTTTTGATTGAGCACAGGGCTTCTCTGCCACCAGAGAACAAAGAATGTTGTAGTATAAATATTGGGGCCCAGACTTTTAGATCACTAAAATGCAACAGTGGCTTGAAGGTAAGTGTCAAATGTTGGCCGCGGTCAATATTTACACCACCCACCTGTATCACTGCAGTGTACAGCTCAAGAGAACACAATTGTACTCTGGCTGGCTGCAGTTGTAAAAGTACAAGTAGTGAATGCATCATTAGTAGGGGTCCCCCTTCTTTACAAACTGTGCAGTTGTAAAACCACCACAGTGACACACGGTAGGGAATAGGGCGTGGTAATATAGTTAACTAACATTTATATTTTAGTGGTATGACCCCCAAAGTGTGGCTTGAAAGACCACAGGGCTGTGTGATTAACCCCTTCAATGCTCATGACGAGCTCAGCTCGTCATGCAGTACACTGCTCGTGTGCTCATGACGAGCTGAGCTCGTCATGGACAAAGGGATTTAAGGGGCACCAGCACCGGGGGAGAATTGCTGTAGCATTGAAGGTGTTAAAGGCACAATGTATTAAATATTAAAGATATTTATGTGCCCACAGAAAACAGTTGCCCAAAGTTGTTTGCCACTGTTGAGTTCAAACTACATTTTATATTTACATGCCTGATTGCAAATAAACCTTCACTTTTCGTAACAACCTAAACCTAAGAAAACAGCAGAGAAATAATTAAAAGTTCCTTTTCACTTGATGAATGTTGACGCCGTGCTAACTCAGTACTAAGCCATAAGGACTAGAGTGACCACAATTCCAGGTAGGCGAAAGCCCCACCTACTGCATTCCTGCATTTCTAAAATACGCTTTTCTAACCTCTAGGGTAGGACATCTTCCTGACTTCTAAAGAGGGCATTGGAGTCTGGACTATGATGGAGGAACTACAACCACCACAGTCCCCGGTGGCTGCAGGTACCACTCACTGCAATTGCGCATCTGTGAAATAGGCTCTCCTCTCCCACATTTTGGTTAGTGCCTGGGCCGGTCTGCCGCCTGTCAGAGACCTGAGGATGCTGGGCTAAGCTCATTCTCTTGGACCCTGTTAAATTCAACATGTGAAAAAGTAAGACCTCAGTGCTATCCCTGCAGTATAATCCAGGTAACACGCACCAGCCTTCTTTATCAGTTATTAGCATCTTAGCACATACTTCATGGTTTCTGCAGGCCATGTAGTGTGCTAGATTTCCAGACCCATGCAATTTCAACCACCCCTTTGAGACAATTATCCTGTCACATTACCCCCAAGGCTACCACAAGTTCAATAATTAGATGAACCATAATGCAAAACAGAATGCTAATTCTATTGAGGGCAAGCATACAGATAAATATACCCTTAAGCATGGGCCACATTGTACTAGGTTACCAGAGCTCAAAATACCACCACATATCAATCATTCTGTTATGTTACTCAGGGTTGTGTAGTAGCTCTCATGTTTTTTATTTTATACACTAATATTCTGGAGAATTCAATAAGATAAAAGGGACAGGTTAATTCTGGGCTAAGGAGCACAGCTATTCCGATTCTTTTGTCTGCTGACCATGCAGTACACATGTCTCACATAGCTACAGGTTTAGAGAAACTGCTTGATGGATATTTATCCTTTAAGGACGATCTGGACCTTGTCACAAACTTGAATATGACTTACGTTATGACCATGGCCTCTAAGATTAAGGACGTGTCCATTACAAATCACACTATTGAGCAAGTATGTGAATTTTTTTCTCGGAGTGGTATTTGATAACTTCGGACTATTGTTATATCTATTACAGTACAGGAGGATGACATTTGTTCAGACACAAGGGGCAGTATTTGATTTTGCCAGAAGACTAGGAAATAAATCCTTGAAATATGTTGGACATTTTTAAAAGTAAATGTTGGAAAATGGCCCTTTCTGAATTGTCACCCCAAACTTTCTGACTTCATCCTACTATTTTTCTGACCTTCTTTTTGTTGGCCTAGGACTCCGATCAATTTACCACTGCTATCCAGAGCTAAAGTGCATGTGTTTTTTCCCTATTCGTGGTGAGATTGGTATATACCTGATTGGCATATTCAGGGTACCTGTAAGTCCCTTGTAAAGTGGTATACCATATACCCAGGGCCCGTAATCTAAATGCTACTGGTGGGCCTGCAGCATTGGTTGTGCCACTCACAAAAGTAGCCTTCCAAACCTGTCTCAGGCCTGCCATTGCACTTCATCCTGGAATTTAAAACCACTTGCCAAACCTTAAACTCCCCTTTTATTGCACATAAGTCACCCCTAAGGTAGGCCCTAGGAAGCCCTAAGGTAGCCCTGGTAGTGACATACAGCCATATTTGTTTTTCATTACTCAGAGGCCTGCTCCTCTCATAGGTTAGCATTGAGAATTCCTTAAAACACATTTAAGCTGTAATTCCTGATTAGAAAGGAGTAGTTGAATGGTAATGATAAAACCTCTGTAGTGGTAAAGTTGGATTTGACATTACTGTCCTAGAAATACCACTTTTAGAGAGTGGACATTTCTCTGCTCTTAACTTAGTCCTGTGTGCCTGCAGCCTGTCTCCAGTACTCATCTGCGCTGGGTGACAGCTTCACTTTGTACATTCCTTCAAGACAGCTAAAAACAAAGGAAGGGTGGGTGTGACAGAGGACTCGTCAGTATTATGATAACCTTCCTGAGCAGGAACGGGGAAAGGGAGCTGACTACATCTGAAAAGGCTGTGTCCTGGCCCCACAAAAGGACTGATTACCCCCAAAGATAGCCTGGCAGACATAGATGGGATGAAATGGGACCTGTGCACTTCAAGGAGCTACCTTGAAGTCATCCCCCACTTCAAAGTCACATTTGGGTATAAGAACTGGGGCTCTGACCTTACCAAATCAATACACTATTGGACCTTGGAAGAACTCTGCTGGGGTAAAGACTACTGTGCTGTAAGGAATGCCACTTTACCTTGACTGACTGATCTGAGGAACTGCTTCTCTTGGCTTTGCGGAGTTGCCCTTCTGCCTGCTGATCTCTGTCCTGCT
Organism: Lissotriton helveticus; assembly: GCF_964261635.1. Taxonomy (NCBI): domain Eukaryota; kingdom Metazoa; phylum Chordata; class Amphibia; order Caudata; family Salamandridae; genus Lissotriton; species Lissotriton helveticus. Next base: position 1,005,578,766 of record NC_136071.1, on the reverse strand, counting down.
GAGGACAAGCAATGGGTCCATCTCACTTGAACCCAGAGTGACTCCAAGGGCTTTCTGGCTTGCGTCCTGTTTTCTGATGTCTCAGGGACACAAAAGACTTCCTGCCTGTAGATCTGCTGGTGCTGCTGGACTCTGCCATCTGGGCGTCCTACCCTTGCCTGAGGTACCCCATCCATTCCTGGGCCTCAGAAGTGGGTTCTGCAGCTGTTTTTCTACGAAACCAATGCATTGTCACCTTTGTGCCAATCAGAACCTAAGCATTGCACTTCGATGCCGACGCAGAGGCTGTTCGACAACAGCTCAAAAGATTACGCTCTTTGACAACGCATAGTCTACATCTCAACGGAGCTCTACAACAAAGCAGCGACATGACTGTGTGGAAAAGATCGACGCATTGTGCCCTGAGTGTCAAAGCTTTGCTTCATCCAAGGTACTTTTTCTGCTGGACCTGCATGAATCTCATTGACGCCTTGCCCTTCATCGCTGTAGACCTGAATTTTAGATTTACCCCGGTACTTCGTGACCTCAAGCAACATTTTAGTGCTATTGACTTCTAAGCACTGTTTTTACATCTATTCTATAAAAATTCATCTCTCGAATTCCACTGATTGGATTGTGGTCCCTACTTGGACAGGGTGCAAATCTCTGCCAACTAGAGACTCGATTTTGAACAGTAAAGATATCTCTTCTGTGTGTTTTATGTGAGTCTCTGGGGCCATACCAACATTCCTAGTTCATAAATAGAGGAAAACAGGTTTTGCATAAGACCTGCCACAAAGCACTCCTCATGTTTCTTCTCATGAAGAACTTATGTTGAGCTACTTGCAAGATTCTATTAATCCATTATTTATTCAGATGGAGCTTTTAATTTGGCTGATCCAGCCACTCAATAAATAGAGAAATTATCAAGGACTCCATGAGTATGAGGCTCACCTAACAATTCTATGAATGAAATATATTAAGGAAATGAGCAAGGAACATGGCAGACCAGAATTATTATTAAAACCATGGCGTACCCCAAGGAAAGATAATTTATGGGTTAATAAGGCTTTCTGCAAACTGAGACAATCACTTAGAATAAAAAAAAAAATAATACAATATTTCTTTCTGTTAAAACAACAGAGGGCATGGAGCCCTATTTACAATTTATTGTAAATATCCTTGAACATTGGTTTATTTATTTATTTATTTATTTATTATAAAGTTTTGTATAGCGCGAACAAGACCCGTGGGTATCAGAGCGCTTAACATGAGGTAGGAAAAGGAAACAAGGTTACATATGTATACGCCGTTAGCAAGCAATCGCAGTGAGGTAGATGACATATAAATTTCGTAACACATGTGACGTTAGCAAAAGTAAGTATGCTATGATTAAATAAAATACAAGACATGTATATATAACAAATATGAGGTAGCACGGTATAGGTTCATGTATGAGGTAGCACGGTATAGGTTCATGAAAGATATTGTTCTTCTGTTCAATCAAATCTCCATTCCTGTTGGCTTTGGGTTGTTCCCATATCCTAGGATACATATTCCATTATAGTATTGTCTGAGCCTCCTATTTTGATTATGATTTTGGTTGCTTATAGGATTCCAGATGAATTTTGTGCCTCAGATGTTATCTTTACCAAAGGGCGGAGTAACAGCTAAATCCTCTAACCCTCATCCCTGTGACCAGAATTCAATTCAGACAATAATGCATCTTGCTCTTTTGCAAACTTTACACTATCTTGTGAGTGACACAGTGTACTTAGGAATGAATATATAAAGGCAGGGTTTCCCTGCCTGTCAAAAGTATTATTTTGACAGGGTTGTTAGCTGGTTTTTTGGCTGCTGCAGTCAAGCTACACGTACAGTCAAGCTACACATGGTAGTTTTTGGAAATTACCATCTTTTCCATGGTATTCCCCCATTTGCCGCACCCGTTTTTGCTGGCCATAGGACTCTGCACACTTTAGTCCTGCTCTCATCTCTAAACAAGTGTTAATTAGCATATCCAAACTTAGCACATTTTTAACATGTATCCAGTGCATATAAATTACATGCTGCTAGTGGGCTGCAGCACTCATTGTGCCACCCAATTAAGTAGCATTGTAAAACATATCTCCTTACCTGCCAATCCAGCATGGGTGCGCAGTTTCAATTTGCCTGTTCGACATGGCAAAACAAACCTTTTGGCAGGTGTTAAGTTCAATTTTTGCTACTTATTACTCACTCTTAAGGTCAGCCCCAGCTGCTTATAGGGCAAGGTGCATTCTATTTAAAAAGTAGGACATATTATACATGTTTTACACTTCCTGATAGTGAAAAACCTCAATAGTTGTGTTTCACTGTGACAAGGCTTGTCATCCTCTGGGTTAGTATTGGTTTACACTATTGTGTTTGATAGGGGCTAACTTCAGTTTGAGGGCAGCTAGGATAATGGTTCAAGGACTCATTTGGAAAGTAATTTAAAATCTAACTTAATGGTCAAGTCTGAGTATATATTACTATTTTGGAAATTACACTGGTAGAAAGTTGTCATTGTAATGCCTAAAACCTAAAATATTTCCTGCCAATGCTCAGCTGTCACCTGACCCCTGAATGCTTGCCTATGCTGATATATGTGTGTAGGTCCCAGACCATGGACAAAGGACCCTAAGAGGGGGGAGGTGGACTCCACTCTTGTCAGTATTGCCTGGGGCTGTACCCAGCCCCTTCTTTAAAGGATGCCTACCTTGAGACTGACATAGGAAGCTCACACCGAGGCCAGCCTCACCTTTGTCGCTCTAGTGAGGCTGACACCAAAGCCAGTGGGGGTAGAGGAACTGACGAGAACTGGTTCAGGGGGTGGACAAAGGCTTGCCTTCCACCCTCAAGCTAGCACTGGCACTGGCCATGAACGTGGACCCCACAGACATCTCCTCAGTACACTTCTGGAAGCGTGAGGACCAGAAAAAGGAATGTCCTGCTGTCTGAAACTGAAGTAAGACTGGTCCTGCTTGCCGTGAACCCAGGACCCTAAAAGTGACTCCACAGGTTAGGAGGCTGATCTGTTTGAGCTACAGGACACAACAGGCTTCCAGAGGACTGTCAGTGCAGCTTTCCAGCTGACCAGTTCCAACTGGACCTGCCCTGGACCTTGTGCTGGCCTCTGCTGTAGTGAGTCCTAACTCCCAAGTGGTGGCTCCCAAGTCCTTGAACTTTGATGGTATTAGAGTCTACTCTTCCATTCGTCAAACTGCAATACCCTGGACTTACAAACTTTTTGGCAACTTTATGCCTGGAGAACCGGCAGAGGTCAGGGTCACTGTAGATGCAGCAGTCTAAGAATCACTGATTGGTGTCATCCTGCTGCTTTTACCAACTAAAGGAGAGCTGATTTCCATCAAAGTTTGTAAGTCTGAACTTAGGATACGTCAATAAGACTGAAGCCATTGCGATGTGATTGACTACAATGCCTTTCAGGGCACGGACTCTGGACTGTGTCTGCCTGGAGCTTTCACAATTGCCTTGATGACTGCACAGGACAGTGGGAATGAGTATCGGCATATATTCATATGTCCTAATGTTGATCCCGGTACCCTGCTCTATGGGATCAAAATGTCGTTGACTATGCACACCTTGATACAATCATAATTATTCATTATATTGTGCTACGGTGTTTTGTTTATGCACTTGTTTGGAATACTGTGCACTCTTACCTAAACCCATGTAAATGCCTGAGCTTTCCTTTTCTTCTTTTGATTTTTATGGTGTATGTGTTCCCACTTGAATGTTGTTTATTTTGTTTTACCTTAAGAGAAATATATTAAAGATTCCTTGTCCGGATGGACAAACCTATATAGATCTCATTGTATTTCTATAGCAATCCCTACTACCATTCCTGTTGTGAGGGACCACTGTTTACATAAAATACTTGTACCCAAAGGCCCCTGACCAATTTGAATTGGTTCCCCTTTTTTACCCATAACATGATTTAGACTTTTGCAGATGAAAATAATAGCCTCCCTCTCCCAATATTCTGCTACCCAATAATCAAAATTGAATGACAGCCTGGTGGAGGTGTGAAGGAGTACAAACCTGGTGGTGATACCCCTGCATCTACCAGTGCTTCAGGCCTCTCAGTGTATAAAGATCACATGACAGTATTTGAGGCTTGATTTCTATATGGCCTGGCACTGCTGAATGAAGGCGGTGTGGTGATGGTGAGGGCCCACTTTCTTGTGGCTGCCCTCTGTCTCCTACTCTTTGATCCACGGAAAACCTAGGAAATGATTGCCATCACCCTGTACCCTAAAACACTATGGTAATCCATAGGATTACATTTCCTAGGGACCACAAGCACCCCAGGCCAAAAAGAGAATCTACTAATGTTCACTTTTGTTATGGGGTACCACAGTACCACTGGGATGATAATTAAAATGATTTAATCCCTGGGATTAACATTATGTTTTATGGCTTCCATGCCCCGGTAAATCCAAACCAGCTACTTTACTTTGCACATGACACCCGTCATATCCAGTCTCCCTCAAAAATGTGTCCTCAGTGCCCCGTCCCACACCAGCGCTGAGCATAAACACCACATTCGCCACGCACATCAAAGTCAGAAACTATTGAGCACTGCACAGCTGTTTTATTTTTGCACGATCTAGGTCTCGGAGCATGCAGGTTCCTTACCTCACTTCCAGAATGTCCCTTGGGTATTTCAAAGGGATCCCATTCAGACACCATACATGCAGCTAATGCAGAGTGTATGGGGTTCCCCTGGCTTGGCACCACCATGCAGCAATCTCTGACCCATGTTCACCCTCTCATGCTGCAGTGACATTGGCATGCCACCTGTGAGTAGCCAAAGGGTAAGCTAGAGCAGCTGAGTGCCAGTGCCATGATCTGCACTTTGCACAATGGGAATCAGCAGATGTATCAATGTACCTACAGCTTTCACAATGTCCTTGGCCAGTCGGATGCAACACTTTCCAATATGCCTCCATTGCAGTGCATGGATGCTTTACCATCTATGCATCATAATGAGAAGCACGTCATAGACGTACTACTGATCTGCCAAATGGCCAATGAAATTACAGCATGAAGGTGAATGAGGCTTACTGCACAATTCAAACTGTAACTGACAGTTTAACAAGTAACAGCTGAAGAAGGCTGACCCAAAGTAACAAATTGCCAAAGGGAGCGAACTCAAAACCACTTTCTGACAAGCTCTGGAACACAAATAAAGCTGTTTCTAGCTAGACACACACATGCAAAACAGTACTATCAAGATTCTGTTCCCATTGAATTCCCTTAATTTGCAAATGTGGTCCCTGTCGGGACCACACTGATCCCCCTTCTGGGTCATGGGTTGTAGAATACCCCATGCGTGAACTACAGTCTGCATGAAGGAGAGAAACGACTGGATTGCCAAGGACACTGACATGGAGCTCTGTCCTTGTCCGCCACTCAATGCACTGGCCTTTGCTTGAAGGCTTTTAGATGAACCCCTTCTGAACTCACTTAAGCCCCCTTCAGATGTCAGTAGGCTGGGGTGCAGCAGCAGCACACCTTAGAAGCACTGACGTTCTGTTAATATGTAGTTTCTACAGAAGAAGCCAGCTGCATGTAATGGCGATGAATGGCTCGCCCCGCCAAGGATCCCCCTTGATGCAATATTCCACATGTGTTGAGCATTTCCTAAAGGCTTGCTGGTCAAGTGGACAAATATACATGTGGCTGGAGATTGAATGGATATCATTTAGGGGTCGCGGCTGCGACCCGTAGATTGCCCCTTGCTAGCCCTGCCACTGCTTTTGTGACCCCTGGCCTCAGAGGTGGCAAAATCAGTGACTGGCACACAGGGGCAGCTCTTCCAAATGGACTCTGGTTGGAGCTCCACTTGCCTGCTTTCTGTAAATTTTTTATTTATACAAATAGTGAATATTATGATTCAATATTAATACAATAAGAAAGGGAGTACATTAGCTGGAATAGGACCCTATCTGGAAGCTAAGGTAAGTAAAAAGTGATGTGAAATGTATGTTGTGTGTATGCTTGCAGGGGGTTGTTTATGTACGCAAGAGTGCGTGAATGTGTTAGTATATGTAAGCATGTGTGTGAGTCAAAGTAAAGGTCAAATGGCATGCAATGTCACTTCCACTACTCCAGGCATTTTGGTAAATGTTGCACAAAGTTGAAATATGAGCGTAGTGCTGACTTGGTGTCATCACATGATATTTTAAATATACCTTTGAGAGTGGAACATTGGTGTACCTATGTTCAACGTGCTAGAAAGATGCTTTAGAGAGGGTTATTCTGTCTTGACCCCCATCCCAGACTGCATAACCGCCAGGACTACTGAATTGTTGAAGAGCTACAGGAGTCCACAGGCTGATTTTTACACGTAACATTGTTCCTCCAGTCCAGCCTCCTCCTTTCAGCAGTGCAGTTAGTTACCAGTAGTCGCTCCAGTCTCCTCCTTTCGGCAGTGCAGTTACCAGTGGTCACTCCAGCCTCCTTCTTTCAGCAGTGCAGTTACTAGTGGTCGCTCACGCCTCCTTCTTTCAGCAGTGCAGTTACCAGTGGTCGCTCCAGCCTCCTCCTTTCAGCAGTGCAGTTACCAGTGGTCGCTCCAGCCTTCTTCTTTCAGCAGTGCAGTGACCAGTAGCACATCCAATTGGTTGGCATCAGAAAGTGCTTTAAGTAAAAGATTAGGAACATTCTCATAGTTCACATTAATATTCTGCAAGAAACAAACCATATGATTGGTCCCACTGTGTCCTCAGCCACAAGACACGATGCAGATACAACTTGTTTGCTTTGATATCGTCTTGCAATTAAACATTTAATTATAAGTGCAAGTAAGTTAGGTGGATACACACAAAAGGAATCTCATTGGGAGGCGAATTGATGGTCGGTGGAGGATAGGAAATAATTATGAAACTAAAAAAAGTAATTATTACGTCAAACTCTAGTTAAAGTCACAGACATTTGAAGAGACAGTCATTTTAGCGATGTGGGATTCCGAAAGCATTTAGCAATTTTACATTTTTTGATAACAGGATGGTGAGTCATAAGTCTCTAATGAGTCAGATGAAACAAATTAAATATCACACGGTACATTGTGAACTGGGGATGACAGTTAACACAACGCAGATAGAAATATCTGCTAGTTATGGACAGGCACGAATTATCAAATAGTTTTCAGAAGCATTTCTGAATGTATGCTTTCTGGGAAGGAAACCTGGTAATAAAGAACAGTACAGAGGCCACAGACCTAATTAAGGGCCTCTGATGAGAGAACAAATAACGTCAGGTGTTATGTTTTGCCATGAGATCAGTATATGGTTTCGGGGACTGGGGAGGGTTGATCCCAAGAGTTCCAGAACCTCCTGTTCCAAAGAGTGGCCAAGCATGCCATGGAACTCTGAATGTTCCACCAGATATGCATGCCATAACTCCGCAGCATTCCTGTCCTGCCAAGCTCACTGTTACCCCCATCCTTAAGAGTTGGGGGGAATCTCATGATTTCTGAAGGAAGAGCCTTAGCTGGCTCTAGTAACAGAAACCCTTCCCTGGTGGTCCGTTCACCACCGGACCGCCAGATCCAAGCGGTCGTAGCTCCTTTCTGTTTAAGTTGGGGAGACTATCGCTGATTCTCCTTACTTTGGTCCTGGGCAGGGAAAATAAACAATGGCCATTGCAGGCTTCACAGAGGACAAGGTCATATTCACAAGGGTGTGTGTAGATCTAAGTTCAACTCATTGATAACTGTAATTTTATGTTTGCAAATTTACATCGGTAAAGGGCTTTGTGCACATGTACTATTACCATGGAATAGGTTCATTTAAATGTGAGCAAATCTGCTGGCGGGGAAAGCTCGTGGGCATTCTAGGGTGTGTGCATACGGTGCACAGACATAATATCGACTCCAAAATATCGTTTGGACAGAATATCGAGTTTTAAATATCGTTTGGAGAAAATATCGACAGGACAGAATATCGACAGCCAAAATATCGTTTTTAAGGTAAGTGAAGTAATATCGACTGTAAATAATATAGAAAGTAAAAAATATCGTTTTTTATACAATATGTAATTATTTATAGTGTTTTTATGTTATATTATGTGTGAAAAGTGTCATTTTATGTTATAATTATTTTTAATTAATGATTTTTTTTTAATTATTGTGTAATTTTATTCTGTAGCGGGTTGTGGGTTTATAGGGGAATAGGGTGGGAAGTAATTTAATTATAATTAATTAAATATGTAAATTTAATAATTGGTAGTAATAATTAATTAATTGGTAATTAAATAATATATGTTAATTATTTAAAATTTAATTGGTAATTAATTTAATTTAATTTATTAATTGCTAATTATGTAAATTAAAATAATGTATTTCCTGTAGCGGGTTGTGAGTTTATAGGGGAATAGGGTGGGAAGTAATTTAATTATTATTTATTAAATATGTAAATGTATTAATTGGTAGTAATATTTAATTAATTGGTAATTAAATAATATTTGTTAATTAATTAAAATGTAATTGGTAATTAATTTAATTTAAATGATTAATTGCTAATTATGTTAAATTAAAGGGGTATTTTTAGGGTTCAGGGTCAGTTTTTAGTTTTTGGGTAAAGGGGTATTTTTAGGGTTCAGGGTCAGTTTTTAGTTTTTGGGTAAAGGGGTATTTTTAGGGTTCAGGGTCAGTTTTTAGTTTTTGGGTAAAGGGGTATTTTTAGGGTTCAGGGTCAGTTTTTAGTTTTTGGGTAAAGGGGTATTTTTAGGGTTCAGGTTCAGTTTTTAGTTTTTGGGTAAAGGGTTATTTTTAGGGTTCAGGGTCAGTTTTTAGTTTTTGGGTAAAGGGGTATTTTTAGGGTTCAGGGTCAGTTTTTAGTTTTTGGGTAAAGGGGTATTTTTAGGGTTCAGGGTCAGTTCTGGGTTTTTGGGTAAAGGGGTATTTTTAGGGTTCAGGGTCAGTTTTTAGTTTTTGGGTAAAGGGGTATTTTTAGGGTTCAGGGTCAGTTTTGGGTTTTTGGGTAAAGGTTTTTTTTAGGGTTCAGGGTCAGTTTTGGGGTACAGGGGTACAGGGGTACAGTGTAAAAATAAAGTAAAATTAAATTTACATTAATTTAATTTAATGAAATGAAATTAAATTAAATTAAATTTAAATAATTTTAAATAATTTAAATTAAAAAAAATTATTATATACTTACCAATACTTACGTTGTAATGGTAGTGCGTTGTAAAAGTTGCGTTGTAACGTCATATATCCACTGTTGCACTCTTTGCAGTGGGAATAGTAATTTTTACTCTTTTGTATTTGTACGTTAATAATATTGGCTATTATTTAATTACATTTTGTTACTATATATATATATATGTTTTAAGAAATATGATTAAAAAAATATTATTTTTTTACTTTCATTAATTATTTAATTATTAAAAGTTATTTTAAGTATTGTTAATTATATTTTAGTAATACATTGTTTATATTAATGTAATTAAACATTGTTTTTATTAAAGTCGATATTTTTTACAACTATATTTTTGTAAACGATATTTTGTACTCGATATTTTTGTACTTACCTGTTTGTACATACAAACTCGATATTTTGGTTGTAGATATTTTTTCCTCGATATTTTGGGTAGTCGATATTTTGGTAGTCGATATTATTTCAGTGATCCTGTGCATACGTCTAAGAAGGTGCACAGACACAAACCAGCAAGTTTGGCATTTTTCACAAATCCTTGGCAGGCATATTCCCACCATGTTCACGGTCAGAAAATTTACCTTTGTGCAGGGTAGAGATGGATAGGCAATACCCTAAATTTGATAGAGGTGAGGGCATACCTGATCTGATGCTCGGAGGGGATCGGGAGGAGACTCGTTCAGCAGTGGGGTGCCTGGGACCCCTGTAGCAGTCCACTGGACAGTCCATCGAACAGAGGTCTCCAGGGAGCCAGGGTGCTGGGGGTATCTTGCTGCATGCCAGAACTTGATGCCTGCAACTGACGTAGCTCAAGTTAATGGGGAACTATGGAAGAGGCTGACCACTGGCATGCTAATGACCAGGCCTTCCACCCGATAGAGCTACTGCACCAGGATGCCTCAACTAACCTGGACCTTGTCTGTGCCTCTTCGGTGCAGAAAGATGAGTCAGCGGGTGGGAACGCTGGAGGGCTCAGTACTGTGGCAATCTTGTAGCACCACGCTGGTGAGGATATATATATTTTATTTTAGGCACCAGTGTGGTGCAGTGTTATGGGGGCATCTGCTGTTGCCCAAGGCTCATCCCTCAGCCCAACGCTGTATAATGTCTACATGCACCACTCGCCCACGTCGCCCGACAGCACAACCTAAACATCATCTCCTACGCCGACAACACCCAGCTGATCCTCTCGCTCACCAAGGACCCTTACATTGCCAAAACCAACCTCCACAAAGGAATGAAGGCTATCGCCGACTGGATGAAGGGCAGCCGACTGAAGCTGAACTCGGACAAGACAGAGGTCCTCATCTTCGGCTCCACCCCATCGGCCTGGGATGACTCCTGGTGGCTAACAGCACTAGGAGCACCCCCCACACCCACCAACCACGCACGAAACCTAGGGATCATCCTCGACCCCACACTCTCCATGACAAAGCAGGTCAACGCCGTCTCCTCCTCCTGCTTCAACACCTTCTGCATGCTTTGCAGGATCTTCAAGTGGATCCCCACCGAAACTAGAAGGATGGTCACCCAAGCCCTCGTCAGCAGTAGACTGGACTACGGCAACGCACTCTATGCAGGAACCCCGGCCAAACTCCTGTCACGACTCCAACGCATCCAGAACGCCTCCTCACGACTGACCCTCAACATACCCCATCGCAGCCACATCACACCCCACCTGAAAGACCTGCACTGGCTCCCCATCAACAAGAGGATAACCTTCAAGCTCCTCACCCACGCACACAAGTCACTCCACGACACCAGACCAGCGTACCTCAACAGATGACTCAGCTTCTACACCTCCGCTTGCCAGCTCCGCTCCGCAGACCATGCCCTCGCCATCATCCCCCACATCCGAAGAGTGACCACCTGTGGCAATTCATTCTCCCACCTTGCTGCCAAGACATGGAACCCCCTCCCCATCCGTCTACAACAAACCGAAGACTTTCTAACCTGCAGGAGACTCCTCAAGACCTGGCTCTTCGAACAATAGCAGTCCCCCTCTCCCCCTAGCGCCTTGAGACCCTCACGGGTATGTAGTGCACTTTACAAATGCTATGATTGATTGATTGATTGCAGTAGGGTGCCTTATGTGACGTCACTGATTACCTTGTTGATTGCTGACTGGTGTGTAACTTGAGTACCATGTGATGGGACCCACATCTTTGCCATTGTGCTGCCGCATCTTTTCGCCTGAAGTGCTTTAATGTACTCTTTGGACCTTGATTGAGTTGGCCTAGAAAATGAGTTGTGACTTGTGAGATCAGCATGTGCTACCTTGTGACTTGTTTTAGTTCAATAGCATACAGAAGTCCACTGTAAAAACCTCTATATAATTTGTTGCTGCTGTCCAGAACCTGGGATTTGGGTAGAAGTGAAAATCTAGACAGGTGGCAAATAGTGTTTTGGTGTGCTGCTTGGGTAGTTCCCCACTATTTGATATCTGCCCTCTGTTTGAATGCTGTTTACCCCTCGTTTGTCGGTGATTTGGTCTGGGGGCAGGTATTTACCATTTTATGACTGAAGTGTGGCTTAGTGGGCCTCTTGCAAAAGTTCCAAGGTTTTAAGAATTTTCTTTTATTGAACTTAATGATCCTATTGATTTTATCGAACTCTCTAAAAGCATGCCAACCACAAACTTGAGACTTCTGAGCACAACTCAAAGCACCCACAATTCTAGACTCGCAGCGTGGAAGAGGATAGGGTTAAATTGGGAGTTGAGTCAGGACCAGAGTTGGAAGTAAAGCCAGAGTAAGAGGACTGAGATCTCTCCTCTTTTGTGGCTAACTCACCAGTTGGACTCAAGTGAGAAATTACCTTGCCCTCTTCTTTACAACAGAACTTTGTTTTTAAACTCTTTAAAGTTGCTGAGAGCCCTAAAGTTGTGACAAATTCTAATGTAAACTTCGTGTGTAGCTTTCACCCTGAACCTTTAACAGTGAATCCCTGTACAGTGATGTCAGATGTGCTATCCTCTGTGGGTTTTCACAAGACCATTGGGGATCTAATATTCCTTTAAAAAATCTTTTGTGATCTTGATTGTGACTTAATTATGGTTTGTGATCAAGTGCAATTACGGTTCCTGTTGAATTTGTTAACCTTGATTCTAATTTGATATGTGATGCATATTTTGATTTTGCCAAGCATGTGGATAAGGCTAGGACCTGAGTGTAGACCCATGTATGGCTTTGGGTAATGTGGTGAGTGGGCTAAATGTGAGTACAATGGGGTTTAGAGCTTCCTGGTTGGGAGGACAAAAGGTGAGTAAATAAATCACCCTGATTGTTACCGATCCCTGGGATAGTGAACATGGATTACCCTGTATCGAACCTGTAAAGCTAAAAGGCTACCGTCTTTCTCCCCTTGTTCCTATTGCCTCCTCTTTAACTATTGCATCACAAATTCAGGTTTTGGATGTTAAGACGACATTCAGTTTGTACTTAGCTCTGGCCAAATCTTTCAGGAGCTGGACACTTGGGGCCAGATGTAGGTAGCCAAATACCGGTCGGTAACGGCCGAAAATCTGTAATTTCGGCCGTTACCGACCGGTATTTGGACATTGAGATGTAGCTCGCCCAAAATTTACAGATTCGGAAAAAATACCGAATCGGTAGATTACCGAATCGGAAAATAATCTGAATCGGTAATATTACCGAATCGGTAAAATTACCGAATCGGAAAATATACCGAGTCGGTAAATGATCCGAATCGGTAAAATTACCGAATCGGAAAATATACCGAGCCGGTCAATTTTCCGATTCGGTAAAATTACCGAATCGGAAATTAAGAAATGGAAAAAACAACACCATCGAGATGTAGGTGAGCCATAATTTACCGAATTTCACCAAAATTCGGTATTTATGAATCGGTATTTAACATGGATTGTAAGCAGGTGGCAATCAGGTGCAAACTATAAAAAAGGGCCCCAAAATGCAACACTGTAACCAGAATGGCGGCTTTCTATGTCATAGCAAGACGGCTAAGGCTACAGGAAGCAGGTGAGAGGGAATGGAGAAGGGAGGAGCAGGTCTACAGGCAGAGGATTACACTCTTCCAATTGACAGAGCCAGAGATACTGCAAAGATACAGACTGCACCCCCAAACCATCATGGACCTGATCAGGGACCTGCACCCACTCCTGGACCACCCAAGACCAAGGGCCCATGCCATCCCACCCCATGTGCAGGTGCTCTGTAGCATACACCTCCTTGCATCTGGGAGCTACCAGAGTGTAGTTTCTGTGGTAGGTGGGGTGTCCCAGAGCTGCCTGTCGCGTTTATTCAGAAAGTTCCTGGATGCCATGATGCAAAGAATGTAGCATTACATCCACTTTCCAGACACTGAGGCGGACTTGCTCAGGACCAAGACTGACTTTTACCTCATGGCAAATTTCCCACACGTGATTGGCTGCATTGATGGGACCCACATCCCCATTTGCCCCCCAGCTGCCACTGAGCACATATACAGGAACAGGAAGTCATCACACACAATCAATGTACAAGCAATCTGTGATGCCAAGTACATTATCACCGATATAGTGGCCAGATACCCAGGAAGCACCCACGATTCATACATATTCCAAAACAGTGGGATCTATACCCGCCTGACAGCGGGTGAATTCGGGGAAGGATACCTGCTAGGTAAATAAATGGGTGACGCTCCCTTGATAGATGAAGCAGACGTATGTCAATGTGTGCCTCTGAGTAATGTATCTTTTTACTTTCACATTAGGGGATAGTGCATATGAACTCCGTTCCTTCGTCCTGACACCCTAACTCAACCCCACAACCCCCAGCCAGAGACGTTACAATGTGGCACATAAATCCACCCGGAACATCATTGAGCGCACCTTTGGGCTCCTGAAGAGCCGGTTCCGCTGCCTCCACAAACGTGGGGGGGCACGGCAGTACTCACCTGTAACATGCTGTAAGATAATTGCTACCTGTGCAATGTTGCACAACCTCGCAACTAAGAGGGGCACAGAGGTGGAATTGGAGGACTATGAAGACCATGACGATGAGCAGGTACTACCAGCAGCCAACACAGTAGGAGTACCAACACCCACAGACGGGAGACAGAGACGGGCAGAAATCACGTACAACTACTTCTGAGTAAGTATAGAGACAAAGCACGTGTTGTACTTCAATGCACGTAGTTTATTTTGCACTACGTTGAAATGACATAAGCCACAAATGACACATACTAGTGTGCCTACCACTACTGTGTGGACGGGGGTTACCTCACCCTCACATGTCCATCTGAATATGGCAGACTCACTGCGTGCGCCCATGAACAGCCCCGCGTGATGCCTGAGGTTGGCTTAGTTCCGAGTCTGCTGTGCCAGTGCGGCACTCTGGCGTCTGCTGCTCCTCCTTACTTCAGGGACAGGGGTGCTGCTCCTGCTACTAGGGGTATCTGTGTCCCCGACACCTTCTGCTCCTGTGGTGGCTGACTGGTTTGTCAGCAGCACTTCCATTTCTGTAGTGACTCTCCCCATCCCCGTGTGAGATCAGTACAGCAGTGCACCAGTCCCTCCTGCATCACAACTGAACGGCTACACATCAGTGAAGTCGCAGTTGCAAGTTGGCGCATGCCCCTTCTCCCTGCGCCTTTGTGCACGCTCCTGTCGTAGTTCCTCACAGAGTGTCATCACACACTGAGACATGTCCCTGACTCCATCTGCCATGTCCCTCATGCTGTCTGCCATTGATGCTATTCCCTTGTTCATGTCAGTGAAATTTGTGTTCAAAAGGCGCATTTGTCTGTGCACTGCACTTATTCCTTTTGCCTGTAGGCGCTGCACCTTGACCATTGTGGTCTCAAGGCCTTGGAAGACATCCTCATCACGGCCACTGACGCTTGACTCCCGGACCCTACGACGTCTTGTTCCTCCGGATCGCCTGACAGGAGTGGTTGTATGACCTGGTGCATTTCCTGCCATTGGCTGAATTGACTCCTCACACTCCCTTTCCTCATCGGAGGATGCTTGTAGGATCCTTTGCGGGGGACCCTCATGCCTCACGGGCCTGCAGATGTCTGACACCTCTGTGTCTGCTGGTGTGTCTGGTTGTTGTAACTCATGTTGTGGTGAGTCAAGGAGCACTGGAGATGCTTCAAGTTGCATGGTGTCGTCTGCCTCTGGTGTGTCAGCTGCTTGTGTGCAGGGTGCTGTAGGTCTTGCAGTGCTGGGCCCTGCATCCCTGCCTTCTTGCTCACTCCTATCCCTTTGGGGATGTGTCTTCTCCCTCACCTGCAGTGACTTGCGTGATGTCTCCCCTGTGGACAGATATGGACAGTGTCTTAGTGGTGCTTTCACCGTGTAAATCACTATTAAATAACATTATTATTTCACTATTTCCTGCTCCTCCCATGTCTCTGATTGTATTGTGTGGCATGCCTGACAACATTTCTGCTCATATGGGTATTCTTATGACTACCACTCCCATAATGCATTGCAGGTGAATACTGTAGTCAGTACTGGATTTCCTCAACACATAGCCACATTGGGGGAGGGACACAGGCAGGGGGTGTGGGATGATGGACATGTCCCTTACCTTTCTTAGCTGCAGCTCGGGCTGAGCTCTCTGCATCACCTATCCCCACAACGCACTCTGGCTCCAGTGTGGACTCCACAAGCTCTTCCAGGTCTGTGAGAGCAGGTGCCCTGTTCTTCCCTCCACCTGTAGCATTGGCCTCCTTACATCTTGCTGACAGTTTTGTTTAGTAATGATCCTTAGATCGTACCATCGCTTCTTGAGATCGTCCACTTCCCTGGTGGTCACTCCTATAGCGTTTACTTTGGTCTGGATCCCCAGCCAGGTGTTCCTCTTGACAGCCTCTGGTACCTGCAGGGACTTATTTCCAAAGATTTTTGGGTAGTGCTTGACGACCTCCTCCACCAGCACCTGAAGTTCACCAGTGCTGAACTTCATCTTCCTCTTCCTCTCTGCACCTTTCCTCTGAGAGTCTTGGGGATCCATTTGTATGTCCTGCAGGGCTCTGCTTCACAACAGCCTGTCTGTGTAACTGCTCTCCTGTGTGATCAGGTACACTGCACCTGCATGGGTGTGGCCACTTCCTGGTTGTGGGGTGGGGTGGATGCACAGGATTGGTCTATTGCTCTGTTGGTTGGCTGAGGGGCGGGGTGGAGGCACGTGATTGGTTGTAACTTCAACTGCCTGATATTTTGTATCCCCGACTCGGTATTTACCGAATCGGTATTTACCGATTCGGTAAATACCGATTCGGTAGATTCAATGCATTCCTATGGGCCTCCGGGCCCATAGGATTGCATGTGAATTACCGAATGGGTATTTGCCGTATCGGTAAATACCGATTCGGTAAATACCGAGTCGGGGTTTCCGAATTTTACCGATCCGGTATTTTTTACCGATTTTTGACCTACATCTCATGTCCCTTTTCTAAAATACCGATTCGGTAAAAATCGGTATTTTAGAGTCGTTAAAAATGAGTTACCTACATCTGGCCCTTGGTGCAGTATATGTAGCACACAGTGTTGTTTCAAATGGACAATTTCAGCACCCTTTGGTCTTCAACGACTTCATTTTTTAACAGAGCTGAGTCCCTCATCATGAGTCCCTGAATGTAGGTCTTTCTAGCTGCCAAAAAATTCAGGTCAGAGGAAACACAACCATAATTGCCCATGTAAAAGCCATTTGCTTTGAAGCAATCTGTTCTCCCTGGGAAGTCTACTTTTAAAAGTATTCATACAACATTATTTTGGGGTGAGGGGCATCAAAACCTCAATCTAATTGCAGCAATATTGGCTCATGGTCTGAAACGCAACCCTCAAGAACATAGCTCAATGCTACATTAGGCAACAGTTGGGCTGAAATTAGTGAGAAATCCAGGCATTCACAGTTACTATATTCACAAAACAAAAATGTATAGTGCCTGTCACATGGTGCATAAGCCTCCATATGTCAACCAGTGCGCGATCACAAATAAGGATATACATACTTTGGTTCCCGGTCAAGCATACTGTGTTTCCAGTATTCAGGGCCAGACTGGCCATAGCGGTCACCGGGAGTTTACCTGGTTTTATCGGCCTCCTGTAACAAAAGCAGCTGCAGTGTTTTCCAAGTCCACCCCCCCCCCCATCAAACCCCTCCCCTCCAAGGCCAGTCCGACTCAATTGCCAGGGCCGGTTTGCATTCCCATTCCGGCCCTGCCAGTATTGCATGTTTCCAGTCTGCCAGGTCTGTACAAGATAAGGTTTATATGCTCCTGCCAAGTTTTAATATCAAAGCCCTGATCAATTTTGAGAAACAGCTACAAGGTGTTACTGATTGTCTCATGCACTGTGTTCTGTTCTGGAGACAGATTCTCACAGGAAGCACTTTCTGTAAGAACATCTTGATTTGCAGAAATCCCAATGACAGCTCCTTTAAAAACATAGGTAGAAACGTTTGTTTTAGAAGGGGCTTACCTTTTCCCACAACTAGGACTTTCCCTATGGTTACGTGCGATTGCTAGAACTGGTCATAGCTGTCCTGGGCAGAATTTCTATTACACCAAATTAGTTGGGTTAGTTTTGGTAATTCCTCATTACTCTTTGATGCGGAATCACTGATTATTACATGATTACACCTGCTCTCGTAATTGAGAGTAATTTTGGGGAAAACCTCTACAGTGAGACCACATTTAGCGAGTGTTTGCAGCTGTTCATGCTTATATTTCGTTTTCTGCTGCATTTAGTGCTTTTCTTTGAACAAAATGCATCTCTGCATCCATTTTGGCCACACAACAGTGCATTTTGTGCTAAGAAAATAGCTCTAAATGGAATAGTTAGTTGGGAGAAAATCCTACCCGCTTACTATTCATACTCTGTTGCATTTCTCTATAATGCCCCCTCTGTGCCTCAGCCTCAAGGAGGCATTTTTGTGCTAAGAATTAGTGCTTAATGCAGATTTACTCTACTCATGTAATTCAAGTGTAATCTTGCAGAACTCAGGTAATGTGTGTAACTTGTGTAATTCCCTGTAGCATAAACATGCGGAATTAACTAAGAATTCGGCAACATTACGCTTGATTTATTTGTGAAGAGTCAAATCAGACTGTGACAGAAAACAGGCTGGCCTCCAAAATAAAGGTGTCCATATCAGTGAATTACAAAGCTAAAAAAAGTGGGTCATGTTTGCAAATTGTTGCAGTTTTGACCTTGTAACAACATGCTATATATGTGTTTTGCATGGTATGGAAAGCTGCATGGATTTGCGCTTGCTGTGGGCAATGTTTTTTTTTCAATATCTGGGAAATCAGCAATGAGAACGGGCCAGCAGACCATAAAACTGGCCCAAAAACAGCCAAAAAAACAGTCCATAAACTGATATGTCTGACCAGACCATCGGACACCACCTGATTGCCCTATAAAGCCAGTTCGACCCTCGTGAAGAGTAATGGACGCAAGGATGCTATTTGTACTAAGAAATAGTGCTAAATGCAGCAGAACATGAATAGCGAGCGTGAGTGTGGGAAGGCGGGATTTTCATTCTAGAACCTGCTTACCACTTTCCAAAATCCCGTCACAGGTCGACTGGACCTTTTTACCTGTCATAGAGTGAATTAGGCAGTATATTTACCAACAATCAATACCTTCTACAAATCCCAATTGTTCCCCCAAAGAACCACTGACTAAAACTAAGTTTGAAGATTTATTACAGAAATGAAAACAGCTGAAGATACAAACCCCTCAACACGAGGTTCAGAAGATACACAGGCACTAATACAAACATAATCCTACAGAAAATCTTAGGCGACTTATGAATAATACGAGAATCAATTCCAGAATCATCAGACTAACAAAGATTGCTGTAACTTGAGTTCTGGTATGCATTGAAAAAAAAAAAAATCAAGTTAATCTATCCCTACACTATACTATGTGACATCCCTACTCAGCAATAGCCCACCCTAGCAAAAAGGTGTCAGCCGTGGTGACTTCCAAAGAAGTTCACTCACTTTCTCTTCAGTCTAGAGAATCCTCAGTCCTAGCTAAGCTCTTTGCCAATCCAAAACGCTCTCTCTAGCCCCTCAGCCCATCTGCTCTACCTCCACCCTCGGGGTGCTGTCCCTAATGCAAAACCCCACAATACTGGCGACACGCCTTTAGGTACGCCCCTCTCGAAGGTGTTGGTTTCCAGAATTTTCCATTATGGCACCTTTCCATCCTTGTAGGTCCAAACGTCCTTGGGTCCCAGACTCTCAGTCGCTTCAAGTTGTATCTTAAATTCCTCGGCTACTCCTCCATGTCTGAGTCTAGCATCCTAACACTCATACACAATGGGCCATTCTGCTCTACTGTCTACTTGGTCCGGCACCTGCAAAGAAATACATGTGAATCTGCTCACACATTCTTTAACGTTGCGATTATTTTAGCCAAAGGCAGCTTTTACAAAACATTTCTACCATTTAATGCTTAAGCAAAACATTTCCAGTCAGGCCTACACGATTTCCATGGACTGGACCTCTGCACGGTTTATAGGCCCAACATCCTACATGAACAATCCTTTCGCTCTTAGGCCTCCAACTTTAAAGCAAATTACATTTTCTACTTCAAGTGAGCTTATCACGTATATATATAAATGCAAATATGAATTTTAATAAAGCAGACCTAAACATACAATGGTAATCTATTAAAACGGCATCATTAGTGTTTCAAACCCTTAACATTTGTTCTGCATGTAGTTCTAACATCAAATACTTCAGTTCTCAACCCTACATCGCATTTGAACATGATTAGTAAACCCTTTATATATACGGGTGCTGACTACTTGTACATATGATGCACCCCTACAATTTTTCACTTCTGTTTAGCGCTCTCTCAGTTCCCCCCTTTGATGACCTGTGTCATCACCACCATCACACCGTCCCTCAGGGTAAGAACCGAGCTAAACAGAACTTGTGGCCACTTGCCCTCGCTTAAGCATCTCCAATGCTCTCAGGCTGCGATATTGACCGTCCTGCAGCCTTTCCATTCTTTGCTCTTGCACTCTCATCGATCTTTGCAATCTAGTTGACCTATACCACTTGTACAGTCTCACCAAACCCCACAATCCAATCACACATGCCACAGCTATGATGAGGGGTTTCAGTACAAACCCAAGGAAACTCCTTCCCAGACTTGCAAACCAGTTTCCCACGGTTCCAAATCCCTTTCCAACCTTCTCCCACACGTTCTCTTGTGTCAAATCTTCAATCTAATAATGAATGGCAGTAATGTTACTGATATATTTCTCCAGATCCTTAGAGTTATCCGGAATATATGTGCAACATTCCTGGACCTTCAAACGTTTACAGACTCCTCCCTCTTTCGCTAGAAGGACGTCTAAGGCAAGACGCTTTTGTAAAACCATTGTCCTTATCGACAACATCTCACCCTCAACCAACACTAGTGACTTTGCTGTATTCATTGACAATTCATCCACCACAGTTGCCAACTGCCGTATCTTCACGTCATTCAGAATGACTCCCAACATGGGTATCATTGCTCCAAACACGTCTCCCACTATCTCACCCGCACTTTCACCTCGCTTTACCCTCGTCTGATGTCCTCCCTCTAGGAGAGCAAAATCCTCAGTATGGTAAATTTTGGGAAAAATGATCGCTAGATAACATGTCCCGTACCTTTTGTCCGGCAATCTCACATACGCATTCCTTCCACAGACAAAGTACACCGTTGGAATCACCTGCACCACACTCTTCAAGAAATCTTTCGTATACTACTCCAGTGTGAAAGTATGTTCACATGTAGTATGACCCACATACACATTTTCATAATACGTCTGTGGTCTGTGGAGGCATAATTTCCCTTTCTGCACCTCATCTAGAGCTATCGGACCATAACTCCCTTATGACTTGTGCTGCTTCTCCTCCTCCGTCCAATCAACTTTACCTTGCCCTGAATCTCGCAACTGTTTTTGCTTCGTGTACCTGTCCTCAACCTGTTCTATGAACTTTTTCTCTGTCTCTGATAACAAGCATGTTAAGTTGTGTCGGTGAGCATATGAGGTGTCTAACTCTTGTGTTGGAATGAAAAAATATCCAAGTCTGTCCTCTGACTTATAATAGTCAAACTTATTCAAATGTTTATAAGCAGGGACTTCCGGTAGCACAGCATCATAATTCGAAAAGAAATACTCAAAATGGTTACGCCCATACAATATGCTAAGCAGTATACTACATGAAATTCCATATGTCAATGGAAGGTGATGGTATCTAATACCCTCATCTACTGAAGCCGGCAATTGCATACACACATAGCAGTCTTTCGCATCCATTGCATCAATGTATTCATACAACAACTTTGCATACGCATTCTGTCCAAAATTGCCCTTAGACAGATCTGCGTGTAACCTACGACTTTCTTCCGCTAGCAAAGCTTTTTCTACTCCTACCTTGACCTCTTTCTTGCTAGGAGTGATGGGTGTCGGTGTTCCCTCAACCTTCACGGCCTGCTCGTATGGTACTAAATAGGAAACTGCAACTACTAATACTATAAGGAGTATCACTCCTCCTAAAAGGGTACCTATTATATACTTAGCTCTACGAGTCGGGTTTCCAACCTCCATGGTTTCAGGACAGGTTAGTCCGTTCTTAACAACTATTCAAAGTCTCTTTTCTTGGTTATTTGAGTCTCGAACCACACTTCTGAAGGCAGAAATCCCCGCTCTGCTTTTCTATTGCAGCCTTTTC
The DNA here is from genome assembly GCF_964261635.1 of Lissotriton helveticus. Classification (NCBI taxonomy): domain Eukaryota; kingdom Metazoa; phylum Chordata; class Amphibia; order Caudata; family Salamandridae; genus Lissotriton; species Lissotriton helveticus. The sequence continues at coordinate 1,005,556,870 of NC_136071.1, read as the reverse complement.
TTCTGCAGCAACAATAGACAACCCTAGCCCTTCTCCGTCCTCTGTGGGAAGTCCCTAAATTTCTTCTTCTTCTACTCAGCTCTAGGTTGGCCTTAACAGCTATTTACAAAGTCTTTATTAATCAATGATGATATTTGCTCCAACTGCACAAGGCACATAATCCAACAGTTCCATGCGAAGGACTACTGCTTCATAAGATGGTATTTCTGGACCAAATGTAGGAAAAATCAGTCTATCCAAGATTAGATCACGTATCTTGCTCAGGTAAGGGGGATTTGGAATGGTGAGTGTCAGCACGCCTTCAATCTCAAGTCCAGGTACCAACAGTATCACTTCCAACTTAACATCTGGGATTGTGCTGGTCACTGCCACCGACCTCACCCTCCCTGATCTCAGTACACCTGGCATTTGTCAAAGGGTAGATCCACTCAGGAGTGGCGTATCTTCGACAAGGTACTCTCACCCTCCTTGACCTCCTCGGACCTCTTTGCTCCGTCTCCTGTTCTCCCTCGTCCTGTTCGGACTTTTCAGACACAGGGGCAAGATCCCTTTCTGAGACCAATCGCACGTTCAGACGCCTCCGTCTTTCAGGCCAATGAGCCTCTGCACTCTTTGCTCTTCTGCTTCTCGTTTGCACCCCTTGTTCGTCACCACTTTCAGCTTGTTCTACGCTCAGATCACTTTCACAGCCACTTTCCCCTTCAGAGGCAGACTCAGTGTCACTGTTGTTGTGATCTCCTTCAGCCCTATCGGAGGAGTTGCCAGCTTCTTCGGACACCCCCACAACTTGACTTGTCCCCTCTTGCGGATCTTCCTCCTCGTCAGGATTTTCCCCTACGAGAGGAGCTGTTCCTTCCAAGGGTGCTGGCACTCGTCGGGTGTGAGAAGCATGGACCCAGTTTGGCAACCCTCCACACTTCACAGCAGTGTTCGTCACCAAAATAACTCGGAAAGGTCCTCTCCAGCGCACATCCAAGCAGCTTTTTCTGACGTGCTTCCGCACCAGGACCCAGTCACCCGGACACAGGTCGTGACAAAGGTCTCTAGAAGCCGGAATTTCAGCAGCCCGCACCTGAAGGGACACAGAATGGATGACATCAGAAAGTCCCTTGCAGTAATCAAGGATCAGATCATCTGTGATATTTAGCAAGGCGGTTGTAGGAATAGATGGCAGTCTCATAGCCCTCCCCATCAGTACTTCATGAGGTGAGAGTCCTGTCCTTCTGTCTGGTGTACTACGCATGCTCATTAGTACCAACGGCAAGGCATCTGGCCATTTCAGGGACGTGGATGAGCACACTTTCGCCATTCGGGCCTTGAGGGTCCCATTTATTTGCTCCACTATGCCAGAAGCCTCTGGTCGGTAACTACAATGCAGTCTTTGGTCAATGTTCGCTATTAAAATGGGTCCCTCTGTCCGATTCCAAAGAGGTCGGAACCCCGAAACATGGCACTAACGCTCTCAACAACAGTTTTGCTACTGTGAGTGTATCGCACCTACGAGTTGGGTATGCCTCAACCCACCTGGAAAACACACACACGATCACCAGGACATACCTAAGGCGGTTACACCTCGGCATCTCAATGAAATCCAGTTGCATCCTGTAGAAAGGTCCGCCGGACCTTCCAATGTGACCCATTGTAACTGGTGTTCTTTTCCCAACGTTCATTTGTTGACATGTAACACACCTTTGACACACTGCTTCTGCAGCCGTCCTGAATTTTGGGTTGTACCAAGTTTGTCTGAACACACGCATCATGGCATCTCTTCCCAGATGTACAGGACCATGTATCTGTCGTGCCATCGGACTCACCAGCTCATTCGGCAACACCGCTCTCCCATCAGCCGAAACCCATAAGTCCAACTCTCCTTTGACGCAACCAGCCATTTCCCACACTCTTTTCTCATAGTCATACACCTGCTCCTGCATGCTCTTCAATTCTTCCCAGGTATCTGCCACCTCAAGCATCATGCTTAACTCGGTTCCTTCCTGCGCTCCCTCAACTGTTTGTTCAGTAAATGAGTATCCCTGCTCCGCACAATAACGTGCGACTTCATCAGCATAACTATTGCCCATGGACACAAAGTCAGTACCCTTTGTATGTGCAGTGCATTTCACAACGGCAATTTCGGCTGGACATTGCAGAGCCTCCAGCAACAACCTGATAAATTCTCCATTCCTGATAGGGGAACCTGATGATGTCATGTCACCCCTTTGAGACCACAATTGACCGAAGTCATGAAACACACCGAACCCGTATTGGCTGTCAGTGTATATGGTGATCCAAATCTTGTTGGCTGCCAGGCAGGCACGCGTCAATGCAATTATCTCAGCCACCTGCGCGGAGTGTACTCCTTCCAGGCAGACCGCTTCGACTATTCCAGAAATAGTACAGACAGCAAACGCTGCTCTCAACTGACCAGTATTGTCCCTTACACATGAGCCATCCACAAAGTAAATTTCGTCTGGGTCTACCAGAGGCTCATCGACAATATCCGGTCTGGGTTTGGTGCACAGCTCAGTCACATCAAGGCAATCATGGTCTTCCCAATCATCATCCAAGTCATTTGGTAATGGCATAAAAGTAGCAGGATTCAAGACCGAACACCTCCTAAGGGTCACATTCTCCGCAGCAAGTATCACCTGCTCGTAGCGTGTGAGCCTGTTATTGGTCAGGTGTTGTGTCTTGGTCTACGGACTCCTCCATGATCTTGTACTAAAACTGCCAAAGCACACCCCTCCCTTTCACAGTAGAACAGTGAAAATGATTTGGTGTAATCGGGCATTTCCAGAGCCGGAGCGCGACACAAGTCCTCTCGCAACTCAAGAAACGCCATCATACAATCTTTGTCCCATGGTACCAGATCACTTACATCCTTGTGCGTCAGTTTCTGCAATGGCTTTGCCTTCAGGGAAAAATTGGCAATCCACTGGCGGCAGTAGCCAACCATACCCAGGAACATCCTAACCTCTCTCTGGGTCGTAGGCACCATCATTTTCATGATCGCCTCAATCCTGTCTGGCGACACTTTCCTCTTTCCTTTCTCTATCCTGTGACCCAGATACTGTACTTCAGACAAACAGTACTGTAACTTGTTAAGGGATACCTTATGTCCATTCTCGGCCAAATGATTCAACAAAGCAATGGTGTCAATTCTACAAGCATCCTCTGTGTCTGACGCAACAAGGAGATCGTCTATGTACTGTACAAGAACGGAGTTCTGTGGCAGCACCAGATTCTCAAGATTCCTCTTCAATAGCTGATTAAAGATCGATGGGCTCTCTGTATACCCTTGAGGGATACGACACCATGTTAAGACACGGTTCTCTATTTTGAACGCAAAAAGAAATTGGCTCTCCTCATGCAATGGGATCGAAAAGAAAGCCTGACACAAATCGATCACAGAAAACCATTCAGCTTGGAACGGTATCTGAAACAGTATCACTGATGGATTCGGTACCACTGGACAGCATGGAACAACTATGTTGTTCACCTTTTGCAAATCTTGCACAATCCTGAACTTCCCGCTAGGCTTCTGCAAGCCCATGATCGGGGAGTTGCATGGACTGCCCATGACTTCCTTCAAAATTCCCTGTCTAATCATGGATTCGATCACTGGTCTTATTCCTGCAATAGTCTCTGGGGTCAACTTGTATTGAGGTATTCTTGGGAACTCAGCGTTCGGTCTTACTTGAATCTTAACTGGCTCTACCCCCTTGATCAACCCGATCTCCTCTCCTGTAAAGTCTCACACTTCTGGTGAGACTGCATCCCTCAGGTCCCAAGGGAATTCCTCCACAGTTAAAGCGGGGTACAATTCTATACACACATGTGAATTTGCAACCTTGAAGGCAGCATCATCATCATTCGTTTGTAATTCTACTCTCTGTGGGGTACAGTAAATGGTACAATTGAGTTTACACAGGAGATCCCTTCCCAACAGACACACTGGACTGGAATCACACACCACGAATTGATGGTTATCCCTGAAACTCCCAATCTTGACTGGGACTGGTTCAGTCAGAGGGTTTGTCATTCTTCTGTTTGCAGCCCCTACCACTTGGATAGTCTGTCCTGAAAGGGGCAAATTAGGGACAACTGCAGACCGCACAGTAGACCGGGAAGCACCATTGTCAACCAAAAAGGTGGTGGGGTGCCCAGCTACATCGGCCTCTACGAATGGTCCCCTCTGATCTACCTCCAGCACTGCCCCGAGGGTGCAGTCTTTCTCCCCACTCAGGCACCGTCCTGTCACTGGATCAAAGTAATAATACTCGTCCCCTTCAACTATGAAGGGCATCTGCTTGTAAACCTTGTTCCCTGTTGTAATCTTCGGTGGCTGGGGAACCGGAGCCCTAGGGGATGAAGTCTCCCCTTTTGTCGTCTTAAATCTAGTTACTGTTACTCTCGGTTCAGGAGGGGCTTGGACCTCCTCCTCCTCCTCTTCCTGTACTTGATTGTCTGGGTTATGGGGACACTCGCGTGTCCGACCTCGTGACACTGGTGACACCTTGTCGTCTTTTTCAGAGCCGCCAGGTCTATCCTTGGCCTTGGACCCTCCTCATTGTCCCTTTTCTGTCCCCCTGATTTTCTCCTCAATGTGCCATTGCCTGACTGACCCTGTCCTCCTGATTGCATCTGTACTAACATCAGCTTATCCTTAAGCTTTCTTGTTTTGGAGTCTATCTCGTCACTGCAATACCTCGCGTACCTCAAGATCTCGTCCAGAGGCTTGTTCTGCCAGCAAATTAAATGTTGCTGTATCATGAGGCAGATATCAGGTCTCAGTCCCAGAACGAACTTGGACACAAACTGTCCCATGTCCTTTGGATCCATCACATCCAATCCACTGTACTGCTTAAAAATCTGTAAGAGCCGCTCATAATACTCATGGACTGTCTCCTTCGGTTCCTGCCTAGTCCGATCTATCTTCCCCCAATCAATGTCCTGTGGTGGTACCTTAGTCTTCAACCACATGATCACCTGCTCATATTTTATCATCACCTTGGGTGAAGGTCCATTTGTGCTAGTATCTCGATCCGGCTCCTCTGTGGGCCATTCGACACTAACCTTACATGCTATCCACAGGTCTCCCGGAACTACAATGTCGAACAGTGTGTTTAGATCAATCCACAGTACCTTTGAGATCTTAACAAACCTCTCTACCTGTTTGTACCATTCCACTGGACTCTCTCGCAACTTTGGAAATGAGTTCGTAAAGGCAGCCAAATCTCCCCTACTCCAGGGTACATGTACATATCCCCCGTGAGCCACCTCCCTTAAGGGGTACGCTTCTGCCTGCATCAACCCTCCTCCCGGGGATGTCTCAATAGCGCTTCGTCTAACGCTCTTCCTCTTTGACCACCTTTCCTCCCATTTGTCCATTTGGGTCCAGGTTCGGATTCCCACAATCAGTTCCCTAATGTGGGTTTTTAATCCGATCACCCTCTTTTCTTCCAGGTCTTGGTCTGAGTACTGTAACCTATGGCCACCCTGTAATGCTTTTGTCTTTGTCAAATCCACAACATACTTGTTTGCCAATTCAGACAGTTTCTCATGTGCTGTCCTAGCCCTCCGAGTGACATCCTTTGCCACAAACAACAATTCATCTGGTTCATAGAGTTCTATTCTCTCTAGTGGCAATGTACCTTCTACTATTTCCTCCACTTCAGATTTTAGTCTCAACACATCAATCCTTCTTGCTTTTATTGCCGCTCTCAACGTTCCTTGGCTAGAATTTCCATTAGAGTCCCTCCCACCACCGTCCTGACTCACTCGTCTGTTTTCTTCAGGTGTGTTAGGGGGAACCCTTCTATTTTCCCAACCCTCCTGGTCCCACTCCTGTCTATTATCACCAGAGGTGTGGTGGGACATCCCCCTACTTCCCACACTCCCGCGCTCCCATTCCTGCCTGCTTTCGCTAGGCTCGCAGCGAGACGCCCCTCTATTTTCCTTGGTTCCGTGGTCGAAGTCGTTCCTCGACCTATTGCTCTGGGTATCAACAATCGTATCCCAAGTTCTCAAATCACGCCTTAATTCTCTAATGGACCTTGGCCGGGGTCCTCTCAAGTCCATCTGTCCTCTCAAACCCCCCTGTTCTCCAGAGGAATCTGCCGATGCTGCCAAAGGGGTGCTCCTTTCTACCGGCCTTGGCCATTGGCACCATTCGTCCGCCACATTACCCCTTCCTTCCCTGACACTTCTCTCTCTCTCTCTGTTTGTAGCGGACCCTCGCTCTGTGTCTGTTCTGGATTGTATACAGATACTATGGGACCTATGGTAACAGGCACCGTAAGGGCGTCTGGCAATCTCTGTGAATCGACACCCTCTTCCGTGTGCACCTTTTGCACCGTGAATCTTCCCACTACTCTCGTTGTGGGAGATGGTTGGGGTGCTTTTTCTCCCTCTGCCGGGCCGAACTTGTCCCCTAAGGAGCTCAAACAGCTCTCCATCGGGACACCACCGTCTCTGTCGGGGTCTTCTTTGTTCCCCGCCGGTGCTGACCCCCCTCCCGTCTCCGGATTATATGGAGGTGGTCTCTCCAACAACAGTCTCTCTATCAGGCTGTCGTCTGTCTCGCTGTCCTCATCCTCGGTACTCCTTCTCTGCGCGTCCCATTCCTTGACCAACAACGGGTACAACCTGTCCCCTTCGATGGTCTGCACTCTCCACCTCTTGGCTAGTGCATCCCATCTCGCATCTTGAACCGCCCTAACTGATCTTTTCACCCTTTCCTGTCTCCTATCTCTGTTTCTTTCATGGGCTGCCCTAATCCACGCATTCAATGCTTCAAACTGCGTTGGTCTGGGCAAGGGCTGCAAAGAAGTCATAATCGCTTTTAGCTGATACAGCACCTCCAGTCTAAAAGTTCCATATTTAGGAAAAGTCAATTCCTCTTTTCCGTCAGCCATCTTGCACCAGTTCTCAAGCCACAATATGGTATGCAACCCAACATTCGTAGCCATATAATAGGCTGGGGTATCCTCGGGTGGAGCCTCTTCCCCACCCCGAGGTTCTAACTTCTTTTCACCTCTAAAACAATCTCGCAACACTTTTAAGCATTTCATGGTAAAACAACAACGTTTCCTTGTTTACAGTGCTCTTCTACCTCTCGATGACAATCCACCAATCCCAGCGCGGCTCCTCACTAACCGCCCTATCCCAGCGCGGTTCCTTCTGACGTCACTCGCCTCCGTTTCGCAGCAGTTCCCCTCCTCTCTCCGCTCGTCTCCCGGTCACGCATGCGTCCCAATCATACACTAGAAATTATCGCTTCCGACCAAGCAGCCACTTCCTTGACTGTACCGCCACAGTCTAACTGTAATTGTCACCGAACCGGCAAATGTCTGTCCACGAACGACCGGACAATCGCCTCACTGATAGGTTACAGACACACGGCAACTTCCAACCAGCGTCCGTTACCCACGCATTCACACATTCATTCCCCCTATCTTGGTCCTGCAGGCGGTCAATGGTACCTCATGACCCCCTTTAACAATGGTCGACAATTACTATAGGTGTTTGATACACCCGAACCACTTAAGCTCCACTTGAGCCTAAGATTTTCACTGGTTGCGCGCGCTCACAACCTGATCTCCTCCCACACTACAGGCACTCAACTCCGCAAGACAATATAACAGAACAATACAAACGTATCACCGCAATCTAACACGCATGACCCTTTTTCATACTCACTCTCTTCCGACCTGCTGCTTTCTGCCGCACCGTCACTCTCCGTCAGTTTCCATGGAACGCCATCCTCCGTCTGCGACTTTCTGGATACTCGTCATTGGTTCGCTATGGGCCTCGGGGAAATCTCACCTACTCTAGATTACCCTCACTCCAGAAGATAAACCATCCTACTCTGCTACCAACTGATAAGGCGGGATTTTCATTCTAGAACCTGCTTACCACTTTCCATAATCCCATCACAGGTCGACTGGACCTTTTTACCTGTCATAGAGTGAATTCGGCAGTCTATTTACCAACAATCAATACCTTCTACAAATCCCAATTGTTCCCCCAAAGAACCACTGACTAAAACTAAGTTTGAAGATTTATTACAGAAATGAAAACAGCTGAAGATACAAGCACCTCAACACGAGGTTCAGAAGATACACACACACTAATACAAACATAATCCTACGGAAAAGTCTTAGGCGACTTATGAATAATACGAGAATCAATTCCAGAATCATCAGACTAACAAAGATTGCTGTAACTTGAGTTCTGGTATGCATTGAAAAGAAAAAAAAATCAAGTTAATCTATCCCTACACTATACTATGTGACATCCCTACTCAGCAATAGCCCTCCCTAGCAAAAAGGTGTCAGCCGTGGTGACTTCCAAAGAAGTTCACTCACTTTCTCTTCAGTCTAGAGAATCCTCAGTCCTAGCTAAGCTCTTTGCCAATCCAACCGCTCTCTCTAGCTCCTCAGCCCATCTGCTCTACCTCCACCCTCGGGGTGCTGTCCCTAATGCAAAACCCCAACATACCGGCGACACTACTTCAGGTACGCCCCTCTCGAAGGTGTTGGTTTCCAGAATTTTCCATTATGGCACCTTTCCATCCTTGTAGGTCCAAACGTCCTTGGGTCCCAGACTCTCAGTCGCTTCAAGTTGTATCTTTAAATTCCTCGGCTACTCCTCCATGTCTGAGTCTAGCATCCTAACACTCATACACAATGGGCCCTTCTACTCTACTGTCTACTTGGTCCGGCACCTGCAAAGAAATACATGTGAATCTGCTCACACATTCTTTAACGTTGCGATTATTTTAGCCAAAGGCAGCTTTTACAAAACATTTCTACCATTTAATGCTTAAGCAAAACATTTCCAGTCAGGCCTACACGATTTCCATGGACTGGACCTCTGCACGGTTTATAGGCCCAACATCCTACATGAACAGTCCTTTCGCTCTTAGGCCTCCAACTTTAAAGCAAATTACATTTTCTACTTCAAGCGAGCTTATCACGTATATATATATATATATAAATGCAAATATGAATTTTAATAAAGCAGACCTAAACATACAATGGTAATCTATTAAAACGGCATCATTAGTGTTTCAAACCCTTAACATTTGCTCTGCATGTAGTTCTAACATCAAATACTTCAGTTCTCAACCCTACATCGCATTTGAACATGATTAGTAAACCCTTTATATATACGGGTGCTGACTACTTGTACATATGATGCACCCCTACAATTTTTCACTTCTGTTTAGCGCTCTCTCAAGTGCGTGACCATTCACGCATTCTAAATGTTCTCTTGAAGTAGGATTCTTTCCTCATATTTTTGTATTATTTATGCAAGCAGGAGAATGCACATCATTATTGGTAATTCTGCATCATAGAATAACTCGCAGTTAAAATTACTTCGATTACGCCAGTTTAATTGAAATTATGCCGATGCTATTCAAATTACAGCCCGGTATTGAACAGAGCAAGTTCAGCTGGACTTTTTCACAGGTAGCTTTTCCTGCCCCCAAAGATTTTGTTTTCAATTGGCTAGCAATATTTTCCAAATATATTGATTAAAAAAAAGCTTTTCGTAGGCAGATGTGAAAAGGTATTCATGAAATATTCCAAAACGGGGAACATTATTTATACACAGCATCGCATCATGGGTCTAAGGGCCATATGTATCAAGGCCAAATGGGTTCGCAAACGCCGAAATTCTCAGAATTTCGGCGTTTGCGAAATCATTTTCGCAAAATGGCATGTATGAAAGAATTTGGGTGCAAAATAAGGAATCGCAAAATTTGCCATTCCTTATTTTGCGATTGCATTTAAGGAATCGCAAATTTTGCGATTCCTTAAATGCAATGTATTAAGCAAAAAAAATTCCAAATGCCCTTAAGGAATCGCAAATTACCACCAACTTCTAGTTGGTGGTAAGTTGCGATTTCCTTGAAAAATGTACATTTCAGCATTTTTAAAAAAGTGCCATGTGACGCACATACATGCCCTTAGGGCATGTATGTGCACCACATGTGCACCCATGCTTATTTCAGGGGTGCAACAGGGTGTCCTTTGGACACCCCTGCACCCTTGAAATTATTCTCAATTTGCGATTAGCAAATTGCGAATCGCAAATTGAGAAAAAATTCCCATTCCTTCCTATGGGCCTCATGGCCCATAGAAATGAATGGGAAAGTATTCCTTAATTGCGAATTCGCAATTTGCGAATTCGCAATTAAGGAATATCAAGAAATCGCTAAAAAATTGCATTTTTCTTGATACATACCATTTTGCGATTCTGAAATAGCGATTTCTTAAAAATCGCTATTACAGAATCGCAAATTGGTTCCTTGATACATATGGCCCTATGATATTTGAAAGTCGCTTTCCCAGGGCTGCTTTTAGGGCTGCATGGGCTAAAGTTCCACAAACCAAGAGATTCATAGAACTCTCTGAATGGCCAACACACAGCCAACTTGGGATGTTCCCTGTGTTCCATATGCCCCTTCCAGCAATGCCTGTGTACAGGCTCATATACAGAGGATTTTATACAGGCAGCCTCACTTCTAACCGCAAGGAGGAAGGCAGTGAAACCATGACAACCTCAGCTATAAAATAAGCTGCCAGTGGGAGGTATACAATTTCTTTTCACCTCATAATTTAAAAAAGTAACTCCAGTGGACCTGTGAATGCTTCTGCAATGTCTTCTCAGTAAGAGGTCTCAGAAAACCTGTTCCTATAATAAACAAGACAGTGAGAGTTAAGTCACCTTGACAGCACATACCACAAAGCCAGTTGAATATTTCCTCTTTCCAGTGTCTATCAGATAAAAAACACTCTTCAATAGCGCATTACATTTGTGAAGTACTTTGGAAGAATAAGTATTATCAGAATGACACGGTTATGATAAATGTTTTAATGTTACCATGACCTTACTGATTTAGACTTGCGAATGAATACAGATTCTATGTATAGAATGCGAACAGAGCAAAGCAATTAAGGTAATAGAAGATGTACACCAAGATAATTCTACCTTCCTTCTCTTTACAATCACTAATTAAACATTTCATTTGAAATGGCACTGCCTCCAGGAAAAGGTCATGCAATTTAAAGTGCTTGAAATCTATTTGACATAATTATAAAATAATCCCTCCCTTGGTACACATGCAGACTAAAATCTCATATCTGCATTTGGGAAAACAGTACATATTACTCATTGTGAGAAGTTGGCCTGGTATATGATGTTCACTATTCTAGTGAGCACCTTGCACCAGTCCAAACAACCCTTATGGTGATGGTTGTAAAGTCAACCTTATAGACCAGCTATCCTAGTGGTAGCATGGACAAAGCAGTCTTAGGCTAAACTCAAGAGGGCATGTGAAGGCAGCTGTTTTACCATATGCATTCCCTTTAATACCAAATGAAAGGACACCACACAGGTTATATATAGAAAATATATATGTATTTATTACTAAATTAATCCTCTGAACTCTTTATGAGGTCAGATGCACAAGCACATAACAAGATACTTAGTAAACATACAATAAGTTGCACAAAATACAGTAATGCCCTAGGGGCACTTCGAACCATATACTAAAATAGTGGTATAAGAACCACGTCACGAACAAAGGATAGGCCTAGGGCCTGGAGAATCGCTGGGGCTACGCTGTACAACCAAAGGATAGGGAGCAGGAGGCCCACGGGATGCGTGTGCAGTGTCTTTACACACACGCAAGTTACTATGGAGTTAGAATGGGAATGAAAGAAATGGAAACTAGTTCTTTTAGGACACTTCCGGATGAACTAGGGAAAAGCTACTTGAAACTAGGATACTAGGATAGTCAATACCCACAGGAGTACCGAAATACTCGTGTTACCTCACCCACAGGAAGCGGGTGCATAAGTGTCAATGTGTGTCGGGTTTCGTCGCTGATTCCTATGGAGCCTTGAAGAAAGTTGCTGGAGGCGACCAGGAGAGAAGTGTCCGGTTGGATCCAAGGGTGGATCGAGGATGAAGAGTACCTGAAAGCAGAGGGGACAGAGTCTGGGTCACTAGCCAGTGACCAGGATGGAACCAGGATGGAACCAGGAAGGAACCAGGCGATGTCAGGATGCGATCAGGTGATGTCGTGAAGCTTGACTCTGCAGGCACGTGGATCAGGAGGTGGATACGCACTGTCCCACAAAGGTTCTCACTGTTGGCGGTGTTGGATTCCAGATTGGAGTCAACAAGCCTTGGCAAAGGCAACCCACGCAGGAATCGAAGATGGCTTCTGGATCAGACCAGCAAGGTCTGCTGGGCTTCTCCTTTTCAGGGACGCAGGGGCCAGTCTGGAGCAACCAGACCAGTGGTGTAAATCAAAGGGTTCTTCGTCACAGAGTCCACTAGCCAACGGGCAAGTGACCGGACAGGCGTGTTGAGCAGGAAAATGCAGAAGGGCCCCACGCAGAACTCTTAGAGTGTGGAGAGCTGATCTTCGGTGCAGTTGGTGCTTGGGGCTGGGGCTTCTCAATCCCCAATGCACAACTTCGAGGGTGCCTCAGAAGTTGAACGGAAAGCAATTCGCTGGCTTTCCAAGATGTCCGGTCCCACGTCTCTCATCGCCTCCATGGGTCTCAGCTCTGCTGTGACTGTGGATTGGGCTGTTGGAAGTCTGGAAGTCTGGGTCTTGTCAGGCTCTGTGCTCGGGCTCCGGCAGGAGCATCGACAAAGCAAACGGCTGATCGCTTGATGGTGTCTGCTTGCACAGGGTGGTCACTCCTTGACCACAAGGGAGATTCTTCAGTCTTCTATGTCGAGTAGAATGTCGAAGGTCCAGAGTTTCGTTTCAAGTCTCAGTCAGGATAAATCTAAAGTCTTGGGACTCAGCTCCTACCTATATACCAAATCTAGGGGCTGGATTACCTGCTAGGTCCCTCCTATGGGTGGGACCCAGGAAGGGTGTAGTTACACCCCTTTCCCTTTGTCCAATTTCGCGCCAGAGCTAGGGATGGAGTGCCCCAGCACCGGTTTGAACTGGACTATGCATGGGACACCTTGTGTGCCCCAGGCAGTGTCTCATTTCATTCAGCCCTCCCTGCCCCAATACACTATAGCCTGTCTGGGATGGTGCTCGCACCTCCCAAGACAGGAAACCTATTGTCCAAGCCTCCCTCACTGGAAGGACTCCCAGCAGCAGGAGGTCAGACTTGTGTCTGTGGCAGCAGCATCCATTTTGTGATGCTGAGGCTCTGGTTAACTTTAACCGAGATTAGTAGGAACAACATGTCTTCTCCCTCTAGAAGGGTGGAATGCTACCCCCTTCGCCAGAACTGGCAAGGGGGTAGTATTCCAAAGCGTATGACACCTTACACGACATGTTTTGATAAAGCCAAACCAAAGTTAGCATTTAACCGCGAGGTTCATAATGCACTTAAGAGTATATGGTATGGCTATATCCTAGAACAGCTATAAGGACATGGTTCCGAAAGCTGCAGACAGGCTCAGCTCATGCTAGAGCCTCATCTCACATAAAACCAAGCACTCTGCCTTCAGGATTGTTAAGGCCTGCAATAGGAGTGACTTATAGGTGTATATGTATCTAGATATAAAGTTAGATATAGGAATACTATATCTAAGCAAGGGGTGATTACACGACCTTGCCCCAGCTGAGTGATCAGGTAGTTGTGTCAGTTTGGATGGCCAGCCAGGGGTGGCAAAAGATATGCTGCAGCCCCTGGTAGGCCTTGGGTGCACCTATGCCCTGGGTACCTATGGTACACTGTACAGGGACTCACCAGAGTGACCCAATTCCCAATTGGTGATGTACCTAAAGTACATGGGGGCATATTTACTTCTTCTGGCGCATCTCTGCAAATCAGCAGGGATGCGCCAGAACAGATGAGTCACGTAATCCCCCCCCTTATGCCACCACAGATGCGTCGCATTTACAATGCGGCGCACCATGGTGCAAGGAGGGGCAGATGCGTGACGCATCTTGAGGCGCACTGGCGGCGCATTGCTGGAGTCACTTCGCAAGCGCGACGCAACTCCTTCAATGCACAGAGGCCGCCCATACTCAACATGGTGCCTCACTCCTTACGCCTGCTTCAAGCAGGCGTAAGGATTTGACGCAGCAGCGTCGTAAAACTGACTCAGTGAAATCTTGTAGATTTCACTGCGTCAGTTTTACGGGGTTTTCCTGTGAGAGAACGCCCACCCTGTGACAGAACGCCCACATTAAATCTGACGCAGGTTTCATGCGGTGCAGGGCTTTACAACGTGACGCATCTGCCTAGATGAGTCACATTGTAAATAAGTCACAACGTGGTGCATGGTTTACGCCGCCACTGCATCACAAAAGTGACGCAACGGTGGCATAAAAGTGTTGCAAGGGGCTTGTAAATCTGCCCCTTGGTGCGAATTTAGAGAGAGAACAGCAGGGCTGTGGGTCTGATTAGCAGGCCCACAGCCACATCTAAGTCGAAAACCAGTGAAGCAAAAAGCAAAAAAGTGGGGTTACCATAGGAAAGCAGACCCTACTCTCCTACACTCACCCACATAACTGAAAGGCTCACACAATCAAGTTCTGGCAGTTAGAAATGATTTAGGCTACAATGAGTGTCTCCCTCAAGCAAAACATGTTTTCAACCTATTTTAAATTCCTCAGTCGTGTTCCTTGAGCAGTAATCATGCCAATGTTTACCACCCTTTCCTCAGAAGGCTAGTTACAGGTTTTGAGCAGGCAGGGTCTGCTAAAGGAGCCACATTAGCTCTGGCATCATAGTTTTTTCCTGAATGGTACAGCCATCAGCATGTCAGATGTCCAGGCTCGACGGCAACAGGCTCCCCATCAACGACGATGACCGTGGCTGGGAAATCCAGCTGTTCCTGCTCAGAGCTTTTTCCCACCAGCATCGACAAAACTTCCTCAGACACAGTCTGCTGTCTTGTCCCACTGAACTCTACTTTTCTCTGGACTTTTCTTGAAAATGTCTTCTAAGTTCGAAGGTAGCAGAGATCAGGACCGATCCACCTTGTGTATTCGACCCACACTCAATCAATCGCTGATATCCTTAACTCTTTACTTAAATTGTGAGCTCTCCTTGCTAACTACCCACCAATGTAACTCAACATTCAATGTGCATGACGTCAATAGAGCCATTGGACATATGATAGGGTATGTAGGCTAGATTATGGGAATGCGTTGTATGCAGGGATACAGAGCCAATATCTACCAGAACGCTGCAGCACGGCTGGTGCTGAACATTCCAACATTTGAGCCAGTAGCCCATAGACTAGGAGCCCTCCATTGGTTACCCATTGGAAGGAGAATAAAGTTTAAGTCAGTCTGTCTGGCTTATAAAGCCCTCCATGGGTCAGGACCCCATTTTTTAAAA
The DNA here is from genome assembly GCF_964261635.1 of Lissotriton helveticus. NCBI lineage: Eukaryota > Metazoa > Chordata > Amphibia > Caudata > Salamandridae > Lissotriton > Lissotriton helveticus. The sequence continues at coordinate 1,005,541,526 of NC_136071.1, read as the reverse complement.
ACACATCTGAAACAATACAAGCCATCCTGAAGCCTGAGATTGAGCCAGACAAAGATGATTCAGGTCCCCAAATTTAAGCAAGTTAGGTGGGTGGGAAGAAGCTTCATGCTTCAGGCAGCCAAGACCTGGAACCTTCTCCCTATTACAATCAAAAACAGCACATCTCTGCTAACATTCAGGAAAGAGGTAAAAGCCTGGTTGTTCACTTCTTAGGTAGAGGACTATACCCGGCAGACCATCGACTTAGCGCCAAGATGCCCACGGGCAATCATGCGCTTTATAAATTCACAAATCAAATCAAATCCAATCACAAGGCCCCTGGTCCCAATCGGATTTCTGTTGATCTGTTCAAGCTGTCAACTGAACTTGGGGCTCTGATTTTAACCTGTACGTTTAACTTGGAAGTACGTATAGATCTCCTGGATTCATGGCCTCAATCCATTATCATCCCTGCATTTAAATGGGTTCTAGAGGTCTACTGAGTTGCTACAGGCCCATCTCTTTGATAGACTAGGTAGTTAATGCTATGAACAAGGTCATCTTGGAGAGGGCCCCGTCATGGGCAGAGGGCAGTTCCATTCTTTTTCACTTATAGTTTGGGTTTCAGCGGGGACATGTTTTCAATGCTTAAAGATTTTTAATCAAAAAGTATACTGTGGTGAGACCTGCATTACTGTTTATTGCATTCGTGGATCTGTCCTCTGCCCTTGAAAGAGTGAACAGAGCCAAGTTGTGGCCCATTTTGCTGAAATAGGAATGGATTCAGATATTGTCTACTTCCTTGGTGAGTTTCACAGGGACAAGATGGCATTTGTTCGGAATAACTTGGATGAGTCCTGCACTAGTTCCCTCTTTTTAAAGAGTGGGGTGAGATAAAGAGTGGGGTGAGACAGGAATGTATTTTGACTCCATTTTTGTTCAGCTTGTATGTGAATGACCTGGGGCCAGGTTGTTAGATGGGCAGGCAGACTGTCTGTCAGTGGGTACTCGCTATATGCAGACAGTATTGTTTTGCTGGCGAGAACTGCGCTAGGCCTTCAGACATTGCTTGATGATGTTGTTGAATCAGTCTGGACCTCTCAACCAACTATGATAAATGTCAGGTGAGGATATTGGGCCCTAGGTGGACTAAGTCCAGATCCTTTCATGTCCAGGGCCATACGTTGTCCGGGGTCAAGAATCTTCCTGGGCCCCATTGAATAAATCCAAAAGATTATTTCTGTCTCATTCTATTTGAGCAGTATTTTCTTTTTTCTCTCGAATTGGTAGTAAGCCACTAGTAAATCAAGATTTACCAGGCCAAAGTGGTCTCGGTAGCTACATATGGCAATGATGTTTGGATATACATAGATTCACGGAGTTCCAGGAGGAGGAAAATGGGTTCTGTAGACGCCTTCTGGCAGTTCCAGTATCTACCCCTGCTTTTATGGTTCATGAGGAGCTGGGGCTCATTTACTTGTTTAACTTCATTGCTTTGCGTCCTTTTATTAGGTGGCTTACTATCTTGGTAGGACCTGAGAATTATTTTAATAGGGAGATTCAGTGGACATGGAAGTAATTCCTGTCATGGCATAAAGCAGTGAGAGAAGTTGTAGAACTTGAGAGAAGCCCTTGGTGCGAGGACATGTACAGATCTTAATAGGACCAGCTATTGAACCCTATTTGCTCAGTGTTGCTGATCTTACCTAGGCATATTACTAGGAATGCACAGACGAGACCCTGCATATGTAATTTTGCTGCACAGGATCTTCTACATTTTATATTGTTGTGGTTATTATGATGTTCCTTGTAATATGTTTTTGGTACCTTTGTTGAAATCTGTGTATTTTGTCTAGGTTAAGCCTGCTCTTATGTCAGAGTCACAATATACTTTATTCGGTTAAATAAAACCATAAAAGCACACACAGTGTAATAAAAATACATATAGATAAAAACTGTTTAAAAATCATCACCAATACATGTACAATACATGTACAATAAACTGTCACAGCATGTGAATAACGAGTACTTCTCACCCAGGAAAAGATACAAAGATACCATTTACCCAGAGTTACATTCATTCTTTTCCTGTCTCTGACTGCAGCTACTAACATTAACACACTCCAAAGGACGGTATCACATCTGGAGATAAGTTAGGGCAGGTCTCACTTACAGAAAGCCTTTTTCTTTTGATAATGGCTCTATAAAACGTTGTTGCAGTGAGCAAATAATGATTGCAAAACATCATGTAATGCGTTGTATCCTGCAGGGAAACATTATAACAAGTACAGGAACCCAACTCATCCACCTTATGCCATCCCTGAGGTACAGCAAGTAACCAAGGAAAAGATTAAGTCTAAACCTCATTAAAAGAAAACAGTGGTAGGGTTCTGTGGTCATCACTAAATAGGGCTCTACTGAGGGACAGGTTTTTAATAGGATATAGGTCCATACAGTGTGTTTAGTGTCCTCCCTAGCTTCTCTCTCAGCACACATAATAGTTAAAAAATGTCTCTTGGTCCAGGTCAAATCTCTCCTTGTAAGCCCATTAGGAGACACAGACAATTTGGGTGACCCAGTTTCTCCACCAAGGTCTTAATGTGGTAGAGCCAGGGAATACTATTCACCCTCTCCAGGGACAGACAGTCCTTATTTATTTTATCTATTTATTTACTTGAGTTTTATATAGCGCTGGCTAGACCTGGATGTATCAGAGAGCTTTACATGAGGAAAGTTACATTGGTTACAAAAAACATTGTTACAAAAAATACATAAGTTACAAGTCACATCTGTTGATTAGTAGTGCGCAGAAGGGTCAGGGGGTAAAGTAAAAGGGTAATAGGGAGGGGATACTGCGGAGAGATGAAGGAAAGTCTGTCCAATATCCGGCTGGGTAGGTGATGGGCAAGGGGGAAGTCCGCAGCCCACCTCCTCTATAGCTAACAAGGTAGCTCGACCGAGCAATGGTCAAAGGTCTAGGTCTCCACAGCCGGTGGAACGTTTCATTCCCTACAAATAGGCATCAAAGCTGAGACACTTGCCCAGGGCCAAAGGATTCCAATGCGCCAACCAGCAAGGGAAGGAGACATGCTCCCCGAAATTCTCAAGAGGACACCATTTTAGGGTCAGGCCGTACAAGCAGTGCTCGCCGTACCGAAGATCGTACTGTGAGTCCTGTATATAGTTTGTATCCAACAAATAAGCACCACCGCTGAAACACATGACCAGGATCCTAGTATTCCAAAACGTTGAACAGCAAGGGAAGGAGAAGCGCTCCCTGCACTGGTATAGAGTCAAAATATCGAGTTTTTAATATCGAGTAGACATAATATCGAGTAAAAAATATAGAATGGACATAATATCGACTGGACATAATATAGACTACCAAAATATCGACTAGAAAATTTTAATATCGAATAAAATGAACATAATATTGAATCAAAAATATAGAATGGACATAATATCGACTAGACATAATATAGACAACAAAAATATCGAATTTTAGGTAAGTTAATATTAAAAAAAAATTGTGTAATATAATTCTGTAGCGGGTTGTGGGTTTATAGGGGAATAGGGTGGGAAGTAATTTAATTATAATTACTTAAATATGTTATTTTATTTTTTGTTATTTATTTAGAATTAATTGTTAATTAATTATTGATTGGTAATTAATTAAAATATAATTGGTAATTCATTTTAATTGATTAATTGATAAATATTTTAATTTTAGTAATTTATTTTCTGTAGCGGGTTGTGGGTTTATAGGGGAATAGGGTGGGAAGTAATTTAATTATAATTAATTAAATATGTTAATTAATTAATTGGTATTTATTTGGAATTAATTGTTAATTAATTAATTGGTAATTAATTCAAATATAATTGGTAATTAATTTTAATTGATTAATTGATCAATATTTTAATTTTAGTAATTTATTTTCTGTAGCGGGTTGTGGGTTTATAGGGGAATAGGGTGGGAAGTAATTTAATTATACTTAATTAAATATGTTAATTAATTAATTGGTATGTATTTGGAATTAATTGTTAATTAATTATTAATTGATAATTAAAATATAATTGGTAATTAATTTTAATTGATTAATTGATAAATATTTTAATTTTAGTAATTTATTTTCTGTAGCGGGTTGTGGGTTTATAGGGGAATAGGGTGGGAAGTAATTTAATTATAATTAATTAAATATGTTAATTAATTAATTGGTATTTATTTTGAATTAATTGTTAATTAATTTTTAATTGATAAATAATTAATTCTTAATTGATAATTCATTTTAATTAATTGTTTAATTGACAATTATGTGAATAATATTATTTTATTTTCTGTAGTGGGTTGTGGGTTTATAGTGGAATAGGGTGGGTAGTAATTTAATTTTAATTAATTGAATATGTTAATTAATTAATTGATTGGTATTTATTTTGAATAAATTGTCAATGAATTTTTAATTGGTAATTAATTATTCGTTAATTGATAATTAATTTTTATTAATTGATTAATTAATAATTATGTGAATAATATTATTTTATTTGTAGTAGCGGGCTGTGGGTTTATAGGGGAATAGGGTGGGAAGTAATTTAATATAATTACTTAAACATGATAATTAATTAATTGGTATTTATTTTAAATAAATTGTTAATTAATTTTTTATTGGTAATTATTTAATTCTTAATTGGTAATTAAAATGTATTAATTGATTAATTTATAATTATGTGACTTAGATTAATTTATTTTCACTAGAGTGGGGATATTAAAATGTATCCCTATGCTATCCAACGCTTTCCTTACTGTTGCACACTCTGGAGTGGGAATAGTAATTTTTACCCCTACGCTATCCAACGCTCTCCCTACTGTTGCACTCTTTGGAGTGGGAATAGTAATTTTTACCCCTACGCTATCCAACCCTTTCCCTACTGTTGCACTCGCTGGAGTTGGAATAGTAATTTTTACCCCTACGCCATCCAACGCTTTCCCTACTGTTGCACTCTCTGGAGTGGGAATAGTATTTTTTACCCCTACGCTATCCAACGCTTTCTCTACTGTTGCACTCTCTGGAGTGGGAATAGTAATTTTTACCCCTACGCTATCCAACGCTTTCCCTACTGTTGCACTCTCTGCAGTGGGAATAGTAATTTTTACCCCTTAGCTATCCAACGCTTTCCCTACTGTTGCACTCTCTGGAGTGGGAATAGTAATTTTTACCCCTACGCTATCCAATGCTTTCCCTACTGTTGCACTCTCTGGAGTGGGAATAGTAATTTTTACCCCTACGCTATCCAACGCTTTCTCTACTGTTGCACTCTCTGGAGTGGGAATAGTAATTTTTACCCCTACGCTATCGAACGCTTTCCCTACTGTTGCACTCTCTGGAGTGGGAATTGTAATTTTTACCCCTACGCTATCCAATGCTTTCCCTACTGTTGCACTCTCTGGAGTGGGAATAGTAATTTTTACCCCTACACTATCCAACGCTTTCCCTACTGTTGCACTATCTGGAGTGGGAATAGTAATTTGTACCCCTACGCTATCAAACGCTTTCCCTACTGTTGCACTCGCTGGAGTTGGAATAGTTATTTTTACCCCTACGCCATCCAATGCTTTCCCCACTGTTGTACTCTCTGGAGTGGGAATAGTAATTTTTACCCCTACGCTATCCAACGCTTTCCCTACTGTTGCACACGCTGGAGTGGGAATAGTAATTTTTACCCCTACGCTATCAAACGCTTTCCCTACTGTTGCACTCGCTGGAGTTGGAATAGTTATTTTTACCCCTACGCCATCCAACGCTTTCCCTACTGTCGCACTCTTGGAGTGGGAATAGTAATTTTTACCCCTACGCTATCCAACGCTTTCCCTACTGTTGCACTCACTGGAGTTGGAATAGTAAATTTAAACCTCTCGCTATCCTACGGAAAAAATATTGTATATGTTTTGTTAATAATATGTATATATATATATGTTTATATTAGTTATATTTATTATTATAGTACTTTAAAATTACTTTTAAGATATTTAAAAAAATCGATATTTTTTACTGTCTATATTTATTCCTATCGATATTTTGAAGTCGATATTTTTGTACTTACCTGTTTGTAGATAGGAAGTCAATATTCTGGCATTCTATATTTTTACCTCGATATTTTGACTCGATATTCTGTCAGTGATCCCCCTGCACTACTCGAACGGACGCCATCTTAAGGTCAGGCCGTGCAGGCCAAGCTCGCCGAGATCATACTGTATATTAGTGGCGGAAAACAGTACCTTAGGGAGGAGAAGTTGGGTCCTCATGAGCATTCGGGGATGGGCCCTTCAGAATGAAAATTTAAATTTCAAAGCAAGTATCATTTATGTTTTCTGCAGGAACACTAACAAAATAAGATTATTGGGGCAGCATGAAGTGACAGACCCAAGCCCTGATGAAACTGTTGTGAGTCATCTGTGGGCAATGAAACATGTTGGCTTTTACATGAGTAGACACACAGCAACGAATAAAGGTTTATTTGCTAGTGGGGTCTAGCTCGGTTTTAACTAGGCCAGATGCATCAAACGATTTGGTGCACTGAGTCCCTCTTTTGGGTCTAAACCTGCGGTACATGATACTTGCTTTGATGTACAGGCAGGCTTCTGCACCTTAGCACTTTGTGTTCAGTTTTCTTTTCCTCGCTTTTTGTGCACTATCACAATTTCTGTTCGGAGTGGTGGATGCTGATGATTAGAACCTAGGCAGCAGGCGAGTACCTTCCTGCTGGCATCCATGGTGTTAATCCTGTGAGGCTCCACCACTCCTTTTCACACATTTTTTCTTTTTCCTTCTTTCCTCTTCACTCACTTGAAAGAGCTCTTCATAGGAGCGGAGGGAGAAAGGAGCGAGAGAAATACAGCGCGACTTTTTAAACCAGTTTTTCAGTGAAAGTGGTGACCCAGACCTAGTAGGCATTGATGGCATAGTGGTAGCCGTTGCCCCAACAAATATAATTTATTTTTTTATTGTTGATTAGGATTTTGAGGATTAGACTCACCGTGTGAACAAGTCCCAGTTTGTATATAGGAAAAGAGAGATACCCTGGTTATTTCAACACCGTCCCTATACTTGCTTCCCTGGTGTCTGTGTCATGGACCCATAACCATTGTGTGAGACTTGGTTGGTGCTACAGTCTAGCAAATTGATGAACTCTATGAAATAATTTAGCAAGCGCTGGAGCCTACCTGCCCTCTTTGCTAATAGCACTGCGTCATCTTTATAGAGGAGCACAGGAATTAGCTGCTTCCCCGCTTGGGGAATATCTCTTCATGCTGTACATAGGGTTGGCCCCAGGTTGTTAATATAGAAGGTAAATAAATGTGGGGCTAATATACAGCCCTGGCCAACTCCCCATAACAGCAGAAAGGTCCATGTGGAGCTCATGAAAGAAATTGATGATGTTTTGATCCACCCCAAATTGCTCAGTAAAAGTCCCAATTTGGATATGGTCACTCGATCAAAAGCAGATATTAAATCCATAAGGGCCAAGTGAAGTGTGCCTCTCTTAGCTACAATATATTTCCCAATAATTAACTGCAAATGAAGGCACTGATCTATAGTGTTTTTCCCTTACCTGAAACCAAATTGCAAGTTGGAATTATTAATATGCTGCTCCATCCAGTCAGTCAGTCAGTCTGCTCTTATGTATCTTCAGTTACTCTCAAATGTTCACATAACTTCTGCTGTTGTGCATCTACTATTGACCATTTTGGGTAGAACCAATCTGATAAAAATGGTTATACAACCAAAAATTACTTTTCTTTTTAATACTATTCCCCTGCATTTTGAAAAACAGGCCATTGACAAACTGTAGCTAGCAATTAATTCATTTGTATGGGCTTATAAAACTACAAGGATAGCTTGGAAGAAGCTAAGGCGCAGAAGGGAGAAAGGGGGCCTTACACTTCCAGATCTCCAATACTACGCCTGGGCCTTTCAGCTGACACACCCTAGAATGCTGCTGAAATTCCCAGATCTGTCAGAGAGGTGGGTTATGTATTTGGCTATGCTTGATGGAGTAGGGTTGTCACATGAGGGGTTTCTTTTTAAGTATGGAGACCAGAAGTTATTCAACAAAATCCCGAGGAAAGTCCTATTGAATATGGCTCGTATATGGGCCAGAATTAAGCAATGTACCAGCTTAAATTATTTTTCAAACTTGGCTCCTTTGTGAGACTCTCCAGGTACTCCAGACTGCTTGAGAGATAAATTGACAACCCCACTTAAAACTGCTGGGCATTTGGTGTGAAGTGACTTGGCTACAGATAGTTCACTTTTATCTTGGGCGTCACTCGACAGCAAGTTAGAGGAGGACATGTGCAGGTTTAAAAATCTACAATTGTAGAGCTGGTCTCAGAATCCAAAAAAATCTATTGGTAAAGGAAACACTCTAGAGGAGCAATTGGTATTGAGGCCGGCAAGGAGGAAAGAGGTGTCCTTCTTTTACTGAGCCATATAGGAAGCCTTAGATAGTGATTTCAGGTTAGCTGAAGAATTTTGGGGAGTTTCTATACCAGGTGAAGATTGGGAAGATCTGTGGCGAACCTCTTTTAACACTCTGTTTACAGTCGTAAAGCCAGCTTGGTTTAGGAGGAACCACTATTTCACGGCACACAGAGCTTATTTATCTCCTTCTAGTCTCTAAAATAGTAAAGGGTCCCCCTGCCAGGTGAAGGAAGTGTGACCTGATCAACATCTCAGATACACATATGTTTAAAGATTGTCCAGCTATATCTGAATTTTGGGAGAAAGTAAGGGCAACTCTAGCTGATATGTTGGGATCCCCTGTCCAAATGTCCCCTGCCCTGATCATTTTTGGTATAGCTGGGGAAGTCACAGGTCTTGCTAGGGTTTTTTTTATTCTACACATTACTGCTTGCTAGATGAGAAATATGCAGAGGATGGGTAGAGGTGACACCCCCTATGTACTCAGATTGGCTGTCCTCCCTATGTAAGACCTCTAAGATTGATTTAGGCAGATTGCAGAACAGTAGAAAGAAAATAATATGGGATTGTTTGCTTGATTGGTCTCCTTTCTAGTTGTTTTACGATTTGCGATTTTATGTATATATTCAGGGGTTTAAGTTGTTGAGTTACCACTTTAAAAATTATTGGAAACTCTCTGGCTGTATGGATAGACCCGATACCACCATCATTTCTACAATGGAGAGCTAGGCTGCTTGCGACCTGCAGCTTGGAGGTTGCCATCTATAGAAATAAAGGGAGGGATAAGAGGAATAGGGGTATGAAGATCTGGGCGCCACTGCTAGCTTGGATTCAAAAGGAATGATTATAGGACGAATAGACGCCGGCTGTTTGCTGCAAGTATGATATTGATCTCCCTGTATGTTTTTCTTTCTTAAAACTGATTATGCTCACGAACACTTTTTCCGTAATAAAAATGATGTGTACCTGTTCTCCAGGGGAGGGGAGGGGAGGGGGATGTGTGTAATAATTGCGAAATTCAAATACAAATTGTTTAAAAAAAAAAAAGGAAACTCTCTGGCTGAGCTGGGCCTTGCTTCTTTTCGTTCCCCAGGTTCCATCTTTTGCTGGCCAAATAGCTACAGTCTGCGGTTAAGACCAGAAGAGAGTGTGACCACCCTCTCCTTTAAAAAGAGAGGTCAGCGATATCTTGTAGGTTTTGTTGTACACCGGTAGGCGGTCGATATAATCTTGATTACCTAAATCTCTTGAAATAGAGTGAAGGTAGTGACATCCTACTTGTTTAGTCGCCTAGGGTGGGATGCAAATGAGGATAATTTTTTTTTAAAGTGATAATAATTTATGCTGTTGCCTGCTGCTTGGCCTCGTCGCAGAGGCTGAGGAATGCTCTTGATGTGCGATCTGGGCTGCCCTGATCTGTTATATAGTATGCACTTTACAGTTGTTACAAAATATGTTATGACTGTTCTGTGCCTTTTTAGGCTGGATGGACCCAAATGTCACACGCTTTAATGTGATTTGCTGCTTTCATGTTACTGTTTTAAGGGATCTTAGTCAAGATTGTACTCTATTGGCCATGATTTTCCAGGATGGTTTTTACATTTGGCTAATTTGTACAATATGTCTGTCTTACTTTTAAGTATATATAGCTCAGAAATGAGTTGTTTTGACCTATTATCTGATTATACTATCGTTTGTTCCATTTTTGATACTGACTTTGTTTTAAAAATGTTGATGGACTTTGTTATTATTGGCTTGATGAATGCAATCGTGTTATCATGTACTTTTATGGTCCAACTAAGACCAAATGAAGTTTTTATGATGATGATGATGATGATGACTTCACTTGATCTAGCGTGAACAGATAACTGCAGTTGGTGCTGTGATCTTTTAGGTGCTAGACTTCCCTAAAAACTTTAAAAAGTCATAACTCCGGTTTTACTGATTGGATTTACCTTGTTTTAGTGTCATTTTATTTATTACTTTTCTATTGTTTTAATTACTATTGGATTTGTTTTGTGTTGTGTTGTGTTTTCATTTCATTAATATTTGTGTGCTTCATAAATACTTTTCACTATGCTTCTAAGTTAAGTCTGATTGCTTTTGTGCCAAGCTACCAGCGGGTTAAGCAAAGGTTAATTCAGTAACTTTTGCGGTTCATCCTGACCAGAATTGTGGTTGTTGCTTGAGTAGGGTTTTCACCCACCACAATAATAACCCAATTTCTTACAGTAGGTATTTAAGAGCTGACATTTGGTTTGTAATGGGTGTAGATTTCATTTGACATGATTGCACAACAATGAAGATCTTCCTTCTCCAAGTCTCTTATTGGTTCTGAACCTTTCGAGACCAGCATAAATATTTGCTCCATGGATATTCTTTGACATTTATATCCAGAGATGCATGGAGGTATTACATTCACCAAGCAAGAAGGCCCCCTCACTTAAAAACCTGCAAGCAGTTCCTTCACAAACGTAGATACGTTATATCATATCTGAATGACGGTCTCTTAACATTTACAAAACTAGACATGTGGTATGTTTCTAAAGGGTTGAAATGCAGGGAGCTGTGATATTTGGAGATCATCCGAATTCTTTTTTTCCTAGCGTAGTTTACTTTCCTGAAATACATGACATTGTTAAAATTATTTTAGCATAGAACTTTCATATGTGAGGTATGTGAGGAGTTTTGACAAGGACATGTTAATTATAATACATAATAGGCCCTATTCATGAAAGTATTTTTGATTATGTAAAGTAGCACTGGTTAACATAATCACAAATGATACCAATAAATCTGCAGCCAGTGGTCACACCATAGAAAAAGGATCCCATACTGTGTTAGGAAAATATAGTGATTTTTAATATATAACACATGACCAAAAGTACTAAAATCCAAGCAGTAAAACCAGAGTTATACAATTGTAAAGTTTTAAGTAAAAATAGCGTCAAAAAGCAAATGATATCTGGTCATACCAGACTGGGACAAAGTCACAGGTTTAGGCTGACCGTGAAGAAGCACAGTTCAACTACAAGGACCCAATTAGGCCCGATGAACTAGGTATCTTAAATCATGGTTTCCAGAGCGTTGCGAGGATCAATATCAATGATGCATCGCGCATTCAAAGCCATGTGCCAGGATGCTTGTTTCCGGTCCAGGGAAGACATGGCTTGGGAGTTCCGGCTGGACTGTTCCTATGAGGCACAGGGTCACACTGATTTGCATATGGCCATGACTGAACTGGGGTGGTAGAGTTAGCTAAAGAATGATGATAGATTAAGCCCAGATCACTTGACTGGGGGTGAGTGTTTGATTTGCTCAAACGATTTGGCCATCATCCCCTTTGGTATCGCTTTGTTCGACCTAAGTTGGCACGGTATGCCCAGATGTGGGTTCCTTGCTCACTTTGCCACTGGATTCAAGATAGCCTGGCTGATGAGGGCTATGAACCCGAAACCGGTCCCAGGATGCTTGTTTCCGGTCCGGAGAAGACATGGCTTGGCAGTTCGGGCTGGACTGTTCCCATGAGTCACAGGGTCAGACTAATTTGCATATGGCCATGTCTGAATTGGGGTGGTGGAGTGAGTTAAAGAATGATGATGGATTAAACCCAGATCAGTTGACTGGGGGTGAGTGTTTGATTTGCTCAAACGCTCCGTCCATCATTCCCTTTGGTATCTCATTCTTATTAGGTGCATTTAATTTACAGGCCACTTTATTAGGGACTTTCACATCAACTAAAATATGTCAATTGGGTATAAGCCATTTCTGCCATGGTTCAAGGAGACAATAAACCAAGGAAGGGTTCGGGCTCTAAAGCAGTAAGGTCAAGCCTCACTAAGATTCTGAACAAAACAAAAATACCAGTACTGCAGTATTAGTCCTGGAAAGATTGCACCAGTATAGTGACTCAAAACACTATATAGACAAGACTACTTTTTCTGTCTGAAATAAATCTTTTTATATCAACATTTTATAATACCAAACACATTTTACATTTTTTTAGACACTTGAACACAAAAGACACAGATTACAATATTGATACTGTACATCACAAATATACAAATTAGCTCACTAAGCAGCTCTCACCATTCCCAATCATACCATTCAAAATCCCATTCACACTCCTATTTACACAATATACATTATAGAACTGTCATTATAGTATCAATGAATCAGAATTCGTAACAGAATTCAAAAAAGCGACCTTGGTACGAGTTTCACTTGACTCTATGTTTTTTATTTACTTCAAAAAACCTAAGGTCGCGTAGAGGGGTCTACGCGTTTCAAACACCCTTAATAGGGGGTGTTCTCGTCAGGACCACATATCTGAAAAAATGAAAGGAAGTATATTTTAGAATCACTAGTAGTAGCACCATCCTGAAAGCGCATGGGTGACCTCAACTTAAGTCTTACCTTTGCCAATTAATGGCGTAGGGTGAGAGAAAAGGGTTGTGATTTCTGAAAATAATTGAAATTAAGTTGTTCAGTATATGGCAGATGACCCAGTTCATTGCAACAAAATGATAAGCCAACCACATAGTTGTACCTCGCATTCATACTTACATCCACAGCTTGTGTGTGTTGCTGTCTTATGAAATTCACGTTTTGAGTTCTGTGGGGAGAGTTAGGGGGGCGCACATTAGTTGTTATCTGTGTGTCACTGAGGCATTCTACGCGTGTTGGGCTGCTCGGTTCTAGCTGGGGAAAGACTTACTTGCGTGGCGGACTCAGTCTGAATGGCGTCCAGCCGTCCGTGTTCGTTCGTGCACTCTGGGGAGAGAGGGAAGCGGGTAGTTTGTTTAGATTACGGGACCTGACTTCTCAGCCTCCGTGTCGGCATATTCTGGATATACGAGGTCTTACCGTTAATGATGCACTCTCTCCCAGTCGATTCTGTCCGTGGTTCTCCTGTGTCAGTCTGCAATGAGTAATCACGTGACTTGCACTGATTCCCGTGTGATGTACATTTGAGACGCATGTGATGCCCCGCGGGCTTCTGGAAGATGTATTCCATTTCAACTTCGAGTGTATATTGGAACCAATGGTGTTAGTATTTGTGGCAAGTACATGCGGATTAAGTGTCTTGAGGGACTCACGTATGGCAGTGGATGCTGTTGCCCCTTTATGACCCAAAACGAACAATTTTTTTAATTTTTAGGTGTCTAAAACGGCAACAATTGGAGCCTGTGTTGCAATTATGAGTACTTTTGCTGGTGATCATATTGTGGTCTTCGTTGGTTGGGTGCAATACGCCGCAGGTTAGAAGAACTTGTACATGGGGTATTTACAACAATTTATAGATTTCGCATCGGCTTCCTTAAGTATTACTGCAAAAAATCAAAATGAAACGGACAAACTTCTGAGATTAAAAAAGAAGCAGATTAGAACGGACCTACATGGGCATTTTCTTTTACAACATTTACGAGCTGGTACAATCCCGGGAGGATTACAAGTCAAAAACGTCCCAGTGATTTTCACGGAGGATCCACTTTATAAGAAAGGATATAGTTACATAGAGACCAAATGTAGCAGAGACCTAATGGTCTTAACAATTGAGACGGCACAGAGACTTTCAGCTGATCAACTGAAGGAAATTGAGACCCTTGAATCTGAAATTAAAACAAACCAATTTATCACGGACGCGAAAACACTCCTGGAAAAAGTGGAAAAGGAAATACTTGAATTTAAAGATCTCACAATAAATCAAAAAAGCAACCAATTTGAGAAGGATAAACGGAACTTCTCATTGGAAAAAGTATACCCGTTCCTTCAACAGGACTACTATTCGAGACCAGAGTCTAGACGCAATTTAGGAGAATTCCAAGGCAGATCATCAAGAAACTTCATTACTTTTTCAGACACTTCTTCATCAAGTAGTGGAGATAGCAATAGCAACGACAAACGCAGAAATACTAACCAAAGAGGCAATTTTCAACAGCAACCACAACAACAGCCTTTTTTAGGGAGAGGCGAACCACAAACGAGGGGACGCCCCAGGTACAATCAGCAACCATGGGAAATGTCGACACGTCGACAGAATTACAAGAACTGGTAATAACATCATTCCGGAATCCCTCAACTGAAGGTGGAACATCACCCATTCACAACCTTTCAAACAAGGTTCTAACAAATAGTGAAATAAGTATCCTGGAAAAAGGCCTGACTTTTGTCCCAACCAAACATACCAACTTTGTTAAACTAAAGACAGAAGCCATAGAATTTTGCCGTAAGATAAAATTAAAAACCTTTTTTGCAAATATACCGATGGACCAAGTTCAGGAAACAACAGGTCTTAGAAAGAAATCGTCGTTCTGCCCCCCATACAATAAAATCCCGAAAGAAGTAATGACTTTTGAAAAGACTATACTTTCCGCAATCAACAACATGGAAAAGAAAAAGCAATGGATTAGATACAACATCACGAAATTGGAAAAAACTGCTCTAGAGAGTCTTAAGAATGATACGTCTGTGGTAATTAAGCAGGCAGATAAGGGAGGATCAATAGTCATTTGGGAGAAAGAAAAATATATCTCTGAAGTCATGAGACAGTTGAACGATCAAGCTTGCTACAAAAAAGTCTCAAAAGACCCTACGATGGAACTAAACAATCAACTCCGAGTAATCCTGGAAAAAGGACACACTGATGGCCTTCTAGGAAAAAAGGAGTTTGAATTCTTACAATGCAAATTCCCAAGGATCCCCCAATTTTATATTCTACCGAAAATCCATAAGGATCAAACAGCGCCCCCAGGGAGACCGATAGTCTCGGCATGCGACTCTTTATTAGAACCCATCTCAAAATTTGTGGACCATTTTCTGAAACCGTTTGTACCCCAAGTCAAATCGTATCTGCGCGATACTTCAGATTTCATCAACAAACTAGATTCCATTGATTTCAATGAAGGTTCAGACTATTTGGTTACATTAGACGTAACATCTCTATATACACAGATACCTCAAATGGAGGGCTTGGAAGTCATAGGTTCTTTTTTGGAGACCAGAGACAAACCGGTGAGAATACCCACTGAATTCATTCTAGAATTGGCATCATTCGCCTTAAAGAAAAATTATTTTAACTTTAATGGTGATTTCTTTTTTCAAACAGGGGGAGTAGCGATGGGCTGCCCCTTCGCTCCTGAATTGGCTATTCTCTTTATGTCTAAATTTGAAGACAAATTCATCTATGAAGACAACCCTTTTTTTGAGCATATTTCACACTGGAGTCGTTTTATAGACGACGTATTTGCTGTCTGGACTGGCAGCGAAGAGGAACTTATCAAGTTCCATGAGTGGTTGAACAACAGGACCCAGGAAATCAAATTCAGCATAAAGTACTCCCAAACAAAACTGGCGTTCTTAGATGTAGAGGTTTACTCTTCAGAGAATAAATTAGTAACTACACTTTATAAAAAACCGACCGACCGAAATAAAGCCCTACATTTTGACAGCCACCACCCAAGAAATCTAAAAGAAAATCTACCCTTTGGACAGTATTTACGGATCAAGAGAAACTGTCACTTCAAAGATGAATATGAACTTCATGCGAATCATCTCACAAAAAATCTTATGGACCGAGGATACCCAAAAAAACTTCTGAGGCGGTCCATGAAGAGGGCTTGGTGGACACCGAGGGAAGATCTATTAAAGAAAAAAGAAAAAAAGCCAATGGAAAGGATTGTATGTGTATCAACCTTTTGTCCTAACTCAAATAACCTCAAAAAAGTGATAAACCAAAATTGGCATTTAATTCAAAATCTAGATGACTGAAAGACAAACCTTTGTTTGCATTCAAAAAAGATCAAAACATTGCCAATCATTTGGTGCGTGCTACTTTACCAACAAAGAAACAACCATGCTTACGAGCAATGTTGAGTTTACCTCCAGTGCAAGGCCACCATAAATGTGGCACCTGCGTCTGCTGTTCAACGACCGAAGAAGGATCGCTGTTCAAACACAGGCAGACCTTCTGGAAACATGACACATTTACGAATTGTAAGTCGCGTTATGTCATTTATGGAATACGCTGTCCCTGTGACATGCTGTACATCGGGAAGACTAATCAAGAGATCAGGTGTAGAATTACACAACATAATCCAGAATTAAAAAAAACGTGGAGACAGCACCACTAGTTAATCATTGGAAATCACATAATCATTGTGAATCTGATATAAAATGGACTGTGCTATCAAAAATTGAGATGGATCCAAGAGGTGGAGACATAGAGGAGAAACTGTCAAGAAGAGAAGCTATGCTTATCATAAAATTCAATACAGCGATTGACGGACTGAATGAAATCTCGGAAATCTATAAATTGTTGTAAATACCCCATGTACAAGTTCTTCTAACCGGCGGCGTATTGCACCCAACCAACGAAGACCACAATATGATCACCAGCAAAAGTACTCATAATTGCAACACAGGCTCCAATTGTTGCCGTTTTAGACACCTAAAAATTAAAAAAATTGTTCGTTTTGGGTCATAAAGGGGCAACAGCATCCACTGCCATACGTGAGTCCCTCAAGACACTTAATCCGCATGTACTTGCCACAAATACTAACACCATTGGTTCCAATATACACTCGAAGTTGAAATGGAATACATCTTCCAGAAGCCCGCGGGGCATCACGTGCGTCTCAAATGTACATCACACGGGAATCAGTGCAAGTCACGTGATTACTCATTGCAGACTGACACAGGAGAACCACGGACAGAATCGACTGGGAGAGAGTGCATCATTAACGGTAAGACCTCGTATATCCAGAATATGCCGACACGGAGGCTGAGAAGTCAGGTCCCGTAATCTAAACAAACTACCCGCTTCCCTCTCTCCCCAGAGTGCACGAACGAACACGGACGGCTGGACGCCATTCAGACTGAGTCCGCCACGCAAGTAAGTCTTTCCCCAGCTAGAACCGAGCAGCCCAACACGCGTAGAATGCCTCAGTGATACACAGATAACAACTAATGTGCGCCCCCCTAACTCTCCCCACAGAACTCAAAACGTGAATTTCATAAGACAGAAACACACACAAGCTGTGGATGTAAGTATGAATGCGAGGTACAACTATGTGGTTGGCTTATCATTTTGTTGCAATGAACTGGGTCATCTGCCATATACTGAACAACTTAATTTCAATTATTTTCAGAAATCACAACCCTTTTCTCTCACCCTACGCCATTAATTGGCAAAGGTAAGACTTAAGTTGAGGCCACCCATGCGCTTTCAGGATGGTGCTACTACTAGTGATTCTAAAATATACTTCCTTTCATTTTTTCAGATATGTGGTCCTGACGAGAACACCCCCTATTAAGTGTGTTTGAAACGCGTAGACCCCTCTACGCGACCTTAGGTTTTTTGAAGTAAATAAAAAACATAGAGTCAAGTGAAACTCGTACCAAGGTCGCTTTTTTGAATTCTGTTACGAATTCTGATTCATTGATACTATAATGACAGTTCTATAATGTATATTGTGTAAATAGGAGTGTGAATGGGATTTTGAATGGTATGATTGGGAATGGTGAGAGCTGCTTAGTGAGCTAATTTGTATATTTGTGATGTACAGTATCAATATTGTAATCTGTGTCTTTTGTGTTCAAGTGTCTAAAAAAATGTAAAATGTGTTTGGTATTATAAAATGTTGATATAAAAAGATTTATTTCAGACAGAAAAAGTAGTCTTGTCTATATAGTGTTTTGAGTCACTATACTGGTGCAATCTTTCCAGGACTAATACTGCAGTACTGGTATTTTTGTTTTGTTCAGAAAAAATGGTTCAAGGAGACAGCACAAACACTTTAGCACTGGTTAATAGTGCTAAAGTGTGCATAGACCTAAAACCATCAAAAGACAATCAGAAAACAGGAGGATTGAAGGCATAAAGTGAGGTGATGACCCTGCAGAACGGGCCAAGTCCAACATGACCCCCCAGCCTAAAAACTAGGGTAGTCTAATCAGTACCTTGAAAGGATTTCATGCTCAGGAAATAAAACATGGATGAAGGCCCTGTTCTGCAGGGGCTTTCTCAGTTCTGCCCCTCCCTGAACTCAGTTGGATCTAGTCTCTCTTGAGCCACTGAACTCACCCTTATGGAACTCTTCTCCTCACCTGTGGACCCCATCTGTTAAACACCTAACCTTAACTTGCTCACAGATGCACCCCAGTAGGCAGGCAATAGCACCATGGCCAACTACGTGATGTGGCCCATTCTGCCCCTTGGATCAGACTTCTGTCCAATCCCAAGGAAAACTCTACCCATAAGGACAGCAACCAACAGAGGCCACTAATAGCTGTCAATGTTATGAGCCAATCCCCACGCTATCCAGGATTCCCTGACCTCAGGTTTCTCTGAGTGGGGGAAGCTAGTCCCGGGTGTTCTGAAATGCACTTCTACTGTCTTTCCCATGAGGCCAGGGGTGGTAGCCTGAGGCTGGCTACTCAGCCCAGGGTATGTACCCTGAGGCTGAACAGATGAGGGGGGAGAGTTTTCCTTCATCGGGCCCCCCATCTGTGGTCCTGTACCTTCCACTTGGGCTTGGTACCCCGAGGTAACTGAACTATGAGGGTGCCCCGGCCAGCTGATCCTCTCTGTGGTTCTGACACGAGGGGCAACTCTTTCTTTAGAATGCATTCTATGGGCAACTGCGGACTAACTATGACCATCCACTGGGTCACGCCCCCATCCTACTCCTGAGACACCAGGGCCATAGGGCAGAAAAAGTCCTGCCCATGGGCCTGAGTTATCCTACACATCCAGCCAATGTACTTGCTCTAGAGAGACTAGCCTTACCACTATCATGGTTTGGCTAGCCCAGTGTCCCTCAGAGCAGGGACAGGGATCCAATTCCAGCCAGTGGGAGTTTTTTTAGGAGAGATAGAGTCCCTCTACTTGTGCTCTAGCTGAGAACAATCAAGACAGTGGGGTTGGAAATGGGGCTCCCTGGGCCACCACCCAGTAGACCCTCCTCCATGTTACTCAGAAGTGGCATGTGAACCCTTTCCACTCCTCTTGTTCTGGGACCTGTCTGTATTGACCTTGACCTCCCACTCACTCTACTTGGGGGAACCTGAACCACCCCTCTTGGGGTCACTCTCAGGTACGTTCTTGTGGAACCTGGTGCTGAGTCAATGGTCCGCCTACTAAGCAAGCTCCCTGAGACCAGTGAGCTTACTATCGATCAGGTGTTGACACAGTTCTGTAAAACAAATACTGAACATGTGCTCTCTCGCAATCAAATTGTGCATCGCCTGATTATCCTTTGCTTCACTGCCCTTCACCCAACCATGCAGTGCCTTGCAAAAGGAGTCCAAACAATCCACAGAGTGCTTTTGGTCTAGCTTATGGCTGTCCATAAAATTCTGCCTTCTCTGGGGTGAGACCATACTTTCTGACTGGGTGTCCGTCACGGGGTGACACCTCATCCTGCCTCCCTTAGCTAGCAGTAGGGTGTCCTTCCCCTCACTAGGGATGTACTTCCAGAGGCTAGTCCCCCAGTACTCATGAGGGGTGCATCTGTAAAGCCACCTCATAAGCTTCAAATCACTTGTGTATGTCACCCCCCACAACAACCTCAGGCACCAGACCTTTGGGAATATGGGACTTCTTGTCTCCAGAAGGCACTGCAGGTATGCTGCCACCAAGTCAAAAACAAGAGAGGGAGGTAGAGCGGAAGTCTGGATTCTTGCTCCACAGGGGTACTTAAGTAAACATAGAGAATCCAACATAAAAATTGGAAGGGAAAAGAGTGATCGACAAATGTTGAAGCACTCAGTGTTTTGTAAAATACCCCTCACACACCAAAAGGCCCCTTGGTGTCATGCTTCATCATCGGGGTCTTCGCACCCCTCTATCGGGATGCGGCGTGCTACGACCTACGACTACGCGGGAGCACTAATAGTAATGACTATGTGTGGTGTTAGGTGTGTGGGGTGTATTATTTGTAAGTGAGTGGTGGGATGTGGTGAAAAAATTAAAAAGTACCTGGCACATGAGTTGAAAAAGAAATTTTTTTTATTCTGAACTCTGGCTGGTACTGTTAAAAGAAGTGCAGTGTGAGGTCAGATCTGTTATATTAGGGAACAGGACCTCTGGTGTGCGTTGTCGACATGTTTCGGAGTCAAGCTCCTTCTTCAGGACGGGGGCACGACCTCCCCACCTTACTCACGTATTTTGTAATAAAAAAGTGTATTATACAGAAAAGTGAAAATAAATAGGCTAAGTGTGCCTACAGCGGTCTGCTACAAGTACAATGACCTGTAGAAAGACAAAAAAGGAGAAAACAACAATGGTTACCCTTGTAGCGGGTAGTTCAAGCAGGTGCAATCACCTGGAACCTCACCAAAATGCTTGTTTTAAAGCCTGTGGAAGGAAAAAGTACTCACAACACATACAACATATAACACATATGGTACTAGGAGTTACTATTGGTCATACTTGTGAAGCTTGCTTGTGGGCTTCATGAGCAAAATGGGACGTCTGGGGTGTTGCTTTTATTGCAATCTGTTGGGAAGAATGATGCAAGTTTCAACAAATCATTCTCACTTACTTGGATGTCAAAGAGATGCTCTTTTTAAGTTGCTCTGTCGAATACGCACACTAACAGGACGCTTTGGACACCGTCTTCCCCCACACGCTGCTCCGCTGTTTGTGAGGCGGTAAACGAGTACACATGCTATTTATACCCTGTGTTATAATTGGGCGGAAGCATCTGTATTGCCTAACATGGGTGTTCCGCTCTGTGTTAATTAATGCATGCCCATGTATGGAGCGTCCGCTCATTAGCCATACATCATGCCCCTTTGTCCGTCATGGACTAACATGGAAATAGCGTCTCGTTTGTTCTTCCGCGCGCACATAGAAGAGGTTCATTTGCGCATGCGCAGGATAGCGTTTGTTGGGTACTAGCGCTATTGAAAGGACAGTGTTTCTCGCGCATGCGCAGTGGGTATTAGTGTTCCTTCTGGTACTGCGTGTGAATATCTACAATTGATAAACTGTATTCATGGTGACAGTGCTTGGTTTTTGAAATGCTCATTGTTGAGTGGTCATAACGATTGGTTAAGTGCTTAGTTTTTCGAGATGTTCATTTTTTAGAGGTCATTGGCGGCCGACTTTTTCACATAAACGAGGGTTGCATCAAAACACTGTTTATTGATTATTGGATAATTGAGTCCAGGGCACATCGTCATTAAGCCCAATTAAATGGGTTCCAAGTCTAAAAACCCATCTTTGTTCTTTCTGGAAGAGCCCGGCATCAGTAGGTAGTTGTTCTATAATTGTCCAGTTGAGGTCATTTACACAGTGTCCTGCGGTCAGGTAGTGTGTGGCCATTTTTGTTGTGCTCTTCTTACAGCGCACATTGCTCTTGTGTTCATTCATTCTTGTCTTCATGGCTCTCGTGGTCATACCCACATATTCAAGATTACAGGGGCACTTTATCAGGTAGACCACGTTTTTGGAATTACAATTGGAGAATCTCCTTTGCTCCCAAGTTGTTCCATTTCGGAAAGTAAGTTTTTTACTTTTCTTGGTCAGGTGGCAGCTGCTGCAGTTTCCGCAGGGGAAATGACCCTGGATGTCAATAGATGGTTGCATAACTGCTGTTGTTGGTTTTGGTCTTGTATGTACCAACATGTCTCTCAGGTTTCGTCCCCTTCGGTGAGCAAACAAAGGTTTTTCAAAGTTTAGGTTGCCACATGTTAGTATCCTCCAATGTTTATTGACAATCTTTGATACTTCATTAGACATGGTGTTGAAAGTCGTTACACATATCGGTCGTTTACTCTCATTAGGTTCTTTTGTTCGGTCCTCCAGTAAGGCCTCTCTGTTGTTATTCTGGGCCCTTTTCATTGCTTTGTCAATAATCCTCTTGGGGTACTCTCGTAGTTTAGTTTTTCACTCAGGTCTTTTGACTGTAATTTGAAATTGGACACATCTGTGCAGTTGCGTCTAAGACGTAGAAATTGCCCATACGGTAAGTTTTCTCGCAGGTGCCTGGGGTGAAAACTGTCGTATCTTAACAGACAATTTCTGGATGTTGGCTTGAAGTGGGTGGTGGTTTTTAAACCCCCTTCTTCTGCGTAGATATTTAGATCCAGAAAAACCAGTAGGTGGTCCGATATGGTGCTTGTCATTTTTTACTCACCTCTATGGCCAGTTGTGCCCTGGATAAGG
Source organism: Lissotriton helveticus (assembly GCF_964261635.1). Lineage (NCBI taxonomy): Eukaryota > Metazoa > Chordata > Amphibia > Caudata > Salamandridae > Lissotriton > Lissotriton helveticus. The sequence continues at coordinate 1,005,518,897 of NC_136071.1, read as the reverse complement.
CCCTCTCAGCCTCAGCCTTCTTTTGTTCTGCCTCCATGGCCAGTTTGTTTCTCCGCCATTTTCAACTAGGTCATCTGCAGCCTAAGCTACCTCTCCGCCTGTCTACCAGCTTCTGTGGGGACAGTCCTCGAGAAGACACACTGCTTTCTGTTCTGGCAGGGAGTTCCACTTCATCATACCATTCTGTGGCTGCAACCAATGACTAGGGGGGGTGCTGCCAAGGCTTTCAGCACCTTTTGGAGCATCACCTTCCTGGCGTTGATCATTTCTCAAAGTCCTGTCTCCTTGCAGAAATCCTTGAGCTGGCCAGTGTAGGCATCCATATTGGCCAACTCAAACTCCATCCTTACATGTGTAGTTCCAGGCACAACAGTCAAGGAAAAGATTTAAAAAAACAAAAATGCCAATCAAGGAGAATTTAGGGCTCAATTTGGTCTCAGATATGGGATGGTAGTGTAGCACAAATTCACTATTTGCCACTGCAGAAACACAAGTCCAAATATTTGCTGCTGATCACAAATGTAAGAAATTGGATCATTTGTTAACTGGGGTGTGACCCTGGTCAAGCAGCAACCACAATCGTTGTCAGGGTGAGGCACACGCAAACCCTAAATTAACCGGTACTCAACTCTCTGGTAGCTTGGTACAGAGCAGTCAGGCTTAACTTAGGGGAAATGTGTGAAGTATTTGTGCAACATTTCAAACAGTAACCCATTTAGGCCGCTGAACAAAATACCTTAAATCCTGGTTTGCAGAGCGTTGTGAGGATCAGCGTCAAAGAGACGTCACTGAGCCGAGGCCATGTGTCGGGTTCGAGGTGCGGCAAGGCTGCGATAAGAGGTCCTGCTTTGTTGTTGAGAATGCCATTTATGAGAGTTTGTGATGTAAAGTCCAGCATGGACGATGCAGCTCACAGTTGGGGTGATGTGCGGGTTCTGAAGAGCTGTGAAGCTGCGATGCAAAGTCCAGCATCATCGCCAAGGCTACTGTCAATGAGGGATGCGATGGCCTGTACTGAGGATGCAGGATGCAGCGGCGGTTCCGCAGAGACCATGGGCTGCGAAGGCAAAGCGGGCCTTTGTGACAAGTCGAACCCATGCAGCGATGCAGCAGTTCTGCTCAAGGCTGTTCCGTGCAGCATATGAGATGCGTCGGTACAGCTGGGTCTACAGAGGCTGGCAGAGCACCTAAGTCCCACCTCCAAGGGTCCAGGAGTGGGGTGGCAACACTTAGCAGGGTAGCCTGACAGATGATAGAGGCCAGGTGCTGGATTTTGAGGTTGTTGGAGCCTTCTGTCCCTGAGGCTGAAGTCAGGAGGCCAGATAATCAGTCCTTGGGGTCACTCTGGGGTTCTAGGTTCAACAGATGCAGGTCCAGTCCTTCTCACCCAGGCAGGAGGGCAGGAGGCAGCACGTCAGCATAGCAGGGCAGCTGCCCTTCAGTGCAGCAGCACAGTAGAGTAGCAGTCCTTTCAGAAGCACAGAATTCTTTCTCACTAGCAAAGTATCCACAGGTACAGAAGTGTACTGAAGAGCTGGTGTCTGGGGTGCAGTATATGTACCCAGTCATGCCTTTGAAGTAAGGAGAAGCTTCTAGAGGCTTGCATTTGAAGTGCACCCAAGCCCTGCCTTCCTCGTTAAGGCTCCAGAGTAAGTACAGGGGGTATGTAGCCCTTTGTGTGGAGGCAGGTCACAGCCTATTCATGTGTACGTGGTGCTGTGCCCAGATCCTCCCTCCCTTTTTACTGGCCCATCCAGGCACACCTAAGCTCCCTATTGTGTGTGACTGTCTAGGAGAATGCACAAATCCCAACTGTCAACTGCACCCTGTCATGTGACCCAGGGACAGGCTGCAGGCACCAAATGGCTAAGACGGTAAAATACCAACTTTCTAAAAGTGGTATTTTTTAAATTAGAATTTTAAATCTGACTACCCCATAACTTAGGATTTTTCTTTACAGTTGCAAAAACACCAAACATAAACTGGTTAGCTACTCCTATTTGGGAATTACAACTTATCAAATGTAATAAGGTAACTCCAATGTGACTCAGAAAGACTAAAACATATTTTAGGCTGTCGATGAAACTATAATACGGAATAAAAAAAATGTTAGCAAACACTTGCATAAAGTGATTTGAATTGTTAAGTGTTGGTTGCATGACCCATTCTGTGGCCCCTTTTGATGAAGGTATAGTAGGGTTAGTGCTTATTGTACTTGCCAAACAACCTGGTATAAGTGAGGGTTTATAATGCCATCTTTGTACTTCTGTACTATCAGCAGTGTGTGTGTAGTAGCACCATAAGCAGTGCTTAATTTATAAAAGTATGAGTTCCGGTGCCCAAAGCTCTGCTCAGAAACCCATATCCGATGTTATTAAACAGGCCTTTTTAATCCACTACCAGACACTGTCTTTTCCTTGATCTCACTCTCGCAAGTTCCTGCTTTCTCCTTTTGTGATGGTTTTTCTGTCTAATCTCTTCCGCCTTCTTTCCCGTTTGTTCAGTTTTCTCGCTGTTTCTCTAGGTCTTTATCTTGTGAGGTAAAATAAGTGCTGGTTCCCAAAAAATGATGCTCATATTAAGCACTGGCCATCAGTGTCGCTATTTGCTGGGATGTGACTATGTGAACTGTTTCCATACTCAGCACCCTGACCAATTTCGCCACCTTTGTTGACTTGCACTACTAGAATAAATTGTGGGTTACAGACACATTTTGGACTAACCATTTTCTGTTTTAGTATTGGTGGTGTGACTGGTAGGTTTTTAAGGGGCTTCATGAGACCATGATGCTCTATGAAATGCATAGCTACCATTGTGGGCCCCAGCTTTGACAGCCTCCAGTGGCAGTATTCCGCAAACCTTTCATTTTACTACTACTTAGGGCAGACACTGAAAAATCTGATTCCTCCTATTATGATAGCAGCATAACTAAATCACTCCTCTGCAGTGACCAGTGGCTATCCATACATGGGGGGGGGGGGGGGGGGGCTATATATGAACAAAAAGTATTGTTCCCAAATATCATTTTTTTTAATGATCTGAACTATAACATAGTATACATGCTTTTGTCTCTTCTTTAGGCACTGTTTAATGACCGTTGCTGAATTTGGCTGGAATAGTCCATTTTGAAAGAGAACCGCAGACTAGAGTGGCTGACATTTGAACTTCCCACAATGTCTTCGTCATCTATGAGCTCCACAGAAGAGTCAGGTTAGCCTTATGGATATGTATCTCTTATGACCTTTGGATAATTTTCGAGTTTTTGTCTGTAAACTATATATCTTCTATCTATCTATGACCAATGCAGGCATGATTGATCTCAGGTCATGCAGTGTGCCAGCCGCTCATATTGTAATGAAGTTAATAAAAAACAATGAAATATGTGGCTTTTCAATTTCTTCCACTGTGTTTTAATGGAAAAAAAAAGTAGCACTTAATACTTTTTCAAACATATTTGCTTTAAAAAACTTAAGGGTCTGAAATAGGTTTTATGGATGGGTTACTCCTCACAAAGTGACAGATATCCCATGCACTTTATAGAATTAAATCATTTTCTAAGGCACTTGTAATAAGGCAGACGTGATACATGTTACGCGAAACTATGAATTTCTTTTGGTTTTTTTGCCGTCAAAAAGTAATGACGTGTTGCTCAAATAAATAAACACATTGATTTGCATAGTGAATGCCAAGTGCACGCACTTATGTTCTAAAAGACATAATTGTCCCACCCGTGTTCATAGCTTTCCAAAAGTTTTAAATTGGCTATTGGCCGTCACATGTGAATTGGCCTATGGTATTATTTCATAACTGGTTACAATCTCCCAGAGGCTGGTACAGGAAGTTTTTTTTTTACGTTTTCTTTGTTGTTTTCAGTAAACAAACAGCAGTCATTTATAGTCATATACCAAGTAGTCTGTGCATTGCATCTTCTGTTACAGTTTCATGGTACAGGAAGGTTTGTGCCAGATTCATGCCCTCCACTGATGAGCACTGCTCTCAGTACATTATGCTCTTTATTGCTGTGCTTTGGAATGATTGTGTTGCGCCTAAATTGATTTATGATGGTAATAGATTTGAAACACTACTGATGTTTTTGTGGATCTGGGTTTCTGCATTTGTATCTACTTTGTATAGTACCACGATCTCTAACCTTCCAGTATTCTTGCATTTTTGTAGAATTCCCTTTTGTTAGTGCTACCCTTGGATTTCAAAATGTCAGCACTGTACTGAGCGAATGATAGAAAGTTTACATAACCCACACTTTTAGTTCATTTAACGGAGTGAACGTCTTATACTGAGGCAAAAGGAAAGTCGGTACCCAAAAAGCCTTGATGACAAAAATGTGTATAAGAGGTTACTGGGAAGACTGATTTTATGTACTCAAAAGATCAGTCTCAAAGCCCCGTGTCTAGCATGTTACATAGATCTGGCCAGTAGACAGCTGAACTCAGTTTACACCTTCCCTTTCCCAGTAAATCCAAGTATCCCGGATATAGGTGGGGACATCTGCAAACAACAAAACATGTTTCATACTAAAGTTGGCCTACATTAAAGCAAGTAATGATTTTAAAGGTAAACTGGCTTCTACCAACCCGGCTGGGGAGTCAATGTACTATTACATTCTGCACCTTCTAAGGAAGCTGGTTTTGCATCTCTTTCTCAAATAAATGGGAGGGATTATTAATACAATACTAGATGAAGATACTACTATATCTTTAGTTTCTTTTCTCTTTTGCTTTTCTTTTCTTTTTCTTTTACCCCTTCTCTGTTCTTTCTCTCTTTCTCCTTCTTTTTCTTTTCTGCCTTCCTCCTTCTCTAGACTTTCCTTTCTTCTGAAAAAAACTAAAAAATGTAAATGTCATTGGCAGTATTTACAGATATGTTTATTACCATGTACAGGAGATCTGTGTAAATGAAAATGCCTGCCATTCTTTGCTGGCCTGTGCTTCTCCCTTACAAAGAACTGCATGAACTACCAAATTAATAATTGTGTCAAACACATTTAGAGTTCTGGCCTGTGAACAGAAACTAAATCCAGGGCCCCTCAAGTTAAAATTTTCTTCACAAGCTGCAGATTTGAAGCAGATCAAGGCTTCCCATTGCAGGTTTGAAGGGCAGGAGGAAATGTGGGATAGCAAAAAGATTCAGTTATTGAAAACACAGCCGATTAGAATCTCAGGTCTGGCTCCATTAGCTCTTACAGAGTCAGGGAGACTTCAGCTCTAAGGTGATATGTGGTCACTGATGCCATGGACATGCAGAGGAGGTGAGTTTCAGTGACCGTTCACTTATGTTTCAGGCACAAATAGGGAGGGTAGTATGGGCCATTTAGATACGATGCACAATTCCTAGTGCCCACGTTACACATGTCCAAGAACACAGGATCAGTCTGTTGCAAAATACATTTGTTGTTGAAAAATAGATATTAACAGCAAAGTATGTGGAATATTATTTATAGAATTATAGATGGGTAACAGTGAATTATGGTGATGTTTTTCACAGAGGGGTTCTGAGTGACATTAAATAGAAGAGAGAAAAGCTCAAGTTGTCTATGACTACACTCAGATCCCTGAGGTTGAACACCTACCTATAATTAACTTTTTGTCCATTGATAGTTTTATGTTATGTATGGCTCCCAAACTCATCTGCCACTGCTTTAAACTGCCGCGAAGCAGTTTAAAGCAGTGGCAGATGAGTTTGGGAGCCATACATAACATAAAACTATCAATGGACAAAAAGTTAATTATAGGTAGGTGTTCAACCTCAGGGATCTGAGTGTAGTCATAGACAAACTTGAGCTTTCCACACATATTGTTATGCATGGTTAATTGTAGGAGAAAAAACAGAGAAAATAGCAGCAAATCTGTGATGGTCACAAGAGTTGGTGTAATCCGGCCTGAGGACTGTATAAAATACAGTAGCCTGTGTTACGCCCCAGATCTGTGACTGGACCTAGTATATGGCTCCACGAATTATGTGTTCATATGTGAGAAATGTGTTACCTGCAGGTCACAACTTTGAATTCCTACAAGGCTGGCAAAAGGCATCCATTCTTGAGGTTAATGCATTGAGAACCTTTAAACTGTGTAATAATTACAAAAACTATATACATATGTGGAATGAGTGTGGTATGAAGTTATTATGATGATGATGATAGTACTACATAAGAACTGGTATGTGTCACAGTGGTTCTTAACCTGTGGTCTGGTGGCCCCAGGGGGGGGGGGTTCCACGAATCCTGCTCATGGGGTCCACGACTTCTTAGAAAATGAAACAATATTAATAGATTAAGAAAGTGTCTATGAGAAAGAAGCACAAGGTAAAACTCAAAATTTAAAAGCATTCTGTTAGTGTAAAGGAATTTTAAATTGGAGGTTAAAAATCAAGTCAATATCCTCAAATTGATTAGTTGGAGCATTGCAAGTGCATAAAACAGAATATACCATGAGCGATGAAGGGCCTCAAATGAATTTCTAAAAGCTCCAATCCAATCATGAGTGATGTAATATGTGAGGTCAAAAGCAGTGCATTGCGGGGCATAAGTCATAGTTAGATCAGCTAAGTATACCTGCTGAATTTCTATGGTTCTGTGCATGTACAGTCTGAGCCTAACTATAACATCCCTGCAACCTTTGTTTTTTAAATGAACTGCCAAGGGTTTTTTAAATTATATTCCTAACTATAACATCCGTGTAACCTTTGTTTAATCCAGTGAATTTCGAAGGTTTTTAAAATGCCATTTCCTAACTATAATGTCCCTGTAACCTTTGTTTTTTTCAGTAAATGTGAGTTTTTTTTAAAATTTATATTTATTTTTTGTAACTGTAGCCTTTAACCTTACAGAATGGGTGTGTGAGTGGCTGTACGTGTTGTTGAGTGAGTGTAAATAGATAGATGAGTGTGTGAGTAGGTGTGTGTGTCTGAGTGGGTCTGTGAGTATGTATGTGTGTCCAAGTGGGTCTCTGAGTGAGTGTGAGTGCGTCTGAGTGGGTGTATGAGTGTGTGAAAGTGCTTTAAAAAAATACACACACACTATGTGTGTGTATTTTTTTTTTAAACTTTCAGCAGGATTTGTTAATCTGCTTCGATTTTAAATGGGGGCAAAACCTGCCCAAATAAATTTGGGGGCATTTTCAAACCCATCCGGGGGTCCCTCACAGGCCCCTATATTGCACTCATTTGTGTCAGGGTTCCTCTACTCCGATCCTTTCTACTTCAATACATCTGAATTTATCCAACCGGGTTCCATGCCCCGATATCTAAAATGGTGGCTGCAACTTTCTCCTCTGGATGCAGACAGCCAATCACAGGAGAGCTGTTGGTAGGTGGATTCATGAAGCACTCCAAAGGATTCAAAAAGGATTTGCAACCCTAGATATCAATATTTATGTTTCCATTATAATCTCAAAATCTACTGAACAGATTTACAACACTGTGTGTGTGTATTTTTTTTTTTTTAACTTTCAGCAGGATTTGTTAATCTGCTGCGATTTTAAATGGGGCAAAACCTTCGCACAAAAAAATTTGGGGGCATTTTCAAACCCATCTGGGGGTCCCTCACAGGCCCCTATATTGGACTCATTTGGGTCAGGGTACCTCTACTCCGACCCTTTCTACTTCAATACATCTGAATTTATCCAACCGGGTTCCATGCCACGATATCTAAAATGGTGGCTGCAGATTTCTACTCTGGCTGCAGACAGCCAATCACAGGAGAGCTGATGGTAGGTGGATTCATGAAGCACTCCAAAGGATTCACAAAGGATTTGCGACCCTAGATATCAATATTTATGTTTCCATTATTATCTCAAAATCTACTGAACAGATTTACACCAAATCACAAAAAGCACGCTTTCTGGACAAAGATCTAGCTTTCTGCCAATGTTGGTGAAATTTTGTTCAGTAGTTTGGGCTGTGATCCTGTCTAGAATCTCTTTGGGAATTAACATGGAATTGGCACTTTTTTTACTCCCCTTTTTCTTGGCCCCCACTCAACGGATCACCCAAAAACTTTCCATGCACAAATAGACAAAGTGGGGCACTTTTTTAAAATAAATTTCGTGAAGATCAGCCAAATGGCACCAAAGTTATCAGTAAGTCAAAAAACGCTGGGACTCCCTCACATCCACTCACAACCCAATCTGACACTCTCACACCCACTCACTGAACCACTTAGATTCTCTCACACCCACTGAGATACCCACACACCCACTCACGTACCCATGCAGGCACTGACAGACCCATTTGCAGGCCAACACAGGCACTCAGAGACCCAGTCACAGACCCAAGCAGGTACTCACACACCCTTTCACGGATCCATACAGGCACTCAGACACCCACTCACACACCCACATAGGCCCTCATACATCCACTTACAGCCCCACGCTTCCACTTACAGACACACACATGCACTCTCACACCCACTGACAGAACCACACAGGCACCCACAGACCCACTGACAAAGCAATGCAGGCATTTACAAACCCACTCAGAAATCCATTCAGGCACTGACAGACCTACTCACACACCCACACAGGTACTCACAGACCCACTCACAGACATATGCAGGGACGTACACACCCACTCACAGACCCAATAGGTAGTTTCAGACCCACTTACAGACTCACACACCCACTCACAGATCCACACAAACGTGTTTAATTACACATACAAAAACATTATATATCCTACATTAAAAACATTTTGACCTTTTAAAACGTATATAAAGTGTATATATTTTTTTACATGTCTATAGTTTAAACAAATGTAAAATATTAAAAAGCAAAATAAATTGTAATATACTTAGTACTAAAATGAAACCCAGAAATTAACTAAAAAAACAAAACATTACAAGGGCATTATACTTTGAAAATAGAATTTGAAATACCTTAGAAATTCACAGCAAAATTCAAAGGTTACAGTGACTTTATAGTTAGACTTAAATTTCACTCAGAGAAAAGCATAGAAATTTAGCAGTTATAGTTACTTGAGCAAACTATAACTTATGCTCCCGCAAAGCACTGCTTATGACATCACATATTATATTCACTCATTACATGGTCAGTGACATCACTGACAACATCTCAAATGACATCACTTTTGACATCCACAGAACCACTCACACACTGACCCACACACCCATACAACCTCTCAAACACCCACTCACACACCTATAGAACCACTCACCCTCACTTACACAATCCCAGTGCCACTCACACACCAACTCACTCTCATATACTGCCACTCGCTTAACGATACACCTACTCACACTGACACTTATTCACCTATGCAGTCACTCACACAGCCACTCACTCACTCATACACCCACGCATACACCCACTCACTCACTAATACATCTACTTACACATCCAAACACTCACCCAATGCAGCCTCGCATCAGAACCCCTCACAAACCCATCCATACAACCACTTACATGCTCATTCACACATCCATACAATTATTCACTTGTCTACTCATGCACCCATGCAGCTACCCAACAGTCACTCTCCAATACAGCCTCTCCCACACCCACTAAATTAACTAACACCTACTCAAACAGCCACTCACTCATCCATACAGCCACTTACACACCCAGTCACTCATCCATACACTCACTCACACAGCCACTCAGTCACCAATATAGTCACTCACACACCCAATCACCCTCCCATACAGTTACTCACACCCATACAGCAACTTACACACCCACTCACACATCAATACAGCTACTCACAGTCACTCACTCACTCATACAGCTACTCACAAACCCACTTATTGACCCACTCATGGATGCACACAGCCACTCACATAATATATGTTTTGAAATAGTATCACTCATTAGTAGTACAAAAGATACACTAATTTAAATTTTGTAGCACCTTAGTATATATGTTTTACACTCATAAACTTTTCGAAAACATTAACGATCACTAAATGATGTTGTCATTTCAGCTGTCATCAGTGATGTCACTGACCATGTCATGGGTGATGTAATATGTGACGTCATAAGCAGTGCATAGCGTGGGCATACGTTCTGGTTATCTCAGGTAACTAGAACTGCTGAATTTGTAAGTGAAATCTGAGCCTAACTATAACTGCACTATACACACACACACACATACGCACACATGCACATATATATATATATATATATATATAGCCTAGCCATTGACATACAAACAGGACTACATGTTGACACTGCACTGACCAGTGGCAACATTTAGTCCTATTTCTATGTCAATGGTTGTCCTGGTTTTTGCTCTGCAAATCTGTCAGATCCCATGTAGTAGAAGAAAAATACATGATTTGGTGCTTAGAAGCTGAATTGAGCAGAGCTGGGGAGGGTCTGAAAAGATCTATTGGTTGCTACACCCATTTTCCATATGACACAAACTACCCTAATGCTTAACAGCATTCTTCTGCTTGGTTTAGACCCTGATATATCTAAGAATCTTTGGAAGCCGTTTAGAATTTCGAAAATGCCTCATCCACCAAACTCACAGTTGTCCCACTCAATGTTAGTGCTGAAGTAAGTGAAGTGGTAAGCTTCTGCCAAGTAAGCCTGAGATTCTTCTATCAATTAAAATCGCTGACCAACAGCACGTTTGTCACAGGTCCGATGGCCAATGTAGATAAGTATACAGTTGTTCTGCTGTACGTTTTTCCTGTCTGAGACCTACTCCAGGAAGCCGGGCACCTCAAATAAAAAACAAAAGAAAAGACCCCCATCCACGTTGGGGGTTTATTGAACAAAAAATAACTTTGCCGAACAGGCACATCAGACATGGCACCCAGCTGATAAAGGTTCAGGGCCTTTTTGGTGGCACCGGTGAAGGCACAGAAATCTCCGCCTGCCTGACTGGAAATCTCTAAATATAGTAGGGATCTATCGACTGGGGTGGAGGCAATAGCGTCCCCTGACAGCCAGCTGCTGGACTGCCTGCCATACTCTAAATTGAATTTCAAGCCTTTATTTGGGTCTTGGCTGGATTTGGTGTTGTGCTGGTGCTGTTTCTGATCTGACTGACTTTTATTTGGGAGTCTACTCGGGCAAAGGGGGACAGCTGCCTGTTATCTTAGAAGGGGTTCCTGAAGATACACGAAGGGCTGGGAGAATGTAAAAAAGCTCCAAATTCTAATGGATCCATAATATCCCACTAGTCTATTCAGACTTATTGAAGTAATAATTTTAAAACATGTATTTAAATTCTAAATAAAAAAGGGATCGTATTTAAATTTAAATAAGTTTAGGTCTGTAATAAAGGAACCTCATTTAGGGATGTATAAAGGGATTTTCCGTGAGATAGCTCAGTGTACGAAGTAAAATATATGATGTCACCTGTTTAGTCTGCAAAATATGAGAATTGGAAAAGGGATATCTGTAAATTTATCATTTAAAAGCTTCGCCAAAGTATGCAAGGTGAAAGGATATGAGTTTGTGAATGCGCTATTACTGCATTTCAAATAATGTCTATTTTTATAGTAGGTTTTCCCTAATTAGCAAAAGAAGGCATTGTGTTCCTGTTTCAGCTCTCATTAAATGAAACCTGCAACTGCAAGGCTGCTCGCTCAGAAATCCTCTGAATAAGAGAGCTCAAGTGTTAGGGTAATAAGTATAGCTTGCCAAGGAGGTGTTGTATTATCATCCGAGAAACCATGGAAGAAAATAATTATTTTACGTTGAATTCATAAAACAATTACAGATAATTGTCATTATCAGCATTAGTGCATGTCCAACAATGAAGCATACAGAAAAGCTGCTTTGAAACACACATACTTTCAAACATTTTTGATGAGGTTTAAGAATGAAAATATTATGTATTTTGATTTAAGATTTCCTGATGTTATGAGTTTTGGTAAGTGTTGCAAGAAATGATTTTCTTTAAATGTGTTGACACATTCTAAATGATTAAGGTGAGGCGAGTTGTGCGCTATTTATCTGGCAAATAAAAAGAAATGCAGAAGTAGTAACGTGGTCACTTTATTTCCAAGTCAAGGTCGGACTGGCCATATCAGCATCGGGCGTTTCCCCGAGAGGCGGAAGGGTGAGGTGCCAGTTTTGTTACTGGAGGTTATTTTTGTAACAGTGCATCAGTTTTGAAAGCACCATTACAGAATTCTTCATTTAATCAGTAGCTTTCAGGCACCAATAAAATTATCAAGATACCTCTGGTGATTAATGTACTTGCTGGAGAAAGATAGAGTTTTGTCTGGTGGCAGTTTAGACTCACTTAAGGTAGCGCAGAGGGTTAATATGCCTGCTGCAAACTACATGCACCTTGCAGATGAGAGAACAGTATTCTATGTACATAGTTTACTGGGTTACTGCTTTTGTCATAGAAACCTTTTTGTTACTTCGCAGTTCATATTTTACAATCATAATCTAGCATAGTGAGCTATGAAGTGTCATCAAAGAGCTACATGCAAACGGCATGGTACAGGTTAGAAAGTTATATATTTGTTCGAGTCTTTCATTATCCTAATAATGCTAAAATAGGATTTTTTATTTGGTAAAAATAAATTCTATTAGTAAAGCCAACCCTAACCACTGTGTTACGTAATGAATCATGGGTTTGTGCTTCTCTACACCAAGCACTCATAAAAAAATGCCCACCAGCATAGATGACGTCAATCCTACACCTTGTATTTCCCTTTGTCTTTGTATAATTTTCTATACATTGATTTACAATCGTATTATTCACTGTTGCTGTATTTGTGAGTGATATAAAGTGCTCCGACACCATACACTGGTATGAGGGGCTATAAAACAAATGAAATACTTGTGAGAGGGGGCCTGGGGAGAGATGAGAGGCTGTTTGGGGGGTGATAGTGAGGGCATCATTGAAGAGTCCCAACAAAGATTGTTGAATCTTGGTGCACTCTAGTGTTTGCTATACTTTAAAAGCTAATACAATGAAATAAATAGCGAAACGTGTTGTAGAATGCGCCAATTTTGCCCCTATTTTCTTGGGGATAAGCCCCTCCAAACCCTTTTTCTAGTGGTCAGGCTCACTTGCTGCACTTACTATGCACTGTACGGGGGCTGGCATAGAAAATTTGCAAGGGATTGCTTTGGGATCCCAATTCGGCCTTGTATCCAAGTTGTATCATTTGACACAGCATGGACTGTTATTATCTGAGACTGACATCCCAAATGCAAAAACAATCACTAGAAAATATCTGGTTTCCAAAGTCAATGGAGTTCATGCATATATTGTGGTTTACTTTGAGAATAACAGCAAAAGGGAACTGGTGAATAACCAGATAACTGAAAATGAAGGAGAATATGTGGTTACATTTTCTCACTGATTTCTTTTAGTCCTGAGCAGAGTAATTAATTTTGCTGGCGGAATCGGAGGAGTTTGTTAATTCCGTGTTACTCTTCTAATGTGGATTTATTTTTAAATTTTGCCGCTCCGCTGGCGGAATTAATCTGCAGTCATTTATTTGTTTTTAAGCGGGCTGGAAGAGGGAGCAGTCTATCTATGTTTAAAAATCACTGTAGATTAAAGTTTAATGTGCTATAGTTTTTAAATATAGAGGGAGTGTTTCCTCTTCCGGCAATGTTTAGAAACAACCATTGTCGTGCACACCCCTCGGTACCCTTACATACTCTGCAGTAATTACTACAGAGTATGTAAGGGCGCTAAGGAGTATGCACTGCAGCGATTTTTAAACAGGATGGGAGGAGGGGGCAGACCCTGTACGTTTAAAAATCATGGCAGTGCACACCAGTCGGCGCCCTTACATACTCTGCAGTAATTGTTTCTTAGACATTGAGGGACTGCTCCCTCTTTTCGTCCGTTTAAAAATCACTGCAGTGCATACCTCTCAGAACCCTTACATACTCGAGGGGTATGCACTACAGAGTGATATGCAGTGGTTTCTACAGTTTAGAAAATACTACATACCACTCGGCAGCGGAACTCTTACATACTCTGCAGTAATCCCTGCATATAGTATTTAAGGGTGCAGAGTAGTGTTTGGCTGTGCTATTTTCTAAGCGCAAAATGATCCTCGCATTCGTTTTCTTGACATGAGGGCGCACTTTGCACTAGGAAAATAGCGCCAAATGCCCACAGCAGAATCAAAGTTCGCCCACCCCTAGTTTCTTTTATGTGAAAATTAAATAAACATTCAATCTTGAGTGTGCTATTTAGAAAGACGACAGCATATGTTTTCATGCTATGGCAGAATGTTAGATGTTTAGGTATGCATTACTAACCAACATTAGACTTGAAAATGTATTGAAAAATACATTCTTTTTGTTTTTGCTGTGTTTTTCTCTCATCATTACATAGGGCAGCACATTATCTATACAACACAATTCTATTTGAGTTATATAAGAAACCTATCTATTTGACAGGTGAAAGTCTCTTTTTTTGAGTTAACACTTATGCTGAAAATCAAATGAGGATATCTGTAATTTTGTCTGGCTGTTAATATGTCCAGTTAAAAGACCTTGGACCATAGGAGAAATTGCGATACATAAGAAAATTATTTAGCTAGAGCAATGGGTGGGCTCTACCGCATTATTTCCTAACTCAGGAGGGACCCCAAGTTAACATTCTATTTCATTCAGGATGTACCGGAGGTCAAACGTGATGATTTTACTTTCTCTAATATGTATGTAGTCATCAGTTACCTAAATTAAGCTCTTGACTCAAATAAACAATTTCTGATGTATTCTCAATTTTCATTATTTGTTGTACTTTCACCTGTTCTTATTTCTCTTGATTTCTTTTCGTGCACTTTATGTTATCTGTGTATGTTGTTTTAATAAGTATTTCAAGTATTTTTCTCTTTGTTTTGATTTTCTTCCCAATTTATATCGCTTTTTGAGTTGCTTTATGTTACCTCTTGATCAGTGTGGAAGGGTATGCTCAGACATGAGTCCCTTGCTCATTGCACCATCAGGATTCAAGCAAGCCGGGCCGAAGACGGCTGTAATGCCAGAAACCGGTCCCCGGAAGCTTGTTTCCTTTCCAGTGAAGAATTGGCTTGGTAGTTTGGTCTGCCCTGTTCCCATGATGCATTGGGCCAGGGACAGACTAATTTGCATATAGCCAGGTTCTGAACTGGGATGGTGCAGTGAGCTAAAAAAACGGTGATGGATCAAGCCCTGATCTGTAGACTGGGTAGGAGTGTTCTGATTAACTCAGATACTCTGTCCATCACCACCCCCTTTTTGTAATTATTTTGGCCACCATGAGTGTGGAAGGGTATGCTCAGACATGAGTCCCTTGCTCATTGCACCATCAGGATTCAAGCAAGCCGGGCCGAAGACGGCTGTAATGCCAGAAACCGGTCCCCGGAAGCTTGTTTCCTTTCCAGTGAAGAATTGGCTTGGTAGTTTGGTCTGCCCTGTTCCCATGATGCACTGGGCCAGGGACAGACTAATTTGCATATAGCCAGGTTCTGAACTGGGATGGTGCAGTGAGCTAAAAAACGGTGATGGATCAAGCCCTGATCTGTTGACTGGGTAGGAGTGTTCTGATTAACTCAGATACTCTGTCCATCACCACCCCCTTTTTGTAATTATTTTGGCCACCATGAGTGTGGAAGGGTATGCTCAGACATGAGTCCCTTGCTCATTGCACCATCAGGATTCAAGCAAGCCGGGCCGAAGACGGCTGTAATGCCAGAAACCGGTCCCTGGAAGCTTGTTTCCTTTCCAGTGAAGAATTGGCTTGGTAGTTTGGTCTGCCCTGTTCCCATGATGCACTGGGCCAGGGACAGACTAATTTGCATATAGCCAGGTTCTGAACTGGGATGGTGCAGTGAGCTAAAAAACAGTGATGGATCAAGCCCTGATCTGTTGACTGGGTAGGAGTGTTCTGATTAACTCAGATACTCTGTCCATCACCACCCCCTTTTTGTAATTATTTTGGCCACCATGAGTGTGGAAGGGTATGCTCAGACATGAGTCCCTTGCTCATTGCACCATCAGGATTCAAGCAAGCCGGGCCGAAGACGGCTGTAATGCCAGAAACCGGTCCCCGGAAGCTTGTTTCCTTTCCAGTGAAGAATTGGCTTGGTAGTTTGGTCTGCCCTGTTCCCATGATGCACTGGGCCAGGGACAGACTAATTTGCATATAGCCAGGTTCTGAACTGGGATGGTGCAGTGAGCTAAAAAACGGTGATGGATCAAGCCCTGATCTGTTGACTGGGTAGGAGTGTTATGATTAACTCAGATACTCTGTCCATCACCACCCCCTTTTAGTAACTAAAATATATAAAGCACCAAACAGAAGTCACTGTTCATGTTTGAGAAGACTGAGACATGATTTCAGGCCAGCCATGATGAAGCACAGCTTGGATACCCCAAGCAGATTGTCCTGTTTAGCTTATGACTTAGACTCTGAAAACAGTTGAAATTCTACAGTAATGCAAGGCTGCAGGCTGTATCTGGCAAAGTCATCTTGAAGTTGGATAGCCATTGGACGAGCTCCCATTGAAGCTATTGGTTTTGGCAGGAAATGTTCAGAGAGGGGAAATTCAAATTTCACAGCCACTAAAGGTGTCTCATTGGGCCTTCATCTCATCAAACTTTTTACCTCAGACTTAGTCTTAACAGTACACTGTCAAATATAAGTCTATAGACCATGCCTCTTCCTGTGTCTTGTCCTTAAACTACTGCCTCTGCCTGCCTTTCAAAGGCCTGTACATCACTGCTACTTCGCCACATGACCATTCATTTCCCGTGGTTCAATTGTACGCCATTACTGGAAGTAAAGCAGAGTAGGATACCTTGTAGAAGACAAGCCAGTACTATGCAGTGTATTCCTGTGTATATGTAGCTGCTGATGCCAGTGAGTCTGCAATTGGGCAAGAATTAAGTAGATGTAAGTGTGGTGCTTATGTATTTTACTTATGTACATTTAGGGAGCCTCAGGCAGCAATGTTGTTCCTGCATTATTGAATATACATTTTTCATTTCCTTTAAGACAACTTTATCTGGCCGTCAGTAAGCAAATCATCTGAGCTGTGTATAATGCACATTACAGATGGGAGTAATTCCTAACTGGACTCTGTACCTAAAGGTGTATCTATTAAAACTGTAGTTGCAAATTAAGTCCCAACAACATCTAGAGTGTAAGTAACTTAAACCTCCCGTCATATCATTCAGGCACATTAGCAGATGACATCACTCCCCACGACTCGTCCCATATAATCTAAGTAAGAGTCAAATTAAGGCCATCTGCTAACGCTGATGTTCCCCATCCCGAACACATGGGAATTACTTCCGGTGGCAGATTCCCTCCGATTAGGGGAAGGGATGATCGACTTGACCTCACGTTCACAGTCCATAAACATAAAAAATAGAAACATTTACCCTAAGTAAAAATAAAATCATAATGACTGGCTGGATAAAGATAATTATTTTGTGTGGCTTTAATTTGCCTTATTTAATGTCATAAGTGAGTACTTTGAAATAATGATCTATTAAGAAGTAGCAATAGAAAAGTGTATCCAATTGCATAGTAATGTCATGGTTCATGGAGGATGCACACTAAATTGAGTAAAAATCAGTCAGTGTCAAATTAAATACCCACTTAACATCAATCAACGGGTTTTGAGACTATCGTAAACTTTTGTTTCTTTAACTTTATCATATTTTACTACTTACTTGGTGCTTTTACTGCTTTCCGGTTTCACTATCGGTGGTTAATGTTTTTTTATAATGTTATAAATATACTTATCCTTGTTCACCTAAGCTTTCTCCTCTAACTTCCCTTATTCAGACCAAAAAAATTCATGTAACAGTGATTTCATTAAACAATCCTTTTGAAAGTATAGAATTTATGGTCTTGTTAATGTGCATTTTAACATTGCAGGAGGAACTGTTCAAGAACATTTCTGTGTTTAATTGGATTTCTGCGACTCCAGTCTTTTTCTTGGTGTCTGACTACTTACATTTCAAGCCCCATCCCTCACATATTATTTTCTAAAAATAGCCGTACCTGCTCTAGTTACAGCTGGAGCTGGGCCAGGCAGGTGAGAGAGCGCAAACTGATTTACATGTATGAGTACATCACACTTACCTATAGTAAGCACAAGTCATGAAGAGAAATGCCATGAGTGCTAATAGTACCTGCAAGGATATTCAAAAATATATAGCTAATATAGAGATTTAAGTAGAAGTGGAACTAATACAGAAATGTGTGACATTATATGATTTTATTAGACGTGATTATTTTGAATCTATGTCGTGTAGCTGTTAACGTGTAAGATGGACTGTGGTTAAACGCAGAAAGTGGTAGGCCTCAGGGCCAGAGCTGGAGCTAAAAGGGAAGGTGTTTCTTTTCATGACACAGATTGTTTTAACGTTTTTGGTCATTGCATTAATGGGCCATGATTTATAGTAATGTTTTCTAAATAATAGAATAAGAGTTTTAACATGTTTTAATTAAATGAAGAAGTTGAATGCTATAATCATAATGAGAAATATTGTAGGCCTGAAATGTTTTAGCATTGATTTATACGTACATGTCTGGGCTGAGAAATGTTGCAAGCCTTTTTAGAAGTCTATGAGAGTTGGGTTCTTGGCGGCAGATATCTGTCTGCAACAGGAAAGGGGGGATCCAATTATAAGTGAATGAATAGAGGTCTGTTCAGTAGACGGCTCAGACATGGAGGAGGGTTCTGGAATGTTTAAGGGGTATCAGCGGGCCGGAGAAGAGTCTGAGAAGCAAGGTCAACTCTAACGCATGAGGCCCAAGACAAAGCATCATGGAAAAAGCCTGAAGTTGCACCACGTGAGAGGCGTTTCGCAAGGGGCGTCTCAAATGTTGTTGACTGTTTTGTATTAGGGACAGCACCCCTGGGTGGAGTTAGAGCAGAGACCTGAGGACCCTTTAGAGAGCGGATGGGTAGGCAGTGAGGGGTCATGACTGGAGAACTATAGGTTTTCACCAAGAGACTTAGAGTGAGTGACTTCCCTTGGGGTCATTCACTGCTGACACCTTTGTTAGGTTGGGATTTGGTTAAGTAGGGATACCATCTAGAACAGGGTAGGGACGCCTAACCTGTGTTTGTTTTCCTCCAACCTAAATGAAGGAGAGATATGCATCTATGCTTATAGCTTTATTATTTTTAGAACTTGTGTTAGTGATTTCTGTTGCTCGTCTGAGGGCTTTTCGAGAGCACATGTATGTAATTGGACCTGTGTATCTCGTGAATCTCATTCTGAGATGCTTGTATTTGCAGCTCATTATATCTTTACAATAAACTTTTGAAACCTAGAAGTTGTCCGTGATCTTTGAGAGTAGAGTCCTTTATTGGGTGAACTAGCTTGCAGATAGGTGTACTGTTTTCTTCCAAGACAGGCAACAAAGGTTCAGTCGACCAGATCGAGGTTTGGATCAATAGATATAAGGTATCGATCAAAATCTCGCCCTTTCAGTTGGTAGCTATAGAGGATGGTTGCCTTCTTGAGGACGGTGACCTAGGCCAGGTTAGCTTACCCCAAGGCCCCTAGAAATTGATGATCGGAAGAACAGCCCGCAGATGAAGATCCGGATGACGTGAGACAGAAAAAGCAGCAGTATCGGTTGAGAGTGAGTATAAAGGGTTATGCGTGTTAGATTGCGGTGTTTTGTATTGTATCTATGTTGTAATGTCTGGCGGAGTTGAATGTCTGTAGAGTGACTGTGGAACAGGTTGTGAGCGCGCGCAACCGGTGGAAATCTTAAGTTCAAGGAGAGCTTAAGTGGTTCGGGTGTATCGGACACCTAGAGTAATTGTCAACTAGTGTGAAGGGGGTCATGAGGTACCATTGATCACCCAAAAGACCGAGATAGGGGGAACGTAAGAGTGAGTGCGTGAGTAACGGACGCTGGTCGGAAGTTACTGTGTGTGTAAGCAACCTATCAGAGAGACGATAGACATCTCGTCAGTTGCGTTGACAATTACAGATAGACTGTGGACGTACAGTCGAGAGAAGTGACCGCTTGGTCGGAAGTAGTCATTTTTCAGTGTATGAATGGGACGCATGCATAACCGGGAGACGAGTTGAGAAAGGAGGGGTGCTGCTGCGAAGCGGAGAAAAGTGACGTCAGGTGGTGTCGCGCAGTGATTGGCTGACCGGCGAAAGACCGCGCTGTGATAGGCCAGCTAGCGAACACGTCAGACAGGGTCGCGACGTGATTGGCCGATAGGAGAAAGACCGCGCTGTGATAGGCCAAGCTAGCAAAGCTGCGACAGGATTGGTGGATTGTCATCAGGAAGTAAACAGAGTAGCGAGGCTGGATTTTGTGCGCATAATTATGAAGTGTTTTAAATGGTTGAAAGCGCTGTTTAAGAAAGAGAAGCGAGGATCGTATGAAGGGGAAGAAGCCCCGCCGGAGGGTACGCCAGCTCGTTATATGGCAGTAAATGTTGGGTTGCATACGATCCTTTGGATATCAGAGTGGAGTAAGATTACTGAAGGAAATGAGGAACTGACGTTCCCGAAGTACGGGACGTTCAGATTAGAGGTGTTACATCGATTGAAATCAGTCATGACCTCAAAGAGACCCTTGCCTAGACCAACCCAGTTTGAAGCCCTTGATGCATGGCTTAGGGCAGCGCATGAAAGGAATATGAACAGACGACAAGAAAGGGTGAAACGCTCGGTAAGGGCAGTACAGGATGCCAGGTGGGATGCGGATGCTAAAAGATGGAGAGTGCATAATTTGGAAATAAATAAACTGTACCCAGTGTTAGAGGCACCAGTAAATAAAAGTCCCCTAGAAGAAGATGATGAGAGCGAAACAGAGGATAGCTTGATAAACAGATTACTGACAGACAGGCCACCCCCGTATAATAGAGCAGGGGGAGAGGTCGAGAATACTGAAGGAGCAAAGGGGGGCAATGCAGGAGAGCATAGACCGCTTCCCAGTTCAGAGTGGGATCCTGAGCCAAAGAAAGAGTTGCTCCAGCCTAGTCAGGTGCAACAGGTAGTCGGTAGGTTTGTGGTACAAAGAGCGCCGGAAACGGAAAGCGCCACATCCTACCCATTACCAGATGCACTACAGGTACCTGTTACCATAGGTCCTATAATATCGATATATGACCAAGAGAGAGCAAAAGGGGAAGAACGGAAACGGAAAGACAGAGAAAGAGCAGAGCAGGCAAGGAGGAACGATACCACTAATTCCCCAAGTCAGATGCCGATACCCAGAGAGTGGAGTACCCCGATGCACACAGCAGGGGACCCAGGAGGAGATCCTGGGGGCCCCAGATGGCCAATGGATCTGAGGGGATCTGGACGAAAATCCTTTCAAGAGCTAAATGAGTACATGAAGCAGTGGGACGAGGCAGTGAAGGCTCAAAAGTGCATCAATGATGCAGAAGCAGAAAGGGAAAGTCAGGACAGCCGAGCACGGACTCACTGCGGGGCTGGAGAGAGTAGCCCGGAGTGGGACTGTAGAGGGAGTAGGGGAGTCACCCATTGGGCCCGGAATGGAGGTAGAACAGACCTGGAAAACGGGGGCCCCGGGAGTGGAGGGGTGGCGTGCCCAATACTCAGTGAAGGGGAGAGGAGAGCGCAAGAGTACAGGAACAGCTTTAAGTGTCCACACTGTGTGCCTGGCACCAGAGAACAGAATGGGAGTTGTGAGAGGTCGCACCATAGTCCCTGTGATGACAGAAATGAGCGCAGCCCAGGGAATATGGGGAACCAGGAAGGATCGTATCGGATACTGAGCGATACGAGGCAAAGGGAGTGTAGCGACCAGAGGGAAAATAACAGAGAGATGTGCGGTGAGAGGAGAGAAGAAGACGAGAGTGGGCAGAGAGAGAGTAGGGATAACAGGCCCGTGTTCCATCACCTTCCAAGATCGGATGGCCGAGCATGGGACCTGGAGAGATGGGAGCAAGGGAGGCCACCCATTAACTCTCCTGAGCCCAAACGCAGAGCTCGAAGTTGGGATGGTAGGGAGACCAGTGAGCCCCCTTCAAAGGACATATTGCGAGCTGAGATAAAAGCCAAGAGACTTGATGTCTCCAGCTTAAGGTCAGATCTGGATGACATGGTAGATGGTACCCTGCCTTTAGAAAGAATGGAAATGTATGAACAGGATGAAATACTGTATATGGCAAAGGACATCACACGAAAGGCGAGAGCAGTCCATGAGAAGTTAGTCGAACTAGCAGGCAAATATATGGTGGACTTGTCAAGAACCAAAGCATTACAGGGTAACCACAGGCTACATTACTCAGATCGGGACCTAGATGAGAGGAGAACGATTGGGCTGAAAACACACATAAGGGAACTGATTACTGGAATAAGGACATGGAGGGCACTAGATAAGTGGGAAGAGAGGTGGTCCAAGAAAGGGACTGGCAGGAGAAGCATGATTGGTATGACACCAGGACAGCAGGGAATAGAAGCTTACCCTTTACGTGAAGTTGCAAATGGGAACTATGTACATGTCCCTTGGAGTAGGGGAGATTTAGCTGCTTTTACCACCTCTTTCCCCAAATTACGAGAGAACCCTGTGGAGTGGTACAAGCAAGTCGAGAGATTTGTAAAAATCTCAAAAGTCCTTTGGATAGATCTGAACACGCTGTTTGACATTGTAGTACCAGGCGATCTATGGACAGCATGCAAGGTTAGCGCTGAGTGGCCCACAACGGAGCCAGAGAGAGATGCCAAGACTAATGGGCCGTCCGAGATTGTGATGGCAAAATTCGAGAGAGTGATGACTTGGCTGAAAGAGAAGGTGCCAATGCAAGACATAGATTGGGTCAGAATAGATCGAACAAGACAGGAACCCAAAGAGACAGTTCATGAATATTACGAGAGATTGCTGAAGGCGTTTAAACAGTATAGCGGCTTGGATGTAATGGATCCAAAAGACATAGGGCAATTTGTGTCCAAGTTCGTCCTGGGACTGAGACCGGATATTAGTTTAATGATTCAGCAACACTCGATCTGTTGGCAAAGTAAACCCCTAGACGAAATACTGAGATATGCCAGGTACTGCTGTGATGAGATAGATTCCAAGGCTAAGAAACTAAAAGAAAAGTTGATGGTGGTACAGATGCAAGCAGCAGGGAAAGGGGGACCGCAGCAACAGCAGCAAGGGACAGGTACAGGAGGTAAGAAGCAGTACAGTCAGAACAAGGGTAATGAGGAGAGTTCCACCTTTAGACCCAGAATAGACATAGCTACCTTGAAGAAAACGACTAGGTGCCACCAGTGCAACGAGCTGGGGCATTGGAAACGCGAGTGCCCTTACAATGTAGAGATAGGAGAACAAGAAATAGAGGAGGAAGAGGTTCAGAGCGCGCCTACAAGAGGGGTAACGCCATACCAAGGAAAGGTGCTCAAAGGGGGGGGGGCTCCTCCCCGAGCCCAGTTCCCGCAACCTCCTCGAGTAGGGAGCATGGGTAAGACCTACAGACAAATGCCCCTGTTTGTGGAAGGTGAAGAGTGCTATTATGTGGACCCATTAACCGGACAGAGAGTGGAAAGAGAAGACTGCACCCTTGGGGCAGCCTTAGAGGTAGATCAGAGGGGACCCTATGTTGAAGCAGAAGTAGCAGGGTGCCCTACGACATTTCTGGTGGACACAGGAGCCACTAGATCCACGATCAGATCAGCTGCAGTTCCAGACCTGCCCATGTCTGGAGAGACCATACAGGTGGTAGGGGTCGCAAACAGGAGAATAACCAGCCAATTGACAGAACCGGTACAGGTGAAAATAGGGAAGTACAGCGATGAGCACCAATTTGTGGTTTGCGATTCAAGCCCTGTGTGTCTGCTAGGAAGAGACCTGTTATGCAAATTGAATTGTACTATATATTGTACACCTCAGGGAGTGGAGGTATTGACTAATGATGATGATGCAGATTTCAAAGTTGCAAACTCAAGAATATGTGTGGAGCTGTACCCTACTTTGACAGTAGACGAGCTTCCCTGGGACTTGAGAGAGACAGTGGCATCAGAAGTATGGGATTTCACTGGGGAAGAGATTGGATTGGTCAAAGGGGTAGACCCAGTGAAAATTGTAGTGAAACCGCATGCTGAGTTCCCAAGAACACCCCAGTATAAATTGACTCCAGAAACGATTGCAGGCATAAAACCCGTGATTGAGTCCATGATTAAACAGGGAATACTGAAAGAAATCGTGGGTAGTCCATGTAACTCCCCGATTATGGGTCTGCAGAAACCAAATGGGAAATTTCGAATAGTGCAGGACCTTCGAAAGATTAATAACATAGTCGTTTCATGTTGTCCAGTGGTACCGAATCCATCAGTGATACTGTTTCAGATTCCATTCCAAGCTGAGTGGTTCACTGTGATCGATCTTTGTCAGGCTTTCTTTTCGATCCCTTTGGACGAAGATAGCCATTTTCTTTTCGCATTTAAGCTGGAAAATCGCGTCCTAACATGGTGTCGTATCCCTCAGGGGTATACAGAGAGTCCATCGATCTTTAACCAGCTTTTGAAGAAAAATCTTGAAAGTCTAGTGCTGCCCCAGAAGTCAGTTCTGGTCCAGTACATAGACGACCTCCTTGTGGCGTCAGAAACAGAAGAAGCTTGCAGGGAAGACTCCATTGCTTTGTTAAATCACCTAGCTGCCAATGGGCACAAGGTGTCCCCGGGAAAATTGCAGTACTGCCTGACAGAAGTACAGTACTTGGGACACAGAATTGAGAAAGGCAAACGAAAAGTGTCACCAGACAGGATAGAGGCGATCATGAAAATGAATGCGCCTCAGACACAGAGAGAGGTCAGGATGTTCCTAGGGATGGTGGGTTATTGCCGACAGTGGATCGTGAACTTTTCACTGAAAGCAAAGCCCTTGCAAAAACTGACGCACAAGGAGGTGAGTGATCCGGTACCATGGGACAAAGACTGTTTGATGGCATTCTTACAGCTGCGAGAGGACCTGTGTCGTGCTCCGGCATTGGGAATGCCTGATTACAATAAACAATTTTTTCTTTACTGTTGTGAGAGAGAGGGTTGTGCGTTGTCTGTGTTGGTCCAAATCCATGGGAATGCCCGTAGACCAGTTGCTTATTTCTCAGCTACTTTAGACCCAGTAGCCGCAGCGTTGCCCGGATGTCTCAAATCCGTTGCTGCAACGGGTGTCAGCATTGAAAGATGTGAAAATATCGTTATGGGGCACCCGTTAGAGGTGTGCGTGCCACATTCTGTTGAACTGTTGATGACCAGGACCAAAACACAGCATCTGACCAATAGCAGGCTCACGCGCTATGAGCAAGTTATTCTTGCTGCAGAGAACGTGACCCTCAAGAGATGCTCTGTTTTGAACCCTGCTACCTTAATGCCACTTCCAAATGATATTGATGATGATGATGAATATACAGACCATGACTGTCTCGATGTGACTGAACTATGCACCAAACCCAGACCCGACATCGTAGATGAGCCACTGACCGACCCAGACGAAGTTTTCTTTGTCGATGGCTCATGTGTAAGAGACGGAGTTGGGCAATTGAGAGCAGCTTATGCTGTTTGTACAATTGAAGGAGTTGTGGAAGCTGGGTGCCTGGAAGGAGTACACTCCGCTCAGGTAGCCGAGATTATTGCCCTGACACGTGCTTGCTTAGCAGGCAATCAAATTCGAGTCACCATCTACACCGACAGCCAGTATGGGTATGGGGTAGTTCATGATTACGGGCAGTTATGGTCTCAAAGAGGGTTCATGACTTCTTCAGGCTCTCCCATTCGCAATGGAGAGTTTGTGCGCCTGTTGTTAGAAGCATTGCAATGCCCAGCAAGTATCGCAGTTGTAAAGTGCATCGCACATACCAGAAATGAGGACTTTGTTTCGAAAGGCAATAGATATGCAGATGAAGTTGCGCGGTATTGCGCGGAGCAAGGTTACTCTTTCACAGAGGTGGATGTGGGTGGAATAAGTGTAAGAACTGAATTAGCCATGATACTGGAAACTGTTGATACTTGGGATGAACTGTCAATCATGCAAGAAAATGCTCCTGATTCTGAAAAAGAAACATGGGAAAGGGCAGGATGTGTAATGGGTGAGACTCATTTTTGGGTCTCAGCAGACGGCAGAGCAGTGTTGCCCAATGAGATGGTGAGTCCAATGGCTAGGCTCATACATGGTCCCGTACACTTAGGGAGAGATGCTATGCTGAGAGTGTTTAGACAGACTTGGTACAATCCTAAGTTTAGAATAGCAGCAGAAGCAGTGTGCCAGCGTTGTGTGACCTGCCAGCAGCTGAACGTAGGAAAAAGAACACCAGTTGCACTAAGTCACATAGGAAGGTCTGGAGGTCCATTCAACAGAATGCAGATAGATTTCATTGAAATGCCAAGATGCAACCGCCTCCGCTATGTCCTGGTGGTTGTTTGTGTGTTCTCCAGATGGGTTGAGGCATACCCTACACGTAGGTGCGACACCCTCACAGTGGCTAAGTTACTGCTTAGAGAACTTATCCCTCGTTTCGGGGTGCCGGCCTTTTTGGAATCAGATAGGGGAACACATTTTAACAGCGAGCTTGTGAAGATGATTTGTGTTGCACTAAATATTGATCAAAAGCTACATTGCAGTTACCGACCAGAAGCCTCAGGAATTGTGGAACAAATTAATGGCACGATCAAGTCCAGAATAGCGAAAGTTTGCTCCTCAACGACCCTGAGTTGGCCTGATGCCCTGCCATTAGTCCTCATGAGCCTTCGTAGTACCCCAGACAGAAGAACAGGGTTGTCACCACATGAGGTGTTAATGGGGAGAGCAATGAGGCTGCCATCTATTCCAGCTACTGCACTGTTAAATATCACAGATGATATGATCCTGGACTATTGTAAGGGGCTGTCTGACGCCATGCGTTCTGTGTCCCTTCAGGTGCAGGCTGCAGAGGTTCCAGCGTGCCAGGGCCCTTGCCATGACCTGTATCCTGGGGACTGGGTCCTGGTGAAGAAACATGTGAGAAGAAGCTGTTTGGATATTCGTTGGCGTGGGCCCTACCAGGTCATCCTGATCACAAGCACGGCTGTAAAGGTGGGAGGCCTGCCCAATTGGATCCACGCGTCACATACGAAAAGGGTTCCAGCACCTCTGGAAACAGCTCCTCTCTCGGATGGACGTCCAGCTGAGGACCAAGAAGCCATAGAGGGGGCTAGCCAAGCTGTAGAGGTGCCCGCGGAAGCAGGGAACGAGTCTGACCAAGCTGAGGACGGTCAGTACAACAGCGAAACTGAAGACGCTACAGAAGGAGAAAGTAGCTGGGAGTACGAGTCTGACCCTGACAGGTCTGAAAGAGAGCGAGAACAGACTAGAAGGAGAAGGAGTAGAAGGGCACGTGGAGAAGCAATTTGGCCGCAAAGAAGAAGTTCTAGCCTGAGGTCAACTCCAGAAGCAACCCTTCCTCCGATATCAGAAGACTCAGACCCAGAAGAAGGTGCTCAGGGCGCTGAGGCACCGGACCGAAGAAGGTCAAGAAGAGTGCGTGTGCCTAACAGAAGATACTCCACACCTGAGTGGACGTATCTGGCGACAAATGTCTGTGAAACCGGAGACAGGGAGGATCCGAGCGGTGGTGGTGTCCAGTTCTGAGCCCATTATCACCGTGGAAATACGACTGTTGGTACCCGGTGTCGAACAAGAAGGGTCACTAACATTCGTGCTCCCCAGACCTCCCCGCCTCAGCAAGTTAAAACATATGTTTCTTACAGAATTGCAATTCCCCGACTTTGGTACAACGATAACAGCACATGAAGAGCATACTCTTCGCATGGAAATATTGAACTATGCTATTGAAGCTGCAACCACAAATCTGATAGTTGACTGTTAAAGGATTTTGTAAATAAAGCAAGCAGAAAAAGAAGATTACCTAGCGCCCAGGAAGCAGAGAATTTTAGGGAACCCCTTGAGTGGATGGAGAAGGGCTAGGGTTGTCTTTTTGAACTGTGAAAGGACTTTTGCGAAAAAGACTGTCAGCCTCCAGCTGTGTGGATTCTAAAGACAAAAAGGATTTAAAGGGACTGTAAAGGAACGAGAGGAAAAGAACTTTTTGCAAAGATAAAGAGTGAGCTAAAATATCTGACGAAATGGAGGCCGGCACCCCGAACCGCAGAGCTAAATGTATAATAGGTACACTAATAGTAGGAGTGATAATATTAATAGCTTTAGTGGTAACAATTTCTTATGTAAAGGGACATGAAGAAGAGGTAAAGGTAACTGATGTGAATTCTGCAGAAACGCTTACACCCACTGTTGCTGGTGAGAAAAGGGAAAACACTCAAGAGAAGGCGTTATTGGCTGCAGAAGCCCGCAGGTTACATGTAGACGAGTCCCAAGGAGACTTTAGGTCGAATGCTTATGCTAAACTTTTATATGAATACGTGGATGCCATGGAGGTTAAGGATTGCTACGTCTGCATGCAGTTGCCTGCGTCTGTAGATGAAGGAATTCGCTATCATCACCTCCCTCTGACATATGGCATTACATGTAGCTTATTGCTTAGTATATTTTATGAGAGAGATAGTTTTGAATACTATTTCTCCAATTATGATTCTGTGTTGCCAGAAGTCCCGAATTATAAGCAGATGAATAAATGGGATTACTGGAAGAGTGAAGACAGATTGGCCAAGTTCTTCATTCCTTGGATTACCTTGGATACTTCACATGCCCGTAGAAATAACCTGACATGTAAGGTGTCAGAAGTCGAGAAAAAGTTCATAGGGCAGGTGGATGATCGTTACAGGAGACAAAAGATTTTGAAAAAATCAGGACAAGGGAAAATAGATTGGACCGAGGAAGAAAAGTCACACAAGAGAAAGGGTAGTAGTGGTCCAATAGCTTTAGATAAAACGCAGAGAGGAAAGTTATGTCTTCACCGAGCCAAAACGTATTATGAAAATGTATACGTGGGTGAAGTGGACTGTGAACATGCTTTTAATTTAGAGTACTACACTAAGGATTTCCTGAAGGGAATGCAAGTGATTCCAAATGTGTATTTTGTATGTGGAAGAAATGCTTACGTGAGACTACCTGACAACTGGTATGGATCATGTTACTTGGCAATTGTCTTCCCCAAAATATATCATGCACAAGACTTAGTGATCATTGAGGGTCAGACATCATCGAGGGGAAGGAGAGATGTAGGTGATGCCGAAATGGTTGGGGATGTCTTTGGAGCTATGTTCCCTCTTTTGGGAATAATCCTTAATGATGTTAAAATTAGACGACTGGCAACAGTTGTCGACAGGTTGTCTGCCAGCACTGCTCAGTCCTTAATGCTGGTAGAAGGAGAGATGCAATCGATAAGGGCTATGGTTCTTCAAAATCGGCTTGCATTAGATGTCTTATTAGCAAAAGAGGGCGGAGTCTGTAAGGCTTTGAAGGTCCAGGAATGTTGCACTTACATTCCAGACCTTTCGAAGCCCCTTGAGAAGGTTATTAAGAACATAACTAATATACACAAGGAGATCGAAGACTTGAGTAGAGAAAATGTCTGGGAAAAGGTGGGCCACGGAATGAGTACAGTTGGAGGGTGGTTTTCCACCTTAGGCAAAAGCTTTATTTGGTATATCCTAAAGCCTATCATCATAATATTGATCTGTGGGATAATATTGTGGGGATTGGTGAGGGTATTCAAATGGTACAGAGCAAGAAGGTCAGAAAGGGCCCAAAGAGAGCAGCTGCAGAGATTGGCTGCCATACAAGATAATCAGTACAGGAGTCTGAGAGCTCTGGAAGCGCAGAGAATGCCAGCAATAACTGCAGTTTAAATGTTAGTGATGACCCCGAGAGGTCATCAAAGGGGGGAACTGAGAGAGCGCAAACTGATTTACATGTATGAGTACATCACACTTACCTATAGTAAGCACAAGTCATGAAGAGAAATGCCATGAGTGCTAATAGTACCTGCAAGGATATTCAAAAATATATAGCTAATATAGAGATTTAAGTAGAAGTGGAACTAATACAGAAATGTGTGACATTATATGATTTTATTAGACGTGATTATTTTGAATCTATGTCGTGTAGCTGTTAACGTGTAAGATGGACTGTGGTTAAACGCAGAAAGTGGTAGGCCTCAGGGCCAGAGCTGGAGCTAAAAGGGAAGGTGTTTCTTTTCATGACACAGATTGTTTTAACGTTTTTGGTCATTGCATTAATGGGCCATGATTTATAGTAATGTTTTCTAAATAATAGAATAAGAGTTTTAACATGTTTTAATTAAATGAAGAAGTTGAATGCTATAATCATAATGAGAAATATTGTAGGCCTGAAATGTTTTAGCATTGATTTATACGTACATGTCTGGGCTGAGAAATGTTGCAAGCCTTTTTAGAAGTCTATGAGAGTTGGGTTCTTGGCGGCAGATATCTGTCTGCAACAGGAAAGGGGGGATCCAATTATAAGTGAATGAATAGAGGTCTGTTCAGTAGACGGCTCAGACATGGAGGAGGGTTCTGGAATGTTTAAGGGGTATCAGCGGGCCGGAGAAGAGTCTGAGAAGCAAGGTCAACTCTAACGCATGAGGCCCAAGACAAAGCATCATGGAAAAAGCCTGAAGTTGCACCACGTGAGAGGCGTTTCGCAAGGGGCGTCTCAAATGTTGTTGACTGTTTTGTATTAGGGACAGCACCCCTGGGTGGAGTTAGAGCAGAGACCTGAGGACCCTTTAGAGAGCGGATGGGTAGGCAGTGAGGGGTCATGACTGGAGAACTATAGGTTTTCACCAAGAGACTTAGAGTGAGTGACTTCCCTTGGGGTCATTCACTGCTGACACCTTTGTTAGGTTGGGATTTGGTTAAGTAGGGATACCATCTAGAACAGGGTAGGGACGCCTAACCTGTGTTTGTTTTCCTCCAACCTAAATGAAGGAGAGATATGCATCTATGCTTATAGCTTTATTATTTTTAGAACTTGTGTTAGTGATTTCTGTTGCTCGTCTGAGGGCTTTTCGAGAGCACATGTATGTAATTGGACCTGTGTATCTCGTGAATCTCATTCTGAGATGCTTGTATTTGCAGCTCATTATATCTTTACAATAAACTTTTGAAACCTAGAAGTTGTCCGTGATCTTTGAGAGTAGAGTCCTTTATTGGGTGAACTAGCTTGCAGATAGGTGTACTGTTTTCTTCCAAGACAGGCAACAAAGGTTCAGTCGACCAGATCGAGGTTTGGATCAATAGATATAAGGTATCGATCAAAATCTCGCCCTTTCACAGGACAAATGATCCTCCCCGCAGCTCGCTTGCACCCTACTTTCATCACATTAAGCTCTAGTTCCTATTGCTGCATTTTGCTAGGATCGTTTTTATTCTTTAAATATGAGATATGGAATGCAGAGCAAGGTTAGATTACTTTGGAAAATAAGAACATGGGGCTGCTTCGTGAATGTTACTTTGAGGGTTCAGACCAGAGTAACATGAAAGCTCAGACATGGAATGGAACAAAATATGCTTTTCTTCGAAACCGTTGGAAATTCAGGTCGTTAAGCTAGAAATATCACTGCTGTAATTACAACTACAGCAGTTAAAAACTGTTGCTACCATTCCAATGGGATCAGGAAAATAGAATTTCTTTGAGCAATAAAGCATTTTCTGTCGTGGAAACACAAATAGGTCTAATTTCTGAAACAGTTACTTAATCATGAGTTTTGCTGTGGATGTCAGGAAGGTGAACAAGAAAATCGGTTCGTTTTAGCAACACCCTTTCTTCTTCTTGTGCACAAGCAATGGGCATGCCCAGCAGATTTTAACCACTATTAATGCACTAATTATCGTTACTTACCCGTCAGTGGAGAGAGGAATTCTGGGTTTAACTACTTCCTTAAGATCAGAGACATGACCACTGAAACCCCTCTGCCAGCGCAACTCACTTGCATTGCACATGCCCTGAGCCAATGAATTCTGTGTTCTCTCTTCACCAGCTGTTAGATTCGATTCCAGACCACACACCTGGTGTCACTGCAGAAGAGGAGATCACTCTTTTCCTGGTCTACTCTTAGAGAGATGGTGGTAAGAGTCTCAAATGGTTCCACCTTGCTCAGGAAGCTTAGCATAACGCACCATCACACAAGGGCTGTCCGACATTAGGGGTAGCAAGTACTACTGGCATTTCGCAAGGAGGCGCAATGAGTTAAGTCATGCTGCCTGGGCAGCAAAAGATACAATGGGGCAGTTTTCTACACAATGAGGCATATATTGACCCAGTAAAGCTGATAATTTATTTCAATCATTTAACCTATGAACTCATGAAAATACCCATATTGTTCTCATTTCAGTATCCACAATTGCCATTTGCTCCTTGATGAACATGGCCCTCTCTGCAGGGTTGTCTCCAAACTTTTTCTTTTACCTACTTTTTTTTTCTTTGCTGAATTCATTGCTGTGCGCCTTAGGACTCTGAGCACTTTACCACTTCTAACCTGTTCTAAAGTGCTTGGGTTCTCTCAAAAAACTTGGTAACATTGGCTTACACCTTACTGGCATATTTAATTTACTTATACATCCCTTGTAGAGTAGTATTCCATATACCCCAGGCCTGTAAATTAAATGCATCTAGAGGGCCTGCCGTACTTATTGTGCCACTGACTTAAGTAGCCCCTTAAGACATGTCCCAGGCCTGCCATTGCAGCCTGAATGCTGTTTAAAACTGTCAGTTCGACTTGCCAATATAACCCCCTTGCCAAGCCTTAAACTCCCCATTTATTACATATAAATCACCCATAAGGTAGGCCTTCGGTAACCCACAGGGTAGGGTGCGGTGTAATTAAACGGTTAGATATGTACTATTAAGTTTTCAATGTACTGGTAGTGAAAAAACCCTACATTCGATGTGAGGCCTGCCTGTCCCATAGGATAATACTGGATTGCCCTATTGCATTTAATACGTGATAACTTCGATTGGGACCAGGCAAGTATTTCATGTTTGGTATCTATGAAATTTTAACAAAAAATCCTCTTTAAGCATTTCATGTTTGGTATCTATGAAATTGTAATTAAAAATCCTCTTGCATATTAAATTGTAACTTTGAAAATGCCAGTTTTAGAAAGTTTGCAGAAAATAAGGAGTTAGGTCCCGGGACACAGGGTCAGCTGGACCATAGAATAATTTATAAAAAGAGAAATGCTGGCCCTGCGATTTTTGATAGCTATATTTTGAGCAACAAACCAAATCCTTGTTATGATTTGTATGGTCGAATTTATTTAAACCATTTACTTTTTCATATAAATCTCATTAAGTTAAAGCATTGATTGCATGAGAAAAACACTACGTTCATACAATTTATACAAAAACATTTGACAAAGAATTTTAACAAAAATACATAAATACATATAACAAAATGACATCCAATCATTTAGTGTACATAAATATACAAATACGGTCATACGAGAAGCATCAGTCGTTATGTAGTATTAAGCAATGAAGCTATTTGCAGTAAGGAAAAGAAAACAAAATGAATTGTAACAAATACAAATTTTCAATTGTCTGATAAATAAACTTGAATTCTTTCTGCTATTGCCAATTCCTTTCTGCTATTGCCGACGCGTTTCGAACTCGCTCTGGCATTTGGCAAGTTCTCATCAGGGCTTTCTCGTATTATTCTTCTGAAAATTATGTACAAAGAAAATGAGTGAGATTTTGCAATCCTCATTTTCGTCCCCTATATACATTGCCCCCTACCAAGACTTTCTAGAAAACGTGTACCTTTATTTTCAAGTTGGCAGCGGGTTTTCAATTTTCAAGAGATCTTATTCAATCAATGTAGATACGGTTCTAGAAAATTACAACGAACCAAATTACAATATAATAATGGTCAGGACAGCCTGCGCCTAGATGGCCAGAGGACAATCTTGGAAAATTACCTTCAAACCAGTAGTCTGCACTTCTGTTTGGTAAATATTTGAAATTGTAATTTTCTAGAACCGTATCTACATTGATTGAATAAGATCTCTTGAAAATTGAAAACCCGCTGCCAACTTGAAAATAAAGGTACACGTTTTCTAGAAAGTCTTGGTAGGGGGCAATGTATATAGGGGACGAAAATGAGGATTGCAAAATCTCACTCATTTTCTTTGTACATAATTTTCAGAAGAATAATACGAGAAAGCCCTGATGAGAACTTGCCAAATGCCAGAGCGAGTTCGAAACGCGTCGGCAATAGCAGAAAGGAATTGGCAATAGCAGAAAGAATTCAAGTTTATTTATCAGACAATTGAAAATTTGTATTTGTTACAATTCATTTTGTTTTCTTTTCCTTACTGCAAATAGCTTCATTGCTTAATACTACATAACGACTGATGCTTCTCGTATGACCGTATTTGTATATTTATGTACACTAAATGATTGGATGTCATTTTGTTATATGTATTTATGTATTTTTGTTAAAATTCTTTGTCAAATGTTTTTGTATAAATTGTATGAACGTAGTGTTTTTCTCATGCAATCAATGCTTTAACTTAATGAGATTTATATGAAAAAGTAAATGGTTTAAATAAATTCGACCATACAAATCATAACAAGGATTTGGTTTGTTGCTCAAAATATAGCTATCAAAAATCGCAGGGCCAGCATTTCTCTTTTTATAAAAAAAGTTTTAGAAAGTTGGCATTTTTTTGCCCTTTGCCATTTGGAGGCTGCAGCCTGTCCTAGGTCAGCTGACTCGGTGGAGTTGGCAGTTAGATTTTGTGAATTCCTCCCAGTCAGTCACACAATAGAGGGATTAGGTGTGCCTGAATGGGCAATCTGCTAGCAGGATAGGGGCCGAGCTGGGCAGGTCCCCACTTGCAACTGACTATAGGGTGCTCTGGCTTCATACAAAGGGCTTGTCACCACTGCATTCTCCCTGCAACCAGCTTGGAGCCAGGGCAGAAAAACCTCTAGAATCTTCTCCTACTTTAAGGAAGGCTCCAGGTATAACAATAGGACCCTCAGGCACACTCTGCAGTTTACTTTCTGGACATGCAGAAGGACTCACAGAAGACTGCCTGATGCTGCCTCCTGATGTGTACTCCACTAGACTATTATGCTGCACCTGGAAGGACTGCTTTGCTGGCTGGAGCTCCCCTGAACCCTCAGAGGCCTGCCCTGCTGCGTGAGCCCTACTGTATCATTTGAACCCAGGAGTACCAGAGTTCCAAAGACTAGTTGCTGGCCTCCTGATCAGAGCCACAGGGACATAACAGCATCCTACCATCTTGACCCCATACCTGGACCCAGCCCGAGTGAGTCCAAACTCCCCAAGTGGTGCCTTTCCAGGCCTGGATACTTGGTGGTGGTGCTAAAAGAGCTCTACTAGCCAAACTGTAAAACTTGGGACTTGGGCAAGTTTGGCTAAGAACTGCTCTGCAAACCGAGGGAAGACTGGGACCAATTTGCATTGCTATCCGCCCTGGGTGCATTGCCGGTCGGCCTGACTTTGTGACTGTCCCTGCTACGTATCCTATTCAGAAGTCCTTCGCCAAAGGAGTATCTGTTCTCCTGGAACTCTTGTTGCCTCCTGCCTCTTCCCACTGGCAATTTTTGACTTCGGAAAATGTGACTAAGTCCGAACGTAGAAATATTCATAGCAACTACGTCCAGTGGCTCCCGGACAATGATGCTCCCTTCTTGGACTTTGCCTGCTGTCTTGTGCCGCTGAACTCTACCTTTTCAAAACATATTTTTACAACATTTCTTCTAAGTCCAAAGGTAATCCAAGACTGGGCTCAATCTACTAAGTGTATCCAACCCACGCTTTATTGTGTATGCCTGTATTTTTTTAGTTTGACGCCATCTCTTGTGACTAGTTGTCTGCGATTGGTGCTTTGATCTTTTAGGCGCAAGTGTTTACTTTAAGAATTCCTAACTCTGATTCTACTGATTGGATTTTTGTTTCAAATAATGTATTAGCATTTACTTTTGTTGTGTTGTCATTTTATTACTGTTTAAGTGCTGCATAAATATTTTACACATTTCGGCTAAGTTAAGCCTGACTGCATTTGTGCCAAGCTACCAGAGGGTAAAGCACACGTTAATTAAGTGACTTTTGTAGTCCACCCTGCCAGGAATTGTGGCTCTTGTTTGAACAGGGGTCACCCTAAATTCAACCAACAACCCAAGAATTTCTTACATCCTTTACTTGATGTGTATTCATAAATCAAGTTGCATCTCACTGATGATGCCAAACATGCCAGCACATATGTAAAATACTTTCTCTTCCCATTTAGAGAGGACATGGCCAAACAGGTCAGCCTTTTGGGGCTGCACACAGCTTTACTTGAATATGGTTGTGTAAAAAATGTGGATACTGGTTGAGGGGGGTGAAACCCTACTAAGCAGCAACCACAATCCCTTTTAGGGTGAAGGCACACGCAAACCCCAATCTGACCTCTGCTCAACCCTCTGGAAGCTTGGCAAAGAGCAGACAGCTCTAACTTAGAAGCAATGAGCAAAGTATTTATGTATCACTTCAAACAGTAATAAAGTGAAAACACTACACAAGCAAAATCGCACATAACATTAGGAATATAGACTGTACATGGCTAATCCTAGGGGTGACTTATATGTACTAGAAAGGAAGACCTGGTCATGGCAAAACGTTTATCTTACCAGGTCAAAATGGCAGTTCAAAACTACACAGATAGGCTGCACTGGAAGGCCTGAGAAATGTTTAAAGGGCTACTTAAGTGGGTGACATAATTAGTGCTTCTGGCCCACTAGTAGCATTTAATTTACAGACCCTGGGTACACACAGTACCACTTTGTGACTGACTTATAAGTAAATCAAATGTGCCGATTGGGGCTAAGCCAGTATTACCATGCTTTAAGGAGTAAGCACACACTTTAGCACTGATTAGCGCTTAGGCCAGCAAAAACAAGATCAGCACAAAAAGGAGGAGGAAGGCAAAACGTTTGGGGGAAGACCACCCTTAGGCTGACAGGTCTAATAGGATGGCCCTTCCTGTAATGGTGTAACACAGTAAAAGAGACTCTAACTTGCTGTTCTATACAGTTTTTAAAGATAAGGTATTTTGGTTAGGAAAAAGTGTTCTTGTACCTGAATATTACCAAACTAGAGGATTCTAGAGCATTCTGTGCTATTGCCACGAAAAAATAGAGGCAAACATATCATGCACTTGGACATATTCAATCAATTAATCAATCAATCAGGGTTTTGTAGAGCACACTACCTACCCGTGAGGGTCACAAGGCACTGAGGGGGGTGGGGTCCAGAGAGTAACAATTTAAAATGAAACCATATATTTGTATAAATATGTAATCGGTGTCTAGCTGAAAATCTGGAAATGGATTTACTACAATTTTGTAGGGATGCGTAACTATGTATGCTTATTCTACCTCTATTATGAGCGGACCATAAATGTCAGAGGACTTTGCTAAGAAGCACGTGGAGAAATAGAATGCAAACAAATAGCCTCATAACTTAGTGTTCACCCTTTGCTAATTTGCACCAGGCACAAGGGGATTAAAGTGAGCTAGAACTGCCCTGGTGGGTGATGTCCCAGCAGGAGGATCTGGGTATTCTCAATGCTTGACCCTTCAAACAGGAGTGTAGCTTTGAGGGGGATGGGGTGTTACACCTCTCTAATAAATCTATTTTCTGATGAATAGTTTGGTATAGGTGCTCTCCGTTGGGTATGGTGAGATGTCTGTTAGATTTCACCTCAGAATTTTGCATGAGCACTCTGTCAAAAAACACACACTCTTGTATCTATGTTTTGCAAGTCCTAAAACATTTTGTTTGACACATTATTGTGTTTCTCTCACTTAGTATTCCTACCAATCCACATTCCTCTCCCTTTCCACTGCCCCTAATGCCCCTCTCATGCTCCCTGCTTGTCATATAATATATTTAAACATTATATACTAGCATGATTATTAGGAAATCTGATGCCCTCCCCCTTCTTCAGGACTTTACTTTCTCACTCACAAAAGGCCCCCTGAGGTGAGTGTAAAATGTAGACTGCACACTGGATTACAGATAGTGTGAGGCCCTGAGGATTGGGTCTCCTGGTGCATCTTGTGTGATCGGCACAAATCTGTAAAAATGCAATTTACTTTGTTCGCTCTGGTGTTTCTTCTTTGCATAAGAAAGCATGCCCTACACTTTTAGACGAGCCAAGATAGAGCTGACCAATTGAAAACCCTGAAGCAGGGCTTGTTGTTACTGCTAGTGGTACCGAAGTTTTAACTGCTGCCTTTGGCATCCGAAGGGAGTTGGCGGGGGCATTAGTAAATGCCAGCAGCGAAATCGGAACTCCGCAGGAGGGCCTGAAGGAGCGGCAAAAGTGAAGAGGTAAGCGGAGGTCCCCTTCTGTGAGACACAATCACCGGGACCCTGCGCCGGTGAAAGGGGAGGCTTTGGGGGGAGTCGGGGGTCACATGAGGCATCAGATGGACGGGGGAGGATCCACTACCGCCCCACCTGACCCCAGGATGGCAGAAAATCATATCAGAATTGCTTGAAGGTGGGCCAGGTAAGGGCTGTGCCTGTCCCTAAAATGGCGCCCGGAGCAAGTTCTCATTGCTCACATCAGGGTCTCCACAGTGCAAATGACTTGCAATGGGACTGTTTTTTAACCTTAGTCCTACGACAGCCTCACTCACACCAAGAGAATTGCTTGGGACAACAGCTGAGTGCCCTACAACCCCGGGCCTACACATTCAATATGCCTGACCTTAAGATGGCTGTCCTGGTCTGTCCCCTGGAAGCATTGCTATCGAGTGCATATCAACCCTACAGTAAGTCTTGGCTTCTCAGTAACTCCGGAGATGGGTGCTGCCAATTGACCTATGATGATGCCCCAGACTGAAACCTTGAGCATTGTACACACCACGGAGCCGGATCAACAGTGCCCATGCCCAGTGGAACTTTCGATGGACCTTTGACAATGCCCCCTGGGCAGATACCAAAACTGTTTGTACTTACCTCAGTGCACGAGCAACCCTGGCCGATGCCCGGTGGAGCGGTCAAATGCAGCTATAGAGGAGTATGGCCCCGGTTTCACCCCCTCGGCCATCACCTACCTAGCTGGTCATCTGGCATTGTTTTCCTTGTTTCCCTGTTGTGTTTCCTTCCCTCCCCCTTCTCCTCCCTCTGTGATTCTTTGATTTAATTGATGTAACTCTGTAACCTGTAACTTGCTGATCCTCTTGTAAAGCGCTCTTATACCTCTGGGTCAAGCCAGCGCTACATAAAACTTTTCAAATAAAATACATAAATAAAATAAATACATTTGTAACACTCATTCCAAAGTAACAAACTCTAAAGACCGCGCAAATATTGGTTTGGAGACGCTTGTGCAGTTGTAGTGGAGCTGATCAGACTGATGGGTGCTCAGTATGTATGAACAGAGATCTGCACTGTTTTCTAATCAACATACGAATTCCTTACAGCATTGTCAACAAAAGTCTAAACACCTCTGTGCTGCTGGTAGTGCACACCATCCACTTATTTTCATTTCTTTTTTGGGCCAGTTAATATATATTCAATTATTTGTTGGACATCTGTGATAAGTACTAGTCAATGAAAAACAGCTTTTGGGAGGGAGCAGAGGATAAAGAGGCCAAGGAAAGAGTGGAAATTTTGAGTGGAAAGAAAGCTTGAACGTAAAGCTCGAGAGGACACCGATGAGCGGACGGGTATCAGTGTTGTGTGGTACAGTAGGATATTACTATATTCCGCCACTGGAAATAGAAGAGGGGTCACCAGATCGATGCCTAGCCTGTGAGTCTGTCATCTTTATTGGGAAGAGTAGTTGGCCTAACGGCTAGGGTGGTCGACCTCGAATCTGGGGAACTGGGTTCGAGTTTCAGCAATAACGCTGAACATCCTGTGATTCTGGGCAAATCACTTAATCTCCCCGTGCCTAACAAAAATGAATATGTCCTCATGTAATGCAACTGGTTCTATGTAAAGTGCTCTGATACCCGATTCGGGTCAAGTTCGTGCTATATAAAACTCTGTAAAAAAATATACTCTAGCCTTCTCTTTCGAGAGCTAGACATTTGGAGGAGGAAGACATTCTATGGGGTTTCAGAAATGCAATCATTTGTGAGTCATGTAAATCAGTGAGTATACATTTAAGGCAGGCTTGTTTACTATGAACAGACTGCAATGTTGATCCTTAAATACTGAACCAGTGCCTCGTCTACTATAGATGAATTGGGTGATCAGCTGCTTCACAGGTGTAGAGTAAGCAGCAGGTTTTTGTTGAGTGCTTCCTGGATGCCTGATTTAAAGAATTATTATCTTTTTTTTAAACTTTATTTTCAGTTTTATCATACAGGCATTGTGGTGAGGGCACGATACAGATCATAGCACTGACATGAACAAGATATAAATGTAAAAAAGCAAGCATGATACATTCACTTACAGAGATGAACAGCGAGCGGACCATGGTCATACATTGGAGACAAACATTTTTCGCAAAGCCCCCAACAACCCTACAAATCATGGCAGAAGGAGACAACAGCATACACAGCAGCTAAAAACAACCTGGGAGCCGTGAAGGATCCATGACCATAATCAACAATAGACACTACCCCCAATATGCAGTCAAGAGTGGACACCTAACCCACCCCCTCCGGGACTATTCTGCTGGCTACTTGAGACCCGGTGCTGTCCTGCGTCTGGCGATGTAGTCTCTGTATGGATCCCATATGTCCACTGGTCTGGACGAGCTAGGTATTAATGTGGAAAACTCTTCACAGTTTACATTACAAAAGGCCAGACTCCTGAGCCATGCTGCAGAGTGGGAACTCTCCTGCCACCCCACAACAACGTGATTTCCCGTTTGGCCAATAGGAAGCCCAAGGCGGCCAGCTTTCTGATCTTCCGAGGGAAATTGGACACATAACCCAACAGTGCAATCTCAGGAGTGGGTAAGAGCTGCATGGAAAGCATGTCTCCCAGAGCCGAGTGGACCTGGGTCCAGTACTGATGTATCTTAGGACATGTCCATGCGAGTTGGGCAAAATCGGCAAAGGGAGCCAAGCATTTCTGGCAATGATGGGGCCTGGTGTGATCTATTCTATGGGAGCGAGCGGGAGTGTGGTACATTCTGCGAAGGAACTTAAAGTGGAGTAGCTTGTGTCTGCTGTTCAGTGAGACCTCCTTGGTGGCTCTACAACACTGCTCACACTGATCGTCAGTAATGGGTTTGCCCAGATCCCCCTCCCACGCAGCCCGCACCCTAGCGTCAGACACTGGCCCGAGCACACTGCACTGTTTGTATAGCTTTGAGACCAAGTGCGCACCAGTAGGGCTCTGTATCAGCAATCTCAGTGGCGGGGTCGGCTCAGGGGCGGAAGGGAGGAAGGGAAAGTAGCCCTAAGTATGGAGCGAACACACGTCATAACAAAGGTGCCCATAAAGGAGCGGTCACTGAATCAGGCCTCTTCTGATATCGAAAAGGCATGACCCTCTGGGAATAAATTACCGAGGGAGCGAATGTGAAATTTCTCATGGGTACATTGGACCAAGCTTTCCCCTGTTATGGGGAGCAAAGAAGGGTTAGGCAGAGGCAACTCCGGCGAGTACAACCAGTCCAATCCCAGCAACCTACGCAGTCTGCTCCATGCCCAACATGTGGTAGAGACAGTTTGCACATCTCGCGGATCTCGGGGGGGAATCCAGTAGGGA
Source organism: Lissotriton helveticus (assembly GCF_964261635.1). Lineage (NCBI taxonomy): Eukaryota > Metazoa > Chordata > Amphibia > Caudata > Salamandridae > Lissotriton > Lissotriton helveticus. The sequence continues at coordinate 1,005,477,313 of NC_136071.1, read as the reverse complement.
GGATAGTCAGAAGCTGGTGCGGAAGTACCAGATCTGCCTCTGGTTTCAGGTATGGAACACGTGCGTCCGGATGGAACCACACATGCGCGTAGCAGCATTGTGCAACCAGATAGTACAGATAAAAATCTGTGACCCCAAATCGCCCCTGTCGTACGGTAGAGTCAGGGCCTGCCAGGAGACACGAGGAGTCTTGCCCCCACACACGAGTCGTAACAATAACATGGGCAGCTGCGAAAAAAAGTCTTCGTCAGTGGGATAGGGATATTAGTGAAAAGGTAGAGGAACCGGGGAAGGACCACCATTTTAATTATAGCACTCTCCCAGCCATAGACAGCGGAAGACGTAGCCATCTCACAATCTGGGACTCCAGCGAGCTAACCGCCCTGCCGTAGTTAAGTCGAATCATAGTAGCCGTATCTAGATATACATGCACACCAAGATACTTGACCGTGTCGCAGCACCACTCCAGCGGGAACTCGCAAGCCCAGACAGTCGTGCTGGCAGTGAGAGGGAAAATAACTGACTTATGCCAGTTGATGCTGAGTCCAGAGAATTTGCCGAACCTAATGATTTCCGAAATCAGGGGTTCCAGATTGATATGGGGGCATCCGAACGTAGAGAACGGTATCATCCGCATACAGTGAGACTAAGAGGGGGCCCATACGAAACTGAAGGCTGCGGTGTAAGTGTTTCTCCGGAAATTGGTGCACCAAAGGATCCATGGCCAGAATAAAAAGTAGCGGGGAAAGAGGGCCCCCCTGCCTTGTGCCACGAGACAAAGTGAAGGGGACTGAGATAGTGCCGTTCAGGCGCAGCCAGGCAATGGGCCTGGTGTACAGAAGGGCCACCGTAGAGACGAAGCATTCCGGCATGCCCATGCAGCGCATAACAGATAGAAAAAAGGGCCATTCGAGGGAGTCGAACATTTTTTCAGCGTCAAGGCGTATAGCGGCAGCAGGTGTGGAAGGGTCGATCCTATGTAAGACAGTGTACAAGGTCCTCAAGTTAAGGGATGTGGATCTATGTGGCACGAAGCCCGACTGTGCCGGTGAAATGATGGATTCCATCAATAAGGACAGTCGGATCGCTATTACTTTGGCCAAAATGTTATAGTCAGGGTTCAGCAAAGACAGCGGCCGGTAATAGCCACACAATTTAGAATCCTTCCCAGGCTTGGGAAGGAGAATAATGACCGCCTCCCTAAATGTCAGGGGGAGGATGCCCACCTCCAGCACCTCCGCGTACACCTTTACTAGCTGCGGAACCAGGATGCCCTTATAAGCCTTATACAAATTGGCAAAAAACCCATCCAGTCTGGGGGCCGAAGAGCTTCGCAGGGCATCGATGGCCTCCACAATACTGTCTGGGGTAATGGGAACCGACAGAAAGTCCTGCATGTAACGTTCTAAGCATACCAAAGCGATTTCCGCCAGGTAATCCCCCTGCTCACGCAAATCCCCAGTAAGTCTGGAAGTGTAAAGCGTCTTATAATAGGAAAGGAAATGGCCACAAATATCCGGAGTAGAATACAGAGGGACCTCGTCCAGGCCAGTCTTTTCAGTGATGTACCCGAAGTCTCGCGGGGGGGGGGGGTAAAGTATTTGCCAACAATTTACCGGGACGCTCACCCTCTCCATATCGCCGCGCCACATGTTGCTTACTGAGGAACAGAAACTCTTGTTCCGCCGCCTCTCTAAAGTCAAGCATCAATGCTAACCATCTAGCATCACCAGTAGCGGATGTTGCGGCAAGTAATTTGCGGTCTAAAGCAGCGATATCATTTTCAATGCGGTTCAAAGTGGATCGGAGATCCCGCAGGACTCCAGCGGGCTTGGCAATGCAGATCCCTCTAATATATGCCTTAAAGCCCTCCCAGAGTACCGCCCATGTGTTGACAGATCCAGTGTTGATGTCAAAGTGATCTTCAATCGCTTGCCTGACCTCCTCTTGAAATACCGGGTCTAACAACGCGCTGCCGGGGAACCGCCACTGCCTCTCGTAACCCCCCGCTGTGGGAATACTCACTGGTGAATGGTCAGAAAGTGTGCGAGGGAGGGTAAGGATACCATCCAGCCAGCCCGCCACCCTGGGAGAGACTAACCAATAATCTATCCTGGTCCAGGTGTTATGAAACCCCGAGTAGTGCGAGAAGGTGTGCATGCAGTTGGAGCTCAACGTCTATCAGGGAAAAGTGAGCACATATCTCCTTGAGGGCTTTCCGGGCAAGGGGCTTCGTGTCGGGGAAGTGGAAGTGCTGTCCCTAAAAGGGTCTAGTAGTAGATTGAAGTCACCTCCTAGGATCAACAGCCCGGGGTCAAGGGACAGGAGTCGTACCTGCAAGTCATGAAAAAAAGCGGGGGAGTCTACATTAGGGCCATAAACCCCAACCAAAGTAACGTTATGTCCCATCAAGGAACCAGTGACGGTCAGGGTGCCGCCTTCAGTGTCCAATAATGTGTCATGTAGAGCAAAAGGGACTCGCCTGTATATAAAGATTGCAACCCCTCGATCATAGCGACTGTAATTGGAAAAAAACCTATGGGGACCCCAACTTGCCGCAACCGAAGTGTGGTCGGAAGACGACAAATGCGTCTCCTGCGTAAAAACAATATCTATGTTATGTCGTACAATATAATTGAGGACTTGCCTACGTTTCCTAGTGTTGTTTAGGCCTCGGACGTTCCATGTCATCAGCGACAGCCCGGAAGGTCCAGGCACATTCCCTAGCTTAACCATTGAAACATCGTAGCAGCAAATGCTTCCCAATGCTTGCCTGAATCACGCCATACCCTCACAACTGGATCAAATACACTGACAAAACCATATAAACTATACCAACAATCCCCCCCACCCACCACCCAGCCTCCTGCAAGACCCAAAAAAGCAGTCCCCGAAATAACTAAACAGGTGCGTGTACAATGCAACCATTAAGAAATCTATAGAAGCAGAGAGCGCACATAGCAAATCAACCATACAAAATAAAGGCACTACGGTATTCACCATAGGGCATGGCAACGCCACGCCAGCCGGGGGTAACAGAATAAATAACATCATTGCATTAAAGAGAAAGATAAGTGAACATTTTACGCTTATCAGAACACAGTGAACTACTATGAAAAATCAGTCAACCAGTCCTGGATTGGGAAAAAAGCTCGACACTGTTCTGGGAATTCCCCTGTGGCGGGGAGGCAGATCTTGGCTCACCAGACGCCCCAGCACTGTTCTTTTTGTATTCCTGGCAGAATTCCTGCGCCCCAGTCGGAGTGTCAAACACCCGGAACCTGCCGTCCACATCCACCTTTAACCTTGCTGGATACAGCATGCCATATCGGAGACCCAGGTTTTTCAAAGCAGCCTTGACCCCCTGGTATTTATGTCTTGCCTCCTGCACCATGACGGTAAAATCCGGGAAGAAAGGCAGCTTATTACCCTGCCACTGGACGTCTCCCAAGTCCTGAGCAGCGGGGAGAGCGGCATCTCTGTCTCTGAAATTCATGAGCCTGGCAATGATGGGCCTCGGGAGAGGCCCCAGCGATCTGTGGGCGCGTTCAACCACGAAACCCGGCGTGAACATTTCCCTACCAAATAGATCCACCAGAAGTTGTTCCACGAAAGTGTCCATCCGGCCAGTGGCTGTCGTTTCCAGAATTCCATTGATTCGGACGTTGTTGCGGCGACTGCGGGCCTCCAAGTCCTCGTTCTTGATAGCCACGTCCTTAAGGATCTTTTCCATCCTGTCCAGCGGCTTCAAGGAGGATGCAGCTCCGTCCTCGACGTCTGACACTCTAGCCTCAACGACATCCAGTCGCCGATCATGCACTTGGATTTTAGATCCCATGTCTGCCAACTTCTTGTCCAGTTCATCAAACCGGCCATCTAACGCCTTGAACCCGGCTCTCATTTTGGCTAACATGACCGTGGCTAGGGAGGCAGGGTCTGCAACATCGTGAGGGACTGCAGCTTCATCTGACTGACCGGGAGAGACATCCGACGGGGCACCAGCAGCTTTGCCGAATTGCAGCTTACTTTGTTTTGGGTCTTTCTTCATCATCTTGCCAAGGGAGAAAGAGGGGGTCCTGACGATGAAAGATCACAGAGGACAGAGGAGTTATCGCAAATCAGGCGGCGTGATCACAGCTGAACCACCAGGCCACAGGGTGTATTCGGGACAACCACCGCAAATCGGCACACACAATGACTGTGGGCACCAGTGGAGCAAGGAGACGTCCCCGAACAGTAGTGAGAGGAGAAACCCCTGCGATCAGCACAAGGGTGGGCTTGGACATTAGTAGGGTCCCAGGTCTGTGCGGCAAGTGCGCTGTGTGAAATTGCGCCAAGCGCAGCAGTAACGGTGTCTGAGGTAGGCCCAGGTCACTATGCAATAGCAGGCACCGGGACAGAAGCGGGGTTTCAGGGCAGCCAGCAGCCTCAACAGAGCTCCTGCAGAGGGTAGACTGGAACCCACAGCTCAAGGCAAATCTCAGAGATGACTCCCAGGGCAGGCATGCACGATAGCTGCAGGCGACAAGTGAAGCAAGGAGACGTCACCGAACAGCAGTGAGGGGAGAAACCATCGTGACCAGCACAGGGATGGGATCAGGCGATAGCAGGGCCACAGGTCTTCACGGCAGTAGTGGCGTTGAGAATCGCGTCAGACGCAACGGCACTGGTAACTGTAGTGGGCCCAGGACACAGTTCAACAGGAGACATCCAACCCGAATCGGCGTCCCAGGGTAGCCAGCAGCTCCAACATCGCCTCGGCACAGTAGAAATCGGAGCCAGCAACTCGGGGCAATGAGTAGGGACGACTCCCAGGGCCGGCCACCGCAGCTTTCAGGCCGTCATGCACACAGGAGGGGCCGGGGGGGGAGCCAATATGCCCAACCAGCACCAATACCGCCGCCGCCCCCCATCAAGACATCGGGACCTCCCCACAAACCCAACCCCTTACCCGGCCAAACCAAGTACGACAGGCCCTGGCTTGGGACCGCACACAAGGCCCGCAGTGCCCAGTGAGGGTGCCGCCAGCAACGGGGCCCGACCGGAGGAACGGCAGGGGGGGAGAAAAGAGGAAGGCCCACAAGCAGAGAAGTCAGAGAGTGGCAGGCAGTGCCAGGGCAAAAATCGGGGCAGAACTCACCAACCCAACAGCCACGGACTCCATCGGCAATGCTGGCCGCGAGGTCGCGCCAGCCCTCCTCGCTGGCCCACGTTGCAGCTGTCCTGGGGGAAATGGTGCACCGCTCCAGGCATCCGATGCGGCTCTACATGTTCCGGGACCTGCAGGAAGGTGTCCGCAGCGTTAACTGAGCTGGTAACTCAGCATTTACAGCAACATTTCAGCCCGACCGGCAGAGCTTCAGGCGGATGCGGCCATCTCGGTCGCCTCCGTGGCACGCCCCGATTTAAACAATGTTTACATAATGTTCGGGGCATGAGAACTGGGTCAGCAGCCCTGCCCTGCACCAAGTGACCATTGTGAGTGATGAAAGGTGACCTTTGAGCAATGATATAATTGTTGACATCATTACCAATATCGCCTGTGATCTCACTTGTGAATTCATTGGTAGTACATTGTGAGGGCGGCACTGCTTTCAACATCACCTTCAGTAACCTGAAAAAAGGTGCAAACCATAGCTTCAGTAAGTAGTCACAGAAAACATGTAGGGTCCAAACAGTAAGGACTTGTGTTGAATAAGAAGTTTTCTTTATTGGAGAAATATGTAGTTTCGGTGTTCTTCGGTACATTCATGTGTCACAAATTCATATTCTTCACTTCTCAATACTTGATGACTGCCGACACGTGTTTGGCCACACAGTGACTTTTTCAAGTCTTAATTAGTGCTATGTCTCTTAGCACTGGAAGAATATGCTGGACCAAGTAGCAACATATGTAGGTTATGTATCAGAGAGCAGCACTTTAATAGATGACCATAGGTTGCTGTATATTCAGAAAACAACTCCAAAACGTTGGAAACAACAGGTAAAGTATTAGGTAATCAAGACGTAATGTAAGCCAAAAACAGGTACCTTCATAAGCCCCTGAAACTGGCAGGAATCAGTTTCAATCTTGGAAATGTACTGAAGAACACTGAAACTACGTGTTTCTCCAATTAAGAAAACTTCTTATTCAACACAAGTCCTTACTGTTTGGAGCCTAGATGTTTTCTGTGACTACTTATTGAGTGTTATGGTTTCCCTCTTTTTTCATATTTAACATATGGGCTCTCCCAAGTCTAATGTGAACACACACCTTTGGTAGTAGGGTGTGGAATAACCTTATAAGGACCATCCAAAATCAATTCTTTGTGTATACCCACTAAAATGTGTATATTAGTACAAAGTGCGATATGTAGTCCACTACTACCTTTTTTATTATTAACCTTAAATAACCTTCCCTAAGTTTTTTTAATATTATTTATTAACCTGATAGTTCTCATAATGCCTGCTTGCCATGTAAATCCTGGAGAGAATGTGCGTGTGTTTTGTGAATGTGATCTCTCCAAGGTCATCTGGTTCAGTGAATGCAACTGAGGCAGCATCATTACCACGCACTTCCTTGTGGTGCGTGACGCAGCCACCAGGCCTCCAGGGTGGCAACGCTTCCCTACAACAACAGCATAACATGACATTGAATACACCAGCGCCGCCCCTTAGGAACCACCACACCTGAATGAACAGCTAATTCATCTTGCCAAAAGGTAAAAGCCATCAGGGGACAGGAGCCCCAGCAGGAGCCGGGTTGTTTGTTTGCTGCTCGTGCACAGGGAGATCATTAAGAGAACCTTTCCATTCAGTGGCTTTCTCATTTGGAATGCACATGTGCAGGTGATTTTCAGCAATAAATATTCTTGAATGTTCAATAGGCTTCTTCACTCTCAGAGGTTTTGAAACCCACGTTTCCTGTTTGCACACTTATGAAGCATAATACTGTTAATAAGATAGTACAAAATGTCAGTTTTCCTCGTAGTCTGGAGGTATTTAAGTAAGTAAATACGATGTGTTCTTAACTTTATTATGCATTAGTGTCCAGAAAATGGCTCTTTGATATCTTACAAATCCTAAATTTTAAACTTTTAGAATGCCACCCTAATGAACTGACAATAAACTCACGCTGCTTGTTTACGGAATGAGTGTCAACCTTCACACTTCAATAGGGAGTTTCACTAAATTTGCCTGTTAATAAAATACATACACTACGATACATAACCGATCTGGTGGCTCAGTGGACCATATGTATTCACTCCAAAATCTGTCTTTGACCTGATGGTCAAAGCTTTGTTTACCTGCTGGTACACTCGGCTTTTATGCTTGCAAGGTGGATAAAATAAGTACCCTTGAGTTGGACACTAAACGTTAATCTCCAAGGCTTACATTTGTGCCGCACAAATGCACGTGCTGTGTTACAACATACGGGATATTTAAAGTATACGTGTTTATTCTTAGGGCATTTATAAAGATACAAATTGATGATGATTTCAATCAATATAATGGAATCAGTAAAACACTGATGCTAAAATAGTGATTTTGAACATCGTGGGGCAGATTTAGAAGCCACATGCGCCACATTTACACTGCCGTTGTGTCACTTCTGTGACGCAGCGGCGGCATAAACCATGCGTCACGTTGCGCCTTATTTACAACGTTACACATCGAGGAAGATGCCTCATCTTCTAAAGCCTTGCGCCACATGAAACCTGCGTTAGGTTTCATGTGGGCATTCCGGCGCAGGGTGGGCAATCCGTCGCAGGAAAGCCTCGTAAAAGTGACGCAGTGAAATTTAGAAGATTTCACAGAGTCACTTTCACGTCCATGCTGCGCCAAAACCCTGCCCCTGCTTTAGGCAGGCGTAAGGAGTGTTGCAGCATGTTAGGCATAGGGCTCCCCTGAGCATTGCTGGAGATGCGTCGCGCTTGCGACACAACTCCAGCAATGTGTCACCCTTACGCCATAAAATGTGGCACACATCGCCATATCCTTGCTCCATGGTGCGCCGCATTGTAAATGCAACGCATTCGTGGTGGCGCAGGGAGGGAACTGAGTGTCGCTTCTGTTCTGGCCTATCCCTGCTGATTTGCAGAGATGCACCAGAACTCGTAAAACTGCCCCACAGATCCTACAGCTCTGTTCATATCGATCTTCTTATACTAGCTACTTTTGACATGTCCTTTGAGTGCTTTGAAATGGCTTGCAACCGTATAATAATAATAATGACGTTTTCTAGTTAGTGCCTTCTCCCGTTTCTAGGCACTGTAAATATCAGATGTTAATAATACTCAGTGTAATATACCTGGATGGATGGAATACTTAGCTCTTGCCTGGTGTCTAACTCATGACTGTCATATCATTACTGATGTATGTAATTATCATATAATAATCCACATTTGTAAAGCGCACAATCACCCGTAAGGGTCTCCAGGCGCTGGGGGCCGTCGGGAAGATTAAGCAAGCTATTGCCCAGAGTCACATGGTGCTGGGCTAACCTGCCGCCGGAGCCGGGGATCGAACCCTGATCCCCAGATTCCAGCGTCAGTCGCCCTGGCCGCGGCGCCACACCTCTCCCATCATAAGGTTCCATAATTCAAGAGGACGGTGCAGTGATGACTCTACACAGACCCAGTTACCCTGCAAAAACACACCCTTTAGGATTTTATTTTTTTGGGACTCTCACCCATAGACTGTTTGTGACATGCTTCATTAACCCCCTCATCCACAGTGATAATACATTTGCTTAGGCTCAACCTTGCAGTGGGAGGTCTTAATATAGTTTGAGACTGGGCATACACAGTGTAATAATGACTGAATACCCGAGGGTCAATGCGGTTCCAAGAGGGTTAATTGTCACTAGCAAAAGATGCATATTACTAGATGACACCACCTTCAGGAAGTAAAGGCCCCTGAGCGGTTGGCGAATGGCCCCTGATTGGTTGGCATTGTACTGGAGATTGGTGGATTTTAAATATAAAAACAGCCAAGAGATTATCTGAGGAAATATCCATAAAAATGCAGGTGAGTGCAAATCACTTAAAAACAACTGCACACATTACCACTTACAAAAATAGAGACTAGGGGCTAGATGTAGGTAAATCAGATTTACCGCTTCATAAATACCAAATTTTACCGATTCGGTATTCATGAATCGGTAAATCTGATGTAGGTATTCATTCGGTAAAAAATACCGAATCGGTATGATTCGGTATTTACCGATTCTGTAATTGCAGAATCGGTATTTGCCATTGATTCCTATGGGCCTTGAAGCCCATAGGAATCACTGGCAAATACCGATTCTGTAATTACAGAATCGGTAAAAATACAGAATTGCCAAGGGGGACAGGGTGTCAAGGGCATGTATGTGTGCCACATTGCACACAAGGCAAAAACTGGGGTGCTACAGGGTGTCAAAGTGACACCCTGTCCCCCTTGGCAATTCGGTATTGCCCCTAAGGGCATGTATGTGTGCCACATTGCACAGGTGTACATGTACACAGAAATTCGTAATTTACCATGCAACAGTATTACATGGTAAATAACGAATTTCTAAGGGCCTGTGGCACTGTAAACTGTGCCACCTACATTTGGAATTACAGAATCAGTATATTTACCGATTCGGTAATTTTACAGAATCGGTAAATATACCGATTCTGTAATTTTCAGCCCCCTACATAGCAAAACGCAAATACCGGTCGGTAACGGCCCAAATGGGCTGTTACCGACCGGTAATTGGTGCCCTACATCGGGCCCTAGATGAGTTAACCAAGAAACTCTAGGAATTTAAAGAACTCCTCACACAAACCAGGATTTCTAAACTCCAAAGCAATGTAAAGACATTTTTCCACACAAATCTATATCCATATACAACAACAGGTTACTACATCACAAATAAAATTGTTGGTGGAAAAACCGACAAATGGTGAAGAGTTGATGACTGGTCATCAGGTTTGGAATAGTGGGCAAAAGGTAAATTCACAAGGAAGGACTTACTTGGGACCGTACAATCACACAGTACAATTTTTTCAAACCCTCAACGCCACCCTCCTACCCCTACCGACCTAACCAATAATGTCAATTTCCCACTTAGCAATGGCAACCCCATTAGAACAGGGCTGAGGACAGTACAGGTAAAATAACAAAGGGAACATCAAGATCCATGGGAAGATAATGCCCCACAAATTCATACCAAGAGTATGACAAAAGAGTATGGGTCAGGAAAAGGCAACACATGAAATCTGGGACCAGGAACAAGCAACACACTGACTTTGTGATCTATCTATCTAATAGAATTCTAACTGAAACTCAGATAATTGTATTAAAGAAAGGAATAAGTTTTATACCGAGTCTAAACCTTGATATTTTCAAACTGAGTTCTGAATTGGTTGAGCTATTCCAGAGGATCAGGCTCTAGACCTATTTTGATAAGTGAGACCTCCAAGACAAACCCAATACTAACAGAGGACTCTGGGAAAATCATTTTTTCACCCCCTCCTTCTGCTATACCAGTATAGATTATTACTTTTGAACAGGCAGTTATAAATGAGATCAAAAATATTGATACTACTAAAATCCTTACTTTCCACAATCTAGCTGGAGAAGAGAAGGTTGCCCTAGATTACCTACGCAATGACAATAACCTCATCATGAAATCTGCAAAGGGTGGGGCCATAGTATTGCAAAATTAGGAAGATTACATTAACAAGTGTCACAGTTTGCTTTACAACACTACAAGTTACTGCTGGTTGGAGAATGTCTCCAGGGATCAGGTCAGCGTAGCAGCGTAGCAGCAGTAAGCAGTCTTTCAGGTTAGCACCCCAGCAGAGTGGCAGTCCTTTCAGCAGCACAGTAGTCCTTCTTCCTGCCTGAATCTTCCACACGTCCAGAGGTGCATTGCAGAGTTTGTGTCTGGGGTCCAATATTTATACCTTTGAAGAGGGAGAAGCTCCTAGAGTTTTCTATTTGAAGTGCACAGGATTCCTGCCTCTCCTGCTCTGGCTCCAGACTAACTATAGGAGGCATGCAATATTTAGTGTGAAAGCAGGACAGCCTATTCAGGTGTATCTGAGGTTGCGCTTAACTCCGTCCTCCCATCCTGCAAGTGATGGACCACCCAGGCACAACTAAGCTCTCTAGGAGGAATACACAAAGACCTACTGCCAACTACGCCCATATATGTGACCCAGAGACAGGCTGTAAGCCTTAAATGGTCAAGGGAGGAAAATGTAAACTTTCTTGAAGTGTCATTTTTAAAATTGTTATTTAAAATCCTACGTGACCATGAGAGAGGACTTTTTATTACAATTCCAAGGAAACCAAACATGAACTGTTTAACTGTTCCCACTTGAAGTTACAGCTTATTCAAGTGTAATAGGATAACACTATTATTATCCTATGGGAGAGGTAGGCCTTAAAATAGTGAAAAATGAACTTAAACTTTTCATTATCAGGGCATGTAAAACTTAAAAGTACATGCCCTACTTTTTAAATACATTGTAACCTGCCTTATGGGCTGTTTCGGGCCTATCCTTGTTGTGACTTATATCTATTAAAAAGGAAGGTTTGGACCTCAGCACAGAAAGGCAGATTAAAACTGCACACATGGGCTGCAATGGCAGGCTTGAGATATGCCATTGTGGTTAAGTAGGTGGCACAATCAGTGCTGCAGACCCAATAAACACATTAGTAGCGTTTAATTTACATATCCTCTGCACATGTAGTGCCACTTTACTATGGACTTATAAGTACAGCAAATATGCCAACTGGGGATAAGCCAATGTTACCATATTTTAAGGAGGGAGTACACACCTTTTAGCACTGGCTGCCAGTAGTAAAGTGCACAGAGTATTTAGGCCAACAAAAATGAGATCAGAACAATTTGGAGGAGTAAGGCAACACATTTGGGGGAAGCCCACCCTACGGCCGACAGTTGTTAACATACCATTGACACTGAGCGATATGATTAATAATGTCCCAGTAGAGGAATGTGGTGGAATGGTTCCAGCAAGAATGCAGGTTGTTGGCTAGGATGTGTGGTCACATAATAAGCAGGCCCAAAAATAAACAGTCCCCAGCAAGCTGGCTCTACCAACTGCAGTATAACGTAGATGAAGGAGGTGTTTGATCCTATTCAGATCCATTGACTGTCGGGGGGGATACATGGAGGAACTTTGGAACAAGATAAATGAAGGGCTTGTGAGGGCAAGTGCAAGAGACTGTGAACAGCTTCTATGGATATTATCATGGTGAGGAAGTCAAACACTTGCGTTAAAGGCCAGCACCAGCCAGAGACATTAACAACACTGTGTATGTTGGGACCGGGATGAATAAATGGGGAAAGTCATGGATCCCAACCTAGCACCCTGTAGTGATGATACACGTGAAACAGTAGGGTGGGTTATGACAGCCATCAGCCACTCAATCCTAGGGGCCCCTGAATGTGAGCTGCAACATCCATTTCTGAGTCTGGGTCCGCCAGGAAAAGACTAAGGTGAAGCATGAATCAACAGTCAGAAACAGGAGCCAGCAGTAGCAGGTAACAGCAACAGGGCTGACCAATTAATACAGTAAATATACAACATTGTTCAAGGGGCAGAGAGGGGAACACAAACCATTTGTAATTTCTCTGTGGCAGAAGTTAAGAAATCAACAGTCAGTTGTAGAATCTAGAACCATATGTGTAACATAAGAGAGAAGGATACCAGTTCACATCCACTAGGTGCTCAGTTGCTGTCAATGGAGAAGTTGCTGGGGCAGGGAGAGGAGTGACAGCCTACCGCCTATGAAACAATCAGATACGCTGATTTTCTTTCATGTGTGATCTGGATTTAACCCTGTCCATGGTCAGCACCTCAACTAGCTTGTGCAACCCCTCCAATTTGACTTGTTGGCAACAGAGCTTATTCTGCGTGTTGTGATAGGCAGGGTGGTGCTGACTATCTGTCTTGTCACAGGTTAGGTCGTTTGTTGTGGCAAGGTGTTAATGTTTCTTTCTTCCTCCCAGGTGCTCCAGCACGTCGTATTCTTCAGTCATGATGTCTACTGTGACACCCAGAGTTACTATGTCTTAAAGGCCATCATTAAAATCCTTTTTCTTCAGTGTGACGTGCAGTGCTCGAAATTTCTTCCTTTGATGTTGGTGATGAAGGGGTAATCAGCAGTAGTGTGGATTGTACGGCCCTGGAATAGCATGGAGCTCTCTGTCCTTTTTGGGTACGTGTAAGACCTGGTGTTGATGCAGTAGGAAAAAGGCTAAAATGATACGTGGATGCCTGCGGGGGAAACCTTTTCACAAATGTATCTCATCTACCCTACTAAATTTCAATTGTTTAGAAAAAGGGCACTCCATCATCTGTGAAATGGTGTCTGCCATGAAGGTCAGCAAATTGCTGTTCTCCATATTCTCTGGGGAGCCATAGTTACTGATAATTATCTTGCCTAGGTTGATCCTCCAAGACAATGAATTTGCGCCGCAGGGGCCACTCATCCTAGCTCATTCATGCTGTAAAACAAGTTTGCTTTCCAGGTCACCTATTTTCTGTTCAGTTGAGTCTCGTTGTTTGTTGAAGGATGAAACATCAATGCGCAGGGGCGTTATATTCTGAAACATATCTGGCATTCTAGAGTCCATCTTCTGTATGGCTGTGGTTTGTCAGGAAAGAATCCAGTGTAGTTTCAGAAATGTTGGCAGTATTCTATTTATCTTGCCTATGGTCCTTATAAAGGCTTCTGAGAACAGTAACTGTAATGCAGGCCTCCTTTAGAATATGGAGACAGTAAAGAAGACAGCCAGCAAGTGAATTAGTGTCACAGCACTGGCCGTTCATGACGGTCAGATGACCTCACTGGCCTATCATCTACAGGGATTACAAGACCACTAGCTATGTCAGTGCTGGGAGTTAAGGAGGATCTGTCAGATGCGTACCCATTCCAAAGGCCTACTATCACCCACACCAGTTCATGCAATACACAGAACAGGGTTCATACCATTTCAGAAGGAAGTTCAGGTAAAAGTACACTTCATATCACGCAAATGGAGGACCCCGGACACTCTTCTGGTTTACCAGAAAGGGCGCAGTGTGTTGCACGAGTTTTGCTTGCCTCTCCTATGGCAGCTTTGATATGGGTCCTCCATCATTGCTGCCCAGCCTGGTACACCTTATGTCTCATACACCTTTCCAATAACCGGGGCTGTCCCAATTTGGGACAGTATCCAGGTAATCCCTGCGCTAATTCCAGGCAATTCCCACAACAATCCGAATCGAGGTGCCCTCTGTCAAAACTTAAGCATTTCACCATTCCAAAAGTGGTCTCCGGGAGGGTCAAAGGGCCTCTCAGTGCACTTCAGGGCATATCTGACAAAAAATATAACTTTCACTATTATAACTATTGTTAATTCCACTTATACATACCTCCTTGGGTAAATATAGGTGGAGTTAGGAAGAGTAATTCTGGACGTATCTTCTGATGTACTGAGGCTGATAATGTCGACTTTGGTACATTGACATACAACACGTCCGCGGTCTGACTGTCGACCCTTGAATAATATTTACCCTTTCATAGCAATGCCAATTAGTGATATGTATTGGCCATTCAGGACATGGGTTCCTCTGTTATGCTGGGAATGGAATAATGGTGGTAATGCTTGACATACTGGGGATCCATAATATGATGGATTTTACCCCTGGCATTATGATGCTTCAGGCTTATAGGAGGTCATTTGTGGCACATTTAAAGCATCCATAGTATGATGATGCCCCCCAAATATGGCTCTTCTTAGCATACTAGCTGCAATATTTAACTGATTGCTGACATCTGTGGCTTTATGCGGCCCACCACTAGCAACATGTTTACACTAGAATATGTTGGCAACTCTTTGCATATTGAGGACATGTATGACACAACTTGGTGCCCGACCCAGTGGAGGTTGTTGGATACTCATTAAATGGCAGAACATGACAAAGGGTTAGAGAATACTGAGAGACTGGGGCTGGTATCCAGGGGTATGGAAACAACAGGAATCTCTGGATGCTCTGCTGATTCTCTCCCAACCTCAAATAAATAATGGGGGGACATTGAGTGTGTCCTAAATACAAATATTTATTTGCTCAGCAAACAGCAAATCACAGGTAGGTGTAAGGATTTGCTGTGAGACATTACCTGGACTAAACGACTTTGTTCCAATACTTTGAATTGTTGAAGTAGTGATAGTGTTATCCAAGGTGTCACTAATGTGGAATGGAAAGCCACACATAAGTACACCAAAAACATGACAGCTATTCCAAATTCAGTAACGCAAGTAACAATCACATCACTGATTAAACTGTGTAAGAACAACTATTGCCTTTCCAACTAAACCAACAATATAAAAATGCTTTCCAAAGAATTTGAATCCAAAATTCTATTGCTCTTTGTTTAAATTACATAAACAAATACAAATAACCTCAGAAGCTTGGCTGAGCACTCCTTGTGTGCAGTCAACAAGTACTGAACTACCATGGCACGGATGCTACACAGGACAGGTGTATGCAGTGCTTAATTTGAGACGGTGGTTTCCTATGCTTGGCACCGGCACTTAATGCTGAACACTGGCACTTATGACAGTCCTCCACATGGTGGCTCTGTTTGTCTAATTTTGGGTTGAGCACAACAGTTGTTTGATAACTGAATATACATTAATAATACCTGCCACCCAAGTCATTCTCATAGGTTTGCATGGCTTGGAGTAGTCTTAACTGTCACACCTATAGGAATGTGATGGTTAGTAGTTATGCTGGTATTGTCATTTGCAGCGATGGCAGGAGTAACGGGTGGCGCAATCTCAGTGCTCTCCTGACAAGGACGCTGGCACTTATTCTTTATTTATTTTATTTTATTTTTACAAATTAAGTATTGGGTGCATGAGGCTGGTCACATTGACGCTGGGTGAAGACATTGGTTATTGCCAACTTTTCTCTATCTGCTTTTTCTTTCATTGAGACCATATAGCTCCAATATTGCTCGTCAGACACATGGAGACGTAAAGATTTGCTTGAGAAGTGAATTATTTTCAACAGGCGTGCTGCCAGGTTTAATTTCTTGTAGGGGGTAAATCAATAGCACCCATGTTCCTATACATAAAACGAAATTGACATTTTTTTACTGTGTCTAATTGGCAGTGTCTGTTCTAACCCAGTATGTTTATCAAACAGTGTGACTGGTAGAAGGCATCACAGCAGCTGCAGTTGTTATCCAAATTATATGCTGCCTAATGCAAAAAAGAGCAGAAGACATCTGGTTTGTGTAACTTCCATTTTCTAGACATGTTCCAGCTGGTTTGGATTAAAGAGACCTATTTTTATACGCAATGGTTTATTTTAGACATCACACATTGTCCGCACATGCTGTTTACATTAATAAATGAAACGCTGCCTATAGATGGGAAGCGGTTTCATGATGATTGCAGTGACCCTTGTACAATGGATTTAAAAGGAAACAATTTGATAAGGGGGGGGGGGTCGGGTGATACTGACCACAGCTGGCTCTTCAGGAATTGTGGAGTGAAGTCCTTCAATGATGGAGCACTGAGATGTCCCATATATTTGCCTGTTCTCTGCTGACATCAGTAAAGAGCAGCCAACTGTATGCAAATACAAATTGATGCTGTTCACAAAGTGCAAACCCGTTGCTTTTATTAATTTTTCTTATGTTATACTGTAAGCTCATTAAGATAAAAGCAACTGTTGCGCACCCCCGGCAGAGCGTATAAATACGGTGCCACCTTGTGGGCTAATTTTGTGATATATTTAATAAGCTGGTCTACAGCTATTTGCAGAATAATGATTTTACTGTTATACTATGACTTTAAATAGAGGACTGTTCCAGGGCTGTGCCTACAGGGGATGACATAATTACTGCAATTGGAACCTCACGCTGGCACGTGAAGGGTGTCACATGCTTTCTATAAAAAGACTCGCTGCAAGTCTTAGCCCAAGTTGCAGTGTACCTGCGCCCCCCCCCCCCCCCCCCACCCCACCCCGCCTCCCCCTCCCCCCACAGACAGATGTTGGCGCTCCAGCTGACTTCCCACAGGCCTCTCTCACTCAGTTACAGTAGGTGCTTCTACTAATGCGTCCTGCACTCTGCACCCAAAGTTGAAACTTGCATTTTTAAGGTATCGAAATTAAATGTACTCCTACTGCATAAGAACTTCGAAAATCATAATCTCAAGTAGAATGAAGTCTGTTTGAACTGGGTTCAATGTATTTTAATAGAGACAAAACATTACCCATGTATTTTTCTACATATTTGGCACTTTAATATTTCAATAACAATTGCTAATATTTAGAATTGTGCTTCATTACTCATTCAATAATGCAGAAACCTTTCTCAGTTTGCACCTTTTGTAAATCGGGTATCGCCCAGTGGAGGAGCAATTAGAATTGTGGCTTTTTTGCATGAATTTCTAGCATACTCGTACTAAATTCTTATCTAAAACCATGTTGAAATATCAAAAGAATGTCATCTTCTTTAACTACCATCTCAATTTCTTCATTTACTTACATTGGACTGATTGTAGGATGATGGCTGCCAACCGTGGGTAGGCGTCATTGACGTGATAAATCACATTTAATTTGCGGTGAGAGACGTTACCTAAAGGCTTCCGCTGGCCTCCTTGATTACTATGGTACTCATTTATGAAAAGTGACGCATCACTGCGAGAAAACAGAGATGCATCACATTTCATTGCGCCCTCCTTCCGACACCAATGATGCATCATATTTACAGTATGGCGCATCATGTTGCAAAGAGTTACAGATACGTCAGTATTTCTGACGCATCTGTAGATGCAAACATGACGCATTTCTGGAGTGCGTAGCAAAAGTGACGCAACTCCAGCAATGGGTCATTTCACATGGGCAAGTCCCATTTCAAATGGGCCTGCATCAGTGTCACGCCTGCTGTGAGGCAGGCGTAAGGTATTGACGCATTTGCGTCCTAGAAGTGGCGCAGTGAAATCTCATAGATTTCACTGCGTCACTTCTACGAGGCGTATTTGCTTCAGAACGCTCCTCCCCCTGCATACATTATACCTCGGGCAGGTATAATGTGGCGCAGGGGTTTACAAAGTGACGCATCTACCTAGATGCGTCACTTTGTAAATATGATGCAACACAGTGCATTTTTACGCCGTTGGTGCATCACAAAAAGCGATGCACCGGTATCGCAAAAGTGACGCAAGGGCTCATAAATAAGCCCCTAGGTATTGAGAGGACCTAGAAGTGTCCTGAAAGCTGCCTCAAGAGGTTGATTAATGGTCTTATAGTCTCTCTCACTTCCTTGGTCCATGAAGGAAAAGCACGTTGGCAACAGGGAGGGTTCGTTCTTACCCTCCTCTAATAATATCAAAAGATAAGGTAAGGAAAGAGGCCAGCAAATGAGGATAAACAGCCTTTACAACAAGGTTTTTACCTCATTGTAAATTTACCAGGCATTTTTTAGCACACATATGTTTACCAAGTGCATGCCTTTACAATATATGCCTTTACCACGCATTTAAGATAAGTTGGGTTAGTGTGGGGGGTCCCCCCACAAATACATAATTTTAATAAGTAAAAAAATGCATAGTAATGGCATGCATTGTAAAAGCATAGGCGTGGTAAAAACATGTGTGGTAAAAAATACAATGTAAAGGCATGCAATGTATTTCCCTGCATTGTGCTGTTGTACAAACGCAACTGAGATAATCTTAAAACGTTTGAAATCCTTCGTGAATTCCCACATCACAGTTTGTCTCACAATGTTTGGGGCATCCCTCCCTAAGAGGCCACCTCTTCAGTTCGAATGTTCCAGCTGCACTTCACTTTTTCCTTTAGTCCAGCCACGTGATACAAGGCGCGTGACTACACACCGGCAGCCCTCATTACTCAGTCTCTGATCCTCAGCACCACCTTGGAAGGGCAATGCTTAGCTTGCAAAACATAAAGAACATTTTTATTTCCTCCCCTGTGGTTCCTGAGTGTGTTTTTTAGTTGGCCCTGCACTCTTTGCATGTATTACAGAAAAGCTATACCTAGAGGTTTACATCAGCATCACCAAAGAAAGGAATCAGTCACATGTAGGAATGGAATAAGGGATTGGGTGAAACTGTGTAATAAAGATTTTGTAACATCACACATTATCTTTACGTCTCCAGTTTGTAACCAGTACAGATGTTTCAAAGCTGCACCCACTCTTAGTGACCACAGCCAGAAGAGTTATCAGGTGCCAATGTTTATTGTAGAAAACCCTATAAAAACAGTAAAGTGGAGAAGTGTCAAGCACGGAAACAATGTGCTGTCATAACAGGCCTTGCATGATAGCCACAAGGGCAATGTATGGTGCTTTAACCCCTTCTGCGCTCATGACGAGCTGAGCTCGTCACGAGTTGTGCCGCTCGCACGCTCATGACGAGCTCAGCTTGTCATGTATTGCGGCTTTTTGAAAAAAGCCGCGCAGCGCGAAAATAGCCACCGCACGCAAGCGGTTAAAAGAAATTGGTCACTGGACACAGGGAGGAAATACAAGTGAATAGCCAGGGAGGGAGCAGCTCTTATAATGTGAAGAAAGACTTCACAACATTCACCCTCTAAAGCAGCCATATTGCAGTATAGCACTCCTTAAATAAGGGTTAAACTTTGCCCTAATTTCAGAAGTGGCTTTGATATAAACCAAATGTAGGCGGTCACACAGGCAGAGGGTGACCTGAGTGGCTCTGCTCTGATTTTCCGACCGCCATCCTAATAGACCCCTTAGTTCCACGCTCACGCCGCTCAAGCTGTTGGGATCCAGCAGATGATGCAGATACTTAAGAGGGCACCGGTCTCAAGGTGTCACACAAAGATGGTGTGGGTCCCTCACAGGAGGTCTTTGATATCCATGAAACCTTCACTGGAGAACAGGGGGCAAGCCAACAAGCCCTTTAAGTAGTCAGCCCAGGCCAATTCAGGAAGGGTGCACAGTCCCTCCCAATGGCAGCAATCCTCCTCGTGCACAACAGATTCCTCTGGCAGTATGCACCACGCAGTTCCAGAATATCCCATCCCATGTCCCCACAAGTGTATCTCTGCCCTACTGAAGTATAGCACCAGTAGTTATACGGAAGTGTGCCTTTGAAGTTGGGGGTGATTCCAAGGGTTTCCTTTTGAACCACAGATATCTCTCCTAAATTTCAGTCCTGTCTTTCATGAGGCCTTGTAATGCAGATCTTACTCTTTAGTTAGGCCATGATTTGGCTTCCCAGAGGCCAAGTGTCAAAACCTCTCGCTTCAATCTATACCACCAGGCTCTCAAATGGCAGAGGTCTGTCATTCCAGTTGCATGCCCAGTGTTTATAGCTGTTGCTGGGGAATGCACAGATGTGCTCCCTCAGTCTCCAGCGTAGACGGGAGTCAAACTAAAAGGCACACAAAGAGTTTTAGATCAGATAAATGACCACTTTCTAGAAGTGGCATTTCTAAGCTATTAATGACAAATTCATCTTTACCACAGGGGAGGGTTTGCCATTGTGAATACAATAATAGGAAACATGATGAGGGTGCTCCACAGTAAGCCACTATTGCAGCTTGAAGTGATTTTGCCCATTACCCCATGTTAACGTATGGGAAGCGTAAACCTCTTTGGTAGTGAAAACAAACATGGGTATTCTTTACAACCTGGGCAGGGAACACACATGTGCACCTGCCCTGCCTTTCACCAACCACTTGCTTCATCCCTCAAGACTTATCATAGGAGTAGTCTAAGTCCCTCAGGATTGGCCTGTTGTTTAGAAAGGCCAACCGGAGCATACGTGCGATTGCGCACACACAGGCCTGCAATGGCAGGCTTGACACATGTTTAAAAACATGATAGGTGCAAGTGCACATACACAGGCCTGCAATGGCAGGCTTGAGACATGTGTAAAAGCCTCAGGTAAGCACCACTTCCTAATGTGTGTAGGAAGGGCGTGTGCACTTTCACACTGCATTTACAATGGGAAAGTGCCCAGAGTGCTAAGGTCACAAGCAGAAAATCAGCAAAACGCTGGTGTTGTTCCATTGGAAGAGCCGACCTCCTAGGTAGGGAAAAAGCACATGGGGGTTCCTCTCTACCAACTCATGGAGCACCCATATATACCTGACCTGCCTTTAGCCTACTACTTGCTCCGCCGCTCTGGGTTTATACTAGCGGTGCTCTAGTGGTAGTGGAAGGGGCCCACTCAGGGCAGGCTAACTATTTAGAAATGCCAACCTGAGCATAAGCGCAAATGCACACCCACAGGCCTGAAACGGCAAGCTTGATACATGTTTGAAAGGGTATTCGAGTTGTTGGCACAGTTAGTGCTGCATCCCACTATTAGCCAGTGCAGTACCTGCCCTGGGTATGTGGTGTACCTTGTTACATGGAAGTCACAGGTACAACACCTAAACCAATCAATTAGGCTTCACTTCCTAGCACGTATATGAAGGGTGTGCGTGCTTTTACACTGCATTACAGTGGGAAAGCGCCCAAAGCCCTAAGACCATGAAAAGAGAATCAGGAAAAACCAGGAGAAAAAAAAGCAAAAGGTTTTATGGAAATCCCCTAGGAAGGGCCATGTCCAACAGCAGCATTACAAGCACCAGAATGCAAAGGGAAAGGAACTGGGGAACAAGTAACATACACTAAACAGGGATCAGCCTGACATAACCAATACAGTCATCAAACATGTGCTCCATGACCAGGTCAGGGCTGAATTTATTCTCATGTAAGTCGCTTATCGAGATGGTCACACAATTCAAAAAATCCTGGTAAACAAACAAGGTAGTGATCAGTGTAGGAGCAAAAACAGAGCTTGTGACTAAGTAGCACCTGCGGTGTTGCAAGAAACCATGAAGTGATTGCGGCACGTGCCCCTTTCCTGCATCCCTTACCAAAGCAAATGCTCATTGAAGAGCCAAGAGAAGGAACAAATAAATTCCTCTCTCAATAAAATAGGTACTCTGTGAATCAACTATAATCAGGATGTTCTGTTTTCTTTCTTGTGCAAAATGAATGTGCACATGCCTTTCCTCTCTTCACTATAAAGAACAACCTCGACAGCAGTGCTGGCTGCAGTTTAGAATGCATTATTCACTGTCCTGACCCAGGGCCGGACTGGGATCGCAAATCAGCCCTGGCAATTACATCAGACAGGCTGGGGGTCGGTGAGGGGGTGGCTGTAACACTGGTGCTGCACTTTTGTTACACGGGGCCAATTTTGCAGCACTGCTGCAAAACCAGCCCCCAGGAACAAAAATGCTGCCACAGGTCCGAAACCAGTCCCCACCCTTCCGGCCCACCAAGGAAACGCCTGGTGCCCGCTATGGCCAGTCCGGTCCTGCCTGAAACAAAGTTCTAAACCTGTGCAGGCTCGGACACTTGAGAGCAAATGGCATCCTTGCCATAATTGCAATGCTTCAGAGACTTAAAAATGGAACTGCTGCAGCGCTAGCCCAAGTTCAGAGCGTTACACCACTGACTTATGAGCATTTATTTACTTTTGACTCAGCCGAAGCAGATGCCTGGACTCCGGAATGGCCGGGCGCCAGGTGTTATTCATTTTGCTGAGCCGCACAGGCCGACATCCCAGATTTACACGTCAAACTCATAAATGAGAAGATTGGCACTAGGCGAGCCCGCTAATTTGACTCCACCAAAGCAGAGAGTGACTTCGGAATACCCAGGCACCACTACGCAAGGGTGTTATTCGGTCTGCTGAGCCGGGCCCATATCCCAGATTTAAAAGCCAAATTTGCAATACATAAATGAGAAGACTGGCACTAAACAAGTGCTAATCAGCTGATTACAATACTTTGAAACATGCAATCGTACTGCATTATTTTCTGGCTGCAGCCCAGGAAAAGAGGTTGAATCAGAATCAAAACCACAATAAGGTGAAACGAACTCCTGATGGAAACAGTAACGGGAAGTACATTTGCAAGCTCGTTGCCATTATGATTTTATAGGACAGTTAGTGTGCCGCAATGCACATCCACAGCTGAAGCCAACACATCTCAGGCTAATTGTTACACTAGTATGCAGCATCTTTTGCTTTGGGTTTTACACGCTCACCAAACAACTCACTTACTTACCTGGCTGCATGATAACAATCGAAGAAGCTCTTTCCAATGCGTGTGTGAGCAGTGCAGCCTACACTCTCTTCGTGCCGCAGGTCAAAAAGGAGAGAGAGAGCGAGAGAAACACAGCCTCCTCCCACCCTTGCGCTGTCTTACATCACATGCTCACTCGGTCAGAGGCCCCTAGCAACTATTGTGGTGCACATGCAGAATATCTAGGGCCTTATTTATGAAGGCCTTGCGCCGCCGGTGCGTCATTTATTTCCCATGTTAAAAGTGACGCACCGGCGGCGCAAGGCCTTCATAAATAAGGCCCCTAGTTTTTAATGTCGATATACAAAAATATTAAGTTGCAAATATCATGATACGGGAATATCGACAGCAAGAATATCTTGGTCCAGAATATCGACTTTAAGGTAAGAAATATTGTTTTTTTTAAAATATCTAAGTCAATAATATTGTTTGCAAAAATATTGTTGTTTAAAATATTGATTTTTATATTAGTGTTATATATTTTAATATGTATTTTGAAAGTATGTGATCTAATTTTTTTAAATAAGTATTGCTTTTGTTTTTAAATATATGTGTTACATTTTTAGTAGTGATTATTTTATGTTAATAAAATTTTGCGTTTTTTAGTTCTGTAGCGGGTTGTGGATTTTTTTTTTTTTTTTTTTTATTGTAAGACTTTATTTGCATTTGCCAGATCCACAATATTCGTGTAACAGTACAGAAAGAAGGAACTTATAAGCAGTCACAGTTTCATAATATAACACAGCTATTCAGCCGACAACCTTCCGGTCCGGCAGCAAACGTTTGGCACATGACATCAGGCAGCCAGAATACATCAGCAGTTAGTACGTCGTCTTATGTTTTTTTTTTTTTTAACTGTAGAAAACAAACAACTCAAACTTTAGACTGCTGCCAAGAAGGATAGATATAGATTGTCAGTTCATTCATCCCTAATGTCGTAAGCTATGCCCAGCTACCTACAATGTAATCACACCCCCGCCCCAGGAATGCTCGATTGGAACTAAGACTCAAAAGCCCCTTAATCCCCTGGCCAACCGCCCTCTTCCCATAGGCCTAATCTTCCAGCTCTTCGTCATCGTCTGAGCTGTCTCCCTCATCCTCTGAAAGTGGTTCGCACAGGTCCCCTCTATATTTATTCCACGCCATCCAAAGCGCATTCCATTTGCGCGGGTTAGCCCTCATTTTGTACACAGCACTTTCAAGCAGCATCAGTCTGTCCATAGTTCTACTCCATAAAGCCAACGTAGGTGTTTCCGCTACTCCCCACCTTTGCGCGATGTCGCGTTTGGCCACCATGGTTCCAATCGTAACCCATTGCTGTTTCCGACGTGTCAGATCCGTCCCCTCCCATATGTGCAGAAGACACAGACGAGGGTCTGGGGTTAGTGATGTGTCGAGGGCCTGGGAAATGGTGCGCATGATTTGCTGCCAGTAGGTCGAGATATTCGGACAACCCCAGAGCGTGTGTAACAATGTTCCTTCCTCCCCACACCCCCTAAGGCAAAACGGGGTCTCCGCCCTGTGCATTTTGTGCAGTGCGGTCCTGGTGTAGTAGACCCTATGTAATATTTTAAGCTGTATCAATCTGAACCGGGTTGACACACCCGCCTCTCGTGGCGACGCTAGGGCGGTATTCCAGTCAGTCTCATCCAGGGAGCCTAACTCAGATTCCCACCTCTCCTTCAGTTGCTGCAGGGGATCGGGTAAATTGTTCAGTAACTTGCGATATGTGAGTGATGTTGCGCGCGCTTGCATGTAGTCTGTGAGAAGTCTGTCCTCCAGAGGCGAGGACTCCGGGACTGTAGATCCCGGCTCAATGACCGCCATAAGTGCATGTCGTATTTGTATATATCTGTAAGTTTCAGTAGGGCTCAATGCATACTGTTGTTGCAGGTGTTGAAAAGGGATCATGCCAGCAGAAGTCCACAGGTCTCCCACCGTCGAGATGCCAATAATGTCCCACTGGGTAAAGCCCTGACTCGATCTGAGGCAGCCAAGTTGTTTAGTGTCCCACAGTGGAGTGAGTTTGGTTATGACGCCCTTCCATTTAAGCCGTGCCAGTGCCTTGTGCCATATGACGACTGTGTGTTTGGTCGGACCAAGTAGTGTCTTCGCGAGGCTAGGTGTATATAGCAGGGCCAGCAAGCTGTGTGTTCCCAGTTGTATTCTGTCCGAGAAATATGCCGGGTCATCCTGTGGGGCATGTATCCAAGAATTAATAACCTTGAGCTGTGATGCCCAGTAGTAGAGCTCCACATTCGGTAAGGCTATACCCCCATCGTACCACCCACGGTTAAGCTTAACGTGCGCTATTCTGGGCGGACGTTCTCCCCATAGCAATTCGGTCACCAATGCTGTCACTTTTCGGAAATATGATGGCGGGATCAGGACTGGGGTGTTTTCCAGTACATACAGGAGGCGCGGCAGCGCCATCATTTTGAATAGCGCCGCGCGCCCCAGCAGTGTGAGGGGTAAGGTCTTCCAGTGTCGTACATCCACCCGCAGACGGGTAAGAGGAGGTGTTAAGTTTAGTTCGTGGAACGCATCCGCGTCACTAGTGACCTGAATGCCCAAGTACTTAAAGGAGGCACGGGCTATACCCAGCGGGCAGCTACAAGGGAGGAGCGGCGCCGGGCCTTTCAGTATATAAACCACTGATTTCGTCCAGTTGATCATGTATCCGGAGTGCAGGCCGTGCGCATCACAGATTGCCAACAAATGCGGAATGCCCACCTCCGGTTGAGACAGATAAACCAGCATGTCGTCGGCATACAGGGATATCCTGTCCTCCCAAGCGCCCCCCCACGTCAGCCCTTTCAGTAGTGGAGTAGTCCTAATGACTGTAGCCAACGGTTCCAACACCAGGGCGAATAGTAAGGGGGACAGCGGGCACCCCTGACGCGTCCCTCTGGCCAAGGGAATCTCTCGAGAGATGTGGCCATTGGCCGCCACGTGCGCCACCGGCTCTGTATACAGCAGTCTGATCCATGAGATAAATTTGGGGCCAAAGCCCATACGAGCCAGAACCGCGAATAAGTATTGCCATTCCACCATGTCAAAAGCCATTCTGGCATCCAACGAGAGAATGGCCGCCGGTTCCAACAGCAAGTGGGCTCGCGCCAACACCCCATGTACACGCCGGAGATTGAGTGCCGTGCTTCTGTGCGGCATGAAACCCGATTGATCCGGATGGATCAGATCTTGCAAGTGTGGGGTCAGCCTGTTTGCAATTAACTTCGCCAGAATTTTGGCTTCCACATTGAGCAGTGAGATTGGGCGGTATGACGCGCAGTCCGTGGGCGATTTACCCGGTTTCGGGATAGTTACTATGGTCGCTATCCGCTGATCCCGGGGCAGAATCCCCGTTCCCCGACACTCCTCAAACATGGCCAGCAGCGGTGAGCACAAGGTGCTCGACGCCGCCTGGAACCACTCAACTGGAATGCCGTTAGGGCCAATTGCCTTACCCGTACATAATGCACTAATCGCCGTTCGGAGCTCATCCTCTGACAGGTCTGCCTCCAGTTCAGCCACCGCTTCCGACGTTAAAGTGGTGACCGGTATACTTTGCAGCGTTGCCGTCGCCGCCTCAGTGGTAACCGCTGCGAGTGGGGTGTAGACCGACTGATAGTGGTCGGCCCGGATCTCAACAATCTCGGAGGGGCGTGTATGATACGTCCCCTCCGGATCCCGCAATTGTAGAATATGTCTGCTACCTACACTTTTTTTATCAAGCCGAGCCAGTAGCTTGTTGGCTTTGTCCCCCACGTCATAGATTCTTTGCGCGGTCGAAGTAATGTTTTCTACTGTCCGTCTCCTGAGGAGATCGTCATGTAGCTGTTGGCTGAGGTGGAGTGAGTGACGTGTATCGTCTGACGGGTGCGCCATATGGGCCTCGTTAGCTCGCTCCAGTTGTAGCTCCAGAGCTAGCAGTTCGGATTTTTGCTCATGTTTGTGTCGCGTTATCGTTGCAATCGCTTGACCCCTAAACACCGTTTTGTATGCTTCCCATAAGGTCGTGGGGGAGGGCACTGAGCCTGAGTTTTCCGCGAAATAGAGCTTGGTGGCTTTCTTCAAGTCTTTACGGACGTGTGGAATCTTGAGATAACCGGGGTAGACAGGGTACACTCTCCTACGGGTTATCGCTGCACAGGACATGGACATAGTTAAGGGGGAGTGGTCTGATATACCCCGGGGTCGTATCCGCACATCATGTACCGTAAGCCGGCCACCCGCCAGTGTAAGGAAGTAGTCGATACGAGATAGGCAGTCGTGTGTGGCAGAGTAATAAGAGTACTGTCGGTCCTCGGGGTGGAAGTGTCGCCATATGTCTACCAGTCCCTGTGCCTCAACAAACTCACTAAACCTGGACAGGCCAGGTGCCTGTGCCCGGGTCGGGAATCTATCATTTAAACCATGGGCCAGCGCGTTGAAATCACCCCCCACCACTAGGTCTCCGTCGGGGAGTTCCAGGAGGAACTTTCCCAGGTCCGGAAGCGCCGTCGCATGCAACGCCGGCGGAACATACACCGACACCACATTGAAGGAGACTCCCTCCCATTGTCCACAGGCTGCTGCAAAGCGACCATAATTATCAATCTTAGTAGTCTGTAGAATAAATCGAGATGTTTTTTTTAGTAAGATGCCAGTCCCACGGGACCCCGTAGTGAAGTCCGAGTGTGCGATCATATGGTATCCCCGTCTATCTAAAGCCTTATTAGCTGCACCCACCAAATGTGTCTCTTGAAGGAGTATCAGGTCACAGCGGAGCTGTCTAATGTGTTGAAGAACCAGCCCTCTCTTCACTTTATCCCCCAGACCTCTGACATTCCACGACATGATCTGTAGCGGTGGCACAGGCCCCGCACCGGGATCATCGATCACGTTATTGGAGTGTGACAGTCCTGCCATTGTAAAGTTACAGATGTGAATTCCAGACCCGCAGGGCTCGTCAGTGTCACATTCAGAGTGTCCCCAATCCCAGGGCGCCCCGCATGTGCAAGCAGTGGCTGGCCTAGTGTCAGTGAGGCAGCACCAGGCCGGTCGGTGTGCGCAGCCAGGCACAGTACGATTAATATGGATGTCAGTGTAATCAGCAGAGTCAAACAATACAAACCAATAATTCGGAACAACCCTCCCCTACCCATAACTCCCCCCCTCCCTGCTTCCCTGCCACTCGGACTTAGAACTGCCTGCCGCCCCAATTTAGCAGAGTGCTTAAACCCACCCAAGTAAAGATATAAAGTTACTTGCTCGTTGGGGGTGAGGAATACTCCAAAGTCAGCGACCCCTCTTACCCTCCGCAGAGGCCCTCAGCCCAGGGGCCATGGCAGCCCAGGCAACAGCCTTACTATCAAACGAGTCTCGAACCTGCCGTGCCACTAAGAATCGACTTCCAGTTCAGCATCAGTAATATCTCTGAGCGGTGAGCCTCGTCCGGCCGCCAGGTCGTCCTCACGAACTGCGCTATGATCCACCAGAGGCTTGTCCTTGGCACCTCGCCCCCGACGTCGGGGCTGGGAGGCTGGTCGCCAGCCGTCCAACCAGTCCCGGGCAACCTCCGGATTATCAAAGAACCATGTCCTGTTTTCTGCTACCACACGCAGTCTAGCCGGGAATATCATGGAATATTGGATCTCCCTCCTTCTGAGCTCCTGTTTGATATCTACAAACGTCTTTCTCCTCCTCGCCACCTCCGCCGTGTAGTCCGGGAAGAACGCCACGTTGGAGTTCTGAATCTTAACGGGTGGAGATACCCGTGCCGCTTGCAAGATGGCATCCCTATCTCGGAAGTTGAATAGTCTCGCCAAGATAGGTCTAGGGGAAGCCCCCGGCTTAGGCTGGCCACCTGGCACTCTGTGCGCCCTTTCGATCGAGAAGAACGTCGATAGTCCCCTTGGTTGGAGCTGCGATTTGATGAGCTCCTCTACAAAGAGGTCAGTCGCTCTAACACCTTCTGACTCCGGAACCCCAAGAATTCGGATGTTGTTCCGCCTGGAGCGCCCTTCCTGGTCATCCAACTTCTCCTTCAGCCTTTTATTCTCAGCCGTGACTGCCTCCATCGCCGTTTGGAGCTCCGAGACATCTTCCACCAGTGATTTTGTGACCAGCTCCAGAGACCCCACTTTTTCGGCCATTTTGTGGAGGTCCGCCCGAATGAGGGTAATCTCAGTTGAGATAGAACCCACCGTAGTCTGTACCTGCGTGAGCGCTCGCATCACGTCATCCAGGGTTGCCTTTTTCGGCCCCGCATTGTCCGATGACCTCGTGGAGGTGTGTCGCCCGTCCGCCAGAGGGGAGGCTTGTTTGTCACTGGCGTAACGTTCGATACGTGTCTGGGTCGTGCCGCCCTTGGCGCCTTTGCCTGCCATAATGTCCGCCGCGCAGCACCTCAAGCCAGCCGGGTGGGTGGGTCGGATGAGAAGAGGCCAACCCCGGGCACGGGTCCGCCCGCACTGCAGTCGGGGCACTCAGTCGGATGTAGGTGGGGACCACGTCCCGGTCAGCAGCGGCGATGCGGCCACAGTATACTGGTCTTGACAGGCGTGTTGCTCCTTCTGGCCGCCGCGCACCGTGTATGTGCCACAGGGTCTTCACCGTGTACAGCGCAGGGTTGTACAATCTACTATCTCCGGCAGCGTCTCAAATCATTGGGCCCCAGGCTCCGCAGTGGGCCCCCGCCACATGGATGGGGTGGCCAGGCACAGTTCTGACCTTCGCGCCCAAGCGGCGCAGACTGGGTGACCAGCGTCGCTTCGTGGCTTGCTGAGTGTGAGTGGCGGAGAGGGGGGGAGGGGGGGTAAGGTCAGCAGGCGTTCGGCTGCCCCCGTGGGTCTTGTCCTCCCCGGCAGCTGATTCAGATGGTCTCGCAGTGATTCTTTTCAGTCGGCACCGCAAGGCGTCTCAGCCCCCTGTTGTCTCTCCGCTTCCCCAGCAGCGCAGAATCCTCTGTGCGGCGCACCTCCTCAGCCGGCGCCGACAAAGAGGTCCGCCGAGTCCGTCACGGAGGTCCCCTCCAGCCCCGGTCACTTCCGGTCCACTGCCGCCGGGTATAGCCCACTTCCGGTCGGCTGCTCTGTCCACTGGGTTCCCGGGACTCAGGCTTGTGCTCCGGGCTCACCGCCACTCGGTTGAAACTCCGCTCCCCGGCACCCGATTTTTCTCCGGTTTCCTGCCGCCTGTAGCGCCCGGCCCCGGGCCTTTGATACCTCCGCCTGAGGTTAAATTCAATCACGGATCATTGTTCGGATAGTTGGAGAGGCCGCTTCGTGATCGGAGCTGGTCCTCTAGGCAGCCGCCATGTTCAGCCGCTAGCCACGCCCCCCCGGGTTGTGGATTTTTAAGGAAATAGGGTGGGAAGTAATTTAATTCTAATACATTAATTATTATTTTATATTTCTTAGTAATTATTCATCTTAGATTTTATAGCTTTAATTGTGGTAATAAATTTTTTATTAATTAATTAATAATGGGTTGTTAATTTTTAATAATTGATTAATTGATAATTATATTAATTGTGTTAGGAGCGGGTTGTGGGTTTATAGGGGAATAGGCTGGGAAGTAATTTAGTCATAATACATTAATTAATATTTTTGAGTTATTAGTATTTATACAATTTTTATTTTATAGTGCTAATTGTGGTAATTCATTTGTTATTAATTAATTATTAATTGTTTGATAATAATGATTAATTAATAGGTAATTATGTTAATAGTGTCACTTTTGTAGGAGCGGGTTGTGGGTTTATAGGGGAATAGGGTGTGAAGTCATTTATTTAAAGATAATTAATAATTGATTGTTATTTAATGGTAATTCAATAATTAAAAATTAATTATGGAAAGTGTGTAATTAATTTGAGATGTGAGTTGCGGGGTTCTTAGTGGTAAAGGGTGGGGAGTAAATTATTTTCAATTAAATAATAAGTTGTTGTTAATTGATAATAATTGAATAATGTAAAATTAGTTATGGAAATTGTGTAATGCTTTTTAGGTGTGTGTTGTGGTATTTATTGGGGTAGAGGATGAAAATATTTTAGGTTTTATTAATTATTAATTTGTTGCTCATTATTATTCATTTATTAATTGATAAATATTTCTGGTAATTGTTCACTTATTTTGTGTGTAGATTTTGATTTTATAGGGGTAATGTTTGGTGAGTAAATTAATTTTTAACCGTTTCATTTTGTTTTTTAATTAATAATATTTGTTTATTTGATAATTAATTATTTTAATTATGCAGGTACACTTTTTTTCTAGAAATTTAGATGTGTGTTGTGAATTGTGTGGTGTTATAGGGTAGGAGATAAAAAATATAAATTTTATGTAACAATTCATGTTTTTGATTATAATTCATTTCTATTAAATATAGTTATTTGCTTGAAAATTATTTTTTTAATTTGTACAAAAAATGTTTGTAGGTCATTTTTTAGATTTTTTTAACATTATAATATGTTTCTATCTTTTGTAATTTTTATTATTTGTATATTTTTTTGTTTTTAACATTTTTTGTATTGTAGTGGGAATATTAATGTTTACCCCTCTGCTATCCAACACTTTCCCTACTAGTGCACTCACTGGAGTGGGAATAGTAATTTGTACTCCTCCGTTATCCAACACTTTCCCTACTGTTCCACTCACTGGAGTGGGAATAGTAATTTGTACCCCTCCGCCACCCAACAACAACACTTTCCCTACTGTTGCACTCACTGGAGTGGGAATAGTAAGTTTTTCCCCTCCACTACCCAACACTTTCCCTACTGTTGCACTCACTGGAGTGGGAATAGTAATTTGTACCCCTCCGCTATCCAATATTTCGCTACTGTTGCATTCAGTGGAGTGGGAATAGTAAATTTTACCCCTCTACTATCCAGCACTTTCCCTACTGTTGCACTCACTGGAGTGGGAATAGTAATTTGTACCCCTCCGCTCTCCAATATTTCCCTACTGTTACATTCAGTGGAGTGGGAATAGGAAGTTTTTCCCCTCCACTATCCAACACTTGCCCTACTGTTGCACTCACTGGAGTGGGAATAGTAATTTGTACCCCTCCGCTATCCAATATTTCCCTACTGTTGCATTCAGTGGAGTGGGAATAGTAAATTTTACCCCTCTGCTATCCAGCATTTTCCCTACTGTTGCATTCACTGGAGTGGGAACAGTAAATGTTTCCCCTCCGCTATCCAACATTTTCCCTACTGTTGCATTCACTGCAGCGAGAATAGTAATTTTTACCTCTCCCCTATCCAACACTTTCCCTTCTGTTGCACTCATTGGAGTGGAAATAGTAATTTTTACTCCTCCCCTATCCAGCACTTTCCCTACTGCTTCACTCACTGGAGTGAGAATAGTAAATGTTTCTTTTTTGTTATCCCACATTTTCCTTACTGTTGTATTCACTGGAGTGGGAATAGTAATTTATACCCCTCCGCTATCCAACACTTTGCCTAATGTTGCAGTTTCTGGAATGGGAATAGTAATTTTTACCCCTACGCCATCCAACACTTTCCCTACTGTTGCACTCACTGAAGTGGGAATAGTAATTTTTACACTTCCGTTATCCAACACTTTCCCTAGTGTTGCACTCACTAGAGTGGGAATAGTAATTTTTTCCCCTTCGCTATCCAACACTTTCCCTACTGTTGCACTCAATGGAGTGCAAAATGTAAGTTTAAAAACAATTAAATATATTAATGTTCCAATTTATAACATACATTGTTTATTATATTTAATGTTATAGGTGTATGTATGTATATATATATATATATATATATATATATATATATATATATATATATATATATATATATATATATATATATATTACCTACTGGCGGTCACCAGTAGGTAGTTATAGTTAGGATTGTTTTCCATAGGAAATCCGCAACATTCTATTGGGAATAACTTTGGCGCCGGTGGACGAATCTTCGCGAATTTCTCAAAGAAGATGGCCCGCTCCACTCTGCTCCCTCCCTGAAAGATTGGGGGGGATTCATGAAGCGGGGGCCGAGATATTTGGGGGGTCTCAAAACGTGTTTTCCCCATGTTAATTTCCATAGGGCGGTTGGACTCACTTTTAGCCCAAACGGCTGAATGGATTTCCACCAAACTTGGCAAAATTGTAGGGACTGGTAGCCCGATGTGCCTTTGCTATGTCTGACGATATGTGCTCCAGTGGATTTTGGGTAATTTAGGTTAAAAAAAATATATATATCTATATGCGCGCCCCGGTACGCGCACCGGGGAGCGCACCCGGCGCGCTACGCGAGTTCGCGAGCGGAAAGCTGATTGGCTGTCAACATTCCAAACAGTCCGGAGCGGCCGCCATCTTGTGTCTCGGTAGGATCGAGACACAAGAGGTGGCAAAAACAAAGAGGGAAATTACCAAAAGGGGGCAGGGTAGCCCCCCCCTGACCCCTAGGTTTGATGTGGGGGCCATAAAAGGGCACCGCGGGGCCAGCGCCCGGTATGCGCACCAGGGAGAGTACCGGGGAGCGTACCATGGAGAAAAAAGAATGACAGAGTTTTTAAAAAATGTAGCATTTTATAAATTAGAGGTAGTTCTGAAAAGACCAGTTTTTTTTATTCTTTTTGTTGTTTTATATTTTTTTTATACTTTTTTATAACGATTTTATATTTTTTGGGGATTTTTTTCAGGGGGGAAAACAAAAACAGGGATTCCAAAACTGCTCAACAGGAGCAAAAAATGGTGAAAAATTAGGGACGGGGAGGGCAGCGGTGTTCCTGTCTCTTTATAGCAATGAGTTCAACGCTCTGCTCCCCATAACAGAGCAGTTCATCACAGTCCACGCATAGACATTTTATGCCTGCAAAGACCGGCTGCATGTTAGGGACCATTATTCCACGTGGTGTTCCTGAAGGTGTTGCTCCACCAGTGGAGGTGCTGCTGCCATCTCTTGGTAAATTACGTGCCAGGTCCCTGACACTCTCCCTGGCATAGTTATTTGGGTGTATTCTCTGGACATGCCTAATTAAAGTGGCATTTCCAAAGCTATATTTCCTATTAGGATTGCCTCTGGATAAAATACTGCCACATATCTTGCAGGTTACCTTAGCAGCATTAACCTTTTTTTTTCCTTCAGGGATGTCAAAAAATTTCCAAATGAAGTGGTCCTTTGTTTTGTGGTGAGGAGGGTCCACAGGCAAAAAACCATCAGAATCACTGCTGGATGACTCCCTTGCAGCCATTGCTGTAGATCAGGAAACTTTGAGAAGCAGATAATGCACAGAACACCTCTTGCTCTCTCCAAGTACAAAGCAATAGTGAGAGAAATGGGTGGGTTTCTCAATATTTGGAAAAAAAATGTTCTGAACCAATGAAAAGTGTTATTTTAAAGTCACATGGCTTGACGCGCTTACGCTACGCGCCTGGGGGCGAATCCCGGGGCGCGTAGCGTAAGCACGTCGGGGCGCTTATGTTGCGCGATCGTATACGCTCGGGCGCTTCCAGGTGCGCTTACGCGGTGCGTCATAAGACGCATCTCGCGGCTACGCGATACGTGTCTTATGACGCAAGGCGTCGCGGCTACGCGATACGTCACGATGATGTTTTCGTTCGTGGCAATAGCGCTAACTGCGCTTACCGGTGCGCTCACCGGTACGCGCACCGGGAGCGCTCCAGGGCAAAAACAATTTTTTTTTTTTAAAAAGGGAAAAATATACATAAAAAAATAGTATTAGATAAATATACAATATAAATTCATTATAAAAAATATTATATTTCATAGCTATAGAGATTTGCTATTAAAAAACCTTTGAAATTCACTGAAAAAACCATAGGTTTCACACCAGTTATAGTTAGCAATTAGTATTTAAAAAACCTATGAAATTCACTGAAAAAACCATAGGTTTCACACCAGTTATAGTTAGGAATTAGCATTTAAAAAACCTATTAAATTCACTGAAAAAACCATAGGTTTGACACCAGTTATAGTTAGCTGGAAATTTTACTCGCATAAAACCAATGAAATTCCCACGTTATAGTTAGTTGGACTCACTATAACTTGCGCGTGCAATGCACTGCTGATGACGTCACATATTACATCACTCATGACATGGTCAGTGACATCACTCATGACATCACTGATGACACCATCCAGTGAATGTGTTTCTTTTTAAAAAATAAATATGTGTTATATATGTATATGTAAAAGTTGATGGAAGAATAAATGTTTAACTAAGTGTTTACATGG
Organism: Lissotriton helveticus; assembly: GCF_964261635.1. NCBI lineage: Eukaryota > Metazoa > Chordata > Amphibia > Caudata > Salamandridae > Lissotriton > Lissotriton helveticus. Next base: position 1,005,441,991 of record NC_136071.1, on the reverse strand, counting down.
ATGTTTTAAAAAAAAAAATTGGTCATTGATATTATGTCAGTGATCCAACTACCGTACTGTGTCTCTCAGCCAATCCAGACACTGCTCCTGCTGTTGCAGCAGTGCCTGGATTGGCTCGGGCAGACAACCTCACTACTCATACTGATCCTGGAGGCTGTGGCTTTGAGTCAGTCACCCCTGGCTCCAATATGTGCAGGTGGAGAGACGCTGAGCAGCCTCAAGTGCGCTTGTCTGGCTGGCCAGAGAGCTGCTGCAGTCCAACCCGACATATGCACTTGGGTCCCAGGTGCGCTCCCACTGGCTAACTCAGTCTCTGATGGTGTCAGTCAGCCTCTCAATATCGTTCAGCCCCACCTCCTCCTCAAGCCCGCACTGGCTTTCTTCTCCAGGATCCCCCCCCCCCCCAGCCCTAGATACTGTAACTTGCCCAGCCACGGCAAATCAATGCAAAACAAAACAGTATTAATATTACACTTAATTGGAGGGCAAGGGGGTCCAAAATATAAGAGGGGCAATGCCCCAAAGCCCTAATGGAGGCACTGCCCTTAGTACCTGGATAGAAAGGAGAAGTGTCCTCTGCACCTTGCTAAGGTAAGTGATGGAGAAGTGGTAGCTCTCTGTTGCCTTTTCCCTATTCAGTGTTTTCAGTACCACACCAGAAAGCTGTGGCCATAAAATAATTAGTAATTGTGCATTTCGAAACATTTTGGAGCAGGAGTGGGGCTATTATCTTTTATGCTCTCAAGTATAGTGAGGTAGCATCAGATGAAAAGTGGTTATGAGAAGCATCTCCCTGTCCAGTACACAAAGTAGTAAAGCACAAGATTCTGTTTGTGGTTTGTTGAAGAATCATTTGTGAGTGAGTCCATGCAGTCTGCCACAGAGCTTTGGGAGAATTTACACTTAAAAACTGCAAGAGTGTATGCTGTGCACGCTTGTGTAACACATTGATCTTGGTTCACATTAGAGACAGGTCATTGCAAGTGAAAATATGTGCCTCATTTGTCTGGCGTGCTCAATAATGCAAACGTGAGTTCTTTTACTGCTTGAGATCTGAAAACTCACCAAATATATTAGGATGTGAAGATGCGCAAAGGGCGACACATACCTAATATGAGGGCACACCCTTGGCAAAGAATGGAAGAATTATTTGTGCAGCTGGGTCTAATCTGATGTGGCATGGTGGGCATATACGAAAAATGGTTTGAAATGCTACCCGAGTAATTGCAAGTGGTTAGACAAATTGCCAACATTCCTTCCATCTCCTTTTGTGTGTTTGAACTACATGTGTGCCATCACCATTGTCATGAGTTCAATGTTGGTACCAATCGGCATGTAGTGATATCAGTACTGGGCACAATTACATGCTTTCTGTGCTTTAATAGTTCAGTGTGCTGTCTCACCTTGTGGTAGCAACACAATCCACAAGAGAAATACACACATACTGCCCTTCACACATTTAATATTATATCAGCTACAATAGTCATCATGAACAGGTTCATTGTATTGTACTAATCAGCTTGAAGTGATATCACTATAACAGACACGCAAAAACAGTTCTGCATGACATGTGTTCATTGTTTTTACCATTACACAACACCAATGCTATTCCCTAACTCAAGCGTCCAACAAGGACCCAGTCCTGTTTTACTACCAAAAGCGTGAAGTTACAAATTTCTCTCTTATGAACTTCCCATATTTCTTGCAAAAACTACAATTGCTACACATAATTAACACACTTTTCTGCATGTAGGTTTTGTAGCAAATGAATTGCAACCATCGAATCCCCCTGGATTTCTTTGTGTTTAAACTCCCCACTTTTTTACTTTGACTGGCAGAGAGTCTCACCAACTGAGTCTCAATCATGATACATTCTGTGGAAATGGAAGGAGTGTGCAAAGCTCCAGTGTCTGCCTTTTATGATAAGATGGACTGCTGGAATAAGGGGCTCTGGGCTGGTCGCAAGTGAACATGTGATCACACACATGGGCGTATGTGTACAATCTGAACGTGTGAGAGCCTTCTAGCTCAGCCCAATAACTTTGCACAGGTAGTCTATAGCATAAGCAGATAGCAGATTAAGGAGTGTAAAAAAGAGAAAACAAGACAATAGGCCTTTTACACCCGTGCATCCAGGATCAAGACCAACATTTCTGTATCTGGCCAGCCTCAATGTTGAGGACTCACCTCTTTAAAGAACACTCCATCACAATGCATTAACCGTCTCCGAATCCAGCTTCCTCTATTACTCGCCGACTTTAAGTTTGCCTTTGATCATATACAGCTCTCCGCTGCCATTTTGGTTATGTTCACGACATAGAAACACCATATAAATACACAAAGACCTTTACTGTGTTTAGGGAATTAGGGGTTAAGTGCAGCAGAGAGGCATTAGCCTTATTCAACAGAACTGAAAAACCATACATTTCTTTCCCAATTACAGCCTAGAATTCTTCAGCATGGCAACTCACAAGGAAAGACCTTTAGTTAAGTAAGAGCAATAATTATTATAAAAACGCTCAGCCGCTTTATCTGTTATCTATTTATTTATGGCCTATATTTTTTACAGTTTTTACGTTTTTATAAATTGTATTTTAAAGTTTACTGATTTTATGGCTTTTAGCTGAAATAAGAAAAATTAATTTGAAACTTTATCATCAACATCGTAACACTTCACAGCAAGTAAAGAATTGTTTTGGGAATGCTTAAATTCAGTGTTACCAAAAACATTTTCTTTTTTAACCAGGTGATCTACCTGCAAACACAGAGTACTGAAATGGGAGCTTTGTATGCTGTCCTTTACACATGCTTGTTCATGGGACAAGTAGAGAGAAGCTGGCCCTGCAACAAATTTGCAGAACACACCACCACTTAATATAGTGGGTGCAGTAGACATATGACATCTTTGTGATCTGGCAAATGCAATCAGAGCAATTGAAGAATTATATCACAACAATGAAACAGAATGACTTCAATGTCAGTTAAACCTATAAAATCTCTAGGACCTAAGTAGACCTAAGTATATTGTTTATTTATTGTGATATGCATCAAATCATCTAGGTTCTGCCTTTCCCATCCAGATTTACTCTCCACCCAACTCTCCAATATCTAGAACAGCACCATCTACTAGTAATCACTCAGTTGGGTTTCTGCAGCAACCACAGCACAAAGTGCAGCTCGCATCCTGCTTGACCTCTCTGTATCCTTCAACAGCGTCTCCCACGGTACCCTTGCCTCAAGACACCACATCTCTGGAACACAAGAACCCTCCCTGAGATGGTTTGCCTGCTTTCTCTCCGACAGAACCCAACGAGTCAGACTCCCACCATACACCTCTGAACCCAAGAACCTCATTTGCGGAGTTCCTCAAGAATCATCGCAGAGCCCTACTCTCTTCAATGTCTACATGGCACCAACTGCCCATGTCATAAGATCCCTCTGAATCTACATTATCTCCTATGCAGATGACACTCAGCTCATCTTCTCCATCACAGACAACAACCACACCAACAGGACCAACTGTCTAACTTTCATGTCAAGCGTGGCAAACTGGATGAAACAGAATCGCCTAAAACTAAACATTGACAAAACAGAAGTCCTGATTTTCAGGAACAAGAGCCTTCCTTGGAAATCCTTCTGGTGGCCCACAGAACTTGGACCCACTCTCGCAGACCACGCCAGAAACCTCAGAATCATCTGGAACGATTAGCTCACGATGACCTAGCAGGTGAATGTCGTAACCTCTTCTTGCTTCCTCATCCTTTATATGCTCTGCAAGATATTCAAATGGCTCCCCACAAATACCAGACACACGGAAACCCAGATCCTCATCTCCAGCAGGCTAGACTATGGCAACACACTCTTCACAAGTATCTCGAACCAACTCATGCAAAGACATAGGCATATAGGGCGTTGCCGTAGTCCAGCCTGCTGATTATGAGTGAGTGGGTGACGGTCTTTCCGCAGTCGGGGGGATCCATTTGAAGGTCTTGCGGAGGATGCCCACGTGGTTGAAGCTAGTAGAAGTGACAGCGTTGATCTGCCAGTTCATGGAGAGGGAGGAGTCAAGGATGATGCCGAGGTTTCGTGCATGCTCTGTAGGAGTGGGTGGATTTCCGAGGGTGGCGGGCCACCAGGTGTTGTCCCAAGCAGAGGCGCAGGATCTGAGGATGAGGACCTCGGTCTTCTCTGAGTTAAGCTTCAAACAACTGTCTTTCATGCAGGCTGTGACGTCCTTCATTACTTCCTGGAAGCAGAGTCTGTGTCTGCGGGATTCTTCGTGAGTGAGAGGATGAGCTGGGTGTCGTTGGCGTAGGATACAAAGCTGAGCCCATGCTGTCTCACGATGGTGGCGAGGGGGGCTATGTAAATGTTGAAAAGTGTGGGGCTGAGCAATAATCCTTGGGGTACTCCGCAGTTGATATCGATGGGTTCAGAGAGGAAGGGAGGGAGTCTGATTCTCTGGGTTCTGCCTCAGAGAAAGGATCGGATCCAGTCGAGGGCGGCTCTTTGTATCCCTGCGTCAAGAAGTCTGGCTGCGAGAGTGCAAGGAGACACAGTGTTGAAGGCTGCGGAGAGGTCTAAATGGATGAGGGCCACTGTGTGTTCCTGGTTGAGTAACATGCGGATGTCGTCAGTGGCAGCAAGGAGGGCGACCTTGGTGCTGTGGTTGTTGCGGAATCTGGACTAGGAGGCATCTAGGATGGAGTTCTCTTCAATGAAGGTGGTCAGCTGGGCGTTCTTGAGTCTCTTAGTGACTTTGGCTGTGAAAGGGAGGAGAGAGAGGGGCCTGTAGTTGTTCAGGTCGGTAGGGTCAGCCTAGGGTTTCTTGAGGAGAGGTTTAACCCCTGCCCACGTCCAGTCATGTGGGACGATGCTGGACATGAAGGAGGCGTTGATGGTTAGTCCAAGTCGGGTATCGGTGATGTGTTCTACGGTAGCGGGATTCTTGGTCGTGATAGTTGGGTTATCTTTGGCGTTGGGGGGGAGGTGATGTATGGAGTTGGTTAGCTGAAATTGTCATAGAGGGCCTTGATCTTCCGATGGAAGTATGCGCTGAGTTTGTCGCAGAGTTACTGGGAAGGTGTGACGTCCGTGTCTTCGATGGAACTTTACTATGGATTCCCAGGGCCACTGGATCTAAGTGAGTGTACAACCCCTGCATTTTGCTCTGAATTATAGATATCTGCATTTGCCCCATAATCCATCACCTGCTGTATAATCTACATATTTCAACAATATATATATATATTTGTAGCTCAAATAGATCAAAAGTTACAAAAATCTCCGCAACACATGTGGCCCAACCATGGAGGTCAATCGCAAACGTTGAATGGTCACCTTTCTGTGGTGCTAATGAGGTGAAATATATGCCCAGTAAGCGTTAATGTATAAAAATGCCAAAAATAATTAGGTAATATTAACACAAAATGTGCCGCAATAAGCTGCATAATTTAGCTATTCTTCCCACATAAATTTGTCAAATCTCTCCACTGTCGCAGAATTCCTATGACCCTGAACATTCCTTCTATGTTATTATTTGCATTTGCATGGCACTATTTTTATACCCGCTCTTCGAAATTAAAAACACTGAAAGTGTATTTTTCTTATAGCTATTGCATTCTTAAGAATTGCAGCTCTCTGTTTACACTGAAAGAGAAACATGTATGCAATGGATGACTGCCAATATTATTCTGTAGTGGTACTGAACACCTTTGTAATTATGTTCAGGAAAGAGTAGCTACGCTATTATTTCTGTTTAGTTATACATGTATTTGTGGCTTCATCCATAGGTCTAAGAAAAATGTTTATCACCCAAGGGAAATGTCATTTAATTCCCATTTTACGCATATTTCTTCCTCATTTTGTCTACCTTCCTAATGATACATTTTCATGTAATTTTTGATGTTGGAAACTGGTTCAACTAGAAACGACTTGTGGTAATTATAAAAGTTTTGTGTACCACGTCAGCGAGACATCTCTACTCCAAGCAGTTTCCCATCCGTAACTCGTGTGGCTTTTGTAGAGAGCTGTGCCCTTGCACACAGATTTCTCGCAGATGCCTTGTGAAGTGGAATTTGCTAAATACGCATAATTTTCTCAAAAATTATCCGTGTTTCAGAACGAAAAAAATAGCAATAGCAGCAATATCATCCACGATGTAACAAGGTCCGAATTTAGTCAAAGTTAGAGGGCCCAAGCATATTGCCAAATGTAGAAAATAGCCGATAGGGTTCCTTACAAAGCTTTAGTTTGATTCTTATTAACATTTTTTTAATATGCATGGGTCTATGGGTGAATGTTGCGCTCAATAAATCCTCATTGACCATATTTCCGGTGCCAAGGTTATGCCGGTCTAGAGTCTCATGTCCAAACTTTGGGGCATATTTACAAGGATTTAATGCTGCCACAGTGTCATTTTTGTCGCTGCAGCAGCTTTTTTTTATCGCCATGTTTACAAGTTGCCACAAAACCCAGTTAGCAGCAATTTTTAAGTGTTAACGTAAATGTTTTATAGCGCCACTTCGCTTAGCATGACTTACCAAAAATGAGAAGCAGGGCAGGCGGTCCCGAGAAATTTTTCCCACAAAACTCACAACGTGATATATATAAGGATTTACTTGTATGTCACTAACTGCTAATAAGTCATATTAGTTGCAGTTTCTGGCAGCTAGGAATTACCTGGTCTTAAAAATGACGCTAACACACTTGTATAATAGGGGCCTAATTTATGAGGTTTTGAGGCAGGGCAGCACCACAAGGAATCTTGCTGCTCTGCTCTGCATCAAAAGACAAAGGCAGGAATGCGTTGTGTCTAAAAAATATGATGCATTCCTGCCCTTTTCCCCATTGTTGGTGCACAGTGGCCTGCTATGCGCCTTGTCGCAGATGCCAGCGCCCTGGAGTCTTGTGATTAGATTACAGTGGCAGATGGTGTTAAAGGCGGCTAAGAGGTCCAGTAGGATGAGGGCTGTGGTTTTGCCCCAGATGAAGATGGAGCAGATGTTGTGAGTGGCAGCCAAGATTGCGGTCTCAGTGCTGTGGTTGCTTTGGAAGCCGGATTGGGAGGTGTCTAGGACGTGGTTCTCTTCAATTAACTCAGAGAGTTGGGCGCTGATGGCCTTCTTGAGGACCTTGGCTCTGAAGGGAAGGAGAAGGATGGGTCTAAAGTTCTTGAGGGCTGTCGGGTCAGTGGATGGTTTCTTTAGCAGGGGGTTGATCTCGGCATGTTTCAAGTCTACCGGGGAAGGTGGCGGTTTTGATGTAGCAGTTGACTGTGCGTCAAACCTTGGGGGCGATGGAGGTGGCTGCTTTATGGAAGATGTGGTACGGGCAGGGATCTGATGGGGCTCCTGAGTGAATGCTATTCATAGTCTTGAGTATGTCATCTGTGGTGAGTGGAGTGCAGTTGAGCATGATCCATTGGGGTGCAGCGTGGGTGCATGTGGCAGCGGGTGTAGTGGCAGGGTCTTGGGTGTCGAAGCTGTGTTAGATTTGCCTGAACTTTTGGTGGAAGAAGGTAGCAAGTTTGGTGCTGAGGTCTTTGGAGGGTCGGACGTCTGTGAGATCACTGTTGGGCCAGGTGAACTCCTTGATGGCGAAGAGTTCTTTGCTGTTGTGTGCGTTGGTGCTGATTCTGTCTTGGAAGGACATTTTCTTTGTGGTTTTGAGGAGGAGGTTGTGTACTTTGACAGCGGATTTGAAGGTTGCAAGTATTATGTTGTTGGTTCATCTCTTCTTGAGTCATCTGCAGGCGTGGAGGTTAGGAGTGAACCAGCTAGCTTTCTTGGAGTGTTGCTTGCCTGGTGTCTTCTTGAGGAGTGGCAGAGTGTTAGCGCAGTTGGAGATGCACCAGTGAAGATTGTGCACTGCGGTGTTGATGTCTGTTGGTGTTGGCGGAGTGATCGTGCTGAGGAAGTTGACAAGGCATTCTTCGTGGTCTTGTTCCAACTCCGACGGGGGAGGAGGCGAAGAAGGTGGTGGTGTGCAGTGGGTGTGGTGAAGACGAGATGTAGGCGGTGGTGGCCAGTCCAGAAGAGTTCGGTGGTGTGGCTGTAAGTGAAGTTCCCACTGGTGGAGAAAATAGGTTTGGTGCAGTGACTAGCTGCTTGAGTGTGAAGTTGTCAAGGTTCTCCAGTAGAGATGTAGTTTTCTGGGCACTGGCGTTGTCCAGGTGGAAATTGAGGTCTCTGAGTAGAATGGAATCAGTGGATTAGAGAGCCCGGGGTGTGATCAGGTCTACGATGGCACCGCTGAAGGGTGGGCGGTGGCCGGGTAGGCCTGTAGACGAGGAAGGGACACCTTCCTGCACATAAACAATCATTCCCCACAATGCAGGCACCCTTACACTATGGTGTAAGGGTGCTTGCATTGGCGCTAAGCAGCTGAAATAAGCGCAAGCACAGGGGGAAATGTGGGGCTGCACCTTATTGTTGTCAATATGGCACATCTATGGTGTCACAAGGATGGCACAATGAAAGTGTTGAATCACTGTTTTTCCCAGCAATGCACCACTTTTCATAAAATTGGCCCTGAATCTGCATTTCCTGGCTGGTCATCCTAGCTGTTGGAGGTGTTGGAGGGGGTTGTTGACCTGTGCTGAGCTTGGTCCTGGCTACTCCATTCTGCATTCCAGTGTTTTTATTTATGTTTTCCTTACAGGTGTATTTGTAAGCTCTTTTTGCGGCCAGACACTGAAAATTGAAGTTGGGCTGACTTTTTTACCAGTATTTGGTGGGCCGGCACATTTTTCATGCTAATGTGAATTTTGTTATCGCCTTGACGCTGAAGTTAGCGTCATTTTTTGTGCCTGCTAACTGATCCTAACGCCAAGTAGCGACGTATTGTAAATATGTCGCAAACATAGCATTACGATTTGGTGACCGGCAGTGGTAAAAAAATTACTGCTAAACAGCATGAAAATTGCTTAGCGTCAATTCTTGCAAATATACCCCTGTGGTCTACCGTCATTTCCCTCATAGTTGTTTTAATGATTTGATACTTCCAAGACTATGATATCTGCTGTTATTTGTAGGCAACAGACAGGGCCCAAGCTTTGAGGAGTACAGGAGCTGCTGTGGCTAAGGGGCCCGGGGTGTGAGGGTGTATTGAATTCTCATTTGACTGTCTTTTCCTGCCCAGCAAGGGAGTTGAGGACCCATGGCACCTTTGCATTGTAGACTAGGACAGAAAATAGGCTCTGGCACCAAAAAATAAAAGGCCCCATCAGTGAATAAGCTAGTCAAAAAAAGTGGTCCACATTTGCAAATCAGAGTATTTAAACTTGTAAAGACAAGCTGTATAGGAGTTAAGCAAGGTATGGCAGACTGCATGCATTTCTGCTTACTTTCGGTAATGTCAGAGCATTCAACAGTAAAGACAGCCCCTCCAGACTATAAAACAGGCCAACAAGCTGGCTCACACACTGGCCTGTCAGAACCACCCTTCTGGAACTGCCTGATGCAGTATAGGCCAGTCCGCCCCAGCATCTTTGCATCTGCCCGGACCATAGAAACCCATGGGAAGTAAAGTTATGGTTGGCAAGTCACTCTTAGCAGACCACTGATTCAGAAGTGGAGATGTGTTATTCAGTGGTTAAGGGACTTTTCAGACCCTTATAAAAAGCAACTCCAGTGGAAACTCTTGAGTACCGAAATGGAGAATCAATGGGAAAAAGTTTCATGCTTGCAAAGAGGAAAGTGTTTTGTTAAACATATGTTTACAATGTTTGAACGATGAATTTAAGCATCGTTATGTCATTAAGTGGCAAAATAGTGAATATCCAAATCGCACTGTACAGTCTTGACTATGCTTGGAGAACACCATTTTACAAATCATGTTTGGTGTTTCCAACCAACACGACCGCTGTCAACCATCCAAGAACCCCTTGCAAACAGTCATACCCTGCCTGCTCAGCGCTTCCATATTCCGCTGGTGTCCATTTTAAGAGTTGCTATTTTAAACACAAGCTTCGCCAGCTCTTGCATTTTATAACTTTTCTCCAGCATTATGCACTGATAATGTATTCCTTTCACAGGTGCATTCCTCCCGCTTCCATCCCTTTGAGCTGGGCTTAACACGGCTCACTTTCCCACATCATCAGCACTTCTGATCAAACCTCCTTGGGGAATTAGACATCCGACAGAAACGTGGAACCACATTTATTCATATTTACACATATTTTTTCCAGACGCACCGCTCGGTGGCTCTGCAAATGACATGTTACAGAGGAGGGTGTTTGATAAAGCAGGTGAGATAGAAGACAAACTCCGTAGGAGTCAAGTGAGATCTTTGTAGGAGGTGCTACATTGAAGCAAACTTGCACTCCTACACATACTTTTGTTAGTTAGTAAAACATTGTCCAAACTTCTAACGGCGGTGCAGTGTTGACCCGCATTTGTAATTCTGTTGCAGAGGACTGGTCTTTTGTTGTCCAAAGATCACATTGAGCACCTGATCACCAAATGCTTCATTTTGAGGTCTGTGGGCCGGATCACAAAACATTTTTGTTCGCCACTGTTTCTTGTGCATGGTCGTGCAAACATCTTTTACCACAGTAATATAAAAGCATGTTTCTGGAGGTGGCAAGGTGTGACAAGAATGATTGAGCATGTTATTAATGTGGCATTTTGTTGTGGTGATGTGTGTTGTTGTTTGTGGTACTCTGCTTCAGCTCTTCAACTTCTCTGCTTTTGAGCTGCATTATTGCAATTTGAGGTTGTTCTATTGAACTCTGGGGCATATTAACAAGGCGCGGCGATAATATTATCGCCGCTTTAGAGCGCGTGTTTGGGTGAAAAGCGGCGATAATATTATCGCATTATCAACAAGGACACGCTAGCGCGTGTATCCTTGCATTAGCGCCCCTTGTCAGCACACCTCCCATCGCATCGCTAATGAGATGCAAGGGAGGCATGCCTGACAAGACTCCCTTGGGTAAATATCGCTGACACAGCTTCGTCATATTAACAACGTGGGTTAGAGATATTTAAAATCATGTTAAGTATGCCTTAACGCAGGAATTTAACGTCTGTTAAATTCCTGACTAAGGCATACCTAACATGGGGGGTGGATTGTGTGGCTAAGACCACAGGCCCTATCACCAAGGATATCGCTGTTTTCCATGGAACGTCGGTGGAAAACCAGCGATGTTCCATGGAAAACATCACTATCACTGGAATAATTATCGCCATTGCAATATGCATTGTTAATACAGCGCTAGCATGGCGATAATTATCTGCGATAGCCGGAGATAAAAATCCTCACGCTAAGAGCGGCCAGCGATAATTATCGCTGCCGCTTGTTGATATGCCCCTCTGTTTTTTGTGCTGCGTTCTGTGTTGTGTTTACGATTAAGTTTTGGCTGCCTTAAGTTTGGCTAACTAAGTCAAATGCACGCTGCACTGCAGGTAGCTTCTCTGACCTCGCCTCTCGCGCTCCTTGCACCGGTACGCGGTGGGGTATCACAAATCCAGACTGCCCACGCATGATAATCATGTGAACAGGAGGGACTCAAACCCAGCCCACCAGGCGGCTGCGCCTGCAACAAGTAAGTGAGTGAGAGACAGTATTGTCCTAATAAAGTAAACACTTCTGTCATATTGTGACCATAATTCAGTTGCTTAGAGAGCCATACAACTCTCAGCATCATGCGCCGATGCCGGGAGTGGTGCTCAGCTATTGATTTTAATTATACTGCTGAGTAAGGGCACTAAGTTAGTGAAATAGAAGCAGTTTTTAAGATCTTCTTGGGGTTTCTCGTTGCTCAAATGAGTGTTAGTTCTGATATTTATATGTTTCCCTTGTCTTCATTGCTTAATTTTGCTCGCCCGAAATCTTCACTCATATCTGATGAAATACACTTGTGATTGCATGAAAATTATGAAAATGTCAAGCATAGAGAGAGTTTGAGCTATCTACATTGTAAATGACAATCAGCCTGATTCATGTAGCTAAAAGCGCTCGCAAAAGGGCCAGATTCTGAGAATCTGGCCCTTTGCGAGTGCGATTTTTGCATTTGGTATTCATCATCCCAAATGCAAAAATCGCTATTTAAGAATTCGCATATTTGCGAGGAATGGCATTTAAGGAATCTCTAATAGAGATTCCTCAAATGCTATTCATGACACAATAAAAAATTGCGATTTAGCACTTTTGGGCCGCTATTTACCGAGAGGTCAGACCTCTCGGTAAATAGCAAAAACTCAGAAAAATGCTTTTAAAAGCATTTTTCTACGTTGCATGTTGCACACACACATGTCCTTTGGACATGTGTGTGCGCAACACCTGTTCAATTGTGCATTTTAGGGGTGCTACAGGGTGTCCTTTGGACACCCCTGGCACCCTTAAAATCGCTATCTGATTTGCGAGTAGCAAATTGCTACTCGCAAATGAGGGATACTCCCCATTCATTCCTATGGGCCTTTTGGCCCACAGGAATGAATGGGGAGTTATTCCTTTTTTTGCGAGTAGCAAATTGCTACTCGCAAATAGAGAACATGTAGGAATCGCTATTGATTTAGCAATTCCTACATGAATGCCGTTTTGCGTGTCCTCAATAGCGAGTCGCTATGATTCGCTATTAGGGCCACGCAAAACGGCCCGTACATGAATCAGGCTGAATGACTTTTATTTATTTGTTTTGAAATCCTGCAAGCGGTGCATAAACACGTACTTTGTACTTATAGTCCTTTCTTAAGAGAAGCAATGCTGGCAGTAAAAGAGGCACAGTTACTGTCAGCCTTGCTTCTCGTAAGCAACAACTATAACAACAAAGTGTGTGTTTAGGCACCGCTTGCAGGTTTTCAAAACACATAAATAAAAAACATTGTCATGTACAATGCCAAAGGCTCAAACTCTCACAAATGCAAGACCTATTGCATTGCAAATGCTTGATTTGACTGCTGCTAAGTTACATCCTTGGAGGTGGTAAGTTAAAGCACTGCTTGCTTCAAACATATTTTACCACCATTGTATGAAAACAGGATTTGGGAGATGCTAATGTGTGACAACCCAGTTTGTGCATTTTTGATGTCTGGCATTTTGTTGTCTTGGTGCTCTGTTGTTTTTCATTCTGCTGTGTTTTCTCCTGCATTATTTTAATGCAGAGGTATTGTGTTGTACTGCTGCTGTTCTCTTGCATTCTGTTTTCACTATTTAGTTGTGCTATGTACTGTCATGTTGTAAATGCATTTTAATTGTGTTACATTGCTTTATTGCTTTGTACAGGATACTGTGTTTCGTTCTGTTGTTTCTTTTACATATGTCAACGAATGCTACCACACTTCCAGAAAAAGGAGCACTTGCCTTGAAGGTTTTTGTGACAAGCAATCATTTTACCAGTGTCAATAGTGTTAAAATAACGCTTCTCCTGCAGTTCAACTACTTAAAACACATGTCAGTCCAAACTGTGGTCACAACTGTCTTAACTAAGTGCCCCCACTGCTCATTTTATATGATTGTAAGCACTTGGGTTACTGGTTGACTGGGGGTGTGAGCCCTGGTCAAGCAGCAACCACAGTTCTTGCCATGGTAATACACAAGCAAGCCCCAAATTAACCTGTGCTTGGCACAGAACAGTCAGGCTTAACTTAGAGGCAATGTGTAAAGTGTTTTTCCAACACTTCAAACAGGAAGATAGTGAAAACAGCCCACAGAAAGATCCCACACCAAGTTAGAAAAATTGGGCTGGATTTAATACACAAAAACAAGACCAAAAGAACAAAAAAGGAGAGCGTTGTGGGAAGTTGTCAGTAAAGAGGGAGGAGTCAGCGGCATCCATGGCGATCATTGATGGAGCTTCGCCGTTGCAGTCCCTGTGAGCGGTTGATGTTGTAGTATGAAGAGTTGGGCTGATGGAGATTCACACTGATTTTCGGTGCAAGTGGCAAGGTCTCAGGCGAACAGGCTACTACATGGTCGTAAAGTGCCCATAAATGTGTTTTCGGCGCCCGTGAGCTACATCAAGGGTCCAGGACCTTAGAGGCACCAATTGAGCATCAGGAACTCTGTGCAGCTGGGTCCAGGGGCTGGTCCAGTATGATGGGCAACCTTCTATGTCCCTGAGGCTCAGAACTGGAGGCCAGCAGACTGGCCCTTGGAGTCGGTCTTTAGACCTAGGTTCAAGATAAAGTTTCAGGCCCAGTTCTTCTCAATGGTGGAGAGAAACTTGAGGGGGCACCCTGCAAACACACGAAGGGGCCCCCTCTGGACTCAATCAGGAGCTCTCCGACCAGAGTACACTGCTGGGGAGGCCTGCTATAGCGCAGGGGCCCCCTGCTCCGCGGGGGCTTTGGTGGCCTGTGTTACGCCACTGGTTCTTGTTCCTCAGGCAAGAGGGCAGCAGGTCAGCACAGCAGAACAGAAGTTTGTTTACAGCATCAGTCGAGCAGAGTTGCAGTCCTTGTAGCAGCACAGCAGTCCTCATTCCTGGGAAAGTATCCACAGGTCCAGAAGTGTACTGAAGAGTTGGTGCCTGAGGTCAAGTATTTGTACGCATTTGTGGCTTTGATGTGGGGAGAAGTTTCTAGAGGTTTTTACTTTGAAGTCCCCAGGCATCCTGCTTTCCCTATCCTGTCTCCAGACTACCTATAGGGATTATGCAGCACTTTGTGTGGACGCAGGACAAAGCCTTCTCAAGTTTAAGTGGGGCTCTGCCCAGCTCCTCTCTTCCATCCTGGCAGTGATGTCTATCGAGGCACACATAAGCTGCCCATTGTGTGCAGCTATCTATGAGAAATATACAAAGCTCAACTTTCAGCTACACCCAGTTATGTGCCCCATTTACAGGCTACAGGCTCAAAATGGCCAAGGCAGTATACCAATCTGTTGCTGGACCTGCACACCTTAGTGAGTGTGTTTAAATGAGATTTAATGTAGGATAATGAGGTGGAGTCTTCCTGTGTGAATGTGTGCTATCTCGGTGAAGAGGTTAAGCACGAACCTCTGGTACTGCTAGACTAAATTGAGATTGGGGATTTCTCCAAGCCTGCGAGATGCACCGCTAGTGACCTTCAGGTCTTTTTTTTGCTTTAACCATTCTTAAACAAAGTTATAAACAATGTATACTTAAATTCAAACAAAATATGAATTAAGTTATATTTTAATATTATAGACATTCACACTCCAAATTATGATGTTTCTGCATGAAGGCACGAGTAGTACAGAAGGCATGTCACTTTCACATTTTTGGGATATGGTACATAGGGCACACCATTAGAGACTTTGAGTGCAAATCCTTCTCTATCATGCTTGTATAATGCTCATATTGTCATTATATGTTCATCTTTGTTGTAGTTCCATACGGAGGATTTCTGCCTATTGTTATTGATGCTCGTTCCAGTCATGTTTTTCACAGAATAACCCTGAAGAAGGGTCTACAAAGACCCGAAATGCATTGGGATTGAGATGAAACTTTGTTTGAAGTGAAATTGTTATCTGTTACTGATTGGAACTAATTGACATTGCATTGGAAGCAACGATTGTTATAGATTTATGTTGAAAAGCTAGACACATGTGTAGCAACAAAAAGATTGAATGTTTATTGTTGTGAATATAAGGAGTAAATAAGCTTATTAACATATAACCTAATTCATGTTTTGTTTAAATTTGAGTATACATTGTTTATAACTTTGTTTAAGAATGTTGAAAGCAAAAAAAAGACTTAAAGGTCACTAGCGGTCCATCCCACAGGCTTGGGGATATCCCCAAACCTCAATTTAGTCAAGGTAGTATACCACCAACTTTTTAAAAGTGGCATCTTCAAAATTCACATTTAAAATCTGACTTCTCCGTAAGTTAGGATTCTTCATTACAGTTCCACGAATACCGAACATGAACTGGTTTTGAAATTCCAACCTATTTTGAAATTCCAACTTATTAAATGTAATAAAGTAACTCCAATGTAACTCAGAATTGGTAAAAAGTCTTTTAGGCTGTTGGTACAACTAATAAATATTACAGAATAAAATCAAATGTTAGCGAACACATGCATAAAGTGACTTGAATTGTTTTGTGTGGATTGTGTGACCCACTTTGAGGGACCTCTCTGGGGCCCCTTTTGAGGAAGGTATAGTAGGGTGAGTAGAGTTAGTGCTTATTATACTTGCCAATTAGAAAATGCCAACTTTCTAAAAGTGGCATTTTCAGAATTACAATTTAAAATCTAACTTCACAATAAGTTGGGTTTTAAATTGTGATTTCAGAGACACCAGACATGAAGGGGTTACCTGTTCCCTTTTGGAAATGACACATATAAAACGTAATACAGTAGCTAAAACATTTAGGAGGTTTCCACTAAGAGGACATGTAAAAATGAAAAGTACTTATCAAACGTTTTAGATACATTGCACTCTGCCCGCTAGGCTGCCAGGTCCTACGTTTGTGGTGACTTATATGTATTAAAATTTTACATTTTGAAATAAAATAAAAAAAGGAAAGTTTTGGGCCTGGTGAAAGGTTTATTTTGCAAGGTCAAAATGGCAACTTAAAACTGCATATACAGGCATGCTTTAATAGCAGGCCTGAGACCTGTTTAAAGGGCTACTTAAGGGGTGGCAAAGTGAGACCTCCAGAACCACTAGTAGGAGTTAATTTACAGGCCCTGTGCATATGTAGTGCCACTTTACTAGAAATGTAAAAGTAAATTAAATAGGCCAATGTGGTATAAGCCCATGTTGCCATGTTTGGAGGAAAGAGCACAGGCACATTAACACTAGTTAGCCTTGGTAAGTGCATAGTCCTAAAGCCAGAAAAAACAAGGTTAGTAAAAACGGAGAAGGAAGGAAAAATGTTTGGTGGAAGACCACTCTAAGGCTGACATGATACTGCCTGGTCAGTCCAAAACTGTGGTAGAGAATGTATCCTAAATTATCACTTACAGCACTATCATTGTGTGATATAACCTTTTCTGAAATATGTGTATAACTTTGAAACATATAGCTTTGTCATTTGCACATCTGCAATGTCTATAATTAGGAGGATGCAACTCAGGAAGTATTTCATTTGGAGAACATGCTTTCAGTGCATTCACACTTTCAAAACACCATGAGATACATTTCTGGTTGGATAGAGATGGACCAACTAAAGTTAAACGCCGGTTAAATGGAAGTAGTCTTGCTAATAAACCAGAGAAAGGTTTGGGATCAACACTTCTGGCCTACTTGTTGAGGCCCGCTACCTTCTCCCTCATCGGCAGTTAAGAGCTTGGCGGTAATGATTGTAGTAGCTTGTCAATGAAGACTCAAGTGGGATCCATGGTGTCTAAATGGACCTTGCTCTTAAAAACAACAAGGAAAATAGCTCACCTTGTGACCTTGGAAGCAACTAAAGTAATGATAACGGCTTCTATTTTATCCAAGTTAGATAATGCTAAAGTGATTTTTGCCAGCCTGCCTATCACTCTTTTACATAAACTTCAGGGTTGTAGGACATAGTCATTGTTGAAAAAGCTACATTGGCTTCCTTTGAAACAGAGGACAGAATTTAAACTTTGTTGCATGGTCTTTTAAGACTGTAAATAATCTAGAGCTGAAATTTGATGCAGAGAAGTTAATTAGCCCCTTCTGTGCTCCCATCGGCCGTTGGCCGACGGGAGCACTCCCTCCCTAGTGCTGCCGACGGCCAACGGCCGACGCAGCCCCGCCCACTCATTAGAACGCCCGCACCGCGGCGTAATTGCCGCCGTGGTTAAGGCGATAAAAAAGTATGTCTCTTCTCGCAATGTACGATCTGCCCATTTTCATTTATTAGTTGTTCCCAAAATTCTGAAGAGCACTTCGGGAGGCAGGAGCTTTTCGGTGTTAGCCTCCATTATCTGAAACTCTCTGCTTCTCGACAATCCACCAAACTAAATATTCCGATGTTCAGGAAAAATGTAAAGACCTGGTTGTTTAAACAAGCCTTTCAGATTGAAATAGAGTTGTTAATAAGCCTCACAATCAGTGTTTTACTATAGCACCAAGAGAGCTTTCTTGACCGTGAACTTTATACATTTATTTTACACAGCATACCTTTGAGAATTTTTATTTAATTTTGTTAAACCTGTTTAGATTCTCAGAAATTGCAGTGTAAAATTTCAATGAAATTGTAAATATTTTTGGATAACACATACAAAGTGGTTTTGATCTTGAATCATGCTGTAAGATTTTCCTTTTACTGTACATAGCACTAATCCTTGTTTTCTTATTGCTTGAACTACCACTTCTTCAAACGTCACTCTTTTGCCTGCCCTTGAGTAGCCATTCCTGTTCCATTGTTCCCAGTTCCCAGTGTGTTGCTTTCCTACTTTTGCTGACTTAGTTTCTAGTTTGCTATCATGATACGTTTGCTTGCTTGCTTGCAAGTGTTGCTCATGTTTTCCAATCTAACATGTTAATCTCTATTCCTTTATTTGCTTGGCCATCTTGACTGCGTATTTAGGGGCCGATTATGATGGCGGACGGACTTGAGTCCGTCCGCCACCATAGAGTAGGAGGGACCGTCCGCAGGGGCAGCGGCGGTCCCTCCATACAGATTAGGATGTGACCACCAGGGTGGCGGTCACATCCTCTATTTTTAACATTGCGGCGGGTGGAGCTTCAAGCTGCACCCGCCGCAATGTTAAAATTGCATGCACAGCATTTGCGTGCACAAAGCGGATCATTATTTCCAACGGCCGCGGGACGCCAGGAATCCATCGTTTGGACCGCCCGCGGGTTGATGTGAACGCCGTACACCAACTTATCTTCGATATCGTTAAGGGAACAGATCAACCGACTGTGATCCCTTGTG
Organism: Lissotriton helveticus; assembly: GCF_964261635.1. Classification (NCBI taxonomy): domain Eukaryota; kingdom Metazoa; phylum Chordata; class Amphibia; order Caudata; family Salamandridae; genus Lissotriton; species Lissotriton helveticus. Next base: position 1,005,423,223 of record NC_136071.1, on the reverse strand, counting down.
ACCTCTAATATTATCAACCCCGCTTACCATCCCCTGTTTTTAAAAAAAAGAAATTACCTAAAGCAACGAGCGTCATATCGAAGAAGAGCCGTTTGCCTTGAAAATAGCAACCCCTGGGTTACACTCTATAGCACCGTTAATGATTGGATGCATATACTCACGTCGACCCGTATGCACTTTTCTAACTAATACTAGGAACAGAGTGTCCTCCTGTGTTCCAGCCATCATTTGGAAACAAGTAATACTCGTGATTTCCTGATTTTAATTGTGGCTCCTGAAGAAGGCGTTCTTGTTCAAACGCCGAAACGCGCGTCGAAGATTATTATTTGCCACTGTTTTATGAATTTATTAATTGTGTCATTGTTACTTTTATTTTGTATGTCAAGTAGTGTTGTTTTTTAATTAGAATAGGTCAAGTGTATAATTTGGTTATATATTTGGACCCAAATGTTTTTATTCTGAGTATATATATTTAATAATAAAGCACAAATTTGTACCTTTAAATTGTATGTTGCGCCTTGTGTTGTCGCTATCTCCCTGGTGATATCATATTTGATGGTTATTTTTCACATTGTTGAGTCCGTCCGCCACCATAGAGTAGGAGGGACCGTCCGCAGGGGCAGCGGCGGTCCCTCCATACAGATTAGGATGTGACCACCAGGGTGGCGGTCACATCCTCTATTTTTAACATTGCGGCGGGTGGAGCTTCAAGCTGCACCCGCCGCAATGTTAAAATTGCATGCACAGCATTTGCGTGCACAAAGCGGCAGGCACCGCGCGGTGCCTGCCACTTTGTTCACGCAAATGCAGGGGGGTACCATAGGTACCCCCCATGTGCATCCCCCACACCCCCTTCACCCAGGGGGCCCGCAACGGGCCCCCGAAGTGAAGGTCCGTATGCTTTTCCACGGCGGAAAAGCCGCCGTGGAAAAGCATACTTTTTACTCCATCCTAATATGGCTGGCGGTGTCTGATAGACACCGCCAGCCATGTTACGGCTTATCCGCCGCGGTTGTAAGTCAAACGCGGCGGAAAAGCGGCGGACTGAAACCAGGACCCACCAGCCATCCTAATGTGGCGGTGGGTCTTTGGTGGGTCCGCCGAGGATTTTCCGCATCCTCCGGTCCGGCGGTGGCTTCCGCCGGCCCAGAGGATGCGGAAAATCCTCCATCATAATGAGCCCCTAAGTTATACACCCTTCCTCTTACCACATTGCATGTTCCTGTGTGATCACAATGATTTGAGGGCACAGAAGACTACCTTGGATGGTGTTTCTTATTTAATGCGTGTATTTACTTTACATTACCATTTATAACATGACTGTAGGTATCAGCCTAACAGGTTCTGCCTTTCCATGTTGGTTTATATGTGGATATTTTGCAGGTAGTATCTCTACCGCCAGCTGTGGGTGAGGAACCTATTGAGCTTCTGTCTTACTGTGTGACACCCCTGAGTGATTTACTCCACCTTCCATTTACTATTAATGTTCTGATATGTATGTCTTGCATGCCCACCGAATTCACTATTTCAAATATTTAATTGCCTCCTGAGTTCCTGTTCTTTCTGAGGGTTTACTGTCTTTGTTACCTTGTGCAGAGCTTCCCTTTTGGATACCTATGCTCCACTCACCCCTTATGGGATATCGGACAGCTTTGAAACAATATTCTCTTCCATTTGTCTCACTTGTCATAACTCATTGATAGACCCATTCCATGCCCTTGCTAAATGGTGCCAGTATTGTGGACAGGTCTTTTAACCTTTTTGAAGTGAATGTATTTGATGAAAATGCCTGGTTGGGAGAGTTAAGGTCAGAAGTAGTGTGGACAAATCAACTAGACTGCAGAGATTTAGATTGGGGATGTGTATTTTTGTAATTCAAGGTTCTGCAACTGGTCACCTTGAATAGGGCAAAGGATACCTACACAGCAGAGAGACATATTGCATAATTTGATAATCATAGATTTGATGATCCAATTAATTAGCTATCCTGATGTAACATTAATAACAATGTCTTCTTGACTGGGAGGGAGTCAAAGTGAAGTTGAGTTCATTTAGATGCCTCATGTCTGAAACGACATCCCCCACCACAATTCATTCAATCTTTGAGTATTTAGGCCAAACAAGTTAATGTTAATCCATTTCACATTTAAAGAATTTAGAATTGATGCAGATGTGACTGTGATTATTAGTAATGATAACATTGATTCTTTTTATTATTCAGTTTTCAAACTTGGGATATATGACCGCATGTTTCATGATTTTCCTCACTAATCTGCATGTAATCTAGGTAGTCCCAATATGACTTTTTTATTTGACTCAAATGTTACAACATACAGAGGTGAAAGGATAGCAGTAAAGGTTAAGACTACAGTCTTTGCTGACCAACACCGTTACTACACAATTCTTTGCATAATTAAAGATAATTTCTATATTTATGTGTGCCCTTTTGTCACAACAAGTCTACGGGGCCGATTACGAGTTTGGTGGTGCTGCGCCAGCTCTCCACAGACACAGCACCGTCAAAGCCATGCAAGGACGGCCTGCTTTATTATGAGTTGAACTCGTGTAAGTTGGATGGTCCTTTGTCTTTTTGGCATGGCGGTGCCTGGAAAACAGTGACCGCAATGGGAACGGCCAAAAAAAAGTTCCAGTGCAGATGGCATGGATGGTGACATCCATGCCATGCTGGAACATTAGGGGAATTCAGACAGGGGAGTACATGTTGTGCCCCCTTGAATGTATCCCTATTGTGGGGGCATGCCAGACTTTTCATGGCGGAGTTCCGCCATGAAATGGCTGGTGGTGCACAAACTCGTAATATGCTCCGCAGGACTGCACCAGTGCAGCTGAGCATGTTTCATCGTAGTGCAGCTCCGCCACCGCCAGGGAATGACTGTTCCCTGGTGGTGAGTCGTAATGTTGCAGATGGACCACCATTAACAAGAATGCGACGGTCTTACGACCACCACACTAATAATCTGGCCCTTAGTTATTTGCATTGCTACCACCAAGAATATTTCACAAGTAGATCACATTTGTAAGTTTTGACTTCTGAATCCCACTTCTGCAATAAACATTATACTTTTTTCACAGCCTGGAGAAAGCCTTGGGCACCTTAGACTATTAAAGGGTGAAAGACGTGTTGGCAACATTTTTTGTTTTATTAATAGGAGTAATTTTCTGGGTGACAGTTGTCTAGAAATAATGACAGATTGGGGATCATGAATGAAAGAATACTATGATACATCTCATCTTACTCTACTTCCTAATGATTTGTTATAAGCGTAGATATACTGACTATCAAGATATTAAATGCAAGGTCATCCTATTACTTGTTTCAAGTTTAATATTACAATATCAATCAACACTTTCTTCTGTTCATTTTAGTTTATTCCATAACATTTTCTACAGTGCTCATATGTTGCAGTGTGGCCCTTTCATAGTACACAGTTGTCATCTGTTATTGCTCTTTGAGGACGACATTGTTTTCAAGAAGAGGAGTAAGAAGGGGAGTTTGGGTATGATCCTTTGTATGATAGGCAGCCATAAAGATGGAAATTGCAGTTTTAACATCAATAGTAACATCAGGATTAATATCTTTGTCCGTGTGTTGACAAGTAGCGTAAGGTGGATTATCACTTTTCCGATTCACATGGACCACATTGGCCTAATGCCTGAATGTGGCATGAAGAACAGTATTAGGCAGCTGCTAATTACATTGATACAGGCATTTGAGTGCTCTGGTCCCAGTACTCTGATTTTAGAAGGAATGTGATTCTACAAATTGAGTTTTCTCTTCTAGGTGCTTCACTAGATGAATTTCGGGCTTCATTTTCTGGCTTTGTCCAAATCCTTTGTAAGGTTACATGGACCAGAGTCTGGATTAAGTGTCTCTCCTCTCCTTTTCTAAGGCAGTATGGCAAGGATGCTTACTTTAAAGTTTATATTCTCTCCCCATCAAGCACCTTGCAGCTTTGATCAGATGAAATGCCTTAGTACAAGACGTGAAATGGGGGGACATGTGTTGAAGAATCTTTATCCCTTTACATGAAGTATATGCTCCTTTCTTGTCTTTCCTTAAGTAGCTAAGCCAACAACTGATGGATGTACTAGATATTCATTGGGAGTGAGAGGGCTTGATGATCAAATGCATCACTGTCCCAATCGAGGTGGGTAGTTACCACCTAATTGGCTACCAAATCAATGTGTTCAGACAGCTCCCCGCCGTTAGTCCCCTTCTTATTTGAACATGTGCTATGTTAGAAACTCTACAAGATACTGCTGTACGGAAGGTTGAATCCTTTGACAAAGTCACATATTTCTGGAAGCAGATTCCTTTTTCCAGACAGAGCACAGAATGTCTGTAAATTAATCAATTGACTTTCTGTTACGATTATGCTAAGTGTCCCTTCGAGGACACCATATGTTGGGTTGCATTCCTGGGTCCCTGCACAGACACCGTACTGCAACCATCAGTTATGAGCTGTCAGCTGGCCTTTGACTGTTGACAGCTGATGACAGATACGGCGGCTGTTTTCCGTACGCTCTGCATCCGCGGAGTCTGTGTTGGTCTTGGTAATAAAGATCTTTCATTTCAACAACAAGTCTCATCTGAAGCATTACAAATTTGGCGACGAGGACCAACACCGGAATCCACGCGGAGGGAAAAAGAATATTTTAATGAAAAAAAACTGCTGAAAATATTATAAGCAACACAAGCATTTATGGAGAATGAATTGAGAAGGAGTTAAAAAATATAAGAACACAGCGCCAGAAGTAAGAACTTTAAAAAAAAAAATGTAAAGCAAACTTAAGGTCAGTCGAGTAAATTATTAAACGAAAGCCATATTTCTGCAGAAACTATTATTGAATAAATCGCTTCAAAATCAATAATATTAACTCTGAGGAAACACTAAATGACTATAAGAAAGTTTATAGAAATAGCAACCAGAAGCGAATAAGAGTATGGAAAAGTATTAACGCTCTTGAGAAATAACTGAAATTAAGGTTGAAGGGGAGCATCCTAACGGAACGAAATGCTTGTCTGCAGCAGTGGCAGTTCAACGAACTAAATGGAAACCAGCTGTCAGCAGTACATCGCAACAACAGCTGAGAAGGAGAAGTAAATTGCTATGATGCAACAACGTTGACGCTGAAGAGAATGGAATCTATAATGGAGGTTGGCGTTCTAGCTTGAGGCTCAGACGCATAGCACGCTTACGTGCTGCCATCTTGGATTTAAGTTTTGAGATCGGAAGGCACTCTTGAAGCAGTAGCGCAGGATAAGAATATTGGGAGGTCAAGCGAAGCATACGCGCACAGCAAATGGGCAAAAGCGCATTCAGGTTCTGTGTGTAATTGATTTTTTGGATAAGATTTTGTGCCTATCCACAGTGTGACAGTAATTATAGCAAAAAAAATAATAATAATTTTGTAGAAGGACACCACATCTCTATCCAGCTTCAAACATAGCATCACCTAACAAACTGATTCGGAAGTTCACTCCTCAGACACTCATCTCTCAAGGGTAATAAAGAACAGTTTGATAAATCATATATAAAAATTGAACAGTAATGGCTGCAGGGCACTTGTGGAATCTGTCGCCTCCACAGGCATTTCATACCCACAAGGGGTGAATCCTTACTACCTTGGGAAGAGTGGAGAGAATATTTCTTGAATTATATCTCCAATTTCGACGATGATGAGGAATTCAAAGCAGAGAAGAAGTATAAAATATTATTGCACTGTTTGGGTGCTGGCTGTATATAAAAGGTATCAACAATAAAACCAGAGATGAAGGTGAGAAGGATGTTTTTGAAAATGCTATCGACGACCTCAATTCTTATTACAAACCCACAGTTTGTGTGGGAGTTGACAGGTATAAATTCTTCCACCGGAAGCTGGGCAAGGAAGAAACCATCGAAGAATATGATTCAGCCTTAAAACATCTGGCCATAAATTGTCGCTTCGGGGATTTTCATGATGAGTTTATCAGAGACCAAATAGTAATGCAGGGGTCCAACGAAAATATACAAGACAATTAATGGGCAAAAGGCGAATACCCCTTACAAAACATAAGAGACATCGCCACTAAAGCAGAACTCACAGGTCGTTGTGCAAAAGCTGTGCTAAATGAGAACATAGAGAAGAAGGAGGCGGACACTGTGAACAAGATAACGGAAACCAAAAAGTACCCAAAACAGTCATGGAACAACAAAGGTCCAAAAAATTGGTACAATCAACCTGTGAGTGGAAACAAGAGACGCTGCGAGGGATGTGGTAGTACCTCACATATGGCTGATGACACTAAATGCCCTTGTTGTGGAGTAAGATGTTCCAATTGTGGAGTAGTCGGACACCTTCAGAGGGCATGCAGAAGGAAAAATACACGTCACGTGAATGTGGTGGATGAGGATGAAGCAACCTACCAAGGAACTTCAGATGAAGACAAAGTCAACATGTTCGTGCTCCACATAGAGGACGAAGAAGTGGATAAAATCAGCGACGTCAACACAACACAAAAAAAAGTCTGCGAGATGAACATAGGGGGAGTTGACATCAGTATAGTTGCTGATTCAGGTTCGCCGTACACAGTAGTTAACAACAAGGTCTGGGAGGAGAAATTCAGACCCAGCATTAGTGGTCATCTAAATAAAGCAGACATCAACATCAAGTCATTTACAGGTGAGCCCATCAATGTTTGTGGTTTCAGAGGACTAGACTTTGAATTCAAGGGAAGAGTAGCCAAAGGGAAATTCTATATATCTAAGGTTGGTCCCTCAGTACTGGGTTGGATGGATCAAGGTAACCTGGGCATAATTCTTGATCCCAGCCAGCCAGACCCAGTCCTTGTAGTCCATGAAAATGACAACTTGGGCGATTTAATGTTAAAAAAATATCTCAAAGTATTTAGTAGAGGAATCGGAGCTCTTAAAAGGTACCAACACAGGATCATCATGAAACCAGACGCATTCCCAGTAGTGCATAAAGCTAGAAACATGCCTTTCTCCATCAAAAACGAGCTGAAGGCTCAACTGAACAAGTTGTTAAAAGACTGCATCATTGAAGAAATTGAAGCTTCTGAGTGAGTTGCACCTGTGGTCGTAGCCAAGTGACCCAATGGAAAGTTGAGGTTGAGCATTGACCTGCGCGACCTCAACAGCAATATTGTCATAGAGCAATTTCCTCTCCCTAAGATAGGCAAGATGCTTACCACAACTAAAGGAATAAGGTGATTCACTACTATAGACTTGAAGTCAGCATACCACCAGGTACCATTACATCGTGACAGCAGAAAGCGAACAACCTTCATAACTCCCTTTGGGTGTTTCAGATTCACCAGAGTACCCTTTGGGCTGGCATCTGCTGCCGCGATGTTCCAAAGACTAATGCATAACATCTTCGATGGGGTACCTGGCATACTGATTTTTCAGGATGATATCCTCGTAATGGGGAAAACCAGAGAATATCACGATTCAAAAGTCAAGCAAGTCCTGGAAATTTTGGATAATAAGGGGTTAACTGCTGAACATGAAAAGTGCAAGTTTGCATGCAAATCCGTAAGCTACCTTGGTCACGAAATCACCGGTGAGGGTATTAGTCCAAAAAAAGAACTTCTGAATGCTATTGAGGATTCACCAGTACCCAGTAACAGGAACAAAGTGAGATCATTCCTGGGGCTGAGTGAATTTTATGCGAAATTCATAATGAACGTTTCGAGCAAAACACATGAACTGAGACAACTTCTAAAAATGAAAAACAAGTTTGAATGGACAGAGGTGTGTCAACAGGCATTCATCACACTAAAAAAGGAATTGTGCACAGCCTTGCCCTTACAAGGTTTTGATCCTTTAATGGAAAATATCGTAACCACAGATGTAAGTTGTAAAGGGTTGGGGGTGGTTCTCACCCAGAAAAACGCTAAAGGTGAGCAATGCACTATAGCCTTTGCTTCATGCTCTTTGACCCCCACAGAGGAAACATTTTCAGTCATAGAGCGGGAGGCATTGGCATGTGTATGGGCCCTGGATCACTTTAGACAATTTGTGTGGGGAAAGCAAGTTGCCCTGTGTACCGATCACAAACCCTTGACTAAAGTGTTCACCACGAAGGCACTCAATGCAGCTTCTCCAATGCTAGCTAGACTATCTGTGCGACTGTTTGATTATAACTGCAAAATACAATGTCCCAGGAGTTAAAAATGTGGTGGCGGACTTCTTAAGCAGAATGCCAGTGGAGTCAGGTGACCAAGACAAACCAGGGGAGATCGAAGAGTCATACATAGCCAGCATAAATGAAAAATTTGATGGTATTTCAAGTGAGGAATGGATAAATGAACAGGACAAAGACGCCACAGTAAAAGAAGTCATCAGAATGCTAAGTGAGGGATGGACATGCAAAAACAAGCTGACTGACTCTTTGAGGCACTTCTGGGAAGTGAAAGATTATTTGTCGCTTGAAAACAGTTTGTTAACAAGGGGAGATAGGGTTGTTGCCCCTAGCAGTTTAAGAAGGAGAATACTTAACCTGTGTCACGAAGGACATTTAGGCATAGGTAAAACCAAGTGCAGAATTAAAAACTACTACTGGTGGCCAGGTTTCAGCTTGGTTGTAGAAAAGATTGTACGGGATTGCACACAATGCATGAGCTCTGATAAGACACAGGTCACTTTCAGGGCACCACTCCATCCCATCGCATGCCCATCAATCCCTTGGGAGAAGATTGGTGTGAACATTATTGGTCCCATCCTTGAGCAAACAGAACAGTTATACATAATTGTGGTAATCGATCATTTTTCAAAGTGGCCTGAGCTTAAGGTTGTTGAAAATCCAGATTCTGTTTGTATTGCAAAATTCCTTGATGACTTATTCACCCACGAGGGACTCCCAAAACAGATTGTTAGTGACAATGGTCCCCAATTCTTGTAGGATGTTTTTAAGTCTTACATGCACAGGAACCAAATTGTACACAAAACAACATCAGTTTACCATCCTGCCGGCAATGGTGCCGTAGAAATATTTAACAGGGTCATTAAAGGTATTATCCAATTGTCTAGCAGTAACAACTTGAGTTGGAGATAGAAGATTATGAAAACCCTGTGGGATTATCGCAGAACCCCCATTGATTCTACTGGCTACAGCCTGTTTGAGCTGATGCGAGGCAGAACACCATTGTCCAAAGACAATGTGGGGTGTACCCCAGCCACAAAGAGAGTGCTTTGGTTGGCAGACTGTGTAAGGAAAAGGGTGGAACAGGCACAAGCCAGTTCCAAATCCAGATACGACCTTAAACATGGGTGCAAAGCCGTGGAACTTCAGGTTGGGGACGATGTCAGGGTCAAGAGAAGTGGTTTTGTAAAGAAGGGCCAGGATAGATATTCGCAACCCCTTGCTGTACAGAAGGTGTTCTGTAATTCAGCTCTCCTGAGCGACGGCAGGGCGTGGCATTCATCCTCTTTGTCCCAGTGCAAGCCAAGCTCAAGAGGTCCTGACAGTTACCTACCCCTAGAGTCCACCATTGAGTACACATCGATTCGAGAAACCAGTGGCAAACCCACTGGCTTGTCTGACGATGATTCTGACTACGAACCAAACACTAGTGGCTCCACAGCACAGGGCAAAACATTGCAGGTCACCACGGCATCTATATGCGCCCCAGATTATACCAACACAACTGGTAGAGTTGGTAGACAGCTTCCTGCTACTCCTTTAAGTAACACCACCTATCCTGCAAGCACTAGCAGAGCTGGTAGGAGGCTTCAGCCACCCATCAAACTTGCGGATTATGTTTGTGAGTAACCATACTCACCTGCACAGTTTTCTATACATATACCCTCTCTCTTGGGTATTCCCTCACCTTTCTTTTTCCTGTTTGATCTGTAAGGACGATTATGCTAAGTGTCCCCGCGTGGACACCATATGTTAGGTTGCATTCCTGGGTCCCTGCGCGGACACCGTACTGCCACCATCAGTTATGAGCGGTCAGCTGGCCGTTGACAGTTGACAGCTTATGACTGACATGGCGGCTGTTTTCCGCACGCTCCGCATCCGCGGAGCCTGTGTTGGTCTTGCTAATACAGATCTTTTATTTCAACGACAAGTCTCATCTGAATCTTTACAATTTCATTAATCTCTCTTTCAATGAGATGTCAAAGAGCACAGAAATAAACCTGTGTCATGGAACATTGGCAGAGCAGGAGTGGAATTCTCTGTTCATAAAAATAAAGAAAAGAGTAGTCTTATTTTAAAGTGGTTACATGCCTCACGGCTTGCAGAACTACCCGTACAATAGTCTGTCAAGGTTATATAACACTATCTGCAAAAGCACTTGCAGTTTCCTTTGAGGGAATAAACACTGGAGGATTGCATACAGCAGACATGCACCTTTATTATTTGGTGGTCCAGTTGACCATGGTGAATGACTGACTGTTTGGAAACTGAGCTGACTCTGTCTTCCATTTTGAACTAGATTTTCTCAGTAGCTTTAATCTTCTTGGGCTATTATATAGTTCCCCAATACTTTGTGTGTTCCTCCTTCAATATAATAGTCATATACTGCTGACTCCTAGCCTTGTGCCTGGATAGGGAGTGCTGGCAAACTGACACAAAATGCACTATATATGGGAAGAAAAATGGCTAGTGCACCTAGAAGGCCTGACTGGTTTTAGACCAGGAGACCATACAGAGATTTTGATATATGAGTCAAAAGCCAAATTAAGTCCTTAACACAACTGAGTCAGGAATTGAACCTTCATTAGTCCCAGTTTTACAAATAATGACAGCTGAGGCATACTCCAGATGAGTATCAAGGAGGCTTATTGGCCCTTTTGAATTTAATCTGTTGCAACTCTATTGCACCATAGTACATTGCATAGAATTAATTAACAATAACTTCATTATATTTTAATAAAAAGTATTATTACCTTATCTTTTGTGAAAAAAGGTTAGTAAAATATGTTGAAACGAAATAAAATGTTTTATTTTTAGATTATTTTTATAATACTAAATTAAATGTATTATATTTTTAAATAATAATGTAATTTAACATTATGTCCTATGTAGCCCTTACCTTTATTATTTTGTAAGGAAAAATGTTGTATTATCAGTGGGTGGCCATGTGTGGTGCTGGACTTAATCAATCTCTGAGCTGAAGTACATTTAAGACTATTTTGGCCTTTTTGGCTGTAGTTGCTTTAGAAGTGAAGCTTGTGAATGAGTCTGGCCTTAATCATTTGTGCTCATCGCTCCCTAAACCCTGACCTAATCCTCTTTTAACACCTCGCTCCTCCCTTAACCCCTCTCCTTTTTTTTATTTACATATTTTATTGATCTTTTCTGCTGCAACATCTTAGTACATTACAGAAAGTCAATTGTTTTCACTTGACTTTAGCTTCTTCACATTCTTTTCATTTGTTACAGAAGTGATCAATCGGAGTGCTCAAGTGACAATAAATGTATAACATTAATTAAATCCCACTCACCCTTACCCTGAGCCATCCTCTCAGTAGAACTCTGGTGAGGTGCTGGATTTATGAGTATCTTCAGCCTTCTAGTTGTCTGTGCAGGGCAGGGTAGTGCCGTTTTAGTGAAATAGTCATTAGTATCATGGTGGTTGGCAATTGTGCACATGTTATCTGTTATTAACGTGTTGATGTCAGGCGTGTTCTCTCGATGCTGCTTCCGTTTCATCGTCTGAGAGCTCTACTTTTAGGTTATCTAAGTTGTGTACTAGGGTCTCCCAGGCTCTAGCTATCTCTACGTGCTGTAGACATCTCTTAGCTTCTCGCATCAGTATGCGTCCCTAACATCCCACCCATTTCAGGAGTTCCTTGCGCCAGGTTGTCATCTTAGGGCCAGAATTCTATTTCCAGTTTCTGGTTATTTCCTGTTTCGCCAGAATGTATGCTAGGTCTTGAAATCTGCTAGTAAACCTATTTGTTGTCAAATGGGGGAAACAGCCCATAACCCCTCTCCTTTATAGTAAGTATATATTATTTCAGCCTCTCCCTTCTGCCCCTCTCATATTTACTTCTAAAACAAACACAAGTGCGGAGATTCTACAGATGGGGTGGAGATCCTGGCACAGTAAAAGATAGAGGAGGTAGAGGCGAAACCTCCACATATAGGTTTGGGAAAAGCATTTTGTGGTTACATAGTGCTAATAAATGTGCTACAATATTAAGTTTGCGAATGAACCCCACAATAATTACATAGACCTTCTGAGTGGTCCATAGTCACACACAATTTACTTGAAAAATGGTCCATAGTTCATGTATGAAACAAAATAATTAAGGGTCTTTGAAAAGCTGAAATGTGATATACTATGTGGAACATTATGGTATTGGGACCAGTACAATGTTTTTTGATCAATAATAAGTAAGTGAAAGGGAACAGAATGTGTTGTATTTTATTTATAAAAATATATAAACAAAAAATGACAGAATATGTACTTTAACCTTGAGTCACTGGCCCACTCATATCAATGAAAGATGACTGTATTTGTTTTAAAGTTCTGTGTAACTTTTGGTCTTTACAGAAATACAAGGAAGGACAGAAAGTTCATTTGAAGGAAAGTATAAATAAAACCCCTTTAACAAAGTCACATATTTCTGTAAACAGATGCCACTTTCCTGACAGAGCACTGAATGTCTGTAAATTAAACAATGGACTTTCATTAATCTCTCTTTTAAGTATATGTCAGAGAGCACAGAAATAAACCTTTGTCATGAAACACTGGCAGAGCAGTGTGCTCGCCAACAGGAAGGCCTTGATCTGATTGCCTTACGCTTTTGAAAAAACGACTTGTGATGTAGCCCTCTTGAAAGTGTATGCTTAATTGTTATGTAATAAATATGGTTGTGAATGTGAAGTCAGAAGCATGGTCTATGCCCTAGTGGCATAGTGCTGAACTATTGAATGATATGTGAAGAGGAATGGACTAATCAGGCACCAGGGATATTCTTAAGATACATACAGCCCTAATTTACTCATTACAGTTGAGTTATGATGTATTTAGTAACCGGGTATAACAAAATTACATAGCTGCTCAACTGGAAAAAAGTATTACAGTTCAGTTCTGATATCATAACACATGCTGCTAGAGCCAGCAGCCAAGGTGATCGAAAGGTCATGGAGCATAACTGAAGATGCAGTTTAAACAATCTAAATGGATTTTTTTTTGTCCTTTTTGTGATATTTTTATTCTAAAAAGAAAAAGTGATCAGAATAAGAGGGATGTATGACATTACAACACATGCTTTTACCACGCATGCCTTTACAACGCAGTTTTTACAACGCATGCCTTTACAACGCATAGTGCTTTGGGGCGCTGGATAGTGAATAGTTTAATTTACTATTCCAACTCCATCCCCGTGGATAGTAGGGATGGTGTTGGATAGTAAATTAAACCTAATCCCTATCCTAGAGCGCCCCCCAGCGCAATGTGTTGTAATGGTTTGCGTTGGAAAAGTTGCGTCGTAAAGGCACTGCGTGGTAATAGTTGCGTTGTAAAGGATGTTTCCCGCATAAGAGATATGTATTGAAACATGTTTATTTTTTCCTCAATATATGTTACTACAAGAAAGGTAGAATCTCTGCATGTTCACAACCTGAGATGCATCTTTATTTTAACCAGACATATTAAATGAAATGTAATATCTTTTTTAAATAGTCTGTTTTTGAAAGTGTTTATTTTTACAGAACAGATTCTGCATTTATTCTTCTTCTCTGCAATGAATATGAAATAGCAGTACACTGAAAGATGTAAGCTGTTTGAGGGAGGGGTAATGATATAAACATGTATTATGAGGAATAAAATACCCTGTACAATTAATTATCAGGATTTCATTGTAAGAATTTTACAAGTCACCTCTGAGTTTCATGTCCATGTAAAGTAACTCAACCTTCAGGTGTTTTCCCCTATATGGTCATGGAACTCTTTGGTGAACTGCAAACTCCTTGCAAAGGAGTACCATTTTACATTTATATATGTATTTATGTATACATATATATATCACAAAGGCAGCACACCACCACTGTAGTTATGGTTGGGTGAGGAACTCCATTGAAAATTGTTTTTTCCAAACTCATTTGGTGCGCTTTTGATAAATCTGCACAAAACATTTCTAACAAAGTACACCCACTTTGGATTCTTCGAGGCAAGTTTCATGCAGCTCCATCAAGTCTAGGCGAATTTCCAAATATGACTTTTCCCATTTTAATTACAACAGGATTCTATGCTGCCTGACAAATAAAAAATGACTGAATGGAATTGGTGTAAATCTGTGCAGTCATTTTTGAAACATTAGCATGTAAAATATGTTCCAGTCAGGGAGTGAATTTGTAAAATTTTTTAGATATCTGGACCGTTAATTTACGGATCTTCCACAGAATGTCAAAGCCACAGAGGACTTATGAATCTAGTTCAAGCCAATAAAGGCATACAATTGGAAAAGAAAACTTTTTCTTCCATCGTGCTATGCTGCTTAACAATTCTGCCACACTCTGATTTGCTGGCCATCACAGAAACATTTGTGATCTGGCATCCATCATCCAACACTGCACACTGAGCATTATGATGGGAAAAATAAAGAGAAAAATGACACAGAGGGGGAGGCTCACCTTGGGGGGGAGGGAACTATCTCTTGAGAAAATAAATATGAAAAACATATTTTTTTCACAGGATTGATGAACCCTATGCTGGATTTGGCAATCCTTGACCCTCCCGGAGTACTGTAGACAGTCCTGGGGTCTCAAGATTCATAAATCTGGTACAAGATTTGTGAGACAAAAAAAAACATTCGGTGCAGATTGGCCATACACAGTGGCTTTTGGAGAAGGGCATGGCCACATAGGTTTCAGTTTAAATTTGCAACCATGGCTCCACTTTAACTGGTTTTTTTTATGTGAATGTCTAATACATCTTTAGACACGCTAGTGTGTTATAAACACATTTAACAATGACTTCACGTTTATCTTAGTTTTTTAATGACCAAGGGCCAGATGTAGGTAGGCTTTTACCGGTCGGTAACGGCCGAATTCGGCCGTTACCGACCGGTAAAAGGCATTTGAGATGTAGGGGGCAGAATCGGTAAATTTACCGTTCTGTAAATTTACCGATAGGTAATTTTACAGAATCTGTAAATATACCGGTCGGTAAATTTACTGACCGGTATATTTACAGAATCTGTAAAATCGATATGTAGGTGGGACTCTTATGAGTCCCACAAGGCCTTAGAAATCGGTATTTTACCATCAAATTCAATTTGATGGTGAAATACCGATTCAGGTGTGCATGCAAATGTGCGCATGCACACCTGTGCCATATGACAGGCAGACCTGCCCTTAGGGCAGGTATGCCTGCCATATGGCCCCGAACCTTTTTTGGGGGTGCTAGAGGGTGTCAAAGTGACACCCCCTGCACCCTTGCCAAAAATCTGTATTTACCGATCGGTAAATACCGACCTGTAATGCCCCATTCATTCCTATGGGCTTCATAGCCCATAGGAATGAATGGAGCATTACAGGTCGGTATTTACCGATCGGTAAATACCGACTTTTACCGATTCGGTAAATAAACATCTGGATTTCCCTACATCTCCCCCCTTCATATTTACCGACTTTTAAATACCGAATCGGTAAAATTCGGTATTTAAGGGTCGGTAAATATGCTTTACCTACATCTAGCCCCAAATGTATAGAGAGAAAGTGAATGTAAACCACAAGGCTGAGTGATTGTAAACGTCACCTGCACCCTGAGATGACAATATTTAATCATACTATGCACATTACATGTTGTGAATTTTTTTATAATATGTTTATTTTGTGATAGTTAGCTTCACAAAGTGGTTTTCTGTAAAACACTACTATCACAGGCACTGATTGGTATTTAATGTTTAGGTTGTATTTACCTTACATGAATCTGTTGTTGATATTTCAAAAGTTGTAATATTATAATGTTGTGTGTGGGACAGTGAACATAATAAACTCACTACAATATGTTATAAGAATATCACAAGACTCTAAGGAGTTTTGTGAGGAGTGTGGGCAGTTCAGGGAGGAAAACTGTTGGCTCACTTAGGTAGCTTGACCTGAGCAGCAAGTCATTCATTAGAGAAGGAGTATGTAGCTGTTGTGCATTGGAAATTAGCCATTACCCATTAAACATTCATTGGAAAAAAGATGGTACACTGAAGGGTGATAAAAGCGAGAAAAGAAAAATGTGACCAGCAACATTCAAGGCACTGCAAACAAATCAAATTGAAAACCTCTAGGTTATGTTATTTTGTAGATTCCCATATGTCCCCCTAAAGACGTGTCAAAAGCCCAGTTGATTACATATTCTTGCAATCGGGCTTCCGGCAAGTACAATGCATGAAGGCAATAAAGCAAGTCCTCCTTCTCACTTCTGTGTTTGGGTTCTTCATCGCCTAAGCCAGTTTATCCACTTCCAACAGCTCTATTTTAAGATCTACCAGACAATCTTCTTCAGATACTAGGGCTATTTCTTGTGCAGCATATGCTGACTTTCTCAGGATGGGAGGGGGTGTTGTACAAGGTTGGTCTTCCTCTCTAGGGTAGTCGTTAGGTCTAGACAAAGCATCTGATTTGCCGTGTTGGCTCTCTGGTCTGTACTTTATCACAAAGTCGTAGTCTGCAAAAAAGAGAGATCAACGCAACTGTCTGGGCTTAAGGGCTCTAGCTGTCTTCAGGAACAACAGATTCCGATGGTCTGTGAATATCTGAATAGTGTTTTTGGCCCCCATCAGATGGTGCCTCCATTCTTCACAGGCTCCCTTGACTGGTAGTAACTCTTTATCGGAGATACTATCATTTACCTCACATCGAGTAAGCTTTTTGGAATGTAGCTGGCCGGTCTCTAGATGTCTTTGTGAGAGGATAACTCTCAGGGCACGATTCGAGGCATCGGTTTCAAAGACAAAGGGCAGTTGTATGTCAGGGTATCGCAGTATTGGCGCTTTCGTGAAGCAGGATTTCAACGTCTGGAAGGCGGCTTCCGCCAGTTCGGTCCACACGAAAGTTACTCCTTTTTTGAGTAGATAATTAGGGGGCTGTATAGTGGGTGAAAAGTTCTTGTTGAACCTTCAATAAAAGCTAGAGAAGCCGACAAACTCTGTAAGGCCTTCTTGTTCATCTGAGACTTCCACTGGGTGATAGCTTCCACTTTCCTTGTGTCCATTCGTATTTCACTGGCACTGATGATGTACCCCAAAAACTCGACCTCAGAGGCATGGAACAGGCACTTTTCTAGTTTGGCATACAGAGAATACTCTTGCAAACGTTCCATGACCTGCTTCACATGAGTGATGTGCTCTGCAACGCTAGAGGAGTAGAACAAAATGGCATCTATATAGACCATACACATCACGTCTAAGAGGCCTCTCAATACCTCATGCATGAAGTACTGAAAAGCTGCCAGTGCATTGCAGAGACCAAATGGCATCTCTTGATACTCAAGAGTCCAAACTTCGTACAGAAGGCTGCTTTCCACTCATCCCCCTGCTTTATCCTCACAGGTGATAGGCTCCACGGAGATCAAGTTTGGTGAAAATGGTAGACCCATTTAACCTGTCCAGCAACACCAGTATCAGGGGAAGGGGATACTAGTTCTTTATGGGGAGTCTGTTGATGGCTTTATAGTCAATGCATGTTGACTATTGCCATCTTTCTTGGGGATAAAAAAAGAAGAGAGGAAGCAGGGGATGACGAGTGACGTATAAACCCATTTTTCATCCAAATATTCGCTCAGACGTTGGGTTTCTCGTTTGGTCAGTGCATAGACACGGCTGCATAGGATCAATGCTCCAGGGACCAGGTCTATCCGGCAATCATATTCCCTATGAGGCGAAAGATGGCTTGCTTCGATCTTGTCAAAGATTGTAGAATACTGTTGATACTCAGAAGGGACAGTGGATACACAGACCAGAAAGTGATGAGTACATCTCGTGGATAAGAGCAAGGCTTGAGATTCCACAGGCTCTCCCACTAAAGCATGACTCTTTGTACAATGTTCCTTTCAGCAGAGGAACCCATCGTCACTGACAGGCTTGCCCATCCTACCGTTTGGGTCGGGAAGGGTCAACCAGGGCATTCCTAGAATCAGACGGAAATGTGGTGCATCAATCAAATCAAATTGGATTGTTTCATAATGGTCTTGTCCGAATTGTACGAGGATAGGCTGGGTATGATATCTGACGGGGCCAGACGTCAACAATGTTCCATCATCCGCCTTCACTGGTTTGGGTACGGGCTCCTTCTGACAGGGGACGCCTATGTCCTTTGCATATTTTCGATCAATGAAGTTGCTGGTGGCCCCGGAATCCATTAAGGATGGTACTTGTTTTAAGACTCCATCCTACAACCACAAAGACACACAAACATTGAGGTTTGGAACGGTACGTTGTAGGGTGAGGGCGATCACGGGAGACACTTCTCCGGCAGAACGCCCCGAGCTAGGGGTCTTGCAACGGCTCGGGGCAATCAGTTTCCTGACTCTTCTCCTTGATTCCATAACCCCTGCCACCGCTTGAATCTTTGATGGAGGCATCTTATCCAGTAGTCTAATTCGGGCCTTGCATTCCCGGATGAAATGTCCTGCCTTTCCACAGTAGAGACAAAGAAGTTGTTTCCTTCTCTTCTCCCTCACTTCAGTGGTACGGGGCCCTCGAGTTCCACCTATCTGCATAGGTTCCGGTCCCTCTGGGGTTTGGGCTCCTTCTCCGAGAGCAGGAAGACCACGGGGGATAAAGCATTTGAAGTCATCCTTATTCTTATCGCTTTTTCGTTCCTGCATCCGATGGTCCAACTGGATGGTCAGATCGATTAGCTCCTCACACGTGTCTGGTAGATGAATCACCTTGGCAAGAACATCCTTCAGCTCTCCACGAAGCCCCTGATAAAACAAGGAGGTTCTTTTCTCCTGGGGCCAATCTGTTTCCACCACAAGTCGGTTGAACATGGTGATGTAGGTGAGGAGATCCTGTGTACCTTGTTTACGGGTGAGCAGCTCTCTATTGGATGTTAACAAGTGCGTCTTTCTGTCGAACAACTTACGCATCTCCGTGCAGAAGTCAGTAAAATTGTGTAACACTGGGTCACCTCATTCTATCAAAAGAATCAACCAACTGGGAACATCCCCATCCAGGTAAGACATGATAAAGGCGGTTTTTGCCTGGTCATCATGGTTTGCACAGGAAGTGCAACCAGCACTGACTAATGAAGATCCCATATTTCTTTGGGTCTCCCTAAAAGCACTCTGGGGCCGGTCAAGGTATTTGTGGGGAATGGACAACGTGAACAGGTGTTGTCTCCCAATCCCCGGATGAGGGTGTGCTAGGGGATGTAAAGAAACCCTGTGCATGTAGCACCCCCACCCGTGGGGTTTGCTGGTCCCACAGGATTGTTCGTTGACGTATGCTGAGGTGGTGGGAGCGTCCAATCCTTGATATACTTCCTCCATGTGTGCTCGGAGTGGCCCTTCTTACTTAAACCAGCCACTTCCCTTCGCATGGTTCTCCTCTCATTTTCGAGTTCTTGCTTTTCGGTACGAAAGGCGTTAACTTCTACCTGGAATGCCGACATTGTTTCTAAGAGTGTGGTTAGAACCACATTTCTATCCATTGCCCAGGCTGGAGGTGCGTCTTGGGCTTGTCACTCTGTCAGGTTGTAAAAGTGGTATACACTAACCTCAAGATACAGATACAGCCTGGGCGATGCTCGGATCCCAAATCCCTTTTGCACTACCTCACAGGGGGACGCAAACATTCCACTCCGTATCGCAGTGTGCAAGGGAAAGGGGAAAAAGGATAACGAAAATAACCACAGCTGCAATCTTCCTACAGAATCTCCTAGTCCAGGTATCCAAGGAATAGACCAACTCTAGGGAAATACCATCTACAGACCATAGCAAGCTGTGTATGAGAAAAAAGAACAAACATTAATTCCGTAACTACACACCCATCCAAGGCACGCTCTATTTCACTACATTGGCCTTCCCACCTGTGCCTGCGTACTTACATATGATCCTCATATGCAAATGATCCGGAAGTAAGCAATCCAGTAGATGTAGTACCAACAAAGGAGTGATTGCCAACTGTCTGCGTGGAATATACTCTCTTTTTCAGGAGTATGTGCAAAGTCTTAAGGAAACAACAAAATTAGGCAGGTGCAATACGCCTTGCACCCGCCAGTAAGGCAGAAGAGAAGCCCAGTCAACAGCTGAGCCTCAGTGAATTATGTAGTTGGGCTTTGCAGTTGTCTATTGCTGAGCCCAGGAGGAAACCCCAACACATAGGCCCGGTAAGAGTCCCAACAATCTTCTGTAGCAAAAGTATATAAAACCGAACAAAATGCTCCTCTCTAGGAGCGAAACAAACATATAGTCACAGGGGACTTAGCAGGAGGCTTACCGCCTTTTCCAAGCGAGACCTCTGGAAAGCCTCAAAGACATTAAAGTCAAGCGGTCATGTTTTCAATGGAGGAAAATGCAGCTTCTGTGCTGCCCAGGGACTCTCAGGCTCTGAAATGAGCCTCCAAATGCTTTTGCGGCGTCTCCTGGCGGTGTCTGATACAAATTCCTTGTAACGGTTCCACTGCCGGCTCCGCTGGAAATGAAATCTAAGAAGCAGGTGACAAGCACCGGATCCCCCTAGAGGAAGGTCTTATATTCCAGCCCAACCTCTGAAGTAAGACACAGCTGTCTACACTGTTGTATGCTGGTTCTCGCAGCCACTCACCTGTTCCTATCCGCATTCATACCGCGTCGCGGGGGGATCATGACATTGACTCATGGGCCACTGTAAAGTAATTTATCTACAAAGGGGAGTGTGGCCCTGGGGAATGAGAAAACAGGCAGGGCCCATTTAAGACAAAAAACTACTTATGCCTGAATCTCTCTTTTGGGTGGAGCTCCTTATGATTTAAGCTCAGCCAAACACATTTCTTTATGTTTTAGCCTCTTTTATTTATTTATTTGATTTTTAAGATTTTTTATACTTTAAATTATTTTGTTTGTGTGAAAAAGAAACCATATATTTAAATCAATATATTTACAACCACATTTAACAAACTGTACATTTAAACATCACAAAGTATGGACTGTACATTTTACATAACAAAACACATACAATTTAGACAAAAACACTATATCAATTGTGACTTTTGAATTGCAATAAATAAATCAGATTCATAAAGAGCTGCAAACATATCAATGTATCAAGAAAGCGTATAACTAATAAACACCCTCTTTTATCACTACAAGGAAAAAAACTCCTTTTATTCCTTTATGATCTTTCTGATATGCCATATGGCATATGGCATATGGCATATCAGAAAGAGCATAAAGACAGATTCAGGTAAAAGTTGTTTTTTGACTGTAAAGTAATTAGCACACATTAAGACCTGTGGTTCCTAACTTGGCAACTCTTACACACAGTATTGGAACTGTGAATAACTTATGCATATATAGTATTTGCATCATATTTCTGAAATAAGAATATTTTCTGTTCTATCACAGGATAACATTATTTGTAAACAGTAATCCTAAAGTCTTTAAAAACGTTTAGTTTAAATGTGCATGAATAGTTCAAGTTTGTTTTCCCGACAAGCCTTGATGATTTTGAACCATTTTCCTGTATTTCAATTGTCCTTGAAACAACTCCGAAAGAAATCAAAAGTTCTTTGACAGGAAATCCTAGAACCAAATACCACAGTCCTGGTTTCAACAATGTAGTATGATGATTGGCTAGCAAAGACGATGTAGTCAAAGAGGGTAATTATACCCAGAAATAAAAGATGAGTACTATGATTCCAAACCAGGTGGGAGTTCACAGTCTGCAGGAAAATTCAGTTCTTCAATGGGGCACTGCCGTATGGTGCATTCTCTACACATGCAAACGCCTATCTCCAGAAACAATAGACGCTCTGTAAGGACCTCTCAACCTTCCTTTACTAGTATGGACTCAGTTCCAGCGGGTTTGGAGTACCAACCAACCCACTTGCCAAGTCTTAAGCTCTAAGTAATGTCTCCAGCCATGCTTCCTGACATGAGCCTCCAGTATAAAAGTACTGGATGAGGGATATTTTACTCAGTGTTGTAGGGTGCTTAGTATAAGCTTCCAAATTAACACATTGCTTAATAGAGTGTCAATGGATGCAGGTTGTGTTTGCTTATATTAAACATGAACATCAAGAATAAACTGCTGTGCCAAGTTCCTTGCATATTACAATGAGAAAAGGGAATAGCCACAGGGATCATATGAAGCAGGAATGTCTATCCAAGTTCTGCAGATGCAGATGCATTATGTAGAGATTGCCATCTTAAACAGAAAATAGCCCTATTTATACTGGATACAGTCTGGAGTGATTTTAGGGCTGCAATCTACTAATCTCATGGCTTAAGCATTCTGTTTATGTCTGTCAGTTTTTCCTTTATGACAATGGCACAGGATGCTGGAACGATGTGGCAGCACCAAATGAAAGCAGTGAGACAAGGTAAGAGATGATTACACCTCAGCCTTCAACCATCTAGTGCAGTGTCGCAGCTCCAGTCAACGTTCCCATTCCACATCACATATTCTACAGTGGAATGTAATCTAATTGGCTCACTGTAGCTATCAATCTTCTCCCTTCTCAAGAAAAAAAAAACTTTAATGTTATACAGATCATTTCAAATTAACAAACATATATACAGTGTTCAAGGGTACAGCAAGAGAATCTCATAATTTACCAAGAATCATTTGCCAACATAATCATCCAAGTACACAGGGTGTTTATATTTCCTGAAACTTTTCCTTCCAACTATTTCACCATTTGTGGATTAATCAAACACCATCTGGAACAGCAACATCATCCTTGTCCAAAGAACGATCAGCTTGCAACCTCGTCAGATGTAAATCAAGTACAGCAACCCAACTTTTTTTCGAGATTCTTATGTCATCAGTTTTAATTACATTTTTAAAAGTACTAACTGCTCTTTGAGCTTTTTTGAACTTAGAACATTGAGTACAAACCACAAGAACTCTATGTTTTACGCAGTCACCTACTTTGATCCCTAAATCCTTAACACTTTTATTCATGTCAAAATAATTCTTTCTTTTATGTTGCATATCTAACATATCTAACTCACACTATAGAATGGCACTCCTTTGTCCCAATTCATCCATCCAGGACATAACATGGCATTAGGAAATCTTCCTTTAAAAAGCTCAGAACAAGTTTTTTCCTGTTGAGGAGTGTGGAGATATACAATAAGCAGCAATTCATTGCTATAACTTCGTTTTACACAATCCAAACAATTTTCTCTGGCTAACTGATTTCTCTCCTTTTAAGTTTCATTAAACCACTCTACAGCCCCAATACTTTTAGGACAATAGATTGATTCTCTTTTCATATGATGAATGCTACATAATGCAACATATTCTTCTATCTCATTAGAACAAAATTGTGACCCATTGTCTGGGAGAACTTATTCTGGAAAAAACTCTCCCTCTTAAATACCTCTTCAAAAAATCTTATAACACATGAGAAGGAAATAATTTGCACGCATGCAACTTTCACCCATCTCAAACACAAATCCAACAAACCCAAAAGATAGGGTGTCTGATGTTCTCCTTTTAATGGTCCAACAAAATCAATGTCAACCTCTTTCCAAGGATAATTAGGAAGCTTCCTGCAAACCATTGACATATGGCAGGGAGTTAAAGTCTTCTCACTACTCATGCTTTCTATGCGTTCTTTAATAGTACAATCCACTTCTAAATCCATCCCAGGCCACCAAAAATTAGCTCTCAACCTTTCTTTAATCTGAGGCAAAAGTCGACTCCTTAGACGTAAGGGAGGAACTAACCTGGTTCTTCTCAACAGCATGCATCTATCCACAGATAACTCACCTTTTTGCAAAGGACAATGCTTATCCACCTCACTAAGGGGCATATGTAGGTAATTTCCATTTTGCGATTCCCAAATAGCGATTTTTAAGGAATCGCTATTTGAGAATAGCAAAATGGAATGTAGGTAAAAATTCGCAATTTTTGTGTGAATTTCTAACATTCCTTAATTGCGATTAGCAAATTGCGAATCGCAATTTAGGAAAGAGTGTCCCTTTCATTCCTATGGGCTAAGAGGCCCATAGGAATGAATGGGGATACATTCTCAAATTGCGATTTTCTATGAGAAATCGCAATTTGAGAATCGCAATTCCAAGGGTGCCAGGGTGTCCAAAGGACACCTGTTGCACCCCTGGAATGTGCCTCTAAGTACATGTGGCGCACATACATGCCCTAAGGCACTTTGAATTTTTTCAGAAAATGCATTTTGAAAGGAAATCGCAAAATACCATCTGCTTGGAGTAGGTGGTATTTTGAGATTCCTTAAGCCAAAATCGCATTTTAAAATTCACTCCTACATAGCCTTTAAGGAATCTCAAAATTATGATTCCTTAAATGCTTGAGCAAAATAAGGAATCACAATTTTTGCGATTCCTTATTTTGCTAATGTGTACCTACATACCAAAGCACCGTTTGCAATTCACAAACGCCAAAATTCGCCAAATTTCGGCGTTTGCGAATCGCAAACGCCTACCTACATATGCCCCTAAATCTATTAAATTGTAATGCTTTCATGACTTCCAGCAGCGTTGGATCTTTCACCACTTCACTTTTCCACAATTCTTCAGTTACATTTCCCAGAAATACTTCACACAATTTGACCTCCTCCTCAACATATTCATCATGGACATCATCTTGTGCGGTATCAGATACCAATCTGGATAAGCAATCTCATGACATATTCTTGACTCCAGGTACATATAAAGGACAACCACCCATCTTCTCATTCTGGCTGAGATGAAGTCTAAACCTTGTCCTGTAAAGACCTCTTTTAAAGGCTAATGATCAGTGCACAAATTAAACATAGTGGTCCACATAAGTTTTTGATATTGTATTCAGTGTAAAAAAAATTACCAAGACCTCCCTTTCAATTACCGAATAATTAACTTCAGTCCTTCATAAACATCTAAATGCACAAGCAAGTAAATGCTCTTTGCTCTGTCTCTTTTGCATCAAAACTGCACCTACGCTTTTTGAACCAGCATCAGTAATAATACCCTTACAGATTGAGGGCATTTTGTACCTCAAGTTTCAATGTGCCAGACTCATTTTAACACATTCAATATCACAGAAATTCTACTCTTCTCCCAAGTAGTGCTCTTAGATGTACAGAATCATCACCATTTACAAAAAAAGTGCCATAGTATTGTAAAGATGAGGTCCAGAGTATTAAGTGGAAAGCAGTTTATTAGCCCAACAGGGAGGCAAGTCGTTCACATCAAAGACCAAGTAGCAACTGACACTGTAAACACATCACATTCTAAATGACATGGCTGCATTCTCAACAAGGAATGCACATAATTAAAGGTAAAGATACAACACATCACCCTTATTATAATAACAACATGAAAAAGAAAGATGAAGAACAAGAAAGGAAAGAAAGGAATAAAAGTGGAAAAGGCAAAGGGAAGAATAACAAGGAAAAGAAAATGGGAACAAACGGAATAAGTCACTCAGGATAGTAATCAACAAGCGGAATAAGTCACTCAGGATAGTAATCCTGAAGATACAAAGGAGGTTTCCTAATTCTAGAGTTTGTCCCTCGAAAAGAAACATGCTTATCTTGAGGAAGTTGAAATGAGCGTTCAAGATCCGAGCATTTCAGTGGAGCAGTTTCCACAACACATTTGCCAGGAACAGGACCAGGTTTCACAACACCATCATCCCCCTCCACACACCTTGACAAACGTGACATGCTCCAAACATCACCTCCAGTAAGCACAACCACATTTTTCATGACCTTTACAGTCATTCTAGGCCCAAAATACTTTGACTCACCCTTAGGGGACCAAACAGCCTTTTTGATAAACACGAAATCACCCACTCTCCAAGAAGAATTCATCGCCCCCTTCAAAACGTCAAACCTTCACTTGTACTTATCTTGATAGTTTTCCAACCTAGAATCCTTGATCATAGAGCCTCTATCCTTAACAGACAACCACAAAGGATTAAGCTTGGAACCAGCAACCCTACCTTTGAGTATTTTGAAAGGCGAAACATCAGTTGCACTATTAGGAGTGTTCCTGTGCGCCCAAAGGTTTTCTATAAGAATAGGTTTCAAAGGAAGTCTTCTCTCTAAAGCGGTCTGGGCACATGCCCTAATCAACCTATTCATGCTCTCCACCAAACCATTTGCCTGCGGAGAATAAAGAGCAGTCTTATGATGAGTGATAGATAAATCCTTCAGGAAGTCAGACATTTCTTGAGAGGTGAATTGGACACCATTATCAGAGACCAAAATGTCAGGTACCCCTTCGCAAGTAAAAGCATCCTTTAAAAACTCAATAACATTCCTACTCAAAATAGAACCCATACAAGAAGCAGACAACCACTTCGAAGTGTAATCTACTAATACAACAACAAATCTCTCAGAGGGTCCAAGGTTCTCAAAAGGTCCTATAATGTCAACAGCAACTTTAGACCAAGGACGTTCGGGAATAGCAACAGGAGAAAGAGGAGCGGTGTTCACCTTCCTGGATTTATCATTACCAGCACAAATGTGGCAGTCCCTGACAACAATTTCGACTTCACGGTCCAACTAAGGCCACAAATAGGATTCCCTGACCCTAGCTTTGGTGAGGCTACGACCTAAATGTCCCTCATGAGCTAAATTAATTATCTTCTCCCTCATTCCAAAAGGGGGAATCAACCTGTCACCTCTGAATAATTCGCCTTGAA
This sequence comes from Lissotriton helveticus, assembly GCF_964261635.1. NCBI lineage: Eukaryota > Metazoa > Chordata > Amphibia > Caudata > Salamandridae > Lissotriton > Lissotriton helveticus. Next base: position 1,005,396,422 of record NC_136071.1, on the reverse strand, counting down.
CAATGTTCAATTCATCCCTCACATTCCAATAACCCTTAGCAGGATCAGGAACTTCTTTTAAAACAGGCCAGCCACTGACCGTTGCCTCCAAAATAAAATCCCTTGCCTGATCATCAGAAAAACTATCTTTCCATTCTACTTCATTTAATGCAGACTCCCTTACCCAAGAAACAGTAGGGAAATCAGAATCACACGTGACTAGCTTATCAAGGGGTGACCTAGAGAGAAAATCAGTGGGGACATTCTTAAGACCAGGTAAGTATTCAACACAGAAATTGTACTCCATGAATCCTTCAACCCATCTCTTAATTCTAGGAGTTGTACATTCGACATTTCTACACGAGAACAACTGCACAAGAGGTTTGTGATCGGACCTAACCACAAAAGGTAGACCCCACAAATAAAACCTAAAATGCTTGATGGCCCAAAAACAAGCTAAAGCTTCACGCTCAATGACCGAATATCGCTCCTCTGCACCCTTCAAAGAACGAGACGCGAAACCAATGACCTTTTCCGAACCATCCACAAGCTGTGACAAAACAGCCCCAAACCACGTAAACTCGCATCAGTGGACAAAATAGTTTTCTTGTGCACATCAAAATGCCCCAAGGTTGGCATTTTTGCAATTTCAGACTTGACAGTCTCAAAAGCTTCAGAACACTCCTTGTTCCAATTGAAGACAGCACCCTTTTTCAGAAGAAGTCTAATAGGCTGCATCACACTAGCAAAATTCGGAATGAATTTGGAATAATATTCCGACAACCCATTGAAAGATTTCACATGATCCTTGTTAGAAGGAGGTTGAGCTTGAAGGATAGCTTCCGCAAGGTCAATCTTAGGACTGATACCCTCCCCAGATATATTGTGCCCCAAATAAGACACAGACTTAACCCTGAATTTGCATTTTTCTCGTTTCAAGGTTAAACCAGATTCTTTGAGTCTAGACAAAACAGCAAATAAAATGTCATCATGCCTGCCAACGTCAGAACCGTGGACCAAAATGTCATCCTGGAAGAAAAGAACAGAATCAATCCCTGATAAAACATTCTTCATGATTCTCTGAAAACAAGCAGCTGCGCTGGCTAAACCAAAAGGCATCCTAATAAACCTGTATGCACCAATGGGGGTTACAAAATAAGTTAAATGTCTTGACTCCTCATGCAACAAGACCTGGTGGTATGCTGCTGACAAATCCATAACGCTAAACACAGTTGCACCACCCAACTTTGTCAAAATCTCATTGATATTAGGCAAAGGCTGCCTGTCAACCCAAATTGAACCATTTAAACTTCTGAGGTCCACACACATCCTAATTTTGGTACCCTTGTCCTTAGGTGCCAAAACAATTGGCGCAAGCCATTCTGAGGATTCTATCTCCTCAACTACACCAAGCTTCAATAATCTATCAATTTCAACTTGAAGTGGTTTTAACATGAGATTGGGTACCTTCCGAACCCTATGTACAACAGGCTTGGCATTCCCTTTCAAAATTATCTTGTGTTTGAAACCTTTCAGGAGACCCAAATCTTCACTAAAGACTTCAGGAAATTTCTCAAAAATGTCTGAAAAATCACCCAAATCAGAAACTAACATAACCTGTTCAGGAGCGTTTGGATTCAAAATGATTCCTAAATTCCTTTGATGACGCCACCCAAGGAGGTTATCTCCCCTTTTTGCAACGTAAACCTTACCAACAGTTTCTCTGCCTTTAAAAGCAATGGTTTGGATCGAGTATCCTAACACCTCAATCTTTTGTTTAGCATACCCAACGGGATTGATGTCAGGAGCCAAAAGTTTGATTTTATCACCATCAAAATTGGTAGACCAAAACTTGTCACTGATAAGAGTGAACAGTGAACCAGAGTCAGCAAGTACGGGAACAATCTTGTTGGCAATTTGGATGTCACAAGAAGGCATAAATACTTCATCATCATCAACTTGACTCACACCATTAACAGCATCATTGGTAATACAATGAATGGAATCCTGAGAGTACACTTCATCATCATCAATACAATTAACTTTGTTGCTTTTACACATCCTAGCATAGTGGCCTTTTCTTCCACAATTCCTACAAACAGTACTTTTAGCGAAACAGTTCGGATAGTTCGGTCCATGTTTCTCGCTTCCACATCTGGGACATCTAAATTTATTCTCTTTGTTAGAACTGTTAAAATTGTAACTTTGTTTAGGTCTTTCAACTTTAAAAGTGGTTTTCTCTTGTTTGGAAGGAACTTTACTAACAGCAGCAACACTAGTCTCTGGTTGAAACATTTGACGATGTTCATTACTTACACTGGAAACAGGATCAGTTTGAGAAGGACCCTTCCTAATCTCCTTAACCCAAGTAGAGGTATGTTCCACACTCTCAACAATAAGTATGGCCTCTTTCAAATTAGGATTTTTAGACAAAAGTTTTTCTTGGATTTTGAGATCATTGGTACAGCGAACAAGTTGATCGCGAATGAGGGAGTCAGTCATAAGTTCAAATTCACAAGTTTGTGCAAGGGATTTAAGTGCTGCAACATAGTTTCCAACTCTCTCACTCTTACTCTGTGTGCGCATGAAAAATTTGTGTCTTTCCATGACAACGTTAATGCGTGCACCAAAATGATTTTGTAAAAGGAGTACACTCATCTCATACACATCCGAAGGTTCACCAGCACCTCTACCCATAGGTATTGGATCTAAACTATCATAAATATTTCTTCCTTCGATCCCAAGGTTGTTCAACAAAACAGCCTGTTTCCTGATGGCAGAAAACTTCTCCCCACCAATGGCAAGCAAATAAGAGTCAAAAATGGGTTTCCTCTTTTTTCCATGGTAAGATAGGTTCGCCTTGCTCGCTTAAAAATTGGGGAGGTTGATTCATTCCACTGGCAGAAGACGACATGCTGAAAAGCAAGAATAACTAAACAAACTAACACAATAAGTTAACCAAATAAGCTAACACAACAATCTAAAATAATAATCCAAAATAATGAATTAAAATAACAACGAGAGAACTTCTCTGTTGCTTTTCCTTTCCTCCGCACTACTTTTCTTTTCCTTATGCAGACTTCTTTTCTTCAAACGGACATCAATAAATTCCATAGGGAGGACTTCCAGCTGATTACGAGAATCTTATGGTCAAATTTGTATCAAAACATAAAAATATGACTTGCCTCAATCCATTCGGTAAACGTGGTGAAATGCGCAAAATAAAGAGTTAATACCGCGCTTGTCAGATGCCACAACGCGCTTCCGTTGCTTGCTTAACAACAACAGTGCGCGTCAGGATGGCAAAAGGACGCGGTTGCTTAGCAACATGAAGTGCGCGTTCTGCGTGTGGCTGCGTGTGACGACGAGACGCGCTGAGACGCTGAGAGTTTGTGCCGGTTTCTAGAATGACCATGAGACGTTCCAAAGAAATGGCAGGCACGCTCCAGCACAGCTCGCGCAGCTCGCGTGTAGAATTCAAAACATGCTGACCAACGAAGGTAAGAACAACTTCAGGAAATATTCCAGAATAATAAATATTGAAAATTGTACTTGCCGCTGAGTGCCGCTAAGAGATCGCCACCATAAAAGTCAAGGAAATCACACGAGAGAGCGATCGAAAGTCCGGATGAATAAAAACTCACTGTCGGGTTTTTTTTTTTGGTTTTTTTAAAACAAAAAGGAGGAAATCTGTATCACGCCGGGTTCTCAATCGCCTGTTGGGCCCTCGTCGCCAGTATTGTAAAGATGAGGTCCAGAGTATTAAGTGGAAAGCAGTTTATTAGCCCAACAGGGAGGCAAGTCGTTCACATCAAAGACCAAGTAGCAACTGACACTGTAAACACATCACATTCTAAATGACATGGCTGCATTCTCAACAAGGAATGCACATAATTAAAGGTAAAGATACAACACATAGTATTAAATCGTACCCAGAAATTAAATCAACTCTTTCTTGGAACTAGGCTCCTTCAACTTCGATATGGTGTCAACAAGTTCTCAATTTGGTGCAACTCCCTACAGAAACACGATGTCCCAAATAATTGACCTCTCACACGCCTAGCATACGTTTTTATTTTTTAAGAGTCAAATCTTCCTCCATAAGTCTCTCCATAAGCAAACATACTCTAGTGCATTGTTCATTCATGGTACGCCAAACATCAACACATCAACCTTATAACATCACTCATACCCCTTAATAATTTAATCTCTCAATCATCTAGAGCAACTGTTGCAGCTCCTGTCAACATTCCGTTTTTACATCATTCATTCTGCAGTGGAGTGCAATCTTATTGATTTAACGTAGAAATTACAGATGCCTATCGGTTACTGCCCTGATAGTGGTTCTGATATTGGGGAAGATTCTACTGAGGTGATTGTTTGGGCACATTTAATAACTAATGTGCTGGGGATATAGATGCTAAGTAAAATAAACAACACATCCGTAAAGAGCAAGCAAAGCCATGATTAGGAACTAAAGATGAGTGAAATATTGGGACTTGCATATATTTTTCCTTCTCTAATTTTCTTAGCTTTGTAGTGACGGGAGACTGAAACGTCAGACATCATTGACATTGCAAATAACCTTTGAAGACTGCTGCAAGCATAAAATACAGTTAAATTACATTGATTACACAGAGTTAATTGAGTATGACCTTCAACTCACGTCCTTTAGTTATGCAATATTACTACAATTTGGAGCAGCTTCAGCACATTCTATGTTATCCCCTGCAACCAAAATTGCAACACACAATGCTGCATAAAACATACAACAGAGGTAGAATTAAATATGTAGCCCATTTTATGACAAGCAGGCTGTTTCTCTGGTCAGGAGAATACCGTTAGGCGGTTGTCCTCCAGTGATAAATACAATAGTACTGTTACTGGGTGCACATGTGTTTAACACAGTTCAGTAGGGGTGTGGGTTCCTGATTAAGCCTGTTCAACTTAGTGATAGTATACTAAAAGCAACAATAAAAATAAAAGTGATTATATTATAATAAACTATTTAGGAATATTTCTCACAAGCAGGTAATGTCAAACAGCTGAGAAGGAGTCCACAACTAGATCCTCTTTACACAAATTGTACTGGTGATGTAAGAGGTGAAATTGTATCAAAGCAGCTACATTCCACCATGAGTTGCTCTTTTCATTTCTTTTTTGAACAAGTTGTGCCCTTTGAGTTTGTTCACCTCCACATGCATATACTGGAGTTGGATTATATGTTTTCCTTTCTCCTATCTCTATCCCCCCTTCCCAATGATGAACTGGCCCGCATGGGAAGATGAGTCTTGAACACAGGCCAAAAGTTGTACAAGGAATTCCCTCGTGCAGTTCAAGACAGGACAGTCAGATTAATGCCTCTGCAACAGCATCTGCTAATTTTTTAGGACACCTCAAAGGCCAGTGACCCTCAAGCACACCCTACCAAATTGGAGTAGCATTGAAACTCTGAGAGTTCACCTATGTTCAGAACTCCAAACACATGCTTGAACAAATATAATATTAGTATAGGTATGTCTTACCTGCTGCAATGTCCTAGGATTGTGGTAATATATAGCACTGCCAACTGTCTCCCAAGAACATGATATTTTCTGCCCTAAGAGTAATGAAGTTAAGAAAGATAATGGTAAAAGAAGACAGACAATATTCAAATTTAATTTAACACAGTTTGGAGGAAGACAATCCATTTATCCAAAAAGTACATTAGGATATTAATGTTGAATGAACCATTCTTTACATTATCTTCGAAATATTGTTTTCCCCTTTTCATACAAAGCATTGATCCTTCCTGGAGAAATCTTGATAAATCATTGTATGTGCCTGAAATCATTTTTGGAAAATGGTGGTTTGCCAGCTTTTTTGCAGTCCAAGATATCTCAAAACGCTCTATTATTACATTGGTGCCTGAAACAGAGGTGCTAGTACCATTTGTTTTTCTATTTGGTTCTAGAATCGATGATGTCAATGGGTAGAACCTGTGAATAAGGCTGTTAGCGATTTTTCTGCCAAAAGATTTCCCAATCAGTTTTGGGATTATGATCTTTAGCCATTCCATTTCCAGGATTAATTGAAAAGAAGAGTCAGAACATATACATTTATAGCATTTATAATGACAGCTTCTGCCCTCTAAAAGGGTAGTATATGACAAGTGTAACTAGTACTTAATGTTATCATGCTCAGGTTTCCAACTTTGAAATGATGGAAGGGTTGGTATTTCCTGAAATCAGTCTCATAAACTTGCCACAGAAGATGTCAGCAGGAAGCGTTCATGCATTGCATCTCAGTTTAGTAAGATGTAGGAGTACCGAGAATGTGCAGGTACATGGAGGGTGAGACTCCTTGAGGAAAGGTGTCAACAAGGCCCACCCCTTCAGAGTATCTCATGTAGCAAAAAACTACTTAACTGAGAGATTTATCACAAGAGGTGATTATCTGTGCAATTATTTGGGTTTGTAAGTACAAACCATATTCTCCTGCATGCCATAGAGTGCATGGCTATCTAGTTTTTGGTCTTGACGAAAGCCACCCTGACCCGTAGAGGCATAAAAAAGGTAGCTGAAACATGTTGACCACACTAAGGATAAGTTGGATCAACCAATATCCAACAAATATCCACCATTGTTTTTAAAATTGACAGAAAACTCCACTATTAAAAATTCATGATTGGTGATAGGAGATCCAGAGCCAATTTTAACACCACTTTTCACTAAAACAAACAGTCACAGATCACAAAATAAATCTGTCTCTGCTGTAATCAGGTGTCATACCACACCCTAGAAGCATTCAGTGACTAGGGTAGGAACCCAATGATAAAGCATGTCACCAACTAGGTTGGTGAGTGAGGGTTCTTTTAGAACACCCTGTGGGTTCCAAGGCACTTCAGCCTGACAGATTATGAAAAATTGGTGTTTGGAACAGCAGTAAAGTAGGTAGCAAACACGTTCTTCTTTGGTTGTAGTAATTATTGTTTGGGAAGGCGAGCAAGTCTTTGCTTACCCTTCTCTCTCTCTCACTTTTGGATATACATTCAATAAAACATGTGTAGACACTATATATATATATTCTAAGCTCAGATTTGGAGCATGTGGTACTCAGAGATTCAGATGGGGCGTTATCTTGATATCTCAAAGGACAGAATCGTATGAAGACTTTACTTTTTACTTTTAATAAGCTGGAGCAGATCCTTCACTACCTGATTAGTAATGGAAAGTATCTTAAATCAGATCCACAACATTGCAAGTAGCCAGTGCAACTGGCTGAGAGTCAAAGAACATGAGCTTCAGAGGGTGGTTGAATCACAATGTGTTATGCCTAATTTTTAACCTACTGAAACCTGTGGAACACATAATTTGAAAATCCAGCATAGAGAACAAGGCAGTACTTTTGCTTTAGCCCCACAATTTTGTCTGTTTCATTAAGATAAAGCAGGCATAATCCTTCAAAATAAGTTCAAGTTCTGAGCTAATCAGTACGTTCATTGACAGAATGCATCTATTTGAACACCAAGGATTTTAATTTTATATAACATATTTTAGTCAACAAACGTAATACAAGGACATTTGGTCCTGACTTTCAAACACCTAAATTTCTTATTTGCAATTTGTTTCTTTACCCACTTGCAAAATGCCAGTCACAATCTTATAGGTACAGCTATGGAGGACATCGGTAATGTTTACAGTCACAAAATAAGGATTCACAAATTGAAATTCATAAGTAGTCGCAAATTGCGCATTTCCAATGGCAATCACTGATATGAGGGACCCAGAATGTAAGCTAGCAGCAGTGCTAGGGACAAGTGGGATAGTAGCATTCGTGCTGAACACTACCATTCACCACTGTGAAGAACTCCAGCTTACCAGAAGGACAAGCTAGGAGCCAAACAAGAAAGGCAGGAACAGAAAGCAAATATTTAGTGGCTAGTAACTGGGGATCCGGATGGAGGATTGCAATGCAGAACAGAAGCCAACATTTGGAAAGACTCCCTCACTGTACCTGAGGCCACAAAGAAACACATCTGGGCCAGGATCAGTCAAAGAATCAATACTTCTGGGGAACGGAACCAGACCACAGATAGAATCAGGAAGAACTAGTCCAATCTAATGGAAAGCTGCCAACCAGGAGCCTGCCACAAATAGAGGCAAAGACAGTACTGAACCATCACCAGTCAAGCCGGAGTTGTCTCAATTAATACATCAGCTCAGGTACTCACCACCTCAGGTAAGACACCATGACAGTATGCAGTGGAACCACATGTGGGAAGATAGGCATAGGCACAAAGTCAACACACACACACATGCACAATCGAACATAGACCCAACCATTTCTCATAAACAGTGCACAAACAACATGTAATAAATGCCTGGAGTTATGACTCCTAAACATAGTGCACCATGGGACATTAGTAGTAGTAACCTGTTAGCATGGTTGTAGCTGTCCAAATCTATGCACTGTTGGGTATATAGCAAAAGCCCCACAGCAAAAGTCACAGTGCAAACATTTAGCATTTAGTATTGACACACATGTACCCAGCAGTTGTGTCACATTTGTAGCAGTATTGAGGGGAAGTTCAAGTTAGTATGGCACATGCTATGTGAATAGCCTGTAAATACTAAGAACCTGTTGCTGCTGACATCATACCTGCTCAGCTTCCTCTAATATCCTCTAAGGCACATTGTCTGTAAGAACTACAAAATAGCACTCATGGACAGAAGATAACCAAACAACATTGACAAGTGAGAATGCCTCAGTAGCAACAGCAACCTACCCTGTGTAATGCTTGCAAGACCAGTTTTGGCATACATCAAAGCAACACATGTGACTGCTAAGACAGGCACCACCTCTGTGCCTTCTCTTTCTGCAGCAACTGTAGTGTCAACTTGACGTGCATAGCATCCAGTGCTGAAACGGAAAAGTCTACTCAGATTGGGAACCATAATAAGGTAAATCCAAAGACATGTCACACGGTCGGGAATAGAATAGTGAATGCTAGAAAGTTCACTGCTGTGGATGCGGCAAAATCAGTGCCTGTCCATCTCTCATTTGAGCTGCCGGCCTGGAGACCTTAGTAACATCATGGTACAAGGCTTTGAAATCATAGGCTGGATCGACCTGGAAATGCCCCAGTATATGCCCCAGTTCTTTGTCTCCAGAGAGGATTCTGCAGCATGGAGATATTGGGAAAACATTTTGGTCCCTGTCACCAGGCATTGAAGATTTCTGTTGGACAAACTAACTAGGATGTGATATGTTGTGGCTTGCTAATACACTCGAGGCTCTATTAGGACGCCACTACAACTTTGAGGCTGGACGGTTCCAGCATCAATTGCCCTTCAGTGGCTGACTAGTGAACTGTAAAGAGTACAAAGAGCAGTATTAGTGGAAACTCATAGAAGGTCCAGGCAACTGAGTGGCCTATTTTGGTCGGGTAATGATATAGTAGAGGAAGAGGTTTTGAAACATGACTTAAACAATTTATTTTGCCATTATGGTCATAGTTAATGGATCAGTCATCAGAGAAAGTAGTGTTTAATTTACTGATTGTTTCACGTCTGTAAATAAATAGGGAGTTGTTGGTAACAATCACAGACATTGAAAAAGATTTTTTATTTTACTCCTGTTCATAAGATCCTAACCTCAGAAATGGTTGTCTTTCACATCTGTTCTTTCTTTCTTGCCACAGCCGCTCTTGCTTCATCTTGTCCAGTAGGGGTTTAAGGGGGTTCTTGATCATCATCTGAATCATCATTGTCAGTTTCCACTGATGGACAGTTTCTTCATAGTATTGCTATCCAACATCTCATATGTTGCTATTATTTAGCGATAAATATCAGGATTGTAACTGTGCACCCCAAATTTTATGCAGAATGGAACATCTTCCATGGATCATTCCAGATGTCTGTTCAGTTACGGATCTGGCCTGCCTGTGCACAATGTTACATCTGCCTTCCGCCTGGTCTGTGGTTTGAGATACAGTGTCATGATCCATGGACGTGTGGCACATGCACTCGTACCTTCAACATCGACATGAGGGTGTAGGTAATGAGCATGGCATCATCTGGGATTATGAGAGTTGTTCAGCTTTGTAGACTCAACTAATACCCAGCCATCTCTGAGCCACTTTGCAAGCCAATCATAAAGGATAAATCAAAGGAATATATAGTAGTTGGGTGTGCTCTGAGAGTACGCTACAAGAATTTGATGACGCACACAGCAAGGCACGCCACTTGTAGGTTAAGGAACCATTATCGATTTCTGTTTCCGTACAGGTACTTGCTATCTGAGGGGGCGGGCATATCAAGATGACTGACATCATGACATGTTGACATTTCGTTTGCATAGAATCGAAACTTTGAAGCCTACAATTAGCTACACATACTAGAGAATATATTATGGATGTGAACTGTGGACTGCCTGTTATCTAGGAAGGTTCTAGAAATCATTGATAAGGCATCCTGGGAAATGCCACCTGCTACCCCTTGTGCCTTAGTAGCTCCTCAGTGCTAGCAGGTGTAGGAAGGTCAGCACCTGTGTATATATTTGGGGTTTCCTGGCTGCATTTGGTGTGCCTCTCGACCATGGACTGAAGCTCATCTCTGAGATCTATGATCATTTGCATACTCAACATTTTTGTCGCATACACCTCCTGTATTTGATCATATAGTGTAACTCTACATAGAAATATCCTCTCCCTTATTCTCCTCTGCTGATTTTGAGAATAATCACGCCTCTGACCATCACATAGTGTGCTGCTGCAGTGCACTATGTGTCTCTCCTTTCGTACTTTGACCTGGCATGCTGCCTGATTTCCCCTGATGGCATTGTGTATGCAATTTGCTGATTTTTTACGAATAACAAAGTGCAATTCGTACATAATCAACACATTGCTGATAGTATTTGGCAATCACATTTGTGGAGTTGCTATGTCCAATCACTTTTTGTAGATTTCATATTCATTCGGTGCGCTATGCTAGCATTTCTTGCGATTTTGTACATAGCAATGCTCTGTTTTTTTGTGGCTGCAAATAAACTTGCGACTGATTTGTGATTGCCACCTCCTTCGTACATTTGGCCATCGAATATTCCATTATGTGTATTTCTTCGGTTTCGAATCACACAAGAGTACCTCTGTGTTGGCATTGTGCAGTGTGAGCCATCTCCAGTTAACCCAGCTCCCTTAGAGGGACCACAGTTTAGTTGAGTCAGAACTAAAGTGGTCAATTTGAAAAATCCCTTGCAATTCTTGGGTTAGGTATGGCATGGATGCGCAGTTCTAGAACCAGTGTGTGAAGAGGGTGACATGCACATTAAATAAGAGTGGCTGAGCAGGAGCTCTGTTGGACAAATGCTTTACTTCCAGACAATTTCACTGGAGGCCCTCCACTGCCACACAGCTCCTTCTCCCTGTCAGGACGAATGCAAACCAGTCTTGTTCCACAGGAAATCAAACCTGTCTCCATCCGCCAATTAATCATTCTGAACAATCAGAAAACGGATTAGACCATGCCTCTCTTTATGTTTTTACTGTACCTTGAACACTGTTGATGAATGCCTGCTTGCCAGTTTATTGCCACGTCCATTGATTGAATGGAGAGCACATGCAGCGTGGGTCACAGGTGACTTCTGGAGAGTGGTTTTTATAGATGTCACCAAGATAATGTACAGTATGTTCTGTTCAGTGGTGAACTTTATATTGGCTTCTAGGAGATATTTATCTGCGAAACATGGCACATCTTTCTCCTTACAACTTTGATTTCGCATTCCCTTTGGTAATAGTATACAATTACCCTCAAACAGTTGCTTTGCTCCTGTGCTATTTTTCAAAACTTTCGAGAGGTTTAAAGAAACTTTTATATCAGACAACTAAAGGTCAAATCTTTCACTCTATAATAAATACAACTTCTGTGCTTTTCCATATACCATATGCTAAACATAACATGCAAGCATGGTTGATGTCTCCTCAACACATAGTCAAATAATTTGCAAGTAGTTATGAAATGACAAGTTTACAGCATTTCTCACTCCGTTACACCCCTATCCGTCTGGTGACTTTTCTAGCTTGCTTTATTTCACTCTTTGCTCATTTTAAAGAAAAGCATCTCATCGCTTCTTGACACTACAGCAGAAATCAACTTGATTACGAAATTTGGAAAATGCATATATTAAACCTTTTCTTCCATTGTGTAAGGTGTGGCAGCTTCTAGATTATTTGATAATTACTTATGTAAATTATTTACTTTATTTTTTGTTGTCAGATATTTGTTTTGTTTTAAAAAATTGTTAATTTTTGATCTGTAAGTAATTTGTATATGAAGGGCCTGATGTAGATCTTGGCGAACGGGTTACTCCGTCACAACAGTGACAGATATCCTATCTACCGAAATATAAATCCCATTATATCCTACGGAATTTATATTTTGGTGGACGGGATATCTGTCACGATTGTGACTGAGTAAACCATCCTCCAAGATCTAAATCAAGCCCTAAATGCTTTAAAATCAATTTATATATATTATTTGTGTGCATTGTATTTTTTATGTCACTACTATTTCAATGATATTAGTGTTTTATTTATACTTTATTTTACATTTTTGGTTGCTATGGAGGAAAGTGTATTTATTTTACTTTTGTTTGTTTTATATTTGCTAAATTATTATTCTATTTTTAATTGTTTCAATGACATTTATTTTAATGTATATATAATACACATTTATTTTAATACTTTTTTTCCCTTGGGTATACAAGTGCTTTTATTAAAAATGATTAGAAATGGGAATATTTCAAACTCTTCAAAATACCAACACATTATCTACTTTTGCTTACTTTTGAGTGGCAATAGTACCATTAACCCATCCAAAGTCCAACACTTTCCTTACTGTTGCTTAGATTGGATTGGTGATAGTAAATCCAACCCTCTCCGAAGTCCAACACTTTTCCCTCTGTTGCTCACATTTCATTGGGGATAGTAAATCTATCCCCTTTAGAGCCCAACACTTTTCCTACTTTTGCTTAAATTGGAGTTAGAATAGTAAATCTGAGTCCTCTAAAGTCCAACCCTTTTAAATTTGTTTTTTTTAATTTCGGTTGTTATTATTTTTCATTATTTTCTTTTCTCGTTTAATGTTTATTATAAAGAAATATCATTTTTGTATTTAAATGTTATTTTTACATTTCATTAATTGTTTTTATTTGTACGAGTGCCTCCTGTTTTGGTTTATACACAGTATAAAGTAAAAACTGATATCCCAGATTTGCCTTTATTTCCTGAAGGAAAAGAAATCTTTTTCCTAAAATAACCCTGACCCACCAAAAGGCCCCTTGGTGGCATGCTTCATCATCGGGTACTTCCCGCCCTGCAGTGGGACGGGGTGTGCTACGACCGATGGAGATGTGGGAGCACGTTTTTTGGAAGGGGTGGGATACATTACCACAAAGTAGAAGTTTGAGGGTCAGTGAAATAGTGAGAAAAATAAAAAGAATACCTTGCCACTAGGAGCCTAAACTTTATTCAAACCTGTGGCTGATATTATTGAAAAGGGGTGATTGGAGGTGCACAATCTGATGTGTCTATTCAAGGTTATTGTTTACGTGTCTTTATACAATACCCAAGTGGCCCCACGGAGCCATGGGTAGGCAGCAAATGCTGAGCGAGGAAGTAGCTTTGAAGCAAGTGTGACAACGAGCGTCCCTCCCTACCATGCACAGCTCATGATGCAATGTTAGGATCTTTAAAAATTTAATAAATCCAAATAACCTAATAGGTAGTACAGAGTGAACATAGCAATTGGGTACTGTATGAACACGAGTAAACAATAACCTTGAATAGACCCTGTAATTTTACCAGTTGTAATTCAGTAGTGGTAACAAGGGATCAATGCAGTTGGTCATGATGAAAAGCCACAGGGGAAGCTTGAAACATGTAAACCTAGAGTAAACAGATACATCAGATTGTGCACCTCCAATCACCCCTTTTTAATAGTACCAGCCACAGGTTTGAATAAAGTTTAGGCTTCAAGTGGCCAGGTATTTTTTAGATTTTTCTCACTATTTCACTGACCTTCCCACTCCTACTTTGTAATAATATATCCCACACCTTCCAAAAAAGTGCTCCCACGTCTCCGTCAGTCATAGCGCGCCCCGTCTCACAGCGGAGCGGGAAGAACCCGAAAATGAAGCATACCACCAAGGGGCCTGTTGGCGGGTGAGGGTTGTTTTAAGAAAAAGAGTTATTTCCCTTCAGGAAATAACGGTATATCTGGGATGATATCAGTTTTTATTTTATAGTGGATTTTTCTTGATTATTCTATATTGTACAGGAGGCAAGGTCCACTACGTACCTCTCTCTCCCTCAATTGATTGCCATAATAATTGGTTTATTTACACACACACACACACACACACACATATAATGTATATTGCTAAAAACTATCATTAATCATTATTTAGTATTTTAATATTTTAAACATTTATGGATGAGGACTTGCCTTCATCCATAGGGACTGTAAACAATGCACCACATCCATGGACGACACCACCCTGACCATGGACTACATGAACTTCGCACTCAGGACCGACTAAAGGCCAACCATCAAGGGAACCCTTGTGTAGCGCTCAATGGGACCACAAAACAGCTTCACAAATCGCATTGCCAACTTCATTGCCTCCCTCACCATCGACTCCAAAGACTTCATGCTCATCAGCGACCTCAATGTCCACTTAGACGAACTCAAGGACCCTAAATCCACAGACCTCCTTGACTGCCTGGACAACACCGGACTCCCCGAGCTCATCCACGACCCCACACACAACATATGACACAGTCAACCCCATCTTCACCTCAAATGACAGAATCAAATACAACCACACGACCCAGCTCATCTGGACAGACCACTACAGGAAGGCCCAGAGAACCTGGTTGCAACTGGTGCAAAGCCATAGAGAAAGACTGGAACAACGCTTTCCCATCCAACCAGGATGGACTTTGGACGTTGCTTTGACTCGTCTACCGGTTTGCGTCCCCTTCGCCCTTCCCCTCCCCTTTCCATGCGGTGTCCTTCACCCTCCCCTCCTATTTCCTGCCTTCTTTACCTGTCTACTTCCCCAGCTCCTTCCCCCTCCCCTGAATCTCCCCCCTGCCTGCTTTTCCCCTTACGTATTTGTGCTTATTGTTTATCTCGACCTTACAAGTAACTATGTTGACATGCTCTTATATTTGTGAAACCTTTGTAACAATGTAACCTGTAACTATGATCTGATGCTCATGTAAAGCGCTCTGATACCTCCGGGTCTAGCCAGTGCTATATAAAACTTTTTTAATAAAAAATAAAAAATAAATACATAAAATAAAATAAACAGCCTGACCTCAGCATCAGAAATTGTAATACCTGGATCACAGATTGCGCAAACACCTTTGCACCAGTCAAACACATCAAACACAGGAGAACCAACAAACAAGCCGGCGGGTACACTGAAGACCTCAGTAACTATAAACACCACTACAAACAACTAGAGAGGAGCTGGAGAACCAGCAAGGACACCACCAATAGGACCATGTACAAAACTGCACTCAACCTCTACCACCACCAACTGCAGGAGACAAGGAAAAGAGCCCTCGCAACAAGAAACAAAGCCAGCTCCAACAGCAACGAGGAACTCTTCCCCATTGTAAAGGACCTCTCCAGCTTCTCATCCACAGCAAACAATGTCCCACCTTTGCAAGAACCCCGTGATGGACTTGCAGACTTCTTCCATGACAAGATAGCCACAGTCTACAGAAACTTCACCCTCAAACAAGACCTAAATGACACCACTAGCCAACATCATCAGATCCCATAGACTCAACATGATCTCTTACGCTGAAGACACACAACGCTTTCTAGCCCTCTCAGAAGACCCTATTAAAATCAGGAACATCTTCAATAAATGCATGACCAGCATTGCTGACTGGATGGAGGAGAACTACCTAAAGCTCAATACTGAAAAGACGGAGGTGCGGATCTTTGGAGCCAAGAATTTCCCCTGGAACTCCTACTGGGGGCCTTCAGAACTCGGACGGCACCAACGCTGACTGAACACGCCAGAAACCTCGGAATCATCCTGGACAACAAACTTAATGTGGCCTCTGAAATCAATGCTGTCACATCGTCCTGATTCTTCACCCTGTGCATGATACACATGATCTTCAAATAGCTCTGCCAAGACTCAAGGTGCACCATCTCCCAGGACCTCATCATAAATAGATTGCATTACAGCAACACACTCAATGCCAACCCACCTCGACCTGAAACTCAGACCATCCAGAACAGGTCTCTGATATGCAGTATTAAAGGTGTATCATTCTTAGTTGTTGTTGCATTGTGGATCACAAGAGGAGGTCTTCAACATCATTGCTTACCAGTTTCGGGAAGAGACCTCTGACTTAGATGTCTGTGTGATTGTTGCAGGTGAACCACAGGTAGTGCTCAAATTGGTAAAACTATTTCTTGCATCTTATCCCAAGTGTTTGGGAGTGTCTAAGTTCATATAATGGAGTTGGAAATTCCGTTTCTTGATGGCTTCGATTCTAAGAGCCCGGGCACGAGCGAAGCCTTGAAAATAATAGACATGTAGACAAAGCAACAAACATTATGTTTCAATATGATATTAGCGAACTAAGAGGCAAGTCAGTTGTAATGTCTACCCTACATTCTTATTTTAGATGGAGCAACGTTATAGGCTAGTAAATAAAACTTAAGAGAGGTTTTTGTGTAGCACACATCCTGAACTCACATATTTGAGGATGCACTCATATCTGATAATGAACAAAAAGGAGACTCCGTGATATAAAGTCTTGTCTTAAGATCATAATATTTGGTCAAGCAGGGAAGCGGGGACTGATCTCAGAATTTCCAGTTTCATAATATGCAAATCTGCCCCTAGATGTGTATTTCTTTCTGACATCAAATATTAATGCTTTGTTCTTAATTCTTGGCATATGAGATTAGAGTGTGGGTGACAGACAAAGTCTACAATGTATCTTTTGCAGTGTGACATAGACGGATTCTTGCCTATGGACATACAAGAGCTTTCCAACAGAGACAGATCACTTTACACATTTATTGGCACATGAAGATTAGCTGGGATTCACAGGATGCTGAGGTGAGGTCGAGAATCGAACCTGGTTCACCATATTGCATTGTTGGTAGCTGTGGCCACTAGGCCACATTGCTTTCCCTGAAGGCTCTGCTTGTTTTGGGCTTGAGGTTCCAAGAAAACCTCAACCTGAGCCAGAGGGGTCTGGCTTGAGTTTTCACTGGCTCACTTGTCGGAAACAGTGAGCAAAGATCGCCTATCTCAGATCAAAGAAGGCCCTTTTACACAAATTCCTTATAATACCCATAGGAGTGCAAAGTACCATCACTACTGGAGGACCCAGCAACAGCCCCATCCTCCACGTGTAACCCTTTGATCAGTTGGTCAAACACAATTGTTTCCTGGAGAAAATCATAAGAGGGTCTCCTGTGAATGAGCAGGAGATGGCATCACTAAACCTAGTGTCAGGTCTTGTGTTTTCACTGCTGGTGCCATAAAAGAAGGACAGAA
Source organism: Lissotriton helveticus (assembly GCF_964261635.1). Lineage (NCBI taxonomy): Eukaryota > Metazoa > Chordata > Amphibia > Caudata > Salamandridae > Lissotriton > Lissotriton helveticus. Next base: position 1,005,378,863 of record NC_136071.1, on the reverse strand, counting down.
TGAGCCAGACTATTCCACAACATCTCCGCAGTGAACTCAACTACAAGATACTCATGTTGTGTTACGGAAACCCCGATGCCACTGGTAGGCAAGAGCTCCCAGTTGTCACTAGCAACCTTCATGTCCTTAGCCTGCACTGGAAGTCATCCTGCTTCTAATACACCAGAGTTCTCAATGTAATACATGTTAGAGTAAAGAAACAGAAATTTGGAGGTGTGTGCTCATAATTAAAGCTTGAAAAAGGAGCATTGCATTTATTTGCTTTTTTGCTTTGTTATAACTTGAAATTACATTAATTTGTGATGTACCTCTTTTGTTTTGAATACATATTTACATTGGAGCATAAGCAAGGTGACAAAGTGATTGAGTACTTTGCTTTCTTAGATTTCTGAGAACACCCGAGTTTCTCCCCTTGTCAACAGGGAGTGACATGGAACTGTATTCCAGTCAGTTCTGCACTTGGTACTTGGGGGGCCCCAATAGGTTTGTGCATCCTTTGGGAATGTGAATCATACAGAACTCCCTTATTGCTTGCCTGACAGAAATACCCATCAACGTTTTGGAATACCTCATATGAAAGAAAGATACTAGAACCACCTTTGGAAGATGCTTGTTTGGTTACATGTTGCTTTGTGTACAGTGTGTCTTGGCTTCACTATATTTTGTGTTTGTTGTTCTCATTCTTTGAGCTTGCCATTTCATTTTGTTGCATTTATAATGTACATATGCCCCTGTAATCAACAGAGTGAAAATTACAAAAAAGCAGTCCAAATTAAATTAGTAGATTTAACAAAGTTGGACTGGAAGAAAAACATTCAGCTGTGTTTGGCAGAAGTAGAATATGCAGAGGTGGGCTCCAGAGAGCATAGGGGAGGAGATGAATTGTTAAAGATGACCAAATATGAAGGAAATGGAGGGGCAATACAATGGACCCATTTGAGGCAATTAAAAAAAGTGCAATTGAAGCTGAGGAGGGAATACATGCCAGCAGAGTGATATAAGTCAATTGGAGAGATGAACAATGTGAGTAAGTTTAATGAGAAATGTAGCGCAAGAATAGGCAGAAAGATCTAATCATAATAGAGTTGAACACTTATCTAAACAAGCATTTACAATGCAACGGTTTCGCCTTTGGAGAAGTTAGAGCTATTGGCATTGTAAATGACAAAATTTGTATTTATGTGTTGGTTTTGAAAACAGATAAATAAATGGCATTGTCATTTACATTGCCAATAGCTTAATATTTCGCAAATGTGAGAACTATTGTACCCTACTGACGAGCTCAGCAGACAGCAATTACTACCACACACACACACACACCCAGACCCACACACCCAGAGCCAGCCACACCCAGAGCCCCCCCCACACACACACACTGGAGCAGGCACACACACACACACTGGAGCAGTCACACACACACACACACACACACACACTGGAGCAGTCACACACACACACACACTGGAGCATTCACATATACACACACACACACACACACACACACACATACACGTGTTACCATCCTTGTGGGGACTATGTGTGAATACCAGCCTTGTGGGGACTAACCTTTTGCAATGTTTTTACAACACACTAATAACAGAAAAATGTTAAGAAAAAATTCAGCATACAGGATCCTGCTTCAAATTTGCAAATATATTGTTATTTAATCGTGCGCACAGCACCATCCTTGTGGGGACTTGAACATGTGCTACCATCCTTGTGGGGACCTAGTCCCTAACACTAGTTGTGATTGAATACAGTCAAAGGCACATGGCTAAATGTTTATTTTATCAACAATATACACAAGCAACATTATATTCTATTCATATATGAATTGCTGCATATATACTAGGTGTATACATTTAAGACAGAGTATGTTAATGTGCCGAAAAATATCATATCATGCTTAAAGAAAGAGTCTTAATGCTATATTTACCCTATTTATTAGTGCATGCAATCTTAGGAGATAAGGGAACTAACATATGGAATTAAGGAATATGGTCAAGTGGAACCCAGGGCTTAATTAGCTGCTTACATTTTTGCCAAAATAGATTTTCAAGTCCCCACAGAGATAGTAAGTGCAGATCATTGTGTTTAAGTCTCCATAGAAATAGTGTGTACATTCAAAGCTTAAATTCCATTATAAATATTGTGAAGCTAATGATGTTCAAGTCCACACCTTGGCTGTGTATAATTATAGGAATGCTCAAGTCCCCGCAGTGATAGTGTGTTATTATAGTGTTGTTCAAGTTCCCACAAAGATGGTGTGTTATCATAATGATGTTCAAGTCCCCACAGAGATGGTGTGTTATTATAGTGATGTTCAAGTCCCCACAGAGATAGTGTGTTATTACAGTGTTGTTCAAGTCCCCACAAAGATGGTGTGTTATTATAGTGATTTTCAAGTCCCCACAGAGATAGTGTGTTATTACAGTGTTGTTCAAGTCCCCACAAAGATGGTGTGTTATTATAGTGATGTTCAAGTCCCCACAGAGATAGTGTGTTATTACAGTGTTGTTCAAGTCCCCACAAAGATGGTGTGTTATCATAGAGATGTTCAAGTCCCCATAGAGATGGTGTGTTATTATTGTGATGTTTAAGTCCCCACAGAGATAGTGTGTAATTACAGTGTTGTTTAAGTCCCCACAGAGATAGTGCATGAAGGTGATTGTGTTTAAGTCCTCATTAAAATAGGGCCCGATTCACAAAGGTAAATTTAGACCAGGAGTCTAACTTTACTTCTTTTCAATGTTCACCAAGCCCCATACAGAGAATGTTAAGCTGATCAAGTCGAAGCAAACACAAGGAGATGATGGACGGAGTGCTGAAACTTTTTAGTCACTCACTCCAAGTCACGGATCTGGGTTAAATCCATCCTTGTTCTTTAGCTCACTTCACCACCCCAGTTCTGACCCAGCTATATGCAAATCAGTGTTGACCCTGTGCCTCATTGGGAACAGTCCAACCCAAACTGCCAAGCCATGTCTTCCCGAGACTGTAAACAAGCATCCTGCGACCAGTTTCAGGGTAACACCCCTCATCAACCACTAGCTTGAATCCAGTGGCAAAGTGATCAAGGACCCCACATCTGGGCCTACCCTCGCAACTTAGGACGAACAAATGAAACACAAGGAGATTATGGACGGAGTGCTGAAATGTTTCAGTCACTCACCCCCAGTCACAGATCTGGGTTGAATCCATCATCGTTCTTTAGCTCACTTTGTCACCCCAGTTCATACCTAGCTATATGCAAATCAGTCTTAACCCTGTGCCTCCTGACACCCCCTACTGCTTCAAGTCAAAACAGAGCTTGTGTTTAATTACAGGAATGCTCACGCCCCCACAGAGATGATATGTTTTATAGTGATGTTCAAGTTCCCACAAGGATGGTGTTTTATTATAGTTTTTTCAAGCTGTCACAAGATAGTGTGTTATTATAGCGATGTTTAAGTCCCCACAGATATAGTTCATGAAGATGACTGTGTTCAAAATTCACAATGTTAAACTTAGACAAAAAATATAACTTTTCTACTTTTCAGTTTCAACAATGTAAACTTAGACTAAAAGTCCAAGTTTACTACTTATTAGTATTCACAAAGCCCCATACAGGGAATGCGGAGCTGATGATGCTCAAGCCAAAATAGAGCTTGCCTGTAAATACAGGAACGCTCAAGTCCCCACAGAGATGGTTTGTGACTATAGTAATACCATGGTTGTTAAAGAGAATGTGTGATTATAGACATGCCCAGGTCCCCACAGACATAGTGTGTGATTATAGACATGCTCAGGTCCCCACAGAGATAGTGTGTGATTATAGACATGCCCAGGTCCCTACAGAGATAGTGTGTGATTATAGACATGCCCAGGTCCCCAGAGAGATAGTGTGTGATTATAGAGATGTTGAGGTCCCCACAGAGATAGTGTGTGACTATAGACATGCTCAGGTCCCCACAGAAATAGTGTGTGATTATAGACATGCCCAGGTCCCCACAGAGATAGTGTGTGATTATAGAGATGCCCAGGTCCCCACAGAGATAGTGTGTGATTATAGAGATGCCCAGGTCCCCACAGAGATAGTGTGTGATTATAGATATGCCAAGGTCCCCACAGAGATAGTGTGTGATTATAGAGATGTTGAGGTCCCCACAGAGATAGTGTGTGATAATAGAGATGGCGAGGTCCCCACATAGATAGTGTGTGATTATAGAGATGTTGAGGTCTCCACAGAGATGGTGTGTGACTATAGTATTACTGCAGTTGCCAAATAGAATGTGTGTGAATACAGACATGCCCAGGTCCCCACAGAGATAGTGTGTGATTATAGACATGTCCAGGTCCCCACAGAGATAGCGTGTGAATAATAGGATGCATAGAGATAGCACACAGTTATAGTGAGTGATTATAGTCATGTACAAGTCCTCACAGAGATATTATGCGATTATAGTGATGTTTAAGTGCCCACAGTGCTAATGTGTGATTACAGTCATATTCAAGTCTCCATCGTGATGTTTGCAATGATAGGTGTGTTGAAGAACCCATACAGATTGTATTAGTCTGGTGGTTTATTAAATGAAGTAATCCACTTGAGGAAAATGTGTTTGACCACTCTCTCACATGTCTGAATCCTGGTGCAACCAGTCAGCCTTTATTCCTTCCAAGGTCTATACAATAAGTATTATTTACTTGCATAACATATGCTATTCAGCAACAAGTACTCTCAGGTGTGAATGTGCACTTTATATATGCTCATGAGATGATGTGATAATAGTGGGACTCAAGCCACCACTAGAGATAGACTGTAATTAGCCCATATCTAAGAATCCCACTTCAAATGCAGCATTAACTGTATTGGCAAATGACATTGGCTTTTGAGACTACTGAAATGGTCCCCTATTAGACACGGTCTGGCCGAAATTCACTGGTTCCCAGTTAAACACAGCATTGAGTATAAAGACCTGTGCTTCACGCATAGGATAATGTATTGGAGGGATCCCAGCTATCTCTTCCCCCTGATCAAGGCGTGTACACCCTCCAGACCGCCTAGATCTGGAGAAGCAGCGCTGGCAGTGATCTCCAGAGTATGCCAGGCAAGACTCGGGGGCTGCTCGTTTGGGCTGCGTGCAGCCAAGCTATGGAATTCAATGCAGATCAACCTAAGACTTAAATAGTCTGAGGCAAAGTTCCAGAAGAACCTGAAGACTTGGCTCTTTACAAAAAATCACGAGATGGGGCGAAAGACGGGATTGTGATCCATTCAGCTTCCTTATTCATATAACAAAAACATCAAGTGGGGAATAGATCCCTTGTCCTGAGTAACCAGGGCTTTTTGGATTTTGTGTAGTATACTGATAAAAAAACCCTCATTCACGTACAGAAGTAGGGGTGGCGGTATATCTTGATTCTCCACCAAACTCTTAAAAACGTGACAGCATCAGCATAGGGTTAGTTCTTATGCTTCCTCCACCCGGAGGTATACCCTCAGTTAGTTCAGTAGCGATCAGTGATAGAGAGGTTCTGGTGTAGTGAATCAAATGAGGGGAAAAATAGTTTAAAAAACTCATTGCGCCAGAGTGACAATTTTAATGAGTCTGGATTTGAGTTATGAAAAAATGAGTCCATGCGTAAGGAGACTTGTTAGGGATCTCCCGCACTTAGTGTGACCATAAAAAGGTCAACTTATTTCAGCCCTCGTTGTTTGCCCAGGCGGGTCAAGTGGGCTTTCTTCAGGACCTAGAGTGAGAAAATGGTGATGGAGACTGTGTATGTCTCCGTGGATATATCCCTGTATTTGTCAGGGTCTCAATAAGATTAGGTATATTAACCTAATGCTGATATGGTCTGATAGTACCTGTAATTAGAAAGGAGGAAACAAGACAAACATACAAAGGAAGAGAATGTCAGTTGTGCATTCTCTAAATGCTGGTGCTGTCTGTGTGCAAAGAAACAAGAAAGAAACTAAAAAATGGCAATCCTTTATATCAAGACACAATTCCTTTGGTAGACCATATAGGCAAAAGATCTCACTATATTCTGTTATCCTTTCCACATTGTTATCAGGTTCGGATAGCATTTGTAAGGAAATAAGCGTGATTATATGTATGTTAGAATGACAACAATCCACTCAATAAATCCACATTATCATCCCTAGCTGTGTATATTTGCTTTGTCAGTGTTTGTACATGTGTCCGTACTTTGTGAGTGTTCTTAAGTTGGTGTCTTATATTGTCATTGTACTTAACATAGCCATCGCACATATCACAAAATGAACATGTTATTTCTTTGCTCTGTGCTCCAACACGGCCGAGTAGGATATACATGCGGCTTCTGCGATAATCAAAAAATGGCGGAAGGCTCCTTTCTGACTCTTGTGATTATTTCGGCACTGCGGCTTGATATAAACATGCCGAGTATTTGTTCAATGTGGTATGGCAGTGCAAGTTTAGGCACATGTTGTTATCTGCAACCTCGCCAGTCATTATCTTTTAAACATTTATTAAAATAATTCAATGTTTTATGTTCCGGCCAGCACCCCTCACTTCCCTGTTGTGCGGACATCAGTGGGCCGCCAGTGAGTTAGTAACCTGCTGGATAATAGATAGAACATACAAAATTACACGTTTTCAGGGTATACTTTACGGTTTTGTAGCCGGGCGTGCTCGTGATCTTCGCTTTCTACCTGCTGCGCTGGAATTGCATGACTTGTGCTGACTCCTCCCCTGGTGGACCGGTGACGATTCTCTTCCGTGTACTATGTTTTTTAAGGGACTAGAGAAATTGAGCAAGAAGACAGACTGAGAAGGTTACTTCTCTGCGTTATTTTATAATTTGGACCAGGTATTCTCGAGGTCTATTAATTCTTGTTTTGTTTGACATATTTAAAATAATATTTATTGCGAATAATATACTCATTATGAAAAAATGTATATTAGGCCTTCCATATCGGAGTGTGGAGTTCAATGTTATTGAAGCGGAAGGTTAGTTTCTGTCTGTGTTTCATTGATGGGTCCTCCTATGCTGATGTTAAAAGTACTACCATTGTACAGTCTTGGAATTTCTTTACTTCAAAAAAATGCTTTGCGAGTACTCAGATGCCTGATCAGTGCTCGACGTATTGAATTGATATTCAGTGATTTAGGATCAGCCAGGGAATGTTATCATTAAGCCCATGGTCATTGGTACGGAGGCTGTGTACCCACCTCTGCTCTTTTCTGAACAATACTTTTTCGGAGTTATGATTCTTAGTTGTAAGAGTTTCCAAGATAACCCATTTCAGGTCGTTTACTGTATGGTTCGTTTCTATGTAGTGGTTACTCATTTTTGTTGTGTTTCTTTTGCATTTGACGTTGCTCTTATGTTCGCATATCCTTTGCTTAACTTTGCGGCATGTCATCCCTATGTAACGTAGGGCACACGGACAGGTGATCATATAGATTGCGTGTGTTGTGTTGCAATTAGTATGATACCTAATTGTCCATTTAAAGTCTGGGAGGAGTTGTATGATTTTTGTTGCTGTGGTAATTTTTCAGACAGAACATGAATCACACGGATAGTGTCCCGCCACGGGTGGGTTATCCCATAGTCTTGGGATCCTTTCTCCTCGTGTGTCCGGTGGTGGTCTGGTATGTACCAGGATCTCTTTGAGGTTTCTGGTTCTTTTGTTTGCGGATCTTGGTTTAGGCCAACTCAAGGTCCTGAAGTCAGGATTCTCCAATTCTTGTTTACTATTTTCTTTACGTTGTTAGAAGCTGCATTGTAAGTGGTCACACAGGTCACTAAACCTTTTTCTGGTACTTTGAGGGTTGTGTCTTGAAGGCTTTCTCTGTGTTGGTTTCCAGTCCTCTTTTGGCATTTATTGATTATTTTTTCGGGTACTCACAGATCCTCAATTTGTTACACAGATCTTCCGCTTGTCTGTCGTAGTCTTGAGGTTTGCTACAATTGCGCCTGAGATGCAGAAACTGGCTGTAAGGTATATTCTCCCTGAGAGGTCGTGGGTGATAGCTTTTGTAGGAGAGCAGACTGTTCTTGGATGTAGGCTTGAAAAAGGTCTTAGTTTGCATTGTGTCGTTCTCAGAGTAGATTGTTATATCCAAGAAATCCAGTCTTTTCTTGTCTGCTGTGTGGGTAAATTTCAGACATTCATCCCTGGCATTGTTCCACCTGTGGAAATTTTGCAGGCTTTCTATGTCGCCCTCCCAGATCAGGATGATATCGTTTCCAGAGCAAGATCCTCTGTTGGTAAGGATTCGAGATGTTCCGTATATGGGTCTCCTCAAAGTCGCTCACGTACAACCCTGCCACAGTAGGGGCCAAGGTACTCCCCATGGAAGTTCCAAGGCATTGTTGGTACAAGGTGTTGTTTTACTCAAAATAGTTCTTGGTCAGGGCTAGCCTACAGCATTCCAAGACAAAATGTCTTGGAGTTTTGAATTCCCATTGTTTGCTGAATAGTAGGGCCTCCAAAGTGTCTGTGGTCTTTTGTTGGGGGAGGCTTGTATAAAGACTTTCCACGTCTAGCCCTATGAGTAACATACTATCCTCTGAGTTTGTTAGGTCTTTTAGAATGTTCAGCAGGTCTCTGGTCCTTCAGATATGTTGGTGTGTCTTGAACCATGGGTTTTAGGTATTGATCTGCAAATTGCAAGAGAGGTTCCAAAATGGAGCCTATCCCTGAGACGATAGGTCGTTCTGGAGGAGGCCTCCGTTCTTTATGGATCTTGGGTAGCGAGTAGAAATATTGCAATCTTGGTGTCTTGGTTTGGAGGAATTCCGCCTCATTTTTTGAGATCCAGTCATTCAATTCGGCTTCATCAACCATGATTCTAGTATTCTTTGTAGTCTTTTTGTTGGATCTGTCACAATTTATTTGTAGAGTTTTTCGTCTGCGTGCGAGTAATTCTGTACATTGTTGGTGGTAACTCTCTTTACTCAGTAGAACTATTCCTCCGCCTTTATCGGCCAGCTTGATCACTATTTCTCCATTTTGACATAATTCATCTAATTCTTTTTGTTCCGCCCTTGATATGTTCATAAAGGATTTTTTGTGTGATTTTTGAGGTCGTCTATTTCCTTCATTACTGCCTGTTCGAAAGTTAATATTTCGATCGGTGTCTGGTGGTTCAGTGGGCAGAACTTGGACTTGCGGCATAGTGTGGTATCTCCATCTGTGACGTAGTCCTCTTGGTTGTTGAAGAAGGCTTTAAGTTTCAGATTCCCACAAAATTCAGCCATTTCGCACTGAAGTTTGAATGTGTCCAGGGCTGACGTTGTGACATAGCCTAATCCTTTATTTAGGACGTCTTCTTGTTCTTTGCTTAAGATCTTATCTGTTAGGTTGATGATGAAGTTGTGCTTGTCCCTGGTTTGGTTCCCGTCATGCTCCTGGTGTGGACAGGTAGTTCTTGGTCTATCCAAGTTACTCCTTTTCGTCTGGTCCTCTGGTTTGTCTGTCCTCTTCCTAAAAACGGCAGTCTTTGTGCGTAGTGCGTAGTGCTGGCCCATCTGTGGTATCATTGAAGGTCCCATTGTTGGTGGGCCTTGAAAATACGGGTTCATCCATCCGTGGAAGTTGGGGTTAAATGGCTGAAAGGGGATCCCTTGTGGTTGGTTGCCATAGTAGGGTGTATGCCACGTATTCGGTCTGCAGCAGTTTGGACGTCTATTTTGTCCTCTCCACTCCAATCTGAGCCTTCTGTGGAGGAACAGGCACTCAAGTTGTTGTCAGACATGTTATCTGGGACTTTATAGTCCTTGGAACTGAACGGATGCATATGTTCCATTGAGAATTTCTTCAAATCTTTTCCAAGTTTTTGTATTTTGTTTTGTGTAATGTATTCCCTGGTCTCGTTCATTTCTCTGTTGATCTCCTGGAGTCTTTTTTTGTACTCCGTAATATGTACCATATTCTTTAATTTCGCTTCACGCACTTGGATCTTGATGGTGAGTTCTTCCGTTAGTCTTGTGGCAGTTTTAATGATTAACACTAGATAGTCCCTTGTGCATTTCCACATGATTGCTGACCAATCTTTCTGAAATATTATATCCTAGAGGAAAAAGCATGGGGCATTATTGACCCAAAGTCCTTTGGATGCCGCATTGTTGCGGAGATATTCAGTCATTATAATTCCATGAACGGCTGTTCTCACTTGTCCTTTTTTTGTTTCTGAGAGTTCTTCCCAGTCGTTAGTTTGGACTTGGCTCTTTAGATAGAGTTAGAAATCCATTTGCACCGGACTGGCCAGGGCTTGATTTTTGCTCAGCGCTAGGACACTCCCTTGGAGTAACAAGGCACTTTATAATTCTTTCATTCATTCATTTATTCATAATTGGGGTAGGGATAGTTAATATAACCCTTACCAAGTCCAACACTTTCCCTACTGTTTCTTAGGATGGAGTGAGAATAGTAAATATAACCTCTTTGAAGTCCAATTCTTTTCCTCTGTTTTGTATATATTGAGTGATTTTCAAGTTCTAAGAAAGACAGTGTTGTATTATAGTGTTATTCAATTCCCCACAGAGATAGTGTGTAAAGATAACCATTGTTCAACTCTCACTGAAATAGTTTGTAATGGCAGTGCTTGAATCCCCATGTGCAGAGTGTGAATATAATGATAAAGTCAAAACAGAGATTGTTTATACTGATAGCATGGTTCAAATTCCCATAAAGACAGTGACTGAAAATGATCATGTTCAAGTCCCCACAATGAATGTGTCTTACTATAGTGATGTTTAACCCCCCCTGAGTTAGTGTGTGAATATAGCGATGTTTATGTCCCCGCAGAGTTTGTGTGGTGATTGGGATGCTCAAGTCCCCAGAAAGATGGTGCATGAAGATAATCTTTTCAAGTCATCTAAATCATTTGAAAAAACAATGATCAAGTCTCCACACAGATAGTGTGTAAAGATAATGAAGTTCAAGTTCCCACAGAGATAGTGTGTGAAGATAATCACGGTCAAGGCCCACTGAAATAGTGTGTAAAGATAATGTTCAAATTTCCACATGGAGAGCATGGGAAGATAATGACATTCAAGTTCAAAAAGAGATACTATGTCATGATAGGCATTTTCAAGTCACCATATAGATTTTGTGTTATTATATGAATCTTATAGCCCTTGCACAGATGTTATGTGAAGGTAATAAAGTTCAAGTTCCCTCAAAGATAATGAGTTATTATTGTCATTTTCAAGTCCCTACAGAGATGAAAATATCATTGTGTTCATGTCACCACTGAAATAGTGGGTAAAAACAATGTTCAAGCCTCCACACAGAGAATGTAAAGATAATAATGTTCAAGTCCAAGCAGAGATTGTGTGCAATGATAGGAATAATCAAGTTCCCATAGAGACCGTGTGCAAAGGCAATCATGTTAAGGTCCTGCAACAATAGTCTTAATATAGTGTCATTCAAGCCCCACTAAGATAGTGTGTGAATATATAGAGATCTTATTGTCCCCATAGAAATAGTGTATGATAATTGGATGTTCAAGTCCCTAGAAAGATGGTGGATGAAGATAATCTTATTCAAGTCCCCAGTGAAAAAGTGTGAAAAGACAATGTTTAAGTCTCCACACAGATAGTGTGTGAAGATAATGAAGTTCAAGTTCCCACAGAGTGTGTGAAGATAATTATGATCATGGCCTACTGAAATAGTGTGTAAAGATATTGTTCAAGTCCCCACATGAAATGTGTGTGAAAATGTTGACTTTCAAGTTCAGGTGGAGATAGTGTGTGATAATATGCATGTTCAAGTCTCTACCTAAATGGTGTGTGGCTGTAGGAATCTAATAGCCTTTGCTCAGATGCTATGTGTAGGTAATCATGTTAAAATCCCAACAAAAAGTGTGTGTTACTAAAGTGATTATCAAGTTCCGACAAAGCTAGTGATTGATTACAGCAATGTTTAAGTTCCCACAGAGACACAGTGTAAATATAATCTTGTTCATGTCCTCACTGAAAGAGTGTGTAAAGCCAATGTTCAGGTCTCCACATACACAGGTTGTAAAGATAAGGATGTTCACGTCCAGAGATTGTGTGTGAATATAGGAATGTTGAAGTGCCCACAGTGGTGGTGAGAGAAGGAAATCATATTAAAATCCCCACAATGATACTCTGTGACAAAGGTGATATCAAGTCCCCACCAAGCCGGTGTGTGGTTATAGGGATGTTTAAGACCCCAGAGAGAGAGTATAGGTGTCCACTGATATCTGGTTTAAAGACAATGTTCAAGTCCCCACTCAACTAGTATGGGAAGATAATGATGTTCAAGTCACAACAGAGATAATGTGTGGTTATAGGGATGCTCAAATCCCATTGTGCGTTATAAAGATGTTCAAGTGCCCACAGAGATAGTGTGTAAAGATAATCGTGTGCATGTCCTCACTAAAATAGTGGGTAAAGACAATGTTCAAGTTTCCACACAAACAGCTTGTGAAGATCTAAAGAGAGATTGTGTGTTACAATCGGCAGATAATGCAGCAGATGATAGATTATGTGGTAAACACGACAAATCTATAAATATGTAAAAAATGTTGCAGCCGCATAATGTCATAATCCTAGTGGCCCTGACAATACAGCATACACATACCTTCCCAGACATTAAATGGATCACAGATTTATGCAACCTTAAGTGTAGCAGTCCTATTTTAGTACAAAAGGGAGACACATGTTTTTTACTATTTAGCCTTTCCAATCATACAGCATGAGGAGGCATCGCCATCGCTCACAAGACCAGTCTGCGGCTGAGCACCTTTTCCGATGGCCCACAGACCTAATGGAACACCTCCATTTCAAGATCCAGACCAACCCGTCCTACACCCCCCAAGGCACCCTCATCTACAGATCCCCTGGACACCGCGCTCTTTTCTCTGACTCCATCACAGACATCATCACGCCGCATGCCATCACCTCCATCAACTTCACACTACTAGGAAACCTCAACTTTCACCTCGATAACCGCTTGGACCCCAACTCCGCAGCCATCCTGGACAACCTCGACACCGTCGGACTCAAGCAGATCGTGCCCGAACCAAAGCACTCAGCTGGGCACATCCTCAATCTCATTTTCACAGCCGGGAACTCCATCACCTTCAGCCACACCTCTGACCTCCCATGGACTTACCACCTCTGTGTTCACTTTACCTTCAAATCAAACAGTCCCCGCAAACGCCCACATCAGCTCCAACGCACAAACAGGAACAAGATCTCCGATGACCAGCTTGCCACCGCCCTCAGCAGCTCTGCTCCCACCACAACAGACAATGACCTCATCACCGCCGACCACATGCTACACAACTGGACCACCAACTGTGCCAACACCATTGGCCCCCTCAAACAAACTATCCAGCCCCACGCCAAGAACGCCAGCTGTTTTTGCACTGAACGACAAGACTCTAGACGCACCTGCAGATGACTCAAAAAACTGTGGAGGAACTCCAAAGCCATGACTGACCATGACAACTTCAAAATAGCTCCTGTGGCCCACCACAAGCTTATCAGACTCTCCAGGAAGGAAGCACTTCAGAACAGAATCGCCACCAACGTTCACAATAGCATGGAACTCTTTGGCATCATCAAAGAGTTCGCTCAACCCAACAGCGAGTCCACAGTCATCACTCCCTCCGAGGACCTCTGCGACAGACTCATCGCTTTCTTCCATCACAAAATCAAGATCATCTATGACAACTTCGACGTCAACAACCCCAATGAGGAACCCCCTCCCACTGCACACAGCAGCACGCAACCAACACTTAACAGTTGGACAGCCCTCAGCATCGAAAACTCTCTGAGGATAATGAAGACCACCCACTTCGGGGCCCCCACGGAACCCTAACCCCACATCATCTACTACAAAGTTGCAGATATCATCGCTCCCAAATTTCAACGCATCTCCAACGGCTCCTTTGGGACCGCCTCGTTCCCGACAACTGGAAACATGCCAAGATCAACCCTCTCTTGAAAAAAACCTTCGGCAGACCCCACCAACTTCGAGAATTTCAGACCAATCTCCCTACTCCCTTACCTGGCCAAAGTCATGGAAAAAGCAGTCAACAGCCAACTTGCCGCCTTAATCGAAGAGAACAATATCCTCAACCCCTCCCAGTCAGGCTTCAGAACCAACTCCAACAACCTGCGGAGTCCCCCAGGGATTCTCCATTAGCCCGATCCTGTTCAACATCTGCATGGCCATGCTTGCAGCCATCGTCAGCGGTACAAAAGGGAGTGGTGATGGACGGAGCATCTGAACCAATCAAACACTCACACCCAGTCAAAAGATCTGGGTTTGATCCATCACCGTTCTTTAGCCCACTCTGCCACCCCAGTTCAGACATGGCTATATGCAAATCAGTCTGACCCTGTGCCCCATGGGAACAGTCCAGCCCAAACTGCCAATCCATGCCATCGTCAGAGCACACGGATTCAACATCACATCATATGCAGTTGACACCCAACTCATTCTCTCCCTCTCCAACAAACCCAACACCGCTAAACTCAACTTTCAAGATGGAATGGAAGCCGTCGCCAGATGGATGAAGAACAGCTGCCTTCAATTCAACACGAACATCACAGAGATACTCATCATGGGCCCACACCCTGACACCTGGAACAACACATGGTGGCCCCCTGCCAGTGCCTAATTTGTGCCGGTGCTTGCCGGTGCTTAGCACCGGCACTTAATTATCAGGGCCGGGTCTGCACGCATTTAGTGAACCTCAGTAATTGACTTATAATTAGTGGCACAGAGTGTGTGCTGTGCTGTTATACCATAAGTGCAGCTGTCAGTGATGTGTTACTAGTTAAGAGGTACTGGTTGTGTGATGACTGGTGATGTTGAAGAAATTGTTTAACTTTGTGACTCCGATTCTGTCTTCACGACTTTCAAGTTCTTCTCAATTAGGCACTGGCAGCCCAGGGGCAGCGGATCAGTGTTGTGGGCCCAGTGGGCGGGACACTGAGTTGGACAGGGCTTTGCCTGGTCTTCTGCGAGGGTTGGGGCTGTGCGCGCATTCGCTGTTTGCCACGCCCCCCCAGCATACCCGCACCTAACCGCATCGAGTATCATGGTTCAACAGCCGCCGCCGTTTAAAGTAGCATGACCTGGATGATGTTGGCCGCGTTGAGGTAGACTCGGTGGAGTAGACTGGTCTGGACAGTACCTAGAGTTAAGCACCAGGTGAGGCAGAGCCTGGTAGGCCTAATCATCGATTCATGAGTTAAAAAATAAAGCTGCGCAACAGCCTAAGCAGCACCAGATGAGGCAGGGCCTGGCAGGCGCTGGGGCCTAATGAGTTAATGTCATGAAGCTGCGGGGGCCGCGGCAGCCTAATAGTGACAGAGTCCCGAGTGGAGTGAGTCGTGTTGAGCACAGCCACATACGACCTCGACGGCCATTGGAAAACTATGAAGGGGCAGCCAAAAAATGCCAGAACACGTGTCAGCCTTAATCACTTTCACTAAGTTCTTCAGTTCTGGTCATGACTAAATCAATAATGCAGTGCAAACAAGCGCGTCAAACACACACAATAATTCTGAAGGTTTTATGCATTCATTTGAAACGCATTGATTGCGGAGTGAACTGGCACCCATGTGTAGTTCTAGTGTGTTGGTGGGGACAGCATTAGTGTGTTCATTGGTTAATGTAGGCAGACGTGCATTTCCTGCTGTGTTCGTTAAGGATGCCTCTGTGAGGGTGTCTGTGAAGGTGGTATGCCCATCAGGGGGTTGCCTGCATGGACCATTTCATCTTGCCATTCAGTGCTGAGTGGGATGCAGAATGGGTCTTTGTCTTTTTCTTTAAATTGCCTTGTCTACAGTGCAAACATTAACTCTGAAAATCTGAGTTAATGTGTAAGCTGTAGACCGCACAGTGCTGCAACAAAAACAGGCAATTACTGCTCTATGTTAAGCTGTGCAGTCGGAAGCAAGTTCACTTACTAAGCGACAGGCAATTTTGGGAAAAATAAAGTCACAGACCCCATATGTGCATGGCCTACAAGCTGAACAGCCTCTTGATATGTCGTGTGCTCAGGAGTGCAGAGATGTCCAAAGTGTACACAGCTGTGTGGACCAATAATATGTGCAGAGCTGTTCAACTGTTAGTATGTGCACAAGTGTGCACTAGCAAATGAAGTATGGAGCCTTCCTCTGCCATGCGTGCACAAGGTACACGCAGGCAGATTTGTTCTGTGGCGGGTGTATCCAGAGATGACACTAAAAGGTGTGTGGAGATGTGTGCCCCCACTGTGCAAGGCAAGCAGCGTGCTCAGATTTTTTCACATTGCAATGCATGCGCATTTGCTTCTTTCAGTGCTTTGCCAAATGCCACACCCCAGCATACCCGCGCAGTGCCAGGCTCACTACGACCACCGTCCAACAGTCCGAGTCATCATGGGGTGGAAGTGGGTGGAGCCAATGGAGGATGTGGGTGGAGACAGAAAAGTGGGTGGTGGCCTCCTATGAAAACATTTGAGCACTGACACTTCTTTTTTTACAAATTAAGCACTGCCTCCTGCCCTCGGGGACCAACCATGCACGCAACCTCAGGATCATCCTGGACTCAAACTCAAAATTGACCGCCAGGTCATTGCCATCACCTCCTCCTGCTACCACACCCCCTGCCTACTCCGCAAGACTTTCAAGTGGATCCCCCGAGCACAGGAAAAAGATCACTCACACCCTCATCAGCAGCAGACTGGACTATGGCAACGCACTCGACGTCGGGATCAACAAGAACCTCACCCATAAACTAGAAGATCCAGAACACCGGCGCCAGACTAGTCCTCAACCTACCAGACCGTTGCCATGGTAAACATCAGTCACCCCGCATACATCAGCAGGCGGTTGTTACAACATCCGCGTTGTAACAATGCAATACCATTACCCCGCAAGTCGTTACAACGACTTGTGGAGGGGGGAGAAGGTGTTGGATTTAAAATCCAAAACCTTCCCTACTGTCTTCACAGACTAGAGTTGGAATAGTAAATTATACTATTCCAACATCCAGCACCACCCTCCTCAAGTCGTTGTAGCAACTTGCGGGGTAATGGTATTGCGTTGTTTCAGTGCAGTTGTGGTAATGACCGCGTTGTAACAACATGCGGGGTGAGGGGAAGTGGGAAAAGGAGGCATATTCCACTGCCACATCAGCCAATATATAAGGACCCTGCATTAGCTCCCCGTCGAGAAGAGAATGACATTTAAGCTTCTCAGTCACGCACACAAGGCCCTACTCAACACCGCAACTGCCAACCTGAACCACTGCCTTGTGTTCCACGCACGCCAGTGCTCTCTCCGCTCGGTCCAGCTCTCCCTCGCAACTGTACCTCGGATCAAGAAAAGCAGAACAGCAGGGGTGCTCCTTTTCCCTCCTTGTGGCCAAGGCATGGAACTCCCTCGCTCTCCACCTCCAACAGGCTACATCGCTCCTCAAGTTCCTAAAGGACCTCAAAACCTGGCTCTTCGATGATTCGCAGTGAACTTGTAGGATCTGCGGAACTCCGCCCTGCCCTCCTCTCCCTCGGCGCCTTGAGACCCGTTCCAGGTGAGTAGCCTGCACTATACAAACCCCCAAATTGATTGATTGATTGCTTAAGTGACATGACAGTCCACCAAAAGCCATTACTGGACTAGGGCAAAAAAATCGGACCGGCCATCAAAATAAAGTGGACCCCATTCGCAAATCAGGTAGCTAAAATGTGCAAATTGGGGCCATTTTGGAGGTGTAAAGACACACTGCAAAAGTGTTTTGCAAGGTATGAGATACTGCATGTATTTGTGCTTTCTGCATGCAACGATTGTGGTAAAACCAGGGAAATTAACAGAAACAGGCCCACCAGACCATATCCTGGTGCACAAACAGCAAATACACTGCCCGAATACTCACTTGTAACAGCAGCCCTTCTGGCACTACCAGATTGCCCTATCAGCCAGTGCGACCCTGTTCTTAGCAGAGACCATCATACTGCGCTCTGTGTGACATTCTCCTTCTGCTGCTGTTCTTGCTTTGTTAAGCAAATTATTGGCAGTGAATTCTTCCCTTAAAGTTGTGTAATTTAGGCTGGGCGCAATATACTTGTGAGACCTTCGCCCCCAAATAACATGGACGTTCAGCCTCAGCCTAAAATATAATTGGAGGTCAGTTTATGAGGATTTATGAGCGGTGTATCCCTTTCACTGAGTGCAAAATTGTGGTACAGCTTCAGCCAGGAATGGAGGAACACTTGTTTAGTTACAATGTTACCTCTGGATAGAAATGTTATGTATGGGATATTTTAATATGTGATTCCATCTACATAGTTTTATTGTGCAACTGTAAAACTTCTATGCGAGGACAGACAGCGTTTCTGTTTGAAAGCAAAGCCTTAGTTAGCCCTTTCCTGACTGCTAATCTAAACCCCAACTCGTGCAGTTTCTCTCTAGAAAGGTGTGTGCATAGGAAAAAGGGCCATCCCCCAGTCTGGGACTAACCCACTTCAAGAGCTTCCAGAGCACTTGTCTTCTGTGAGGCTAATGGCCCTGTTGTTATGCATGAAAGTGGAATTTGCACATCTTTGATGGTCCATCCAATAGCAATGTCTTGAGTCTCTTTCCAATGCAGATCATAGCAACATCCCCAATGGGTGAATTCAGGGAACAACTTTTATCTACGTAATGCAAGAAAAAGTTTAAATACTTAAATGTGATTTAAGCCTGGTGGATTCAGTGAGGATCCTTTTTTATTATGAATTTGTTTCGTTTTTATATTTACAGCACATGCACTATTCTCAAAGTAATCCAAATAGCACTAACTTTGAGACCAGTGTTAATAATTTCCCAGAGCCTGGTCAAGGCATTCAGAATTAAAAACAAAATCCAACACATGACCTCTTTTAAGGTCCATTGTATTGATTTGAAGTTATTCGGTCGATTAGTTATTCACACACATAATATGACATTTACAACACTTTTCAGGAGGGCTAATTTGTATACAATAGGCTGACTTTCAGAGTACGAGTATTGTAAGCACTTGGTAAACCCGATTATGAAGACAAGTTTTAAAGAAACTACATTTAACTGAATAAAAGCAGCACACAGTGTACTACAGGTGTGTAAATGTATTTATTTATTCACACTTTTTGTTTTCTGCTGAGTGCAACAAAGCACTTGTATTGGGTAACCCATTTTAATTGGGAGGTATAAAGCAGCGCATTAATAAAGCCGTGTTCTTGACTTAAATCATATGGTATTAGATTGATACTAAATTACCAGAAAGTTGTCAATAGTTCAGCAAATATGTTATAATTATTGCATTTTCTTTTAGTTTAGGCAATCTCACCTTCAGGCGCAGGGTCTAAACTGTTCACATAGTGCAGGAATTATTAAACGCTGGAGGATAACTTAACTTTGCACCTCTTTTATAAATACGATTTTAATTCTAAACAGTGTAAAGGCATCTTGGTGGTTATGTCCCTGTGAATGAATACACCTGCGAGAGCTCTCTATGTTACCACCATTCACTTCCCAGGATTGAAAATTCTGAGTGATCACTGCTCCTTGAAGCCTTTCATTTGGGGAGAATGCCAGGAAACCCAGTGCTGCCGTGGGGGATGGGACGTCTGCCTGATCACTTTAGATATGCTAATGCCAGTCTTTGTCCAGGTGTGTGTGCGCGCGCCCTTGCAGGAGAAAGGCTCTCTGAAGCAGCCGCTGCCGGGTTACCAGCTCTGCCTTTGGCTTTGTTATGGATAAGTGTTTCCTCCCGTGATAGAAGCACAGCCACACCTCTGCTACCTGCTGTCAAACTCACTAACTAACATGAAGAGAAACAGACGATTTCAAACAGAGCCTTGTGTGCGATCACAAGACACCAGCAAAGCGTTCAGTTGTACTTTTTTCCCCCGTAAATCTGTCAATCGTATTAATCACATTTGAGCACTCACTAGACACTTACAGAATGGCAATACCGACGTTTGCTTATGCAATATATTTCAAAAACTGAATCTAAACACTTGGTAAAAAGGTTTTCAACTCTTGCAGTTTTACTCTGTTGCACATTATACCTCTACAATTTTAATAATTAGCATCCTATCATTAATAAATTGTATTTAAACTGGACTAGAGGTGAATGTCTGCTGTTTTTCGTAAAGTGCAGCAGATTCTCAAGTGCGCTTAAAATTGTTTTCACAGGGTTCAGCTGGTATCAATTTAGTATTTTTAAATTCTTCACCTTTAGTGTTTAATACTCACTTACTGTTACAAAACGACTTTCATCTAAATAACTAATTTATAGTATTTAAACAAATGAAAAATGATTTGTATTATATTCCAATTGCGTATAGTCAGGGAAAGTTCAGATCTGGCAAACAAATGTATTTTTAACAAGTGAGATACCCTGAATTATTAATGTGTTTGTCTATTGAACAATATTAATTACAATTGTGTAATTTGTCATGTTCAGCTGTGTATCAATAGTATTAAATCGTAAGTGGATTTATATCGCTTTTGTTGAGGAACACATCTAGTAGATTCAATATCACTGTACAGGGGCATAACACAAGTACCAGCAGCCACCATGGCACAGAGGAACCCAGGCCCTTTTGGGGGCCCCATTAACTCTTCGGGGGCCCTCAGGGGCCCTCATTCTTGCCAAGTTCAACAATATCAACACGATTTGGGAGACTTATGGGCCTCTCCTTACATTCTGTGGGGAGGGGGACATCATTTTGCTTTACACGACTGCCAGCCTAGACTTTATTTTCAAATAACCATTATCTGAAATAGTAATGAACATCTTTCACACCCCTAAGCAGCCCAAAATGCACTCGTGGGATGAAATATTAATGTATGTTGATTAGAACAAGGATCTGGTTCAGTAGATATACAAAATAGGATTCATATAAATTTAGCAAATACAAAAATATGTTAATAGGAAGTTTTTCAACCACAACCCCCTAGGCCTAGCTTTAATAAGGGGTTGTGCTGGTGCTAGCAGTGTGCAAAGCTGTGGAA
The DNA here is from genome assembly GCF_964261635.1 of Lissotriton helveticus. Classification (NCBI taxonomy): domain Eukaryota; kingdom Metazoa; phylum Chordata; class Amphibia; order Caudata; family Salamandridae; genus Lissotriton; species Lissotriton helveticus. Next base: position 1,005,357,881 of record NC_136071.1, on the reverse strand, counting down.
ACTGTAGCAACAATCTAGCACTATAACCTATTTGCACCAGAAGTTCAAACTCTCACAGCGCAATAATCCTTTTATGTCAACCCCTAGGCAATATAGTCTGAGGGATATTAGAATATCAATAATAGCTGTATAGAATATTGCACAAATCATAGGTGTTGGTGCAGAGCCTAATCTGACTTTGCCCCCAATAGACTCCAGGCAATGGCAAGGGGTCAAAAAGCATATAATCTAATATACTTATGTGTAGTGTGTGTTTTACACTAAAGCCCCCATCTTACACAATTGGCCCTTATGCAATTGTCTACACATTGGAATTTCCACTGAAGTCTTACCATTGCACATTGCACATGGCTGAGCGCCATCGTAATGTTCAATTTTAGCAGAAGCACCTTCAAAGACATCGGTGGGCAACTGTTTCTAAATCTGGGATACGCTATGTTCTGTCATTTGGGCAGTACAGCACAGCCCCCCTCTGTTACATGAGGGGTAGGAAATGTGGATCTTATTGTGCCTAGTTTATATGTGTACAAATGAATGTCTGAAATTAAGGTAAATGCGCTGCAGTAGGGTTTCTGTGGGCTGGGACCTAGTCACAGAAAAGCTAAACACAAGGCACATTAAACTTTCAGTATAATGTGCTAAAATTCATCCCCAATGGTACTAGACTTACTATTTGAGGCGTCCAAGATGGTACAAGCATTACATTGTAACAATAGGCATTAATAACTATAGGTTATTTGCAACAAAAAAATAAATTAGTTTATATTGCATTGCAGTGCTATGTACCTCGGGGCAGATTTACAAGCACCGTACACCACTTTTGCGCCGCCGTTGCGTAACTTCTGTAATGCAGCGGCAGAGTAAAGCCAGCGCTAGGCCTTGCTTGTTCGCGTTCTCAAAATGCGTGTTCCCCCGAGCACGCAAACAGCGATTGCGAACAGTAAAAAAGCATCGCGAACCATCAATTCTGTGAGTTCGTGGAATTTCTGCGTGTTCGTGGAGATTTTTTACCATTTTGCGGAGATTTGCGTAACGCGATTACGCAAATTCCACCCACCCCTCGCCAGCACCATGCTGCGGGGTATTTACAACATGACGCATCTAGGGAGATGTGTCACGTTGTAAAGCCCTGTGCCACATGTAACCTGCATCAGGTTTCAAGTCAGCGTTCTGGCGGGGGGGGGGGGTGCGTTCCGGCACAGGAACGCCTCAGAAAAGTGGCTGAGTGAAACCTACAAGATTTCACTCAGTCACTTTTCCGACCCAGCTACGTCAAAACCTTGCGCCTGCTTGAAGCAGGCGTTAGGCTTGACGCACCATGTTAGACATGGGTAGGGTTGGCACAGTGCTGGAGTTGCGTCGCGCCCGCAACACAACTCCTGCACTGCGCCAACGTTACGGCAGCAGATGCGACACGCATCTGCATTTCCTTGCGTCATGATGCGCCGCATTTTAAATGCGGCTCATCCATGGTGGCGCAAGGATTGAGAAGCGTGTCGCAAGTTTCCTGGCGCATCCCTGCTGATTTGCAGGGATGCGCCAGGAAACGTAAATCTGCCCCCTTATTCTTAAACTGCAGATCAGGTCAAACAGAAATAGTGAAGTATTCTGGGATTAAAAACTGACCTAAGTTGCTTTTAGAAATGGCTAGTCTGGGCCTGCATGTTTGATGATAAACTAACTTTCTCAACTCATGCCAATGTCATCGTCCTGTCCTCCTTCTACACTCTTAGAATGATCGAGAAACTGCTACCCTTCCTTCCACCAAGCGCAGGAAAAACCCTGATTAGCACCCTTGTTATGTCCAAAATTGAGTATTGCAACGGCTTACTCCTGAATGTCCAGAAAAAGATCACTAACAAACTACAGATGGTACAGAATGCCGCTGCGAAGTTAATTACAGGTACCCCCAAGTACAAATCCATCTCCTTGGTGGTGCGAAACTTACACTGGCTTCCAATCCCAAGTCCCATCAAATTCAAGGCCCTATGCATTGCCTTCAAGGCCATTCATAACACAGGTCCGGACTTTCTAAAGAAAGCCTTTTGCGCCCACTTACCTGGCAGAAACCTACCATCCTCAACCGCCAATCTCATCATGATCCCCCGCACAAACAAGGTCTCCTGGGGAGACAAAAGATTCACTCTTGCCACGGCCAGACTGTGGAACACCCTCCCTCAGCAAATTAAATCCTGTCCATCGCTGCTGGTTTTTAGGAAGCTAATAAATACCAATGAGCAGCACACCACTTCACTACTGCCTCTCCCATCTACAGCGTCAAGACACTCTCTGGTATTTGCGCGCTCTGCAAATTACTTAAATAAATATAAAACTTTATAAATAAATAAATGGTGAAGCAATAGAAGCCACTTCTCACATACTTCTATAAATGCCCCATTCCCACCAGTGCTGTGCTTGTGTCACTCCACTTTGAAGCACTTTACATGAGCACCAGTTAAGTCATGCACAATTTCTTTAGGCATAGGGAAATTAAGTGATTTGACCAGAATCACAGAATGTCAAGCTCACGTCAAGAATTGAGTTTGAAGTTTGCAGCTCTAGCATAACGCCACATCCTTTCCACCCTTCCGACTTGAAGACCTTCTCACTTATAAGGCAGGTGGTTGAGCACAGCCTATGCTACTGCAGTATGTTGTAGTTAAACTAGTATGATCTTGGAAGGCAAACTATATTTAAATACAAAGGAAGGACAAATTGAAGTGGACATCAACATGAGGGTGCCCATTTTACAGCAGAACTTTGCACCTTAGCTGAAGCACTAAGTCCAAACAGCAATAATTGTGGGTGCCAATACAGTAGTAAGGGCACTGTGACCCAAATGCAAGCTAGGGATTTGGTCTCCTATCCACCTCCCCTTTTTTGGCTTTTAAAACATACCCACTAATTAGGGTGAACCAGTAGTTTGTGCCTCTGCACCTACTTCACTACGGTTGAAATATATCTGAGTCTCATAGGTGACACCTTTTTGGCTTTGCCAATGCTTGTTATATGACTGTTCTTCACCCATCTATGGGAATGAAGCTGATTTAATTTGTAAAGCATTAGGAACAGTTTGAAAATTAAGCGATTCAATTAAAAGTAATTTCAACTTCTGGCAATATTTGAATATATTTTTTAAGAATGTCACTAATGTTCTAAGAACATGCTTTTTCTGTTAAAATTAAACTTCCCATTGCTGTGGGCATGACATTACTGCAGTTCGGCATCTGAGAGAACATAGCTGTTAGCACAATGCAACTCTAGGCACTCACTCATCTAGCCATCATCTTAAGAACGTATTCCAAAGTGCATATTAATATGTAATCAAATTTGTAAAAAACGATCAGATCAGTTTATATTGTATCATGTTGTAATGCACCTTCATTCTTTAATTGCAGATAAGGATCATACCACAATAGTGATGTAATCTGGGATTCAAATCGTATCCAAATTACTTGTAACAATGTTTAACAAATTTTAAACTCAAATAGTCTGAATTCAACATTTTCATGTAAATAAAGTTTATTATTAAATAGGGAAAATTTTACTTTGCATGAAAAATATGTTTTAACCCCGGGTTTTGCAGCTTTTCCTTTGAAATATCTGTGCTTTCTGCTGCTAACTTGTGTTCCTGGTGAACAAAGTGTGTTTAAATGCAAAGTGTGTTTAAGACTGCAGTACCGCCTCCTGTCTATGGGGGCAGAGCGAGCAAAAATATAAACACACTTTCTGAAACACAGGTCCCCACAAGACAAGACAAGACATTTTTTTTAAAAGTTGTAAAAATTGACACAGATGTTCCTGAAGCCATTTTTTATCATTTAAAGGACATTACCTTGTGGGGACCTGGGTTCAGGTCCCCACAGTGCAATCAAGTCCCCACAGCGTGAGTGTGTTATCACACCCAAGTCCCCACAAGGATAGTAACACAAACACTCTGGAGCAGTCACATACACACACACACTCTGGAGCAGTCACACACACACACACCCAGGAGCAGTCACACACACACACACCCAGGAGCAGTCACACACACACACACCCAGGAGCAGTCACACACACACACACACCCAGGAGCAGTCACACACACACACACCCAGGAGCAGTCACACACACACACACACAGGCGAAACTTAAAAACGTCCCGCCCATGCTCATTACTTGATAAACAGTACCCTCAACTCAACCATACCCGACACGGGTGACCAAATGAATTGTAGGCGTGAAAATTGTCCTGCCTGTCGCACGCAGGGAAAACAGTATTAATCTACTCTTCTTTGACATGACTAAAAACGTGCCACTGTGCAAACTAAAATTTGTAAGTGTCGGATTTTTTTCTACTTCAAAACAGAAGTGTTTGAATAAATAATGCCGAAAGTTAGATAATAAAAATGCTTAACATAATAAACTAACAAGCATTCGCAATGCAATAGGTCTCGCATTTATGCGAGTTTAAGCTATTGGCATTGTAAATAAAAATCCATTTTATTTATTTGTTTTAAAAAACAAAACATAAATAAAAGACCAATAGCTCAAACTCGAGCAAATGCGAGACCTATTGCGCTCTGGCTGCATCAAAGCGCTATCTTTCTACATTTCAGCCATGTACAACATGGCTAAAGTCCACGGAGAAAGCCAATAGATTTCGCATACGCAAGACCTGTTGGCTTTGCGAATGCTCGTTTAAGTGGATGTAACTTTTTTCTGCGAAAATATGCCTGATTTGGTCTTCCGAGTGACACTTCAAAAAGCTCTGCTTAGTCGTCTGGTTCGTCTCAAGTTATACTGAAGGTCACCTGGCGCCTTCCTTTTCCAGAAGGACCCAAATCCAAAGAATAAACGAAATAATACACCTTATCAGCAAAAAAAAAACGAAAAATAATTTTCTGCCTCCCACAGAAGGGCGCCAGCTGGCCCTGCTGCTGACAGCCTGCTTTTTCCCTTCAAAGATGACTTTACTTTTTTCTTTTCTGCAAGGCTTTCCACCCCTTTCCCACTTCCTGCTGACTCCGCGCTCCTTCCTTTTTTTTGTCTTTTTTCTCATTCTAAATCCATTGTTCCCTTCTCTGACCACTTCCCTCGATTTCACCTCCCTCTCCCCGCTTCTTGTATCCTGTCTCCTCCCATCTCTCTTTGTCCTCTAGTTTCTGACCCACCCAATCCTAAAAAAATCAAAATAGCATAAATCATTTTTTGCTCGTATGACTGCGGATAGCTTCTATTGTTCAAGAATAACGATGCCTTTTTTTGTATAGCGCCTGTTGCCACGGTATTTGTTTCTTCATAGCGCTACTAAAATCATGATAATGTATCCGTCGAGCTAGTTTTTGCTAACATGTTCAAGCAAACACTTGGGAAGTCTCGATCAGAAGTCCCATTAAATAAAAAGAGAGAGAAACTGGGTGTTTGTAGATCTCAAGCAGCTCTCCGAGGCGGGGGTAGTAATCTGCCAGAGTGTCCTGCCCTGACAGAGCTGCCGCGTGTGTGACAGCGTCAATCAGTCAACTTTATTGCCAATCATTGCTCGCACTGTGTGACTTGTGGGGTGCAGCTTTGAGGGGTTCTAAAACCCCAGCATGCAATGTGCGTTAGGTTAGAAAGCTAGAACTGAATGAGTGGGCCACACTCACCCCGCATCACCAGCGGCTAGATTAGGCTGTCATCGGTTGCCTGCACGTTGCACCGAGTTTAGTTAGCGTCCTACAACAGGTACATTAACACGCTAAATTATAATATAGGGACGGTAACGGGTGACTTGCAGGCGTCCCTCCGATATCTGCAGCAGGGACTTTGACCGAGTGAACTATCCTCACGGTTATCCGTCTCACCTGTCTGGTAGGGAGCCTTGATGAAGGGCCAACTAACTCTACCTAGCCCTGTGGCCGCGATTCTCCTCTTCGGCTTTGGGCGGCATAAGTGTCAACGGATCATCTACAACAGAATAGAAGTGTGACAGTGTTGTTTCATACCATGCTTCTTCAGTGAAAAAATACAGCTATTGAGTATGTTTGCTAGTTCGACATCCGTCTCGTGACTGTTGAAAAGTGACCCATTGAAAAGCGCTCCGACCGCAGAGGAAAACAAGGCGCTCAGTAAAGAGTCGAACTACTTCCGCTTGCGTTGTTATTCAGGCTCAAAACACACTATCATAGGCACGTGCAGTTTCTCGGACCAATGATCATCGCCAATAGTTTTTATACACCAATCCCAGTCAAGGTCGCAATGTGTGGGGACTACTAGCAAATGAATAGCTTTAACAGACACAAACAGAACAAGGTCAATTTGAGATTCTGGCGTGTTTTTCGCCCTCTCCCCTTCCCATTGGCTGGAAGGTAAAATTCCAGCCAATGGGAAGAGGAGAGGGCGGAACTTAAAAAAAGACCCAGAAACGCCCCCGAATCGCGTCAAGGCGGGCCCTGGACTGAGTGACGCTCCTCTCCTCCAATGGCTGGCCAGCATTTACGAGGCCAGCCAATGGAGAAGAGGGGCGTGTTCAGGCCCCCATACTACTAACAAAAGATTTCGGCTCCGCCCACTGCTTACGCAGTGGGACGGTAGCCGAAACCTAAAAATGAGAGTGAGCATGAGAGTTCTGGTGGTCTGGCTGGCCAACAAGAGCAGGTTTTATGTAGATTGTGCAGCTGGTGAAGGAAAAATTAGGAAACAGTAAATAAATGCAAAGAACACAAAACCACGCGCTGAAGATGAAAGATGGACAATGGTGTTGAGATTTGTGGCCTGCTAGGGTGCAGGAGATATTTCTGTGAACAGTTTAACTAAAAGAGAACAAAGAGGTGAGGAGCTGGGAATCACCTGTGCAGAGGTAATAGGCGAGGTTAAAAGAGATGAAGATGCCATGGATACGTGAAGTATAGATAGCAAGAAGCGGGCCAAGCCCAGTGGCACTCTAAAGCAGAATGAGGAGGACGACTAAAAGAATCCGCTTGGAGACAGAACAAGTAAGATCAGAAAGTTAGTAAGTACACAAGAAATAACTGCATCAGAGATATCAAAGCAAGTCAGGGCACAATGCAAAATAGAGCAGTCCACTCTATCAAAAGCAGGGGGCAAACCTAAGAGAAAAGAAGACAAGAGAGTTTAGATTGGAGAGCAGACTAGAGGTGGTTTGAGATATTGTTTAATTGGCAGGCAGGAAACCAGTACAGAGGAGGAAGTAGAGAAGAGACATTTACAAACATGGCCAACTGATGATGCACAGTGCATTTCAGTATTCTAGGAGGACACATTGGAGGCCACACTATGCAAATCAGGCTACATTTTTGATAATAGACTGTACTGCTCAGCTCAAACTGCTAAATTCACTTCTTCACACTTTTTTCATACACAACTTTAAGGAAAATACTTCAGCCTTTTACTTTTTCACACTCCATTTATGGTAATTTGGGCTATTTTGGGTCCGGGGTAGTATCTTGTAATTCACCCTACCTTACTCTACCTATGTACCAACTTTGGAAACTACAACTTATTCAACACCTGACTACAAGTCCTTTTTTTCAACACAATAAACTTACTCCGATTAGGTCAGAACACAGTCCGAAGAGAATTTTGCTCAAACCCTGCTTGCTATGGCACAAGCAATAGGCAATATCCAGAGAAATGCATGATAAATTCAAGCAATGGCAACACTTGTGAAGTAAAGAACACCACACAATAAAATTCCTGAACTAATTTAGAAAAATTGAGACAAAATGTATGAGGAAAAGGCACCAACTTCATTAAATGAGGTTAAGGAATTGGAGGTATGATTTTTTTTTTAACTTTAGGGCAAAACGCCCTAAAAAAAGGTAAAGCAGCAATCAGAAGTTATTGTTCTCAGTTGAGTTGGATCTAGACATAATTTCTGTCCGACAGCTTTGCAGTGAAGGTCAGAAACACGAAATAGGTCACCTGAGCCAATGTTTTTCCTTTGAACTTGAAGTCTAGTCTTTGAAATTAAAGCCAAAATCTTAGAGTAGGGCAAGGTCCATGGCTGTGGCCAGTGAGGGCCTCTCAGAGTAGGATACATAGTCCTTGGGCCCCCACGGAAGCTGCTGGCTTTTGGGAGCAAAAGCTCCAAGTGGGTGAAACCTGGATTTTTTTTAGCTGCTGAGGTCGCTTCGTGGGCATAGATAGATCTGCTGCTTTGCTCTTCACAAGGTTTTACCTTCAGTAATTGTACATTTTTTAAAGTTGAAAGCCATAGCTGGGCATGATTCCACGAGGCCAGATATCTTTGCCGTGAGGTTCAACCGAATCAGTTTTCCATGCAGCAAAAAACTCTGAGTAGGGAAAGCATTGTTATCCTGCCACTTTGAGTGCGACTCTCCTGGGCAAGCCTCTGGATCTTGTTTGAGTTCCCCGGAGGTGGAAAGATGACTAAATCCTAACATTTTGGGAGCTCCTAGCACCAGGTCCCAAATCAGTCAGGCCTTCTTCAAGGTCCAGTCCTCTGTGTTCAGCTCGGTCTTCTTGGAATCAATATTCCTTCTGGTCCTTGTGTCCCTGAAGAAGGCAAACAGGAGGCCAAAGACGTGACGATTGGAGAGCAGATCCAGTCCCTGGATACCATTAGGAGTGTGATACTCCTTTTCTTCTTCCATCAGGAGTCATAAATCATCTTCCATAAAGTCCTTCTTCAATGCAAAGTGTAGCTTCACTCATCTTTTAAGAGAAGAGGTGATCCTGACTTGCTTTTAATACGGAGTGTCTACAAAATGTTTTTCTCAGTTGGGAAAGCATAACACAGAGTGGTAAAGAGGTCCCGCTATAGGCTCATGGAAGGGAGTATGTTCTTTATATCTAAGCTCATAGCATGATGGAAATGTGGTCCAGAGAGCTGGGAATAGGGTGCCATACCAACTGAATGCATACCATTTGGATTATAAAGACCCGAGAAGGATCTTAAAAAATCATTGTTAAGTGTGGAGGAAGTGGTGGTCTAAATCACAGATTGGGAAAGTATTCCTTTTAGACAAACTACGCCCTCAAGAGTAGAAGGAAAACTAGAGGCATATTGCTGTTGGTAGGGGTACCCACGTTAGGCTCTTTTCACACAAAAATCCTACATAGTAGGATTCTTGTTACTATGATTCATGTTATTTTACAGCAGGGTTTAAGATGACCTCCTGGTATTAGGCTAACTGTGTGGGATTAGTGAACATGGTGTGTGAATAATTGTTAAAATTCATATGTATAATTCTCTATTAGTTGGATAAACCAACACTTATTTGTGGTTTGGTATGTGATTATGGAGGATGTACATCTTGGTTTTGAAGAAGCATTCTTCATTGAACTGGCTGTCATCATATGTTGGCCACTGAAGTAAAATTAGGGATAGCTCAATTAGAGTTTCTCCATTTCAAACATTTTGTTTAGAAGTGTAGGTTTTCTTTTTCACCTCATAGATGTCTAATATTGACTGCCACACACAAATACAGTGCATTTCAATTCACTCTAATTATGCAAATACTCAATGAGGTATTTTACCAAGTGGTGATGAGTGAGAAAGAAGTGATGGCCATCTTCGAATTTGACAATATCAATAAAGGACTAAACGAAAAGGCAATTGTAGCTGACAGAACTGGAGAAGTTGGTTTAGCAGTGGAAAATTCAGAGCATGGAAGGTTAATTTTAGAAGAGAAAAAGTTTGAAAATTTGAAAGTGAGGATCAAGAGGTTAGGAAGAGGAAGGGCAAGATAAATAGAGGAGACAAGTTATAGAAGATCCTGAAGAAATGAATTGACAAAATATTGGTAATAGGATTTCTTGGCAGAAATAAGAACAATGTTGCATGCAATGGAAGGGGATATGAGATTAGCATGATCTGCCAGTGCGCATGTCTTTAGCCATAGTCGTTCATCCCTACTAAGACCACTAGCAGAAGAAAGGAGTTGGCTGGGGCGCAAGATGTTTTCAGAAAAAAGTACAAGAGTCATTCAGAAATTTGAGTAACCTGACGTAAAGCTCTGGGAAACATTATCTAGATCCTAGTTTATCTGGTTTCAGACTGAGGCAGTAGAGCAGAAAAGGAGTGGGCTAGAGTGGGAGGACTCACCGAACAAATATGAAGCCAAACAACAGGTAGCCTGGGACTAGGCTGGTGGTTTGATAGGACGGGAGAAGTAAACATAAAGAAAACTAAAGAAGAAAATGAGCTCTGCAAGGGCATGAGAGGAAAAAAGGGATAGGTGATATAGACTGAGGAGAAAATAAGGTCACGGTAAGATCCAGGGGAATTTGAGGAAGTAGAAGGTAGTTGTGCAAGGTATTATATTATGTTATGTTATGTTTATTTGAAAAGTGCACCATCACCCACAAGGGTATCCTGGCACTGAGCAGGTGTGTGTGCCTAGCCCTGCCTATTGTAGGGTCTTTAATTGAAAAGCCAGGTCTTCAGCTTCTTGGGGTGTTCAAATAGAGAGGTAGAGGCTCTGATATGGAATGGGAGGTTGTTCCATGCTTTAGCAGCAATGTAACAGAACGCCTGTACTGATCTGGTTCTGTGTATGTGTGGGATGTGTGTGGGTAGGTGTCTTGTGGAGCAGAGGTGTCTCTGTGGTTTGTGGAAGGTGATGCCACTATTCAGGTAGCTGTGGCCTACGTTGTATAGTGCCTTGAATGTGTGTGAGGAGATTGAATTGAGTGTTTTTGTGTATCAGGAGCCAGTGTAGTTCCCTGAAGTGTGGTTTGATGTGAGTTCTGTGTGGGAGGTTGAGGATGAGTCTGGCTGCTGAGTTCTACATGGTTTGTAGTCTTAGGGTGAGTTACTTGGCAATCCAAGTGTAGAGGTTGTTCCCGTAGTAGTCAAGTTCTCTGGTGATTAGGGTGTGAGTGACAGATTTTCTAATGTTGCTTGGGAGCCATTTGAAGATCTTCCTCAGCATCTTCAGGATATGGAAGAAGGAATCAGAGCTGGCGTTGACTTGTGTGGGCATGTCCAGTTTGCCGTTGATGATTACACTGAGGTTCCTGGCATGGGTTCTGTGTGTAGGCGTGGTCCGAGTTCAGAAGCCCACCAGTTGGAGTCCCATAGTGAAGTGTTCTTGCTGATAATCACTACTTTTGTATTGTCAATGTTGAGCTTGAGTTAGTTGGCTTTTTTAGCTAGTTAGCGACTTTTGTCATGCAGGCAGTGTACCTGTTTCTTGAGTCTAGGATCTTGTCCAAGAAAGAAGAGAATATGATGTATGTCATCTGCATAGGAGAGGATGTTGATGTAGTGTGCACAGATGACGTTGGCCACAGGGATTCTGTATGCATTGAAGAGAGTGGTGTTGAGCAATGAGCCTTGAGGCACTTCGTAGATGAATTTGCGGGCTACTGAGGAGTTAGGTGCCAGGCTAACAGCGTGTGTGTTCAAATTAACAATATAAGGAAAAGGAATGAGTGTTAATGGAGATTTGAAGTCTCCAAGAATGACTAGACAGAATCCTTTCAGAGAGTGGGGCCGATAGACTATTTGAAATGGAGGCCAGACAAAGGAAGTAGAATAAACTTCAATAGTATGAAAGACATTGAGGGAATACGAAGAACTAGAAAGATTCCAAGAGGGATAAAAAAGTATAACAGTCTCCTCACCAAGACCTATTTTTATGTGGATTAGGAGAAAAAGAAGCAGTGGAGGTACTAAAAACATTCAGAGTAGCAGTGTTAAATGGAAGGATCTAACAGGTAGATTCATCAAGCATTTTTGCGAGGGCAAACGGTGCGAATCGCAAAATTCGGCCGTTTGCACCCGCAAAAATGGCATTTGAGATTCATCAATGGTTCATGAACTCGCAATTTGAAAAATCGCAAATAATTGCGATTTCTCAAATTGCAATCGCATTTAAGGAATCTCAATTAGAGATTCCTTAAATGCTATTCATGGACCTTTTAAAAATTGCGAATTCGCTATTTTTTGCCGCGATTCACCGCGAAGTCAGACTTCGTGGTAAATAGCGAAAACTTAGAAAAATGCACTTTAGTGCATTTTTCTAAGTTGTATGTTACACACACACATGTCCTTTGGACATGTGTGTGCGCAACATCAGTCTACATTGACATTTCAGGGGTGCTACAGGGTGTCCTTTGGACACCCCTGGCACCCTTGAAATCGCATCCTTATTTGCGATTAGCAATTTGCTAATCGCAAATAAGGAAGCTGTAGAAATCGCAAATAATATTGCGATTCCTACATGAATCCCGTTTTGCGAGTCCTTAATAGCGATTCCTTAATAATCGCTATTAAGGACTCGCAAATCGGGACATTGATGAATCTGGGGGTAAGTCTCTGTGATGCATATGAATAGGATAGGGCATGACCTAATTGACCATATGGGTCACACTCTAAAGTGATAGTGGAATACAGCCATTTTCAACAATATTTTCACAGACTAGAATACATTAGAATCACACTGTGCAGCTTACCCGAGTGACTGATACATAGCTACACAAATATAGGCAAGGCATAATACATGCCCTTGCATTATACTCAAGGTATTGTATTGAATAATATTAAGTCATTTGTACAGCACTTCATATCCCTGATGACGCACATCAGTTTCTATTGATTTTATTGATTCCTGGGTATCCTTTTCCAAGTGTAATGTTGAAAGGGTGAAAATGTGTTGGATGAAGACTTTCCTTTGTGCTGATGTTGATTGACAGGTACATAGACTATTCATCTTCCCTAGACCTGTTTGGCAGTTAGATCTGACCTCTGAGAAATGTTGATTAAGATTCAGCGATTACCAGAAGTAGGCCCATCAGTCATCGGTGGATTTTGTGTGAATTATTCCAGTCAGGCTCTGGATGGTTGGGTGAAGGGCAGCAAAGTAAATGATTATGATGGGCTGTATAATATGATGATGAAGGAGCACATTCTGAGTAATTGTTTTACATAGCTGTTCCAGCACCTGGTTGATACAAGCTCACTGTGGCCATAGAACCTGGAAGGACACTGACTTCTGGATCAGCACCAGAGTGTCAAAGAAGGTAACTGAGATGACCCCAAGTAAGGTAAGCAGGGTCCGCCAGCAACAGCAGAAGGGAAACAACGCCCATAGGGTGTTCTCTAAAGCCCACCAAAAGAATTTCCAGAGAAAGGCATCCCATTCCTCTTTTAACTATGAGGGGCTGGTAAATGGGAAGAGGTGTCAAATGCATTACCAGGCTAGGTACTATGACTGTCTCCAGTTAGAGCACAAGAAAAGAGATGCAATCTGTCCAAAAAAGAAACAGCCCCCCTGTGGGCCCACACCAGGTATTTTCAGTGTAGTAGGTGATGATTTGGAAAATGTTTATCTTATTTAGTGGAGCTAATTTCAGAGATCAATGAGGTTGATATTGTTTTTTTGTTGTTGTCTGCCCTAAAATAGTTACTGTCTCAGACACAATGGCTTTGTATGATCTCTATTTTTTAAAGAAGGGACATAGTCGCTTTTTGTAAGTTCAAATGTTTATTACTGTTATGCACATGAGAGAGCGCAAACTGATTTAAATGTATGAGTACATCACACTTACCTGTAGTAAGCACAAATCATGAAGAGAAATGCCATGAGTGCTAATAGTATCTGCAAATATATTCTGAATGTATAGCTAATGTAGAGATTTAAGTAGAAGTGGAACTAATACAGAAATGTGTGACATTATATGATTTTAGTAGATGTGTTTATTTTGAATCTATGTCGTGAAGCTGTTAAAACATAAGATGGTATGCGGTTAAACGCAGAACGTGGTAGGCCTCAGAGCCAGAGCTGGAGGGAAAGGGAAGATGGTTCTTTTCACGACGCAGATTATATTAAGGTTTTTGGTCATTGCATTAAATAGGCCATGATTTATAGAAATGTTTACTTAAAAATAGAATAAGAGTATTAACATGCTTTAATTAAATGAAGAAGTTGAATGCTATAATCATAATGAGAAATATTGTAGGCCTGAAATGTTTTAGCATTGATTTACACGTACATGTCTGGGCTGAGAAATGTTGCAAGCCTTTTTCTTTTTAGAAGTATATGAGAGTTGGGTTCTTGGCTACAGATATCTGTCTGCAACAGGAAGAGGGGGGATCCAATTATAAATGAATGAATAGAGGTCTGTTCAGTGGACGGCCCAGACATGGAGGAGGATTTTGGAATGTTTAAGGGGTATCAGCGGGCCGGAGAAGAGCCTGAGAAGCAAGGTCAACTCTAACGCATGAGGCCCAAGACAAAGCATCATGGAAAAAGCCAGAAGTTGCACCACGTGAGGGGCGTTCCGCAAGGGGCGTCTCAAATGTTGTTGACTGTTTTGTATTAGGGACAGCACCCCTGGGTGGAGTTAGAGCAGATACCTGAGGACCCTTTAGAGAGCGGATGGGTAGGCAGAGAGGGGTCATGGCTGGAGAACTTTAGGTTTTCACCAAGAGACTTAGAGTGAGTGACTTCCCTTGGGGGTCATTCACTGCTGACACCTTTGTTAGGTTGGGATTTGGTTAAGTAGGGATACCATCTAGAACAGGGTAGGGACGCCTAACCTGTGTTTGTTTTCCTCCAACCTAAATGAAGGAGAGATATGCGTCTATGCTGATAGCTTTATTATTTTTAGAACTTGTGTTAGTGATTTCTGTTGCTCGTCTGAGGGCTTTTCGAGAGCACATGTATGTAATTGGACCTGTGTATCTCGTGAATCTCATTCTGAGATGCCTGTATTTGCAGCTCATTATATCTTTACAATAAACTTTTGAAAACTAGAAGTTGTCCGTGATCTTTGGGAGTAGAGTCCTTTCTTGGGTGAACTAACTTGGAAATAGGTGCACTTTCTTTCCTTACAGACAGGCAACAAAGGTTCAGTCGACCAGATCGAGGTTTGGATCAATAGATATAAGGTATCGATCAAAATCTCGCCCTTTCAGTTGGTAGCTATAGAGGATGGTTGCCTTCTTGAGGACGGTGACCTAGGCCAGGTTAGCTTACCCCAAGGCCCCTAGAGATCGATGATCGGAAGAACAGCCCGCTGGAGAAGATCCGGATGACGTGAGACAGAAAAAGCAGCAGTATCGGTCGAGAGTGAGTATAAAGGGTTATGCGTGTTAGATTGCGGTGTTTTGTATTGTATCTATGTTGTAATGTCTGGCGGAGTTGAATGTCTGTAGAGTGACTGTGGAACAGGTTGTGAGCGCGCGCAACCGGTGGAAATCTTAAGTTCAAGGAGAGCTTAAGTGGTTCGGGTGTATCGGACACCCAGAGTAATTGTCAACTAGTGTGAAGGGGGTCATGAGGTACCATTGATCACCCGAGAGACCGAGATAGGGGGAACGTAAGAGTGAGTGCGTGAGTAACGGACGCTGGTCGGAAGTTACTGTGTGTGTAAGCAACCTATCAGAGAGACGATAGACATCTCGTCAGTTGTGTTGACAATTACAGATAGACTGTGGACGTACAGTCGAGAGAAGTGACCGCTTGGTCGGAAGTAGTCATTTTTCGGTGTATGAATGGGACGCATGCATAACCGGGAGACGAGTTGAGAAAGGAGGGGTGCTGCTGCGAAGCGGAGAAAAGTGACGTCAGGTGGTGTCGCGCAGTGATTGGCTGACCGGAGAAAGACCGCGCTGTGATAGGCCAGCTAGCGAACACGTCAGACAGGGTCGCGACGTGATTGGCCGACGGGAGAAAGACCGCGCTGTGATAGGCCAAGCTAGCGAAGCCGCGACAGGATTGGTGGATTGTCATCAGGAAGTAAACAGAGTAGCGAGGCTGGATATTGTGCGCATAATTATGAAGTGTTTTAAATGGTTGAAAGCGATGTTTAAAAAAGAGAAGCGGGGATCGTATGAAGGGGAAGAAGCCCCGCCGGAGGGTACGCCAGCACGTTATATGGCAGTAAATGTTGGGTTGCATACGATCCTTTGGATATCAGAGTGGAGTAAGATTACTGAAGGAAATGAGGAACTGACGTTCCCGAAGTACGGGACGTTCAGATTAGAGGTGTTACATCGATTAAAATCAGTCATGACCTCAATGAGACCCTTGCCTAGACCAACCCAGTTTGAAGCTCTTGAAGCATGGATTAGGGCAGCGCATGAAAAGAATATGAACAGACGACAAGAAAGGGTGAAACGATCGGTAAGGGCAGTACAGGATGCCAGGTGGGATGCGGATGCTAAAAGATGGAGAGTGCATAATTTGGAAATTAATAAACTGTACCCAGTGTTAGAGGCGCCCGTAAATAAAACCCCCCTGGAAGAAGATGATGAGAGCGAAACAGAGGATAGCTTGATAAACAGATTATTGACAGACAGGCCACCCCCGTATAATAGAGCAGGGGGAGAGGTCGAGAATACTGAAGGAGAAAAGGGGGGCAATGCAGGAGAGCATAGACCGCTTCCCAGTTCAGAGTGGGATCCTGAGCCAAAGAAAGAGCTGTCCCAGCCTAGTCATGTGCAACAGGTAGTCGGTAGGTTTGTGGTACAAAGAGCGCCGGAAACGGAAAGCGCCACATCCTACCCATTACCAGATGCACTACAGGTACCTGTTACCATAGGTCCTATAATATCGATATATGACCAAGAGAGAGCAAGAGGGGAAGAACGGGTACGGAAAGACAGAGAAAGAGCAGAGAAGGCAAGGAGGAACGATACCACTAATTCCCCAAGTCAGATGCCGATACCCAGAGAGTGGAGTACACCGATGCACACAGCAGGGGACCCGGGAGGAGATCCTGGGGGTCCTAGATGGCCAATGGATCTGAGGGGATCTGGACGAAAATCCTTTCAAGAGCTAAATGAGTACATGAAGCAGTGGGATGAGGCAGTGAAGGCTCAAAAGAGCATCAATGCTGCGGAAGCAGAAAGGGAAAGTCAAGACAGCCGAGCTCGGACTCACTGCGGGGCTGGGGAGAGTAGCCCGGAGTGGGACTGTAGAGGGAGTAGGGGAGTCACCCATTGGGCCCGGAATGGAGGTAGAACAGACCTGGAAAACGGGGGCCCCGGGAGTGAAGGGGTGGCGCGCCCAATACTCAGTGAAGGGGAGAGGAGAGCACAAGAGTACAGAAACAGCTTTAAATGTCCACACTGTGTGCCCGGCACCAGAGAACTGAATGGGAGTTGTGAGAGGTCGCACCATAGTCCCTGTGATGACGGCAATGAGCGCAGCCCAGGGAATATGGGGAACCAGGAAGGATCGTATCGGATACTGAGCGATACGAGGCAAAGGGAGTGTAGCGACCAGAGGGAAAATAACAGAGAGATGTGCGGTGAGAGGAGAGAAGAAGAAGAGAGTGGGGGTAACAGGCCCGTGTTCCATCACCTTCCTAGATCGGATGGCCGAGCATGGGACCTGGAGAGATGGGAGCGAGGGAGGCCACCCATTAACTCTCCCGAGCCCAAACGTAGAGCTCGAAGTTGGGATGGGAGGGAGACCAGTGAGCCCCCTTCGAAAGACATATTGCGAGCTGAAATAAAAGCCAAGAGACTTGATGTCTCCAGCTTAAGGTCAGACCTGGATGACATGGTAGATGGTACTCTGCCTTTAGAAAGAATGGAAATGTATGAACAGGATGAAATACTGTATATGGCAAAGGACATTACTCGAAAAGCGAGAGCAGTCCATGAGAAGTTAGTCGAACTAGCAGGCAAATATATGGTGGACTTGTCAAGAACCAAAGCATTACAGGGTAACCACAGGCTACATTACTCAGATCGAGACCTAGATGAGAGGAGAACGATTGGGCTGAAAACACACATAAGGGAACTGATTACTGGAATAAGGACCTGGAGGGCACTAGATAAGTGGGAAGAGAGGTGGTCCAAGAAAGGGACCGGCAGGAGAAGCATGATTGGTATGACACCAGGACAGCAGGGAATAGAAGCTTACCCTTTGCGTGAAGTTGCAAATGGGAACTATGTACATGTCCCTTGGAGTAGGGGAGATTTAGCTGCTTTTACCACCTCTTTCCCCAAATTACGTGAGAGCCCAGTGGAGTGGTACAAGCAAGTGGAGAGATTTGTAAAAATCTCAAAGGTCCTTTGGATAGATCTGAACACGCTGTTTGACATTGTAGTACCAGGCGATCTGTGGACAGCATGCAAGGTTAGCGCTGAGTGGCCCACAACGGAGCCAGAGAGAGATGCCAAGACCAATGGGCCGTCCGAGACTGTGATGGCAAAATACGAGAGAGTGATGACTTGGCTGAAAGAGAAAGTGCCAATGCAAGACATAGATTGGGTCAGAATAGACCGAACAAGACAGGAACCCAAAGAGACAGTCCACGAGTATTACGAGAGATTGCTGAAGGCGTTTAAACAGTATAGCGGCTTGGATGTAATGGATCCAAAAGATATAGGGCAATTTGTGTCCAAGTTCGTCCTGGGACTGAGACCGGATATTAGTTTAATGATTCAGCAACACTCGATTTGTTGGCAAACTAAACCCCTAGATGAAATACTGAGATATGCCAGGTACTGCTGTGATGAGATAGATTCCAAGGCTAAGAAACTAAAAGAAAAGTTGATGGTGGTACAGATGCAGGCAGCAGGGAAGGGGGGACAACAGCAACAGCAGCAAGGAACAGGTACAGGAGGAAAGAAGCAGTACAGTCAGAACAAGGGCAATGAGGAGAGTTCCACCTTTAGACCCAGAATAGATATAGCTGCCTTGAAGAAAACGACAAGGTGCCACCAGTGCAACGAGGTGGGGCATTGGAAACGCGAGTGCCCCTACAATGTAGAGATAGGAGAGCAAGAGATAGAGGAGGAAGAGGTCCAGAGCGCGCCTACAAGAGGGGTAACGCCATACCAAGGAAAGGTGCTCAAAGGGGGGGGGGGCTCCTCCCCGAGCCCAGTTCCCGCAACCTCCTCGAGTAGGGAGTATGGGTAAGACCTATAGACAAATGCCCCTGTTTGTGGAAGGGGAAGAGTGCTATTATGTGGACCCATTAACCGGACAGAGAGTGGAAAGAGAAGACTGCACCCTCGGGGCAGCCTTGGAAGTAGATCAGAGGGGACCCTATGTGGAAGCAGAAGTAGCAGGGTGCCCTACGACATTTCTGGTGGACACAGGAGCCACTAGATCCACGATCAGATCAGCTGCAGTTCCAGACCTGCCCATGTCTGGAGAGACTATACAGGTGGTAGGGGTCGCAAACAGGAGAATAACCAGCCAATTGACAGAACCGGTGCAGGTGAAAATAGGGAAGTACAGTGATGAGCACCAGTTTGTGGTTTGCGATTCGAGTCCTGTGTGTCTGCTAGGAAGAGACCTGTTGTGTAAATTGAATTGTACTATATACTGTACACCTCAGGGAGTGGAGGTATTGACCAATGATGATGATGCAGATTTCAAAGTTGCAAACTCTAGAATATGCGTGGAACTGTACCCTACTTTAACAGTAGAGGAGCTCCCCTGGGACTTGAGAGAGACAGTGGCATCAGAAGTATGGGATTTCACTGGGGAAGAGATTGGATTGGTCAAAGGGGTGGACCCAGTGAAAATTGTAGTGAAACCGCATGCTGAGTTCCCAAGAACACCCCAATATAAATTGACTCCAGAAACGATTGCAGGCATAAAACCCGTGATCGAGTCCATGATTAAACAGGGAATACTGAAAGAAATCGTGGGTAGTCCATGCAACTCCCCGATTATGGGTCTGCAGAAACCAAATGGGAAATTTCGGATAGTGCAGGACCTTCGAAAGATTAATAACATAGTCGTTTCATGTTGTCCAGTGGTACCGAATCCATCAGTGATACTGTTTCAGATTCCATTCCAAGCTGAGTGGTTCACTGTGATCGATCTTTGTCAGGCTTTCTTTTCGATCCCTCTGGACGAGGAAAGCCATTTTCTTTTCGCATTTAAGCTGGAAAATCGCGTCCTAACATGGTGTCGTATCCCTCAGGGGTATACAGAGAGCCCATCGATCTTTAATCAGCTTTTGAAGAAAAATCTTGAAAGTCTAGTGCTGCCCCAGAAGTCAGTTCTGGTCCAGTACATAGACGACCTCCTTGTGGCGTCAGAAACAGAAGAAGCTTGCAGGGAAGACTCCATTGCTTTGTTAAATCACCTAGCTGCCAATGGGCATAAGGTGTCCCCGGGAAAATTGCAGTACTGCCTGACAGAAGTGCAGTACCTAGGACACAGAATTGAGAAAGGCAAACGGAAAGTGTCACCAGACAGGATAGAGGCGATCATGAAAATGAATGCGCCTCAGACACAGAGAGAGGTCAGGATGTTTCTAGGGATGGTGGGTTATTGCCGACAGTGGATCGTGAACTTTTCACTGAAAGCAAAGCCCTTGCAAAAACTGACGCACAAGGAGGTGAGTGATCCGGTACCATGGGACAAAGACTGTTTGATGGCATTCTTACAGCTGCGAGAGGACCTGTGTCGTGCTCCGGCATTGGGAATGCCGGATTACAATAAACAATTTTTTCTTTACTGTTGTGAGAGAGAAGGTTGTGCGTTGTCTGTGTTGGTCCAAATCCATGGGAATGCCCGTAGACCAGTTGCTTATTTCTCGGCTACTTTAGACCCAGTAGCCGCAGCGTTGCCCGGATGTCTCAAATCCGTTGCTGCAACGGGTGTCAGCATTGAAAGATGTGAAAATATCGTTATGGGGCACCCGTTAGAGGTGTGCGTGCCACATTCTGTTGAACTGTTGATGACCAGGACCAAAACACAGCATCTGACCAATAGCAGGCTCACGCGCTATGAGCAGGTTATTCTTGCTGCAGAGAATGTGACCCTCAAGAGATGCTCTGTTTTGAACCCTGCTACTTTGATGCCACTTCCAAATGATATTGAGGATGATGATGAATATACAGACCATGACTGTCTCGATGTGACTGAACTATGCACCAAACCCAGACCCGACATCGTAGATGAGCCACTGACCGACCCAGACGAAGTTTTCTTTGTCGATGGCTCATGTGTAAGAGACGAAGTTGGGCAGTTGAGAGCAGCTTATGCTGTTTGTACAATTGAAGGAGTTGTGGAAGCTGGGTGCCTGGAAGGAGTACACTCCGCTCAGGTAGCCGAGATTATTGCCCTGACACGTGCTTGCTTGGCAAGCAACCAAATTCGAGTCACCATCTACACCGACAGCCAGTACGGGTTTGGGGTAGTTCATGATTACGGGCAGTTATGGTCTCAAAGAGGGTTCATGACCTCTTCAGGCTCTCCCATTCGCAATGGAGAGTTTGTGCGCCTGTTGTTAGAGGCATTGCAATGTCCAGCAAGTATCGCAGTTGTAAAGTGCACCGCACATACCAGAAATGAGGACTTTGTTTCGAAAGGCAATAGATATGCTGATGAAGTTGCGCGGTATTGCGCGGAACAAGGGTACTCTTTCACAGAGGTGGATGTGGGTGGAATAAATGTAAGAACTGAATTAGCCATGATACTGGAAACTGTTGATACTTGGGATGAACTGTCAACCATGCAAGAAAATGCTCCTGATTCTGAAAAGGAAACATGGGAGAGGGCAGGATGTGTAATGGGTGAGACCCATTTTTGGGTCTCAGCAGACGGCAGAGCAGTGTTGCCCAATGAGATGGTGAGTCCAATGGCTAGACTCATACATGGTCCCGTACACTTAGGGAGAGATGCTATGCTGAGAGTGTTTAGACAGACTTGGTACAATCCTAAGTTTAGAATAGCAGCAGAAGCAGTGTGCCAGCGTTGTGTGACCTGCCAGCAGCTGAACGTAGGGAAAAGAACACCAGTTGCACTAAGTCACATAGGAAGGTCTGGAGGTCCATTCAATCGAATGCAGATAGATTTCATTGAAATGCCAAGGTGCAACCGCCTCCGCTATGTCCTGGTGGTTGTTTGTGTGTTCTCCAGATGGGTTGAGGCATACCCTACACGTAGGTGCGACACCCTCACAGTGGCCAAGTTACTGCTTAGAGAACTCATTCCTCGCTTCGGGGTGCCGGCCTTTTTGGAATCAGATAGGGGAACACATTTTAACAGCGAGCTTGTGAAGATGATCTGTGTAGCGCTAAATATTGACCAAAAGCTGCATTGCAGTTACCGACCAGAAGCCTCAGGAATTGTGGAACAGATCAATGGAACGATCAAGTGCAGGATAGCAAAAGTTTGTTCCTCAACGACCCTGAGTTGGCCTGATGCCCTGCCATTAGTCCTCATGAGCCTTCGTAGTACCCCAGACAGAAGGACAGGGTTGTCACCACATGAGGTGTTAATGGGGAGAGCAATGAGGCTGCCATCTATTCCAGCTACTGCACTGTTAAATATCACAGATGATATGATCCTGGACTATTGTAAGGGGCTGTCTGACGCAATGCGTTCTGTGTCTCTTCAGGTACAGGCTGCCGAGGTTCCAGCGTGCCAGGGCCCTTGCCATGACCTGTATCCTGGGGACTGGGTCCTGGTGAAGAAACATGTGAGAAGAAGCTGCTTGGATATTCGTTGGCGTGGGCCCTTCCAGGTCATCCTGATCACAAACACAGCTGTAAAGGTGGGAGGCCTGCCCAATTGGATCCACGCGTCACATACGAAAAGGGTTCCAGCACCTCTGGAAACAGCTCCTCTCTCGGATAGACGTCCAGCAGAGGACCGAGAAGCCATAGAGGGGGCTAGCCAAGCTGTAGAGGTGCCAGCGGAAGCAGGGAACGAGTCTGACCCAGCTGAGGACGGTCAGTACAACAGCGAAACAGACGACGCTACAGAAGGAGAAAGCAGCTGGGAGTACGAGTCTGACCCAGACAGGTCTGAAAGAGAGCGAGAACAGACCAGAAGGAGAAGGAGTAGAAGGGCACGTGGAGAAGCTAATTGGCCGCAAAGAAGGAGCTCTAGCCTGAGGTCAACTCCAGAAGCAACCCTTCCTCCGATATCAGAAGACTCAGACCCAGAAGAAGGTGCTCAGGGCGCTGAAGCACCGGACCGAAGAAGGTCAAGAAGAGTGCGTGTGCCTAACAGAAGATACTCCACACCTGAGTGGACATATCTGGCGACAAATGTCTGTGAAACCGGAGACAGGGAGGATCCGAGCGGTGGTGGTGTCCAGTTCTGAGCCCATTATCACCGTGGAAATACGACTGTTGGTACCCGGTGTCGAACAAGAAGGGTCACTAACATTCATGCTCCCCAGACCTCCCCGCCTCAGCAAGTTAAAACACATGTTTCTTACAGAATTGCAATTCCCCGACTTTGGTACAACGATAACAGCACATGAAGAGCACAATCTTCGTTTGGAAATACTGAACTATGCTATTGAAGCTGCAACCACAAATCTGATAGTAGACTGTTAAAGGACTTTGTAAATAAAGCAAGCAGAAAAAAAAGAAGATTACCTAGCGCCCAGGAAGCAGTGAATTTTAGGGAACTTCCCTTGAGTTGATGGAGAAGGGCTAGGGTTGTCTTTTTGAACTGTTAAAGGACTTTTGCGAAGAAGGTTGTCAGCCTCCAGTTGTGTGGATTCTAAAGACAAAAGGATTGAAAAGAGACTGTAAAGGAACGAGAGGAAAAGAACTTTTTGCTAAAGATAAGAGAGAACCATATAGTCTGACGAAATGGAGGCCGGCACCCCGAACCGCAGAGCTAAATGTATAATAGGTACACTAATAGTAGGAGTGATAATATTAATAGCTTTAGTGGTAACAATTTCTTATGTAAAGGGACATGAAGAAGAGGTAAAGGTAACTGATGCGAATTCTGTAGTAACGCTTACACCTACTGTTGTTGGTGAGAAAAGGGAAAACACTCAAGAGAAAGCGTTATTGGCTGCAGAAGCCCGCAGGTTACATGTAGACGAGTCCCAAGGAGACTTTAGGTCGAATGCTTATGCTAAACTCTTGTATGAATACGTGGATGCCATGGAGGTTAAGGATTGTTATGTCTGCATGCAGTTGCCGGCATCTGTAGACGAGGGTATTAGATACCATCACCTCCCGCTGACATATGGCATTACATGTAGCTTATTGCTTAGTATATTTTATGAGAGAGATAGTTTTGAATACTATTTCTCTAATTATGATTCAGTGTTGCCGGAAGTCCCAAATTATAAGCAGATGAACAAATGGGACTACTGGAAGAGTGAAGACAGATTGGCCAAGTTCTTCATTCCTTGGATTACCTTAGATACTTCACATGCCCGTAGAAATAACCTGACATGCAAGGTATCAGAAGTCGAGAAGAAGTTCATAGGGCAGGTGGATGATCGTTACAGGAGACAAAAGATTTTGAAAAAATCAGGACAAGGGAAAATAGATTGGACCGAGGAAGAGAAGTCACATAAGAGAAAGGGTAGTAGTGGTCCAATAGCTTTAGATAAAGCGCAGAGAGGGAAGTTATGTCTTCACCGAGCCAAAACGTATTATGAAAATGTATACGTGGGTGAAGTTGACTGTGAACATGCTTTTAATTTAGAGTACTACACTAAGGATTTCCTGAAGGGAATGCAAGTGATTCCAAATGTGTATTTTGTATGTGGAAGAAATGCTTACGTGAGACTACCTGACAACTGGTATGGATCATGTTACTTGGCAATTGTCTTCCCCAAAATATATCATGCACAAGACTTAGTGATCATTGAGGGTCAGACATCATCGAGAGGAAGGAGAGATGTAGGTGATGCCGAAATGGTTGGAGATGTCTTTGGAGCTATGTTTCCTCTTTTGGGAATAATCCTTAATGATGTTAAAATTAGACGACTGGCAACAGTTGTCGACAGGTTGTCTGCCAGCACTGCTCAGTCCTTAATGCTGGTAGAAGGAGAGATGCAATCGATAAGGGCTATGGTTCTTCAAAATCGTCTTGCATTAGATGTCCTACTAGCAAAAGAGGGCGGAGTCTGTAAGGCTTTGAAGGTCCAGGAATGTTGCACTTACATTCCAGACAATTCGAAGCCCCTTGAGAAAGTTATTAAGAACATAACTAGTATTCACAAGGAGATCGAAGACTTGAGTAGAGAAAATGTCTGGGAAAAGGTGGGCCACGGAATGAGTACAGTTGGAGGGTGGTTTTCCACCTTAGGCAAAAGCTTTGTATGGTATATCCTAAAGCCTATCATCATAATATTGATCTGTGGGATAATATTGTGGGGATTGGTGAGGGTATTCAAATGGTACAGAGCAAGAAGGTCAGAAAGGGCCCAAAGAGAGCAGCTGCGGAGATTGGCTGCCATACAAGATAATCAGTACAGGAGTCTGAGGGCTCTGGAAGCGCAGAGAATGCCAGCAATAACTGCAGTTTGAATGTTAGTGATGACCCCGAGAGGTCATCAAAGGGGGGAACTGAGAGAGCGCAAACTGATTTAAATGTATGAGTACATCACACTTACCTGTAGTAAGCACAAATCATGAAGAGAAATGCCATGAGTGCTAATAGTATCTGCAAATATATTCTGAATGTATAGCTAATGTAGAGATTTAAGTAGAAGTGGAACTAATACAGAAATGTGTGACATTATATGATTTTAGTAGATGTGTTTATTTTGAATCTATGTCGTGAAGCTGTTAAAACATAAGATGGTATGCGGTTAAACGCAGAACGTGGTAGGCCTCAGAGCCAGAGCTGGAGGGAAAGGGAAGATGGTTCTTTTCACGACGCAGATTATATTAAGGTTTTTGGTCATTGCATTAAATAGGCCATGATTTATAGAAATGTTTACTTAAAAATAGAATAAGAGTATTAACATGCTTTAATTAAATGAAGAAGTTGAATGCTATAATCATAATGAGAAATATTGTAGGCCTGAAATGTTTTAGCATTGATTTACACGTACATGTCTGGGCTGAGAAATGTTGCAAGCCTTTTTCTTTTTAGAAGTATATGAGAGTTGGGTTCTTGGCTACAGATATCTGTCTGCAACAGGAAGAGGGGGGATCCAATTATAAATGAATGAATAGAGGTCTGTTCAGTGGACGGCCCAGACATGGAGGAGGATTTTGGAATGTTTAAGGGGTATCAGCGGGCCGGAGAAGAGCCTGAGAAGCAAGGTCAACTCTAACGCATGAGGCCCAAGACAAAGCATCATGGAAAAAGCCAGAAGTTGCACCACGTGAGGGGCGTTCCGCAAGGGGCGTCTCAAATGTTGTTGACTGTTTTGTATTAGGGACAGCACCCCTGGGTGGAGTTAGAGCAGATACCTGAGGACCCTTTAGAGAGCGGATGGGTAGGCAGAGAGGGGTCATGGCTGGAGAACTTTAGGTTTTCACCAAGAGACTTAGAGTGAGTGACTTCCCTTGGGGGTCATTCACTGCTGACACCTTTGTTAGGTTGGGATTTGGTTAAGTAGGGATACCATCTAGAACAGGGTAGGGACGCCTAACCTGTGTTTGTTTTCCTCCAACCTAAATGAAGGAGAGATATGCGTCTATGCTGATAGCTTTATTATTTTTAGAACTTGTGTTAGTGATTTCTGTTGCTCGTCTGAGGGCTTTTCGAGAGCACATGTATGTAATTGGACCTGTGTATCTCGTGAATCTCATTCTGAGATGCCTGTATTTGCAGCTCATTATATCTTTACAATAAACTTTTGAAAACTAGAAGTTGTCCGTGATCTTTGGGAGTAGAGTCCTTTCTTGGGTGAACTAACTTGGAAATAGGTGCACTTTCTTTCCTTACAGACAGGCAACAAAGGTTCAGTCGACCAGATCGAGGTTTGGATCAATAGATATAAGGTATCGATCAAAATCTCGCCCTTTCACACAGGTTGCCTTCAATGGATGAGCAAGGTAACCTTCCCTTCATGCCATAAGTGCATTTCTCGGAAACGAGCTGTGCATGAAATACATACTTTTACCTTACTGCAGACTGACTGTAGATATACCATTATTTAATTGTCAACAGCAAAGAAAATATGTTAGTTCTTTGTAGATATTTGTTGACATATACATGTATAGTTTAGCAAGAATTGGTTGTAACCATAATAACCTTTAACATAATAAGATATCTTTATACATTTCTTGAGGTTATGGATCACAGAGCTCTGTATCCTAAAATCACCTCCTTGCACCCCCTCTCAGTCACCTCTATATATTTAGACAGGATGTGCAACCTAAGTGTTGTCCTGTTACATTAAACCTCAAGGGTACAGTGTTTTCTGAACAGGAAATGGATCAAAGAAGCGTCACTGCGATCAGCATAGAGTGTTCTGAGCTAATTGTTACTTTTCCTATCACACCTTTTCATGTGCCTCGTTATCATAATCCTATTCACAGTTATGCAAAAGAAGATTGAGATGCAAACATGAGATGATAAACAGTTTTGAAGAATTTACATTTTAAACGAGGAAAAGCTGGAAATGAGCAGCTCCTCGGTTTATTATTGGCATAGGTACTCTTGTATGTGAAATATTGTTGATCTATGTCTGATTAATTCTAAAGTGTGTAAAATACATCGTTTGTGAGTACAGTTAAAGGAGAAACCGAAAGAAAATGACAAGTTGTCAGATTTTGAAACGGTTTACTATTTGAGAAAGGGTGAGTCTTTAAGGAGTATGTACAGTGACTTAAAAACTGCAATTCGCTCAGCTCCGTGGATGGGTGTGCACACTTTTGAGCAATGGTCCCGTGCACACTTTGTCATTGGAACCAAGCTATAACCACCTGATGAGCTCATACCAAGGGCAAGACCCGTGCTGGGTTGCTTGTGTTCCAGTTCAGGGAGGACCTGGCTTGGCAGTTCCGCTGGACTGTTCCTGTTGGAGCAGTGCCAAGATTGATTTGTATATGGCTGGGTCCAAACTGAGGTTGCATGGTGTGCAAAATAATAAAGGATTGGGATGCAGTCCTGAGTAATTACCAGTGGATGAGATTAATCCATCACATTTTGTTTTATAATTTAGTAAGCTGATGTATTGCCACATTGTCATGGAACTGTCTGTGTCGTACTGGCCTTTAGGGCAACCAGGCAGCAACTGCCAGGCTGCTATTACTGGTCAGTGTGTGGGTTGGTTGTTTGGCTGTTTGTGCACCTGTCTTATGGGCTAGTGGCCTGGTTTTTGCAGTTGATTAATTAATATTGCCACAAAGAAATGCCTGCAGCAAGCACCTTGCAAAACACATATATAGAAGTTCAAAACTGCCCCAATTTGTACATTTGGGTCACTTTTTCAGCTTTTTGATTCGCTAAATCGGGTAACTGTTATTTTGGTGCCTCTGCCTATTTTCTGGCCTGTCCATCCCTTAGAACAATGGTTACATCCACGGCTGCAGGTATTTCATCAAACTGCCTATGGAAGAGGACAGAGGCTTCCCAAACAGTAGGCTGATGGTTCCAAATTCTATCCATTGCTTAGGGATACCTGCAGGGTTCTTTGGACCCATCAGTTTCATGCCACAGCCTAAATGGGGATTGCATACCTTAGAAAATGGGGATTGCATACCTTAGAAAATTCTCTGTGTGTGTATACAGTTGTGATGTCTGTGGGAGATTCCAGCATGCAGGCCTGCCAGACAATGCAATCAAATGTGGACGATGCTTAACTTATTGGACTATCAGCACATATATAAGACAGAACTGTTTTTTCACATGTAATAAAATGATGCAAAGTCTCAGTAAACACTGGGGGCCTCATTTATGAGAAATGATGCATCGCTGCGTGAAAGCAGCGATGCGTCACTTCTCAGTGCGCACTCCTTGCGTCATATTTACTGTATGATAAATCATGTCGCAAGGAGTTACTAGTTACGTCAGTATTCCTGACGTATCTGTATGGCGCAAAAGTGACGCATTGCTGGAGTGTGTCACAAAAGTGACGCAACTCCAGCAATGCGGCCTGCGTCAGGCTTACACCTGCTGTGAGGCAGGCGGAAGATTTTGACGCAACGGCGTCCTAGAAGTGACGCAGTGAAATCTAATAGATTTCACTGCGTCACTTCTACGAGGCTTTTTGTGGGGGAACGCCCCTCTGCATACATTATACCTGGCGCAGGTATAATGTAGCGCAGGGGTTTACAAAGTGACGCATCTGCTTAGATGCGTCACTTTGTAAATAGTGCGCAACAGAGTCAAGTTTTACTCCGCCGATGCGGCACAAAAAGTGACGCTTCGGAAGAGCAAAACTGACGCAAGGACTCATAAATTAGGCCCTGGGTTTATTGCATCACAATTTCTAAAATGCAACCCAGGGTTTATTTATTCTGTCATGTTTGTAACAGGTCAAGAGTGATGTATTCTGTGAGGTCATAAGCAGTGCATGGTAGGGATGCAAGTAATAGTTACTTTAGTAAATCATAACTTGTAAATTTCAGTGTCTGTTTTAGTTTTTTTTAAACATTAGTTTATGTCTCATTTCAACATCTAACGATATCATCCTTTCAAACATACACATATATATGTGTGTGCATATACATATGTAATATGCACTGAAGTATGGAGCGTGGCTAGGTTACTAGATATATCTTTGGCCTGCTTATTCTTTAAATTGATTTATTCTGAAAAATGTATTATCTGTGTTGTGCTCGGGAACATTAATTTGTTTAATATAGAATATGCATATGAGTGTGTGTATATACATATATAATATTTCCTCGCTGAAGCTAACCGGTACGGTGCTCCTGAATGAAGGGTGCGTCATCCAAGCATCGGAGTCAGCTCACTCCTTATTGCATTCTCCCTCTTCCCTCTTTGACTCCTCAAAAAAGGGCTGCAAACATTCTAGAGCTTACTTACACCTGTGAGCAAGGCCACGGGATGGTTTAACCATTTCATGGTGACATAATCTACAGTTACAAAAAAATTTTTTGTCTTCAACATGTGAGTTCCAGCTTTTTGCCAGGCCTTTCTTGAAGAGTGAAAATGAGAATATATATATATATATATATATATATATATATATATATATATATATATATATATATATATATATATTACCTACTGGCGGTCGCCAGTAGGTATATATAGTTAGGATTTTTTCTCTATGGGATTTTTGAAAATTCTATGTCTAATAACTTTGGCGTTTGTGGACGGAATTGGCTGAAATTTTCAGGAAAATGGCACATTTTGTTTCTGAGCAGCCCTTGAAAATTTGGGGGGGGGGTTCGTCAAGGGGGGGCCGAGAAAAAAGGGGGGTCCCAAAACGTGTTTTTAACATTGAGTTTTCCATAGGGCGGTTGGCCTCACTTTTAGCCCGAACGGCTGAATGGATTTGCACGAAACTTGGCAAAATTGTAGGGACTGGTAGCCCGATGTGCCTTTGCTAGGTCTCAATATATGTGCTCCAGTGGATTTTGAGAAATTAACGTTAAAAAAAAGATATATATCTGTAACAGCGGACCGGGCAGCGCTCCGGTTCGCGGACTTTTCGCGGTACGGAGCTTTGTGAAGCGAAGCTGATTGGTTCTCCGGCGTCTGTGAACATTCCAAACAGTCCGTAGCGGCCGCCATCTTGTCTCTCGGTAGGATCGAGAGACAAGAGGAGGCCAAAGCGAAGGGGCAAATGACCATAAGGGGGCATAGTAGATCCTCGCTGACCCCCTAGGTTTGATGTGGAGGTTTTAAAAGGGTCCCGCGGGGCAAAAAAAAATAATAATAATAATAATCGAACGGCTGAATGGATTTGCACGAAACTTGGTAAAATATTAGGGACTGGTAGCCCGATGTGCCTTTGCTAGGTCTCAATATATGTGCTCCAGTGGATTTTGAGAAATTAACGTTCAAAAAAAGATATATATCTGTAACAGCGCTCCGCTTCGCGTAACGGAGGTTTGCGAAGCTGATTGGTTCTCCGGCGTCTGTAAACATTGCAAACAGTCCGTAGCGGCCGCCATCTTGTCTCTCGGTAGGATCGAGAGACAAGAGGAGGCCAAAGCGAAGGGGCAAATGACCATAAGGGGGCATAGTAGATCCTCCTTGACCTCTTAGGTTTGATGTGGAGGTTTTAAAAGGGCCCTGCGGGGCAAAAAAAAAAAATAATAATAATAATCGAACGGCTGAATGGATTTGCACGAAACTTGGCAAAATTGTAGGGACTGGTAGCTCGATGTGCCTTTGCTAGGTCTCAATATATGTGCTTCAGTGGATTTTGAGAAATTAACGTTCAAAAACAAGATATATATCTGTAACAGCGCTCCGCTTCGCGGAGATAAAATTATATCTGTATTACCTAGCTGTTGCTAACACCAGTTAGCGACGGCTAGTAGGAGATAGCGACCATCTTGGGCCCCACTTTGCATGTGAGTGATATTTATCACTAATGACATGCAAAGTGGGCATGCCAAGATGTTAGCGACTGGAAACAGTCGCTAACATCGCTATCTCCTATTATCAACTTTTGGAAATATTCGCGATAAGCGCGAATATCTCCAAAAGCTAGCACCTGCCCTGAGCAGTTCTTAGCCATGTTATCCAATGGGAGGTGGATAACATGGCTAAGAGCATTAGCTCGGTAATGCATGAATATCGCGGAGTTTTCAGCGATATTAATGCATTGCGGTCGTTTTTTATCGTATTTGCGATAAACCTTGATAATAGCAAGGTTTATCTGCGATAATTTCTGACGATGCTTAGCGGTAAAAAAATCGTTGCTAAGCATCGTTAGGGATAAATATCGCTTAACTTTGGTAATATGCCCCAACGTCTGTTAACGTTCGATTCGAAGGAAATCAGGAAGTGTTGAAAAACATTGTCTGCGCCATCTTGTCTTTTTTCAAATGCCACACTTTTGTCGTGCACGGCAGCCATTTTAGATGCCTTGACCAGACCCACTCTGTGCACGCTGTCGATCCTTAGCATGGCTCCCCACCCTCGCAAGCATCTCCCCCAGGCAGTGGTCACCCCCGCTCTCTGTCTTATGCATGGGTAATAAACCTCCCCCCATCTGCGCTGCGCTGCTCTTACCTGAGAATCACACCCTGTGCCCGCCCGACACCTCCCTTTCGCCCTATTCACTACCGCACCCTCTGACACTCCTTTTCCTCTGTGTCCGATTGTCCAGGCCGGTCCTAGGGTATCAGCTAGCCCTGCAGATGTAGTTTATGGCCCCAGCTGTAAAGAATCACCCCTCTTCAAAGGAGTTATAGTAGATCAAGGCCCACACTCGATGAGATCCGTCACAGCAGACGCGTTCCTATTATCTGAAAACCATCCTGTATTGTGATTGGGGAGGGGACCGAGCCTGAAGCGGAAGATTCCAGGGATGACTCTTTGTACATCAAAGTTTTTACAATTATGTGTCACATTAAAAATATATAGCACTCCGACAAAGTAGTAAGATTATAAAACTTTAATAACTTATAAATATATACAAGAAAACAAAAACAGTAATAACATATAAACATTTTTAGGGAAAAACAACGAAGTAGCGGTCGGCTGTGCGAATAGTCCCAACGCAGCACAACGTCCAGATTTCCGGCGTGGGGCGTCGCGGGGGGTGGGTCATCAGTAGCAAACTGTTGTGCGAATAGTTCCAAGGCAGCAGAACGATGGCACCAAGGTGATGTCCAGTAAGTTGCCGCACTGGTTTTGGTATCCTACAATGCTGCTCCGAATAACGGCGAGGGGCGCCCCGGGGGAGGCGGCGTGAACGGGCCTCTCCAGGTGGAGTGTCATCTGTTGTAGTGGGGCGCCCCTTTACCGTTTCAGTTGCCATTCCGTCCGATTTTGGTCCACTGTGTCAAAAGCCGCAATTCAGCTGAGTTGCGCCCACTCTTGCGGTGCAGCGATAGGCGGCTGTCACAGGACTCTCAAAATGGCGGCAGGCTGTTTCCTTTTTGGGCCTGGTCCACTGAAATGGCCCTGGGACACCTTGGAAATCGGACGCTTGTCTGCTAGGTCTTGGACCCCATTCTCGAAAGCGTCCCCTCCGCCTTGAGGATTCATCAAAAGTTTTGGGGGCCCCCGACTCCTGTAGGCTTCTGGTGGGGAGCGGCTGCCATGATTGCTCGCGGAATGACCACGACGGAGCTACGAGATGGTGGTGCTCTCATGCTGACGCCAGCTTCAGTCTGAAACATCCAGAAACAAGGTGGGGCTTTCATCGTTTGGGAAAAAAAAAAGTTTTCATCCAATGAAAAGTGTTGTTTTTAGGTCATATGATCAAGCCTTCCATCATTAGGAAACCAAAAGTAAAATGAACCAATGAAAAGTTTTATAAACAAGTCACATGACCTGTTATGCGGCATAGGGTATAAAATGCGGAGAAAATACGTTGGCACGTGAGGCGGCGTCAGTAGCGGACCGATGTGCGAATAGGCCGAAGGCAATACAACGCGCCAAGATCCGGATGGCACCGAGGTGGTGTCCAGCAAGTTGCAGCACTGGTGTGGCCATCCTACAATGCTGAAAGTCGGCGTGGGGCGCCCCGTTGGCCTGTGAGTTTGCGTCAGTAGCGGACCGATGTGCGAATAGGCCGAAGGCAGCACAACGCGCCAAGATCCGGATGGCACCGAGGTGGTGTCTAGTAAGTTGCCGCACTGGTGTGGCCATCCTACAATGTTGAAAGTCGGCGTGGGGCGCCCCGTTGGCCTGTGAGATGGCGGCAGTAGCGGACCGATGTGCGAATGGGGCCAAAGGCAGCGCAACAATATTTTCGGAATAGAAGACACCACAAGGCGCTGAGATGCCAAGATCCGGATGGCACCGAGGTGGTGTCTAGCAAGTTGTGGCACTGGTGTGGCCATCCTACAATGGTAAAAGTCGGCGTGGGGCGCCCTGTTGGCCTGTGAGATGGTGTCAGTAGCGGACTGATGTGCGAATGGGGCCGAAGGCAGCGCAACAATATTTTCTGACTGACACCACAAGGCGCTGAGATGCCAAGATCCGGATGGCACCGAGGTGATGTCTAGCAAGTTGCTGTACTGGTGTGGCCATCCTACAATGGTAAAAGTCGGCGTGGGGCGCCCTGTTGGCCTGTGAGATGGTGTCAGTTGCGGACCGATGTGCGAATGGGGCCAAAGGCAGCGCAACAATATTTTCTGTATGGAAGATACCACTAGGCGTTGAGATGCCAAGATCCGGATGGCACCGAGGTGATGTCTAGCAAGTTGCTGTACTGGTGTGGTCATCCTACAATGCTGAAACTCGGCGTGGGGTGCCCCATTAGCCTGTGAGATGGCGTCAGTAGCGGACCGATGTGTGAATAGGCCGGAACCAGCACAAGGCGCCAAGATCCGGATGTCACCGTGGTGGTTTCATAGTTGAGAGGCACTTCATCTGCAGTGGGGCGCCGAGATCCGGATGGCACCGAGGTGATGTCTAGCAAGTTGCTGTACTGGTGTGGTCATCCTACAATGCTGAAACTCGGCGTGGGGCGCCCTATTAGCCTGTGAGATGGCGTCAGTAGCGGACCGATGTGTGAATGGGGCAAAGGTAGCGCAAGAATATTTTCTGAATAGAAGACACCACAAGGCGCTGAGATGCCAAGATCCGGATGGCACCGAGGTGGTGTCTAGTAAGGTGCACTGGTGTGGTCATCCTACAATGCTGAAACTCGGCGTGGGGTGCCCCATTAGTCTGTGAGATGGCGTCAGTAGCGGACCGATGTGCGAATAGGCCGAAGGCAGCACAACGCGCCAAGATCCGGATGTCACCGTGGTGGTTTCATAGTTGAGAGGCACTTCATCTGCAGTGGGGCGCCGAGATCCGGATGGCACCGAGGTGATGTCTAGCAAGTTCCTGTACTGGTGTGGTCATCCTACAATGCTGAAACTCGGCGTGGGGCGCCCCATTAGCCTGTGAGATGGCGTCAGTAGCGGACCGATGTGCGAATAGGCCGAAGGCAGCACAACGCGCCAAGATCCGGATGTCACCGTGGTGGTTTCATAGTTGAGAGGCACTTCATCTGCAGTGGGGCGCCGAGATCCGGATGGCACCGAGGTGATGTCTAGCAAGTTGCTGTACTGGTGTGGTCATCCTACAATGCTGAAACTCGGCGTGGGGCGCCCCATTAGCCTGTGAGATGGCGTCAGTAGCGGACCGATGTGCGAATGGGGCCAAAGGCAGCGCAACAATTTTTTTGGAATAGAAGAGACCACAAGGCGCTGAGATTCGGTTAGCACCGAGGTGGTGTCTAGCAAGCTATGCAGCTGAGTTGCGTGCGCACTTGCGGCGAATAGGTCGAAGGCAGCATAACAATGTTTTCTGAATAGAAGACACCACAAGGCGTTGAGATTCGGTTACCACCGAGGTGATGTCTAGCAAGTTGCCGCACTGGTGTGGCCATCCTACAATACTGCTCCGAATAACGGCGTGGGGTGCCCGAAGGGGGGGGGAGGCGGCGTGAACGGGCCTTCCTAGGTGGAGGCTCGTCTGCTGTAGTGGGGCGCCCCTTTACCGTTTCAGTTGCCATTCAGCTGAGTTTCGGCTGCTCTTGATGCTACAGCGACAGGCGGCTGCAACAGGACTCTCAAAATGGCGGCCTGTTCTTTGGATTTGGGCCTGGTCCACTAAAATGGCCCTGGGACACCTTAGAACTCGGACGCTCGATTTTTTTTTCCTTTCCTGTACATGCAAAAAAAGGTAAATGCCCGGTACGTTACACGCTTCATCTGCCACGATGAACTCTCCAGAGGAACCGAAAAAATATATAGTTATGGTAACTATACCATGCATCGTCATATGGAGAGGTGGCACCAATTAATTATAGTGCTGCATAAAAGAGAGATTTGGAGGAGAACCCCTGACCTGCTAGTACATTCATCAAAGAAGTGGCACTGACAGCATCAGAGGCAAGGGAAACGGTCCCAAATATTTAGAAGAACTTTGGAAAGATTAAAATGACATGTTTAGATTGTGGCAAATTAATTTCATGTGGACAGATGAGTGTTACTCTAATAAATACAGCATATGAACATCATCATAGTCGATGGTTGGTAGAGACATTTTGACTATATCCTGGACCTGCCCGTCCTCGCCCAAAATGGCGCCGGAATAAATGGGACTCGTAACTCCTTGTTGTGTACTGGTTGCAGAACCTTGAAATCACGAGATACGTATGCAGTTTTGAAGCACATGGCGGGCGGGGACGAGAATTGATTGAATATTTCGACATCCCTATTGATATTAAGTTCTGATGTGTTATTGATTACTGTACTAT
Organism: Lissotriton helveticus; assembly: GCF_964261635.1. Lineage (NCBI taxonomy): Eukaryota > Metazoa > Chordata > Amphibia > Caudata > Salamandridae > Lissotriton > Lissotriton helveticus. The sequence continues at coordinate 1,005,321,926 of NC_136071.1, read as the reverse complement.
TGAAAGTTTGAATTAACGTCACCCATGGTACTTGCCCGCAAATGTATATCTAGATAATTTTATTGTAACTGGCCCTGTCGTATTTTAATTATAAAATGTACGTCCACCGATTCCGTAACTGTTAGACACCTTAGTTCTTGCAACCTAATGGCCCGCCCGTTACGTTCCTCTACAGTGTAAATGTCTACTCATCATATACGATTACAGTTTGCTCCGTGGCCGGCCCACGTGGTTATAGGCTCGTATTTGTATAATGAAATTTTCACAATAAAGGTTTTTAAAAGAAAACATGGTAGTAGTATATACATTGGTAAAGTTTTTAATAATAGTCACTGTTTTAGAATCATTAAAAGGCAAGTGAAATAAAGCAGACCAATTACATGAAGGGTAAAAGGTATAATACGAAGGAACGCAGTAAAGATAAATGGTCAAGGGCTGTTGTGTTTTCTATTCCTGCAACATAAAGTGATCGATAAGAATCTCATATTCAGGCGTATCGGCGACTAAGACAGCAGGTCGACCCTCTTTTGCTCAACGGCTCCGTCATGGGACGAAGAAACGCTCTTTTTCTCGAAAAAAGAATATATTTTACTTGCAGGACAGTTGTAAATTTTCCGGGAAAGTACATTAGCCTGGAACATTATAACATATATTTAAGAAAAAATATTCGGAAGTAATAAAAAGCGTAATTTTTAGGTCATATGACCAAGCCTTTCATCATTAGAATAAGAAAAGTAAAATGAACCAATGAAAAGTTTTATTAACAAGTCTCATGACTTGTTATGCTTACGTTACGCGCTGCGCGCCCCGGATGACTTCCGGATGCGCTAACGCGGCGCGTCATATGACGCATTACGCGACAACGCAGGTCCAGAATATAGTCAAAATGTCTCCACCAACCAGCGGTCGGAACACAACCCCTTTCAGCAGGCTAAATAGTTCTGTTAAATGACAACAGAAGGGACAGGCAACAAGAACCATCAGTCAAAGAGGGGAGGGCTAGTTCTTCTCTACCGGGTTACATTGGGGCGCTACCGGAACTGATCGAATTGGTAGTCTACAGTGTTTCTGGATGTTTCAGACTGAAGCTGGGGTTAGCATGAGAGCAGTACCATTTCGTAGCTCCGTCGTGGCCATTCCGCAACCAATCATGGCAGCCGCTCTTTATCGTTATTTTGGGCGGGGTGGGTGGCGGAGCCGAGCTGTTTTGCAGCCATCATTGTGTGGAGTTCAGTTCATTTCACTAGTTTTGTATTTGTCATGAGGGGTTGTTCCTAATGTTTCTATTTTAGCGAGGTCAAAAAGAGATCCCATTAGTGGCCTACTGATTTTGCTCGAATCCTTTTCTTTTTTTTTTACACGATTTTTCGTTATCTGCAAAGACTAAACAGAGTATTGCGACTCTGTGTTTGTTTGTAAATAGAGAATGAACCAAAGAGAACAAATTCTAAAACAGTAAATACTTGGATAACAATCAATCAAATGGAGAGAGAAACAGGCACGACGTATTACAACGGGGGCAAAGGCCTGCGTTAACTACCCTTCACTATGTGCAAAGAGAGAGTACTCCTAATAGAAAAGAGGGGGGTGGGGGCACCATTCAAAGCAGATCAGTGTGCATAAACACGAAAATGTTTTCACTTACCACGTACTTGACATTCGACAGCTTATGATATTTGCTATTAAAAAACCATTGAAATTCACTGAAAAAACCATAGGTTATAGACCATATATAGTTAGGAATTAGCATTTAAAAAACCTTATTTTACTCACACAAAACCATTGAAATTCCATATATAGTTAGTTGCACTAACTATATATCGCGCACCCGCAATCCACTGCTGATGATGTCACATATTACATCATTCATGACATGGTCAGTGACATCACTGATGACATCACTGATGACATCTCAAATGACATCACTGATGACATCACTGATGACATCTCATTTGACATCAATGACCACATCACTGATGATATCATTCATGTGACAATACAATGCATCTCCTCACATTTTAATATAACCTCTGTTTCACCCAGTGTTAAATACAGAGTATAATTTTTGAAACCATTGACACACCAATACTAGTTACTACATATGTACTCACTGATTCCTACGTCTACACACACATTCACTCATTCACCCATACAATCATTCATACATACAATCACTCATCTTTACAACACTATCATATGCACTCATACACCTATACAGACACTCACACTCTGCCACTCATCCATGGAGTTACTCACACACCTAGTCAGTCCTGTAAAGAATCAATCACACTTCCATTTTCTTGTCTATACAGTTAAACATAGAGCACCTTACATTTTCAAACATATACTAACACATACTTACCTTGTTATACAATCATTGATATAAGTACACATTGATCTGCACAGAGTCACACACCTCCCAGCCAGCCACACACACACTCAGTCTCCCATACAAATACTTGGACAATCAATCAATAACCCATATAGTTACTCATATAGCTACTGATCAACACATGCAGCAGTTTACAGAACAACAGACATAATGATGCACAAATTAAGACAGTTTAGTCACTAACCCATGCACTCAGTGAGACACATTTAATCACTCACTCATACAGTCAGTCATGCACCTACTAAATCCTTCGTCCAGACACTTATACATCCACTCATTCTTCAATATGTAAGACATATTTAAACTTTACAGAAACATAAAATCACTGGATGTTGTTATCAGTGATGTCATCAGTGATGTCATTTGAGATGTCATCAGTGATGTCATCAGTGATGTCACTGACCATGTCATGAATGATGTAATATGTGACATCATCAGCAGTGGATTGCGGGTGCGCGATATATAGTTAGTGCAACTAACTATATATGGAATTTCAATGGTTTTGTGTGAGTAAAATAAGGTTTTTTAAATGCTAATTCCTAACTATATATGGTCTATAACCTATGGTTTTTTCAGTGAATATATATATATATATATATATATATTTTGTATTCCAAATTGCTCTCGCTGCAAAGAAGCACTCCACAGCAGTAGGTATGCACGCATCCCTTTAATGGTTTCTTGAAGGTCACATTGCATCCGTAAATCATCGCCTTTCACCAACGCGTTTCAGAGCCGTCCGCTCTTTCTTCAGGGTGTGGTGGCTAATTGCAATCATTTCCGGCTTGCCTTACAGTCCTTTTCAAGTGTCTCTGATTGGTCATGAAGCGCTTTGTAGCGTCATGCAGTATGGGACTTGTAGTTTTGTTTTTAGCCAATGTTAACTCACAGTGGAGGTCGCAGATTTGCCATCAAATTATTAAAAGGGTCCTAATGATTAGTGAGTTCATCAGGATTTGAAGGCACACCAGTGTGCCCCGGTATGCTCTGTTCCCTTCCCAGTGTGAAGAAGCTGCTGCGCCGTTTTCTCAACAGGCAAGGTTCCTGCTGACACAGTCCCACTCCTCCAAACTCCTTCCTACTTAATCGGGCGGTGCTCCTTTCGCGACCGAAGCCGTCGCGTTTAATTTTGTATTCCAAATTGCTCTCGCTGCAAAGAAGCACTCCACAGCAGTAGGTATGCACGCATCCCTTTAATGGTTTCTTGAAGGTCACATTGCATCCTGATGAACTCACTAATCATTAGGACCCTTTTAATAATTTGATGGCAAATCTGCGACCTCCACTGTGAGTTAACATTGGCTAAAAACAAAACTACAAGTCCCATACTGCATGACGCTACAAAGCGCTTCATGACCAATCAGAGACACTTGAAAAGGACTGTAAGGCAAGCCGGAAATGATTGCAATTAGCCACCACACCCTGAAGAAAGAGCGGACGGCTCTGAAACGCGTTGGTGAAAGGCTATGATTTACGGATGCAATGTGACCTTCAAGAAACCATTAAAGGGATGCGTGCATACCTACTGCTGTGGAGTGCTTCTTTGCAGCGAGAGCAATTTGGAATACAAAATTAAACGCGACGGCTTCGGTCGCGAAAGGAGCACCGCCCAATTAAGTAGGAAGGAGTTTGGAGGAGTGGGACTGTGTCAGCAGGAACCTTGCCTGTTGAGAAAACGGCGCAGCAGCTTCTTCACACTGGGAAGGGAACAGAGCATACCGGGGCACACTGGTGTGCCTTCAAATCCTGATGAACTCACTAATCATTAGGACCCTTTTAATAATTTGATGGCAAATCTGCGACCTCCACTGTGAGTTAACATTGGCTAAAAACAAAACTACAAGTCCCATACTGCATGACGCTACAAAGCGCTTCATGACCAATCAGAGACACTTGAAAAGGACTGTAAGGCAAGCCGGAAATGATTGCAATTAGCCACCACACCCTGAAGAAAGAGCGGACGGCTCTGAAACGCGTTGGTGAAAGGCTATGATTTACGGATGCAATGTGACCTTCAAGAAACCATTAAAGGGATGCGTGCATACCTACTGCTGTGGAGTGCTTCTTTGCAGCGAGAGCAATTTGGAATACAAAATTAAACGTGACGGCTTCGGTCGCGAAAGGAGCACCGCCCAATTAAGTAGGAAGGAGTTTGGAGGAGTGGGACTGTGTCAGCAGGAACCTTGCCTGTTGAGAAAACGGCGCAGCAGCTTCTTCACACTGGGAAGGGAACAGAGCATACCGGGGCACACTGGTGTGCCTTCAAATCCTGATGAACTCACTAATCATTAGGACCCTTTTAATAATTTGATGGCAAATCTGCGACCTCCACTGTGAGTTAACATTGGCTAAAAACAAAACTACAAGTCCCATACTGCATGACGCTACAAAGCGCTTCATGACCAATCAGAGACACTTGAAAAGGACTGTAAGGCAAGCCGGAAATGATTGCAATTAGCCACCACACCCTGAAGAAAGAGCTGACGGCTCTGAAACGCGTTGGTGAAAGGCTATGATTTACGGATGCAATGTGACCTTCAAGAAACCATTAAAGGGATGCGTGCATACCTACTGCTGTGGAGTGCTTCTTTGCAGCGAGAGCAATTTGGAATACAAAATTAAACGCGACGGCTTCGGTCGCGAAAGGAGCACCGCCCAATTAAGTAGGAAGGAGTTTGGAGGAGTGGGACTGTGTCAGCAGGAACCTTGCCTGTTGAGAAAACGGCGCAGCAGCTTCTTCACACTGGGAAGGGAACAGAGCATACCGGGGCACACTGGTGTGCCTTCAAATCCTGATGAACTCACTAATCATTAGGACCCTTTTAATAATTTGATGGCAAATCTGCGACCTCCACTGTGAGTTAACATTGGCTAAAAACAAAACTACAAGTCCCATACTGCATGACGCTACAAAGCGCTTCATGACCAATCAGAGACACTTGAAAAGGACTGTAAGGCAAGCCGGAAATGATTGCAATTAGCCACCACACCCTGAAGAAAGAGCGGACGGCTCTGAAACGCGTTGGTGAAAGGCTATGATTTACGGATGCAATGTGACCTTCAAGAAACCATTAAAGGGATGCGTGCATACCTACTGCTGTGGAGTGCTTCTTTGCAGCGAGAGCAATTTGGAATACAAAATTAAACGCGACGGCTTCGGTCGCGAAAGGAGCACCGCCCAATTAAGTAGGAAGGAGTTTGGAGGAGTGGGACTGTGTCAGCAGGAACCTTGCCTGTTGAGAAAACGGCGCAGCAGCTTCTTCACACTGGGAAGGGAACAGAGCATACCGGGGCACACTGGTGTGCCTTCAAATCCTGATGAACTCACTAATCATTAGGACCCTTTTAATAATTTGATGGCAAATCTGCGACCTCCACTGTGAGTTAACATTGGCTAAAAACAAAACTACAAGTCCCATACTGCATGACGCTACAAAGCGCTTCATGACCAATCAGAGACACTTGAAAAGGACTGTAAGGCAAGCCGGAAATGATTGCAATTAGCCACCACACCCTGAAGAAAGAGCGGACGGCTCTGAAACGCGTTGGTGAAAGGCTATGATTTACGGATGCAATGTGACCTTCAAGAAACCATTAAAGGGATGCGTGCATACCTACTGCTGTGGAGTGCTTCTTTGCAGCGAGAGCAATTTGGAATACAATATATATATATATATATATATATATATGTATGTATGTATATGTAATTTTCGACTCGCAGCCCGGCCGACACCTGCATTAAGGGCTGGAACGTTTAGGGGACCGGAGGAAGCCTTGGGACACACAACCAAACCAGGACTTTCCATTCGGACACACCGCGCCCTGGTCCTGAGTAGCAAATGCCCATTGGGGGGAAACATCGACTTTGCTTTCCCCTTGCAATACTCACACCGGAACAGTGCACTCTGGGAACAGTAGTTGCGCCTGGACTACTGTGGGTGTGCAACCTCGTGATCTGGGGTCAGGACACTCCCACCAATGGGGGTGTGGCAGGACATTTAAAGGCGTGGTGGATGCTTTATCCTGGTAACAGCGGCATCTGACGAAGGCTACTTGCCGAAATGCATCATGCCCAAGCTGTCATAATAAAGGTTTCCAAAGTTCTTCCTCTGTGGCCTCTCACCTTTCTTTATTGGAGGGGTTTGGATTGGATACGTGCGCGCCTGCCAGAGGCGTGAGAGAGGCCCGTTCTACAAAGTGGCAAAAGCATCACTGGCATCAGCTGCTGCAGCCACGGCAGCTTTCTTTCTTTCCACGGACTGGAACTTGCTTCTGCCCGCCCTGCGTGTAAGCCAAGCCATGGTCTGCTGCCAGGTGCAGCTCGTGACTTCACGAGGAGCCGAATTCACTGTAATTTTCGACTCGCGGCCCGGCCGACACCTGCATTAAGGGCTGGAACGTTTAGGGGACCGGAGGAAGCCTTGGGACACACAACCAAACCAGGACTTTCCATTCTGACACACCGCGCCCTGGTCCTGAGTAGCAAATGCCCATTGGGATGAAAAATCGACTTTGCTTTCCCCTTGCAACACTCACACCGGAACAGTGCACTCTGGGAACAGTAGTTGCGCCTGGACTACTGTGGGTGTGCAACCTCGTGATCTGGGGTCAGGACACTCCCACCAATGGGGGTGTGGCAGGACATTTAAAGGCGTGGTAGATGCTTTATCCTGGTAACAGCGGCATCCGACGAAGGCTACTTGCCGAAATGCATAATGCCCAAGCTGTCATAATAAAGGTTTCCAAAGTTCTTCCCCTGTGGCCTCTCACCTTTCTTTATTGGAGGGGTTTGGATTGGATATATATATATATATAGAACACGCTGATGGCTTGCCATTAACATTATTCATTATTGGAGGTTCATAGACGATATCTGCATGGTTTGGAAAGGGTCTGTAAATACAGCTAGTGATTTTGTAGTGGGCTTGAACACCAACAACTTGAATCTCAAATTCACCTCCCAAATAAGCACTACGTGTATTCAATTTCTGGATGTGGAAGTTTATGTCCATGAGAATTCCCTTGAGACCAGATTACATAGGAAATGCACCGCGGGCAATTCAATTTTGCACGCCACCAGTGCCCATCCGGGTCATTTGATAAAAAGCATCCCCTATGGGGAGTTTACCCGGATGCGCAGGATTTGTAGTTCCCAGCAGGATTTAGAACTGTGCCAAAATGAAGCTTTCAATAGATTTCTGAAACGGGGCTATTCATGTAAAGAACTAACTATAGCCAAAGAGAAAGCCAACAGTAGAAGCAGGGAGGAATGTTTGGCTAACCAAGCTGGGGAGAATGAAACTAAGGGCACTGACATCACAAACAATGAGGAAATGAAAGTCAGCCTGATCACCACTTTCAATACAGAGGAACGCAAAATAAGGGGAATTTTAAAGAAACACTGGCCCCTATTAAAAACTGACATACGCCTAGCACCTTTGTTACCTGCAGAACCTTCCCTTGTGTTTAGGAGGGCACCCTCCATGAGGGACTCTTTGGTCAAAACAAGTCCTGAGGTCACCAGTAAAAAGGAATGGTTTTCTACCAAAAAGGGATTCCACAAGTGTATCTCGTGCAGGGCATGTAAATTCGGAGTTAATACCTCGGAATTTTGTTCAGCCTTTAACCCTACACCCATTCAGATCAAAGAGTCTTACACATGCCGCACCGATTTTGCGGTATATGTACTAGAATGCTCTTGCGGGTTGAAATATGTGGGTAGCACCAAACTGCAGGCATTCAATCGCATCTTGCAACACCTAAGAGCGATTGTTAATTCAGATGCCAAATACCCAGTTGCCCGCCACTTTGAATTGGTTCATTCTAAAGACCTGAACCAACTTAAATATTTCATCATTGACGCGGTACCTAAAAACATACGGGGCGGGGACCGGGAAATACACTTGAGGCAATTAGAAAGCAAGTATATTGTGCTTCTAGATACTAGAATCTCTAACGGATTGAACAGGGGGGAGGGCCTTCAGGTTTTTCTTTAAGAACCTGAGATTTATCCCCTTTCAGTACAGTATGCCTCTCCGGTCTCATTACATCATAGCCCGCCCAAAAGGGGAAGACCTGGGTTGATCATTGAATTTATTTGATCCATTTTGATGAGATGAATATCATTATCCCCGATTCCATCCATAATACAGTCAATCATGGACTCTATTGATTTTAAGGTCTACTATCTGACTTATTGAGTTTATATCAATCCGTGGGCTTTTTCTCCCGAAATAGTTGTGCCCTTGAATTTGAGCCATTAAGTGGGCATTGAAGCCATGAGATAGTAGGTGCAGGTTCTCAGAAGTCGGGCACTCTTATATATGCATACAACTTAAGGTTTCCCTTTAGGTTATCCTCTGAGATTCATATAGTCACGAGGGCTTCAACAAGGTTCTCAGGATGAGCATCTGACTAATTGTGTTTACATCTGTGTATATATATGAAATTTATAGCGCACATTTTATCATGATTTATCAACTCGTGATGGTTTTATATTTATCACTATATAGTAAAACTAGAGACAATGCGCAGCCACTATGCACTTTAGAAACGTAATTTGCACTTGCACTTTTTTCTCAAGCACGGGTTGTGTGTTTTTTCAAATGATATGGGACAATTTCATTGTTCACAGGAGTCAATGTTTACCACTGTGGATGTATGAGACACTATAGCCGACAATCTTTTTTAGCAGCGTTCTAGATAAATACCAAAAATTCTACAACAAAAATGTTTTACATATATTGTTTTACCATTGTGGTTTGATATATGAACGCTGTGATCAGGAGAGACATTATTACAATTTATTTTGTATAATACGTACATGGATTGTTGGCACCATACATAGTGATCTAAGCAGTACTTTTATTAAGCCACTCACATTATTGGATATGTTAATGTGTAAATAAGCTAGAAATTGGTCTGCATTTTCTCCTTCTGCAATCCTTTTGGGCAGTTGTAGTATTTTTTCCATATCATTTAACCAGGTGCTTGTCGTTTACTTTAATTTGCACAGTATTTAAACACTCCCATTGGTGCTTTGAAGCCATGTGATCAAGGCTGTTGTAACACAGCCGAAACGCGTCATGCTGGTGGAGAGGAGAGAATAAACACTTAATATTCATGAACGCTTTGTGTCTGAGTGATCTGTACCTGTAAAAACTGCAGCGCTGAAGAGCCGAGGCAACAGGATTTTGTTTTGATATATATATATATATAAATATATATATCCACAAAGCAGGTAGCCCCAAAAGGAATGAGACCTCAGACAAAGTTGACTCACAGCGTTTCAGCATTTATTTGCGGCTTACAAGCAGGCAGCTGAAACAGAACAGTCATCGATATAGTTCACAGCCAAACGCGTTTCAGGACTTCTTTATCCCTTCGTCAGTGGCTTGTCTTAGTGAAATGGATGCAAAGTTCGCTGCACACCTGATTAGTTTTACACAACCCGCCCCAGTGGGCGTGGTCCTCTCACGGCCTTCTGGTCGTTGTAGTGTGAAGTCATTAAAATCCCCAGTGGGCATGTAATCCATCACAGAATTAATTATGACCTTTTGTTAACCATGTGGTTTGATGTCCCGTCCTGTCCGCAGCCTGCCCTGTTTTTCAGACTCAGATGTAAGTATCCAAGGCGGCTCCATCCTGCATATGGAACAGAACTTGCATGTCTCCCGTTGCTGCCAGCACACTTGTAAGCCGGCACGGACCTGCCGAACTGCAGTGGGCCTCATTCCACGGCTGGGCTTCAGCCAAATTAAATCCACAAAGCAGGTAGCCCCAAAAGGAATGAGACCTCAGACAAAGTTGACTCACAGCGTTTCAGCATTTATTTGCGGCTTACAGGCAGGCAGCTGAAACAGAACAGTCATCGATATAGTTCACAGCCAAACGCGTTTCAGGACTTCTTTATCCCTTCGTCAGTGGCTTGTCTTAGTGAAATGGATGCAAAGTTCGCTGCACACCTGATTAGTTTTACACAACCCGCCCCAGTGGGCGTGGCCCTCTCACGGCCTTCTGGTCGTTGTAGTGTGAAGTCATTAAAATCCCCAGTGGGCATGTAATGCATCACAGAATTAATTATGACCTTTTGTTAACCATGTGGTTTGATGTCCCGTCCTGTCCGCAGCCTGCCCTGTTTTTCAGACGCAGATGTAGGTATCCAAGGCGGCTCCATCCTGCATATGGAACAGAACTTGCATGTCTCCCGTTGCTGCCAGCACCCTTGTAAGCCGGCACCCTGCTGAACTGCAGTGGGCCTCATTCCACGGCTGGGCTTCAGCCGAATTAAATCCACAAAGCAGGTAGCCCCAAAAGGAATGAGACCTCAGACAAAGTTGACTCACAGCGTTTCAGCATTTATTTGCGGCTTACAGGCAGGCAGCTGAAACAGAACAGTCATCGATATAGTTCACAGCCAAACGCGTTTCAGGACTTCTTTATCCCTTCGTCAGTGGCTTGTCTTAGTGAAATGGATGCAAAGTTCGCTGCACACCTGATTAGTTTTACACAACCCGCCCCAGTGGGCGTGGCCCTCTCACGGCCTTCTGGTCGTTGTAGTGTGAAGTCATTAAAATCCCCAGTGGGCATGTAATCCATCACAGAATTAATTATGACCTTTTGTTAACCATGTGGTTTGATGTCCCGTCCTGTCCGCAGCCTGCCCTGTTTTTCAGACGCAGATGTAAGTATCCAAGGCGGCTCCATCCTGCATATGGAACAGAACTTGCATGTCTCCCGTTGCTGCCAGCACCCTTGTAAGCCGGCACGGACCTGCCGAACTGCAGTGGGCCTCATTCCACGGCTGGGCTTCAGCCGAATTAAATCCACAAAGCAGGTAGCCCCAAAAGGAATGAGACCTCAGACAAAGTTGACTCACAGCGTTTCAGCATTTATTTGCGGCTTACAGGCAGGCAGCTGAAACAGAACAGTCATCGATATAGTTCACAGCCAAACGCGTTTCAGGACTTCTTTATCCCTTCGTCAGTGGCTTGTCTTAGTGAAATGGATGCAAAGTTCGCTGCACACCTGATTAGTTTTACACAACCCGCCCCAGTGGGCATGGCCCTCTCACGGCCTTCTGGTCGTTGTAGTGTGAAGTCATTAAAATCCCCAGTGGGCATGTAATCCATCACAGAATTAATTATGACCTTTTGTTAACCATGTGGTTTGATGTCCCGTCCTGTCCGCAGCCTGCCCTGTTTTTCAGACGCAGATGTAAGTATCCAAGGCGGCTCCATCCTGCATATGGAACAGAACTTGCATGTCTCCCGTTGCTGCCAGCACACTTGTAAGCCGGCACGGACCTGCCGAACTGCAGTGGGCCTCATTCCACGGCTGGGCTTCAGCCGAATTAAATCCACAAAGCAGGTAGCCCCAAAAGGAATGAGACCTCAGACAAAGTTGACTCACAGCGTTTCAGCATTTATTTGCGGCTTACAGGCAGGCAGCTGAAACAGAACAGTCATCGATATAGTTCACAGCCAAACGCGTTTCAGGACTTCTTTATCAATCATCAATCAATCAATCATAGGCATTTATACCGCGCACTACTCACCCGGAGGGTCTCAAGGCGCTAGGGGGGGGGGGGGTCCGCTACTGCTCGAACAGCCAGGTCTTGAGCTTCTTCCTGAAGGAGAGGTGGTCTTGGGTCAAGCGTAGGTCGGTCGGGAGGGAGTTCCAGGTCTTGACGGCCAGGTGGGAGAAGGACCTTCCTCCTGTTGTTGCCCTTCGGATGCGGGGGACGGCGGCGAGGGCGTGACTGGTCGAGCGGAGATGGCGTTTGGGAGCGTAGAAGTTGAGGCGGCTGTTGAGGTAAGTCGGGCCTTGGTTGTATAGGGCTTTGTGTGCGTGGGTGAGGAGCCGGAAGGTGATTCTTTTGTTTATCGGGAGCCAGTGCAGGTCTCTCAGGTGTCTGGAGATGTGGCTTCGTCTGGGGACGTCGAGGATGAGTCTCGCCGAGGCGTTCTGGATACGCTGGAGTCTCTTCTGGAGCTTGGCGGTGGTTCCGGCGTAGAGGGCGTTGCCGTAGTCCAGACGGCTGGTGACGAGGGCCTGGGTGACCGTCTTCCTGGTCTCGGTGGGGATCCACCGGAAGATCTTACGTAGCATGCGCAGGATGTTGAAACAGGACGAGGAGACGGCGTTGACTTGTCTGGTCATGGAGAGGGAGGAGTCCAGGATGAAGCCCAGGTTGCGTGCGTGGTCTGTCGGTTTGGGTGCGTTGCCCAGGGCGGGGGGCCACCAGGAGTCATCCCAGGCGGAGGGTGAGGAGCCCAGGATGAGGACTTCCGTCTTGTCTGTGTTCAGTTTCAGGCGGCTGGTCGTCATCCACTCGGCCACGTCTTTCATCCCTTCGTGAAGGTTGGCTCTGGCGGTGGCGGGGTCGTTGGTCAGGGAGAGGATCAGCTGGGTGTCATCGGCGTAGGAGATGATGTTCAGGTTGTGTTGGCGTGCGATGGCCGCAAGGGGGCTCATGTAGACATTGAAGAGGGTGGGGCTGAGCGAGTAGCCCTGAGGGACGCCGCAGATGACTTCCGTGGCTTCTGATCTGAACGGGGGGAGGCGGACTCTCTGTGTCCTTCCGGCGAGGAAGGAGATGATCCATTCCAGTGCCTTCTCCTTGATTCCGACGTTGCTGAGGCGCTGCACTAGTGTGCGGTGGCAGACAGTGTCGAATGCCGCGGAGAGGTCCAGGAGGATGAGGGCCGCTGTTTCTCCGTTGTCCAGCAGGGTTCGGATGTCGTCAGTGGCAGCGATGAGGGCGGTCTCGGTGCTGTGGTTGGCCCGGAAGCCTGACTGAGATGGGTCGAGGGATCCAGTCGCCTCGAGGAAGGCTGCCAGTTGCTTGTTGACGGTCTTCTCGATGACTTTGGCTGCAAACGGGAGGAGCGAGATGGGGCGGTAGTTCTTGAGTTCGGTGGGGTCCGCCGTTGGTTTCTTTAGTAGAGCGCTGAGTTCGGCGTGCTTCCAGCTCTCAGGGAAGGTGGCGGTGTCGAAGGAGGTGTTGATGATGTCCCGCAGGTGGGGTGCGATGACAGCGTCGGCTTTGTTGAAGACGTGGTGAGGGCAGGGGTCGGTTGGAGATCCGGAGTGGATGGAGTTCATCGTGCTGATGGTGTCTTCGAGGTTGGTCGGTGTCCAGGCGTTGAGGGTGGTGGTGGGGGGCGTTGGTGTGGTCGTGGGGAGCGTTGATTGTGTGTTGAAGCTGTTGTGTATGTCAGCGATCTTGTTGTGGAAGTAGGAGGCGAGGGAGTTGCAGAGGTCTTGCGATGGGGTGATGTCGTTGGTTCCGGCGTTGGGGTTGGAGAGCTCTCTCACGATGTTGAAAAGCTCCTTGCTGTTGTGTGCGTTGTTGTCCAGCCGGTCCTTGAATGCTGTTTTCTTGGTGGCGTGGATCAGTTGGTGTTGCTTTCGGGTGGCGAGCTTGAGGGTCGACATGTTGTCCGGTGTAGGGTCTTTTCTCCAGGCTTTCTCGAGGGCACGGCAGTTCTTCTTGGAGCTCTTGAGTTCGTCGGTGAACCACGGGGCCTTCTTGCTTCCGGGTCTGCTGTGGGGGGTCCTCAGAGGAGCGAGTTCGTCCGCGCAGGTGCAGATCCATTTCGTGAGGTTGTCGGCGGCTTGGCTGGGGTTCGCTGAGCTGGCGGGAGGGTGCTGGTTTAGGGATGCGGCGAGTTGGTCGGCTGAGATCTTGTTCCAGCTTCTTCGTGCCGCCTGTTGCTGGTGGTGGTGGATCGTGGTTCTTCTGAAGGTGAAGTGGATGCAGCTGTGGTCCGTCCGTCCAGTGGAGTCCAGTGGCGTGGTTGAAGGTGATGTCTTTGCTGGACGAGAAGACGGCGTCGAGTGTGTGTCTGGCGAGGTGGGTGGGGGTGGTCACCAGCTGCTTGAGTCCGAGGGTGGCGAGGTTGTCAAGCAGGGTGGTGGTGTTGCGGTCGTTGTTGTTCTCCAGGTGGAAGTTGATGTCCCCGAGGAGGATGTAGTCAGCGGAGGGGAGGGCGTGCGGGCTGATGAAGTCAGCGATGTCTTCGCTGAATTGAGTGCGTGGTCCCGGGGGTCGGTAGATCAGGGTGCCCCTGAGGGTGGTCTTGGGGTCGGTGTGGATCTGGAAGTGCAGGTGTTCGGCGGTTGTCAGGGTGTCGTCGGTGTTGGTCGAGATGAGGATGCTGTTCCTGTGGATGATGGCGATGCCTCCTCCAGTCTGCTTGTTGCGTCTCTCCTGATGATCTTGTAGCCCTCTGGGATGGCGATGGCGATGTCGGGCGCTGAGGAGTCGTTCATCCAGGTTTCCGTGAGGAAGGCAATGTCAGGAGCTGTGGTGTCGAGGAGGTTCCAAAGTTGGACGGTGTGTCTGTGGACGGAGCGGGTGTTGAGCAGGATGCACTTCAGGTGGTTGCTGCTGGCGTTCGGCTTGGTGGACGCTGGTGCGGTGTAGGTCCGGATGCAGGAGAATTTGCAGGACTGGCAGGTGAAGGGGCCGTGGGTGCGTCTCGGGGTGGCTCGGTTGCATCCAGGGGTTCGGCCGGTGTTGAGTACGTTGAGGGTGGCGGCGTCGTACGTCCGGCGGGTGGGCTGGGGTCTGCGGGAGCCAGGGGTCCTGGCACTGGGCACGGTCCAGGCGCGGACGGGCGCAGACGGGCTTACCTTTGGCGCGCCTTCGGCGCACAATTGGCGCGCCCGCTGCGCGTGCACGCTGTGCGTTGACCGCTCTGCCATATGTGGAGAGTGGGGGGGCGGAGCGAGGGAGGGGCAGCTGGGAGGCGGGAGCGGGGCGGCGAATGGGAAGGGCTGATGAGGGGAGGGGCGGGGCCGCAGGGGGCAGTGGCGGGGAGCGGGGAGGTGGCGGGAAGCGCGGCAGGGGCCAAGTCACAGGGGTACAATAATACAAAAACGGGGGAAACAGAAAATAAACAGGGAGCAGAAGCTACACAGGGGGTCAAGCAAACGGGGTTACAGAGGAACGAGTAAAACAACACGGGGCGTGAGAAATGCTAGGGGGCAGAAACACACGGGGGGAAGAGAAACAATCGGATACTTAGGCACAGACGCGGCGCAGGTGGGCAAGAGCGCCAACAGCGGAGTCACAGGGTCCCAGGACCCAGCTGCGAGCGGCGGCACTAGGCGGGAACGGGGGGCAGCCTGGGCTCACTCACGAGGAGTGTGCGAGGTGCGAGGGGGTGACCAGCCCAGAGGGACAGTATCCCTTTGTCAGTGGCTTGTCTTAGTGAAATGGATGCAAAGTTCGCTGCACACCTGATTAGTTTTACACAACCCGCCCCAGTGGGCGTGGCCCTCTCACGGCCTTCTGGTCGTTGTAGTGTGAAGTCATTAAAATCCCCAGTGGGCATGTAATCCATCACAGAATTAATTATGACCTTTTGTTAACCATGTGGTTTGATGTCCCGTCCTGTCCGCAGCCTGCCCTGTTTTTCAGACGCAGATGTAAGTATCCAAGGCGGCTCCATCCTGCATATGGAACAGAACTTGCATGTCTCCCGTTGCTGCCCGCACCCTTGTAAGCCGGCACGGACCTGCCGAACTGCAGTGGGCCTCATTCCACGGCTGGGCTTCAGCCGAATTAAATCCACAAAGCAGGTAGCCCCAAAAGGAATGAGACCTCACACAAAGTTGACTCACAGCGTTTCAGCATTTATTTGCGGCTTACAGGCTGGCAGCTGAAACAGAACAGTCATCGATATAGTTCACAGCCAAATACGTTTCAGGACTTCTTTCTCCCTTCGTCAGTGGCTTGTCTTAGTGAAATGGATGCAAAGTTCGCTGCACACCTGATTAGTTTTACACAACCCGCCCCAGTGGGCGTGGCCCTCTCACGGCCTTCTGGTCGTTGTAGTGTGAAGTCATTAAAATCCCCAGTGGGCATGTAATCCATCACAGAATTAATTATGACCTTTTGTTAACCATGTGGTTTGATGTCCCGTCCTGTCCGCAGCCTGCCCTGTTTTTCAGACGCAGATGTAAGTATCCAAGGCGGCTCCATCCTGCATATGGAACAGAACTTGCATGTCTCCCGTTGCTGCCAGCACCCTTGTAAGCCGGCACGGACCTGCCGAACTGCAGTGGGCCTCATTCCACGGCTGGGCTTCAGCCGAATTAAATCCACAAAGCAGGTAGCCCCAAAAGGAACGAGACCTCAGACAAAGTTGACTCACAGCGTTTCAGCATTTATTTGCGGCTTACAGGCAGGCAGCTGAAACAGAACAGTCATCGATATAGTTCACAGCCAAACGCGTTTCAGGACTTCTTTATCCCTTCGTCAGTGGCTTGTCTTAGTGAAATGGATGCAAAGTTCGCTGCACACCTGATTAGTTTTACACAACCCGCCCCAGTGGGCGTGGTCCTCTCACGGCCTTCTGGTCGTTGTAGTGTGAAGTCATTAAAATCCCCAGTGGGCATGTAATCCATCACAGAATTAATTATGACCTTTTGTTAACCATGTGGTTTGATGTCCCGTCCTGTCCGCAGCCTGCCCTGTTTTTCAGACTCAGATGTAAGTATCCAAGGCGGCTCCATCCTGCATATGGAACAGAACTTGCATGTCTCCCGTTGCTGCCAGCACCCTTGTAAGCCGGCACGGACCTGCCGAACTGCAGTGGGCCTCATTCCACGGCTGGGCTTCAGCCGAATTAAATCCACAAAGCAGGTAGCCCCGGTACCGGGATCAAGAACATTTACTGTTCGAAACGCGTAGGTGAAGGAAGTTGTTTTTGAGCTGGATTAAATCGCTTTAACCATCCGAGAAGAGTGCAGTGTCTTTTTTCAATTGCTTGAAGATACTTTACGAGTCTTGTCCTTGACTCGTCGCCTGCACCAACTGAAAGGTCGCTCCTCCTAAATCCAGGGACGTTTGCTTTTGAAATATATATATATATATATGTATATATATATATATTACCTACTGGCGGTCGCCAGTAGGTATATATAGTTAGGATTTTTTCCCTATGGGATTTTTGAAAATTCTATGTCTAATAACTTTGGCGTTTGTGGACGGAATTGGCTGAAATTTTCTGGAAAATGGAACATTTTGTTTCTGAGCTGCCCCTAAAAATATGGGGGGGTTTCATCCAGGGGGGGCCGAGAAAAAAGGGGGGTCCCAAAACGTGTTTTTAACATTGAGTTTTCCATAGGGCGGTTGGCCTCACTTTTAGCCCGAACGGCTGAATGGATTTGCACGAAACTTGGCAAAATTGTAGGGACTGGTAGCCCGATGTGCCTTTTGTAGGTCTCAATATATGTGCTCCAGTGGATTTTGAGAAATTAACGTTTAAAAAAAGATATATATCTGTAACAGCGGACCGGGCAGCGCCCCGGTTCGCGGACCTTACGCGTACCGGAACTTCGCGTAGCGAAGCTGATTGGCTCTCCGGTGTCTGTCAACATTCTAAACAGTCCGGAGCGGCCGCCATCTTGTCTCTCGGTAGGATTGAGAGACAAGAGGAGGCCAAAACAAAGGGGGAAATAACCATAAGGGGGCATACTAGATCCTCCCTGACCCCCTAGGTTTAATGTGGAGGTTTTAAAAGGGCCCCGCGGGGCAAAAAAAATAAAAAAAATTTTTTGTTTTTTTGCGTGGGTAGCGCCCGGTCCGCGAACCGGGAAGCGTTCTGGGCAGCGTACTGCAATGAAAAATGAATGATAGACTTTTCAAATACTGTATGTTAATTGATTGTTGGTTTTGTTGATTATTTTTTATTTTTTTTTATTTTTTAAGCAATTATTTATTATTGTGATTGTGTTTCAAAATGTAATAACATTTCTAACATTTCACTGTCTGAAATGTCGTCATTTTCATTGAACATAGCTTGTAATCTATGAGGGTGTAAAATGTCCTTAATATTTTTCAAATGTTTGTTCTCTCTTTCACAGATTGAAAGTATAAAAACAAAAAGTGAGTAAGTTAACGACAATTATAAGGTAAATGTTTTGTACTCTTTTTGTTACATTTCTATCACATTCACCTACTATTAGTTCCACTGCTTCATTTCTTTAACCCTCAGTTTCCTGCCTTTGCTACTTTCCTCATTCCTTTCTCTATTACCTACTTACTCAACTCCTTCCACTCTTTTTCTCAGTCCCTCTCTTCTCATAGTTCCTCACTCTTGTTCACTCACTCCGTCTCTATTACTCTCACTGTCTCTGACTGATCACTCTTTCACTACTTGTTCATTATGCTTTCTCTGTGTAGTTGAAGCACACTAAGGGGCATATTATGAACACAGCCAATAAAATTATTGCTCTTTTTATTGGCAGAAAACTGGTGCAAAAGTGGTTTTAGTGGCAGTTTTCTGCCGCAAAAGCAGCTTTAGCGACACATTTCTGCCAATAAAAGCTGCAAAACTTTTATTGCATATGTTGATGATATGGCTCTATGTTACTTACATTTCTTTGCTGTTTCAATTAATCTTTTTCTGTTATTTTTTGTTTTCTGTTTTCTATTTTTTCTCTCTGTTATTCTTCATGTTTTAATCTTATTTTGAACATTCACTCACATTCTCCAAGAAACTCTTCTTTGTTAATGTTATACTCTCTTTTTTTTTCTTTCACTTCGTTATCTATTTTGTTTTTCACAATTATACCCTCTTCCGTCTTTTCTTCGGTAAATAGATCTATTAAACAGTATCTCTTCTTTAGTCCCTATAGCTGTCTTTCTTTTAACATCACTCTCTGTTTACTTTCCTTATACTTACTCTATTTTTTTTTTTTTTTTGGTTAGCTCCCGGTCCGCGTACCGGGAAGCTAACCGGGAAGCGAACCAAAAGAAATAGAGCTTGCCAGAGTGCTAAACATTCTAGCAATTTTTTAATAACGGGGAGGTAGTTCTGAAAAGAACTTTTTTTTTTATATTTTTGTTGTTTTATATTTTTTTTTTCTTTTTTGAACATTATTTGTTTTTTTTGTATTTTTTGAACACTTATTAGTTTTTTTTGTTTTTTTTCAAAGGGAAAGAACAGAAAGAGGCATTGAAAAAGGCTCAACAGGAGCAAAAAAAAAAATTAAAACTTGCTGCGTTTGGAGCATCGGTGTTTCTCGAAAGCCAAATTAATTAATTTCAGACTCATGTTTGCGCATGAAATTAAAGTGCCACAATATAAGCATGTCAGCTTCATATGGACAAAATTTTTTTGAATATTTGGCACTGTTTCGTTGGCCTCTCCAAATGTGAGAGAGATATCAGTAGATGTTCTTGTCACTGAAGTTGGGGGGTTCTGTTGTAGTTCACGCATCTCTGCACGACTATAGTTGTTTGGATGCCACCTCTGCATATGTCGGTGCATCGTGTGATTTCCAAAACTGTATTTTTTATTAGTGCCCCGGGATAACTTTTCTTGGCAGATAAGGCACGTAGCATAGCGTGCATTGACTTTTTTCTCTCCTGGTGGAATGGAAAAAAATTGCCAGATAAAGCTAACTTTGCGATGAGATACCCGGGGTAACTCTTTGACAAATCGTGGTCCCTCTTCTTCCTCTCCGTCTTGTTCTTCCTCTTCCTCCTCTGTGTCTCCAATAAACTGTGCAGGTGGTCCTCTCTTCCTATGAGGAGATGGTGGTGGTGGTGGTGGGGGTGCAGAAGCTGAAGCTACTATTGAAGCCATTTTTTAATCAGAGCAAATGATCAGGTCTTCCTTTCTCAAAGTTGAAAGTCAGAGTGAGAAAAAAGGTGGGGGCTTTCATCATTTGGGAAAAAAAATAGTTCTAAAGCAATGAAAAGTGTTATTTTTAGGTCACCTGACCTAGCCTTACATCATTATGAAACCAAAAGTGAAAGGAACCAATGAAAAGTTTTATTAACAAGTCACATGACCTCTCACGCTCATGTTAGGAGCTGCGGAACGCGCCCCGGTTTGCTTCCGGGTCGCTGCGCTTCGCGCCTCGGTCCGCGCCCCGGAGCACTTCCGGGTGCGCTAACGCGGTACATCACAAGACGCATTACGCGGCAACGCGATACGTCGCGCTTTCGCGACGCGCCGCGGATCGCTTCCGGGGAGCTGCGTTTCGCGCCTCGGTCCGCGCCCCGGGGCACTTCCGGGTGCGCTAACGCGGTACGTCACAAGACGCATTACGCGGCAACGCGATACCGTCACTATGTTGATTTCTTACCGGTTCGCGGACCGGGTCGCGGCATCAATTTGAGCTAACGGAAAGCTTTCCGGTTCGCGGACCGGGAGCGAAACAAAAAAAAATATTTTAAAAAAATTATTAATAAACATATAAAATATATTTTTGGATTTAAAGAAGAATACATTTTACAGCTATAGATATTAGCTTTTAAAAAACCAATGAAATTCACTGAAAAAACCATAGGTTATAGACCATATATAGTTAGGAATTAGCATTTACAAAACCTTGAAAATTCACTGAAAAAACCATAGGTTATAGACCATATATAGTTAGGAATTAGCATTTAGAAAACCTTATTTTACTCACACAAAACCATTGAAATTCCATATATAGTTAGTTGCACTAACTATATATCGCGCACCCGCAATCCACTGCTGATGATGTCACATATTACATCATTCATGACATGGTCAGTGACATCACTGATGACATCACTGATGACATCTCAAATGACATCACTGATGACATCATCTAGTGTCTGTGTGTTTTTGTAAAGTTTAAATACGTTTTACATATTGAAGAATGACTGGATGTATGGAAGACTGAGTGTGTGTGTGGCTGGCTGGGAGGTGTGTGACTCTGTGCATATCAATGTGTACTTGTATCAGTGATTGTATAAGAGAGTAAGTATGTGTTAGTATATGTGTGAAAAGTATGGTGTTCTGTGTTTAACTATAGATGAGGAAATCGAAGTGTGATTGATTCTTCACAGGACTGACTAGGTGTATGAGTGCATATGATAGTGTTCTAATAATAACTGACTGTATGTATGAGTAATTGTATGGGTGAATGAGTGAATGTGTGTGTAGACGTACGAATCAGTGAGTGCGTATGTAGTAACTGGTATTGGTGTGTCATGATGTCATCAGTGATGTCATTTGAGATGTCATCAGTGATGTCATTTCAGATGTCATTAGTGATGTCATCAGTGATGTCACTGAAGTATGGTGTTCTGTGTTTAACTGTATAGATGAAGAAATGGAAGTGTGATTGATTCTTTACAGGACTGACTTGGTGTGTGAGTAACTCCATGGATGAGTGGCAGTGTGTGACTGTCTGCATAGGTGTATGAGTGCATATGATAGTGTTGTAATAATAAGTGACTGTATGTATGAGTTATTGTATGGGTGAATGAGTGAATGTGTGTGTAGACGTAGGAATCAGTGAGTGCGTATGTAGTAACTGGTATTGGTGTGTCATGATGTCATCAGTGATGTCATTTGAGATGTCATCAGTGATGTCATCAGTGATGTCATTTGAGATGTCATCAGTGATGTCATCAGTGATGTCACTGACCATGTCATGAATGATGTAATATGTGACATCATCAGCAGTGGATTGCGGGTGCGCGATATATAGTTAGTGCAACTAACTATATGTGGAATTTCAATGGTTTTGTGTGAGTAAAATAAGGTTTTCTAAATGCTAATTCCTAACTATATATGGTCTATAACTATAACCTATGGTTTTTTCAGTGAATTTTCAAGGTTTTGTAAATGCTAATTCCTAACTATATATGGTCTATAACCTATGGTTTTTTCAGTGAATATACATATATATATATATATATACACTCAATCCTTCCTTGGCAGGGAGAAAAATTGGGACGAACTCTCGTACTTCCAAATCTTTTGCTATTTTTATTTACTTTTAAAGCCTTCAGATAGCATTATGCAGATTAGACAAACACTGATCAATGCGTTTCGGGAGCACCTCTCCCTTGCTCACGAATCGTGAGCAAGGGAGAGGTGGTCCCGAAACGCGTTCATCCCAATTTTTCTCCCTGCCAAGGGAGGATTGTGTGTATATAGTTGAAATGTATATATATATGTATGTATATAGTTGAAATGTAAACTTTTGACTTTGTTCCACATGTATCTATGTATATTTACATATATACATGCAAACATACAAATTGAGACTTAAACATTTTAAGTAAACTACAGTGCATTCCAATACACTGTGGTTGGACAAATCAATGTATGTCACAAGGTTCAGTGTCTGTTTCTTTTCTCTGTCGCCACTTACTACATCCTGCATCTGTCATGAAGGGGTGCAAGAGGGGAGGCACTAGAGATAGAGCTGGGGCACAGGCTCCCACTAACCTCCCTTTGGAGATGCCACTCTCTGGAGGACTACATAGCTACTATTTTGCTGCGACTAGGTCTGTCACAGATTGACTCCAAACAGCACCCAATCTGGCTGTCTGTAATCAGTGCTTGAGATTTTCTGCTGGGTGGACTCTACAGAGCATTGACTATGTCTGTTTGTAACCAATGAATTTCATGAGTCGCTCCTAGATGGACTCTAGAGATAATTTACTGTGCCTGCCTGCATCAAGTGCATGGTTTTGAGTTGATCATTTGTGGCTTCAGAGTGGACTCTGCAGAGTATTACTTGGCTTCCTGTATCCAGCACAAGCCTCTCGGTTGCTCCACCGGTGTTCCTGGGTGGACTCTACAGAGCATCTCTAATGGCAGCCTGTATCCAGTGCATTACTTCAGGTGGCAATTGTTTTGCTACTTGGTGGCCTATGTATGGCATTTACAATGGCTACATGTAGTCAAACAATTGCACTAATGGGTTGCTCCTCTGTACCTTCTTGTGCTTTCTCCAGTTTATTCAGCTTGGCTGCTTGTATTCTGTTAATGCCTATGTGTTGTTCTATGTGTTGTTCCTCCGTCATTCCTCGGGTCTACTGAGCATTTATTGAGGCTTCCAAAATGTGTTGCATGCTATTTGGTTGCTCCTTTGTCACTAGGAAATGTATTTTACAGAGCACTTACTCTAGCAAGCAAACTCTGAAATATGCCTGGCAATGTTATTTGAAGATGATAAAGGGCAGAATGTAATCAAAAGCAGCCTGTCATTAGTCCACAGCATGCTTGATTTCTGACTTGGCACATGTTTGTCATCTTGTTTTACGGGTTGCCCGGTTTCCGGTAGTGGCTTGCTAACCCATTTCGGAACTCAGAGCCCTGGTTGCCTATAATTAAAGCATGTCTTTAGATTGCTCCTAAAATTGCTTCTGAGTATACATCAGAATTGGCAAGGCTGACTCATGTGTGTCGTGGGGGGTCTGTTCAGGTACATTGCATGGCCATGTACCCCGTATATATTTTTAATAGAGTTTTTTTCAGAACAGTATAACTCCAATGTAGCATCAGTACAACCATGTTCTGTTTAAAACAATGTACTCATCAGAGAGTTGAAAATGTTTTATGAAGTTCATATTCTGCAGTCAGTCATAAGTAGTTTTGAAATATTACAATGAAGAACAGTGATAGGCAGCTTGACATCACATAGGGTGGCTGATAGGAAACTAGACTATCAGAAAGTGTAGCACTACTTTTGGCCACGGACACAATGAGAAAATACGTGGATGAAGGGCAAACTGCAGCAATTATCCTGTTGGATCTCAGTGCTGCCTTTGATACCGTCTCACACGGGCTGCTCCTTCAGAGATCAGAGGAATGTGGTACCAGAAGTACTGCATTACGCTGGTTGGCATCATTTCTCTCTTCACGAAGCTTCCAAGTTGCCCAACAATCACATCTATCTAAGAGCATCCATCTACCTCAGGGAGTTCCACAGGGATCAATGCTGAGTCCCACATTATTCAATTTATACGTGGGACCATTGGCAGATCTTGTAGAAGAGCATATTGTGACGATTGTGTCGTATGCTGACGACACACAGTTGATTGTGATGCTGTCTAAAAATAGCAAGCAAACAGCTTCCCAATTCTCCATGTGTTTGGAAGGAGTGGCAAAATGGATGGCAAGTCACTGTTTAAAGCTGAATGGGAACAAGACTAAGGTAATGATTGTGGGCAAGGCCCGAAACATCTGGACTTTGGCTTGGTGTCCAGAGACATCAGGCCGACTAACTAGTCCAAAAACGGAGGGGAAAAACTTCGGAGTGTGGTTTGATTCCAGATTATCATTCGACAGTCAAAATCAGAAAGTTGTAGGGAAATGCTATGGAATACAAAAAATTCTCAGAAAGCTCCTCGACTTACTACCATCGAATGCCAGGAAAACTATTGTACATGTCTTAGTGACCTCCCAACTAGATTACGGCAATGTACTATATCTAGGGGCATCCAAAATGGAGCTGACGAAACTCCAGTCAGTGCAGAATGCAGCCGCTCGGTTAGTGCTAGGCCTTCCGAGAAGAACTTCGACAAAGAAACTTTGGCAGGACTGCACTGGTTGCCGGTTGAGAAAAGAATCATATTCAAAGCTATGTGCTACTGTCATCGAACTCTGTCAAAGAATAGCCCACGGTACCTATACCATCTAATGACTCTATATACCCCTAGCCGGATTTTAAGATCCAAGGGCAGGGCGTTGGTAAATGTACCAAGAATTAATAAAGCTAGAATGGGGGCACGTTCTTTCAGATATTTCGCGGCCAAAACTTGGAATACACTACCTGAAGACACCTGAAGACTTGGTTATTCTCCTCTGCAGCTTAGAGGTCCTTCAGAACTGTGGTACGAGTAGCTGACTATGCCTTCCTTCCTTTCTGTGAGTCTGTTTTAGTGCGGGGACACACCGATGGTGTAACCATGCACTATATAAATGTATTAAATTAAATTAAATTAAATTAGTATCTACATTAGCCTTTTTATGGTAGAAAAAAAAAGTCAAATGAGTGCCCACAGCAGAATATACATCAGTTCATAGGGAAAATGTCCTCGGTAATTTTAATGTGCCTGGAATACTCTTCATGAATTGTGTATTTGCTGTCATCTTCTGATTTTAGATTGATATATTTGATAACCTCAATAAGACTCATTGAAATAAGAATTTACATATCAGTTATTATATGTGTTTCGGTGACACAAGTGCCATGATACAGGAGGTCCAGACGTGGGTCCCATGCTTGCCATGCCACTGGATTCAAGCTCTCCTGGCTGATGAGGGGTGATATTCGGAAACCGGTCCCAGGATGCATGTTTCCAGTCCAGAGATGACCTAGCCTGGCAGTTTGGGTTGAACTGTTCCCATGGGGATCAGGGTCAAGACTGATTTGCTTATGGCTGGGTTCAAACATGATGAACAAGAAAACGATGGGTTTAGGCCCAGATCTCTGACTGGGGTGAGTGTTTGACATTGTTCAGCATTCCATCCATCAATTGTTCTTTTGGCAATTGTCTCCTAAAGTGGGACGGGATGCCCAGACATGGGTCTCATGCTCTTTATGCCACTGGGTTCAAGCTATACTGGCTGATGAGGGGCGATAACCTAAAACCGGTCCAAGGATGCTTGTTTCCGGACCAGGAAGGACCTGGCCTTGCAGTTTGGGCTGGCCTGTTTCCATGGGGAGCAGGGTCAAGACTGATTTGCATATGGCTGGGTCCAAACGTGGGTGGCGTTGTGAGCAAAAAAAGATGGAAATAGGCCCAGATCTCTGATTGGGGTTGAGTGTTTGACATTGTTCAGCATTCTGTCCATCAATTGTTCTTTTTGCATTTCTAACCCCAAATGGGACAGGGATGCCCAGACATGGGTCTGGTGCTCGCCATACCACTGGATTCAAGCTATTCGGGCCTGGCAAGCGTTTTTGTTGCCCAGGGAGGACCTAGAGTGGCAGTTTGGGCAAGACTATTCCCATGGGGATCAGGGTCAAGACTGATTTGCATATGGCTGGTCCCAACTGGAGTGGCGTGGTGAGCAAAAGACGATGGATTTAGGTCCAGATCTCTTACTTGGGGTAAATGTATGATAATGTTGAGCATTCCATCAAGGAATTGTTATTTTTTCATTTGTCACCCCAAATAGGATGGGAATGCCCAGACATGGATCCTGTGCTCGCCATGCCACTACATTAAAGCTATCCTGGCTGATGGGGAGCAGGGTCAAGACTAATTTTCATATGGTCCAAACTGGGGTGGCATGGTGAGCAAAATAGCGATGGATTTAGGCCCAGATCTCTGATTGGGGTGAGTGTTTGACATTGTTCAGCATTCCGTTCGTCAATTGTTGCTTTTGTAGTTTGTTACCCCAAGTGGGATGGGGATGCCCAGACATGGGTCCCCCGCTGTTTATGCCACTGAATTCAATCTATCCTGGCTGATGAGGGGTGATGCCCAAAAACCGGTCCTAGGATGCTTGTTTCCAGTCCAGGGAGGAACTGGCCTTGCAGTTTGGGCTGGACTGTTGCCATGGGGAGCAGGATTAAGACTGATTTGCATATGGCTGGGGCCAAACTGGGATGGTGTGGTGAACAAAAAAGGATAGATTTAGGCCCAGATCTCTGACTGGGGGGGGAGTGTTTGAAATGTGTGCAGCAGTCCATCCATCAGTTCTTTTTGCATTTGAAGCAGACCCCAAACCTAGAGCCCACAGGAAAAGTACCAGAGGAGCAATAGTAGATTGTACACCATCAGTATAATTGCGTTTATGAAGTATTTGCTTCTAGTTGACACAGAATAACATACGATGAGCTAAGTTATCTGGCAAGTGTGAATGACAATCACATCTAACTGAAAGGATTACGCTCTACAAACTATATGGATAACAATATGCCCGAAGATGAAACAACAGCAACAGTCACCACAGATATGTATTTTGGCACATTTGCTGATATGTTTTGGCCGCTAGAGACATCTTGATCTGATTAAAGTACACTTCTTCTGAGCAATATAGTTTTTGTCCTTTACAAACAACAACTCTATGATTTCCTCAGTAGTTTCACCCTTTCAGCACGGGTTCATACCTGGCCGCGATACAACAGATCATGTGAGGCGTGTCATTTCTTTGATGGACTGGGCAGAGGTGACTAAAACACCTATAGGCGTGACCCTGTTGGATGCCGAAAAGGCATTCGACAGGGTTGCTTGGCCTTATCTGTGGGAGGCGCTACGTCTAAAGGGTGTCGGACCACGTATGCTTCTGCCAATTAAGATGTTGTATTTAGCCCCTAAAGCTTCTATTCGCTAAGCATGTAAAGAATTTCCTATTTTTCGTGGTACTAGACAAGGCTGTCCCACGTCCCCTTTATTATTTGCATTATATATTGATTTTTTTTTGGTTAAACTAACAGAATCAGCTCAGATCAAACCTGTTAGTATAAACATGATGGAGTATAGAGCTCTCACATATGCGGATGACATTGTGATTTTAACTACAGATTTGGTGCCTGTTCTTTCGACAGTAGAAATCTTGGCTAAACAGTTTGGCCATTTTGCGGGATACAAGCTTAATATAAATAAAACTTATTATACGTAGGGGATGATGTCCCAAGGAATACAACCGTGGTCACTGAGTCCACATATCTAGGTGTTAAAATTACATCACCTATTAGTAGGATTCCTGAGATCAACTTCAATCCAGTCTTAGATGGAGTCAAGTCTACATTAGAGCGCGTCAATCACTTGCATCTATCCCTATACGGAAGAGCAAACGTTTTTAAAATGCTGGTTCTCCCTAAATTCCTTTATTTATTTAGATCTGTACCATTAGAATTTCCTTTATCTTGTCCGAAAAAACGTGAAAATGTCTCGTCAAGATTTCTTTGGGGGTACAAACGAAATAGAAGGGCATTCCCAGATCTAAGGGTGGGTGGGGTATACCTTATTTTGTATTTTATTACTGTGTTATGATTCGTCTGGCACTCCAAAGTTATTCCTTTTATCCTCTTTAAATTCGCAAATTTGTTTGTGCTACTTACTCCTTTTGAGTGCCTTGTCTAGGAGCACTGTTACTACGTAAATCAGAAAATGGAGAAAGTGGATATACCACTTGCAAGTGGAGTTGTGCACAATGTTATCCTGACCCTGATGGTCTCATATTTATTTTGGTATCTTTAGTGAAAAAAGTTATTCACTCTTTGTTGGAAATTTCACATCATTTCTTTTTAATTTCATCATGTTTCAAAGTCAATTGAATTACTTCATTCTTTTATGACATGTGAAGTTTTTAACATTTAACTTCTACCCAATGCATTTCGGGTCGAGGTTGACCCTTCCTCGGGGGTCTGTTAGGAAAACAAGGAATTGTATGAGCATTACAGCAATTACAACAAGCTTTTGCAACACTCTGTCTATAACTGTACAGTACATTCATGTCAACAAAAATGTTAAAAATATCTCAGCAAAAGTATCAAGTCAATAACATTATCAAGAGCATTATGCCACATTTAGCCTGAAGTTCGAAAGCATCTGTCATATGTCGACTTTTATCAGAAAACTTCCCAAACCTTCAACACTGAGTGAAAAACTATCAAATCAAATGTGATGCCCGTGAAATTAAGTTTGCCATGCCAAAAGCAAACGTTACAATCTTACTCGCATAAAAATAACCAAGAACGATATTACCGCGATCAAGACACACATTTCGTTCTTACTTACAGTTAAATGCCAGAAGTTACGCGCCGTTTCAGCTTAACCAATCGTAATGCGTGTTGCACAACTAGGTCTAATATTACTGGTGAAAGCCTTCGTGATTGGTTCTTATCGCGATCATGTGATCGCTACACGGTTCTGTACATTTTCTGTTGATCAACTGCGAGTATTAATTTAAACCACAAACATTATATGATATAACGTACAGGTTAAATAAAACGTACAGGTTAAATAAAAACGACTGTTTTTGTACAAACTCGTATTTGCATGAAATTTTTCTAAACTTATTAATGTGTGACATTTTAAATAATAAAGTCAAAAATTCAATATATTATATGCATGTGAAAACCACAACGTGATTTATGTGTCTAAACAATATAAAAAGTTCAACATTTGAGAAATATAGCAGCCATCTTGGCATGGGAACATAGTGCTCTCTTCAGTGTGTTATGAACAGGAATCTAATGAAGCTTTTTTAACTGTTCATAAAAAGCAGGATAACTCTATCCTGTCATTCAGTCCTTGTGGGTGTAGGCTTCCCAATTTATGAATCCAAAAGTATTCCGATCTCAATCTTTGTTTGTGAGTGTCTTGATCGGATCTGGGTTTGATCACCTCCAGTATAGTGAACCGTAATTGAGCTATATTATGACCTGTTTCAGCCCAATGAGTTGCCAATGTAGACTTTGAATTTTTCAAACGGATATTGCTTTTATGTTCCGTAATTCTTATTTTAATCTTGCGCTCTGTCTGGCCAATGTATAATTTGCCGCACGGGCATTTAATGCCACAGATCACTCCTTTGGTATCACAAGTACTTGAATGTAACAAAGGAATATTTTTGCCTGTCATAGGATGTGTGAATATTCTTCCCACAATCACGTTGTTGCAATGCATGCAATTTTCACATCTCTGCATCCCTTTGTGAATTGTTTCAGAAACCTCAGGTGTTCGATTTTTCAATAATTCTTGCATGTTCTTTGACCGATGGTATGCAAAAGTGATCTCTTTGGAAAATAATGAATGTAACTCTGGTTCATCCGTGACCAAGTGCCAATGTTGTCTCATGATGTTAGCAATTTTAGATGATTGTGTAGAGTGTTTTAGGACACATACTGTGAGTTTAGTGTCAGGCTTTTCTTTGGGATGTAACAATGTTTCTCTTTTCATGGTTAATACTTTGTTCTTAGATTCTTCAAGAAAATTTCTGGGATATCCTCGTGTTAGGTACTTTTGGATCTGTTTTTCGAACGTGGTGGCAAGATTCATGGGATCAGATGTAATCCTTTTCTGACGTATAAACTGAGATAATGGTAGATGTTTTTTCAGTGAATAGGGGTGAAAACTAGCAAAGTGAAGACAGCTGTTTCTATCTGTTTCTTTTGTGAACACTCTCGTGTTGATCTCTCCTTGTTCAATATTTATTAGCACATCCAGAAATGGTAGTTCATTCTGATCCATTTGGTATGTGAATTTCAGTCTCTCATGTTTAGAATTCAAATCTTGAATGTTCTCCATAAGTTTTTCTTTTGTGCCACTCCAAATTATGAAGATATCGTCGATATACCTTTTAAATGTAATCAAACTTTGTGTCCAGTTTGTGTTGTTCAAGATGTGGTCATATTCAAATTTTGCCATAAAGGTATTTGCGTAGGATGGTGCCCCCGCAAACCCCATAGATGTACCACTACATTGTCCATAGAATTCTCCTTCCCATTGAAGATAACTGTGTAGTAATGCAAATTGAAGTAGTTCAAGCAAGAACACTTTATCTGATCCAATGATCTCATTTTGAAGTAAACACCATTCTATTGCTTCAATTCCCTCATTATGAGGAATAGACGTGTACAGTGCTGTCACATCAATTGTGCAAAGCCATATTTCCTGGTTGGATGGAATATCAAGTGTCATCAACAAATTCAAAAAGGAAGTGGTATCTTTGATATAAGTGTCCCATTTCTGTACTAATGGTTGTAGGAACCAATCTAGGTATTGACCTAGTGGTTCAGATAATGAGCCACATGCCGACACAATCGGTCTGAATGGAGGTTTTGTTGCATTTTTGTGAATCTTCGGCAACATATAAAATTGAGGCCTCCTTGGATGTTTACAGTTCAAAAATTGGTACGTTTTAATCGATATCCATTTCATCTCTAGAGCTCTGTCCAAAATTATTTTGAGAGTTGCAGCAAATGTGTTGGTTGGATCTTCTTCCAATTTCTGGTATGTGTTGAGGTCTTGAAGGTGAGCACGTACACTGTCTTTATAAAATTCGGTGTCCATTATTACAATTGCTCCCCCTTTATCCGCTTTTTGTATGGTTATTTCCATCATGTCAGTTAAAGATTTTAAAGTTTGCCATTCTTTCCTTGAAAAATTGCTTCTGGTCCCACTAGAATAGTTTATCTTTTTCATTTCGCTCTTTATCACTCTTTCATAGGCATCAATAGTTTTGTGTGAGGTTGGTGCACAAAATGTACTTTTAGTTCTAAATTCTTTAAGGTCACTTTTTGGTCCTTCAGTAGGTTGTATATTATTGAAAAAATTCTTTAAGCGTAAAACTCGAAGAAATTTAAAGACAGATATTTCAGTTTCTTGAGCATTGGATCTGTAGATAGGAACAAAAGTCAAACCTTTATTTAACACGCTGGTTTGTGCCTTAGTCAGTTGTTTTTCAGATATATTTATGACAAGGTTGGTTTCTTTTTCATGGATCTCAACTTCCGTTCTGCTTCTGATTCCTTTGTTTTTTCTTTTTCCCCTCCTGGTTTTGACAGGTCTCCTGTTGTTATGCTCGTAGATGGAGCATTGTTTGCTGCTGGACTTATTTCTAAAAAAGCCGTTTTGTCCGTTGCATCTCTACGTTCCCTTTGTGTTTGTTTATTCATTGGTTTCCTGTGTTGGGTAGTTTCAGAATCAGATACCACACTCTCTTGTGATGAGGTCTTATCCGTAGCTGGTTGTTGCCACTTTCTTTGGTTATACACTTCTGCCCAGTTATAAACTTCTTCCAGCTTATAATCAATGGTATCTCTTCTATATTTTTTAATCTTCCTTTCCTCAATTTCTTTCGCATATTTTTCCAATTTTTTATTAGTGTCCTCTAATAATTCAGATAATCCTTCGTGTTGGTTTAATTCTTGTTTGATGCCATTTAATTCCTCTTCAACTAGTTTTAATTCTTTTGAGAGCTCTTCCACGATCAAAAGGATTAGATCCAAACTGCATTTGTTAAGGATTTGGTACCATCTGTTAAAAAAGCTTTTTGGAAAGGAAGATTAAAAAATATAGAAGAGATACCATTGATTATAAGCTGGAAGAAGTTTATAACTGGGCAGAAGTGTATAACCAAAGAAAGTGGCAACAACCAGCAACGGATAAGACCTCATCACAAGAGAGTGTGGTATCTGATTCTGAAACTACCCAACACAGGAAACCAATGAATAAACAAACACAAAGGGAACGTAGAGATGCAACGGACAAAACGGCTTTTTTAGAAATAAGTCCAGCAGCAAACAATGCTCCATCTACGAGCATAACAACAGGAGACCTGTCAAAACCAGGAGGGGAAAAAGAAAAAACAAAGGAATCAGAAGCAGAACGGAAGTTGAGATCCATGAAAAAGAAACCAACCTTGTCATAAATATATCTGAAAAACAACTGACTAAGGCACAAACCAGCGTGTTAAATAAAGATTTGACTTTTGTTCCTATCTACAGATCCAATGCTCAAGAAACTGAAATATCTGTCTTTAAATTTCTTCGAGTTTTACGCTTAAAGAATTTTTTCAATAATATACAACCTACTGAAGGACCAAAAAGTGACCTTAAAGAATTTAGAACTAAAAGTACATTTTGTGCACCAACCTCACACAAAACTATTGATGCCTATGAAAGAGTGATAAAGAGCGAAATGAAAAAGATAAACTATTCTAGTGGGACCAGAAGCAATTTTTCAAGGAAAGAATGGCAAACTTTAAAATCTTTAACTGACATGATGGAAATAACCATACAAAAAGCGGATAAAGGGGGAGCAATTGTAATAATGGACACCAAATTTTATAAAGACAGTGTACGTGCTCACCTTCAAGACCTCAACACATACCAGAAATTGGAAGAAGATCCAACCAACACATTTGCTGCAACTCTCAAAATAATTTTGGACAGAGCTCTAGAGATGAAATGGATATCGATTAAAACGTACCAATTTTTGAACTGTAAACATCCAAGGAGGCCTCAATTTTATATGTTGCCGAAGATTCACAAAAATGCAACAAAACCTCCATTCAGACCGATTGTGTCGGCATGTGGCTCATTATCTGAACCACTAGGTCAATACCTAGATTGGTTCCTACAACCATTAGTACAGAAATGGGACACATATCAAAGATACCACTTCCTTTTTGAATTTGTTGATGACACTTGATATTCCATCCAACCAGGAAATATGGCTTTGCACAATTGATGTGACAGCACTGTACACGTCTATTCCTCATAATGAGGGAATTGAAGCAATAGAATGGTGTTTACTTCAAAATGAGATCATTGGATCAGATAAAGTGTTCTTGCTTGAACTACTTCAATTTGCATTACTACACAGTTATCTTCAATGGGAAGGAGAATTCTATGGACAATGTAGTGGTACATCTATGGGGTTTGCGGGGGCACCGTCCTACGCGAATACCTTTATGGCAAAATTTGAATATGACCACATCTTGAACAACACAAACTGGACACAAAGTTTGATTACATTTAAAAGGTATATCGACGATATCTTCATAATTTGGAGTGGCACAAAAGAAAAACTTATGGAGAACATTCAAGATTTGAATTCTAAACATGAGAGACTGAAATTCACATACCAAATGGATCAGAATGAACTACCATTTCTGGATGTGCTAATAAATATTGAACAAGGAGAGATCAACACGAGAGTGTTCACAAAAGAAACAGATAGAAACAGATGTCTTCACTTTGCTAGTTTTACCCCTATTCACTGAAAAAACATCTACCATTATCTCAGTTTATACGTCAGAAAAGGATTACATCTGATCCCATGAATCTTGCCACCACGTTCGAAAAACAGATCCAAAAGTACCTAACACGAGGATATCCCAGAAATTTGCTTGAAGAATCTAAGAACAAAGTATTAACCATGAAAAGAGAAACATTGTTACATCCCAAAGAAAAGCCTGACACTAAACTCACAGTATGTGTCCTAAAACACTCTACACAATCATCTAAAATTGCTAACATCATGAGACAACATTGGCACTTGGTCACGGATGAACCAGAGTTACATTCATTATTTTCCAAAGAGATCACTTTTGCATACCATCGGTCAAAGAACATGCAAGAATTATTGAAAAAACGAACACCTGAGGTTTCTGAAACAATTCACAAAGGGATGCAGAGATGTGAAAATTGCATGCATTGCAACAACGTGATTGTGGGAAGAATATTCACACATCCTATGACAGGCAAAAATATTCCTTTGTTACATTCAAGTACTTGTGATACCAAAGGAGTGATCTATGGCATTAAATGCCCGTGCGGCAAATTATACATTGGCCAGACAGAGCGCAAGATTAAAATAAGAATTACGGAACATAAAAGCAATATCCGTTTGAAAAATTCAAAGTCTACATTGGCAACTCATTGGGCTGAAACAGGTCATAATATAGCTCAATTATGGTTCACTATACTGGAGGTGATCAAACCCAGATCCGATCAAGACACTCACAAACAAAGATTGAGATCGGAATACTTTTGGATTCATAAATTGGGAAGCCTACACCCACAAGGACTGAATGACAGGATAGAGTTATCCTGCTTTTTATGAACAGTTAAAAAAGCTTCATTAGATTCCTGTTCATAACACACTGAAGAGAGCACTATGTTCCCATGCCAAGATGGCTGCTATATTTCTCAAATGTTGAACTTTTTATATTGTTTAGACACATAAATCACGTTGTGGTTTTCACATGCATATAATATATTGAATTTTTGACTTTATTATTTAAAATGTCACACATTAATAAGTTTAGAAAAATTTCATGCAAATACGAGTTTGTACAAAAACAGTCGTTTTTATTTAACCTGTATGTTTTACTTAACCTGTACGTTATATCATATAATGTTTGTGGTTTAAATTAATACTCGCAGTTGATCAACAGAAAATGTACAGAACCGTGTAGCGATCACATGATCGCGATAAGAACCAATCACGAAGGCTTTCACCAGTAATATTAGACCTAGTTGTGCAACACGCATTACGATTGGTTAAGCTGAAACGGCGCGTAACTTCTGGCATTTAACTGTAAGTAAGAACGAAATGTGTGTCTTGATCGCGGTAATATCGTTCTTGGTTATTTTTATGCGAGTAAGATTGTAACGTTTGCTTTAGGCATGGCAAACTTAATTTCACGGGCATCACATTTGATTTGATCGTTTTTCACTCAGTGTTGAAGGTTTGGGAAGTTTTCTGATAAAAGTCGACATATGACAGATGCTTTCAAACTTCAGGCTAAATGTGGCATAATGCTCTTGATAATGTT
This sequence comes from Lissotriton helveticus, assembly GCF_964261635.1. NCBI lineage: Eukaryota > Metazoa > Chordata > Amphibia > Caudata > Salamandridae > Lissotriton > Lissotriton helveticus. The sequence continues at coordinate 1,005,286,493 of NC_136071.1, read as the reverse complement.
ATTGACTTGATACTTTTGCTGAGATATTTTTAACATTTTTGTTGACATGAATGTACTGTACAGTTATAGACAGAGTGTTGCAAAAGCTTGTTGTAATTGCTGTAATGCTCCTACAATTCCTTGTTTTCCTAACAGACCCCCGAGGAAGGGTCAACCTTGACCCGAAATGCATTGGGTAGAAGTTAAATGTTAAAAACTTCACATGTCATAAAAGAATGAAGTAATTCAATTGACTTTGAAACATGATGAAATTAAAAAGAAATGATGTGAAATTTCCAACAAAGAGTGAATAACTTTTTTCACTAAAGATACCAAAATAAATATGAGACCATCAGGGTCAGGATAACATTGTGCACAACTCCACTTGCAAGTGGTATTTTATTACTGGGCATCTGTGTTGCAATTTATTTCTCCTTTAATTATTGGGAAAAAATGTAGTCTATTGCAGTATCATACACCCACAGTTTATGAATTCTTTATTGGGGAAAAGGCCAATGGCTGCCTCTTGAAAATATTCCAGCCTAGTTACTATAAAAAAAACAAGTTTAAGGTGCTGATTGCCGCATGTTCTGTGTGGAGACAAATTAGGCGATATATAGGACTTCCTCAAATAAACTGCTACACCCCCTTTGAGGCCGCTGAAATCTTACCCAATATCTTTCGAGATGTAACAACCCGGAAATGGCATCACTTGGGTATAAGTAATCTAGGTGACATGTTTTTTAACCTCCAGCCATTACTTTTTAATGAGCTACAATGTAAATATGGAGTACACAAAAAAGATTTTTTTAAATTTCACTAGATCCGCAGTTACTATATGTGGCTGGGGCAATATGAAACTCGGTTTAAACAATTTCCGCTATTGGAAGGGATGGGAAAAGGGCTCCCCATTGGCTTCTTCTACTCCTGTTTGATTCAGCTACTTCCAGAGGGTCTGGATCGGTGTCAGAAGAGATGGAGAACTAAATTAAACATAGCAACCATTAATCTCTATTCTTCTATTTGTCTGGCCAAAGAGGTGCTGATATCAGGTAAGATGTTGGCCCAACACTACATGGTTTTACATGACTTGTACTATTCCCCCAGGAAAGTTTCTAAATGGAGTACTGGTCCAGGTGCCAGTTGTAGCAGATGCAGCTGTTTTGTGGCTGATGCTCAACATATGTTTTTTTCATGTGGTAAACTCGGTCCCCTACTGATCTCCATACAAAGGTTCTTCATGGAAATACTAGGTCCCCAATATGTATAAACGCTGAGTCGGTGCTGTTTGGGACTGACTCCACATGTCTGACTACACTGAAGGACCGGGCCTCTTTTCTTTTTATTTGTATGTCTGTCTTATGGGGGTGTATCTCCAGAGAGTGGATCTCCCCTGATCCGCCTTTATTTTTGGGGTGGAGAGCTCAGTTATTATCTATGTATAATCTTGAGATCGCAATATATAAAACTAAATTTGGAACCCTATCACCGAATGGATATAATGAAAGGTCTGTTATTGTTTTGATACCTCTGTTCGCTTTTCTTTCCCTTTCAGAAGCAGAATGTTGGACGAAACTGCTTGCACTTTGCTCATGTTTTCTTATTTTTCTTTAATTTATTTGTGTACTTATAGGCTTATTTTGTTGTTTTACATTGTATTGTACTGCTAAAATGGTTCTGTTTTAATCATTTGTGGGGCCTACGCTATGTACTCATGTATATTTTCTGTACTCTATCTGTTCCTTGCATAAAAAATAAAACTTAAAAAAAATAAAAAAAACAAAAACAAAAAAAAAACAATTCAGACATCTTTAGCAGCAAGACTTTCATATTCACATTAAGATGTATATCCTATGAGACTGTGCCATATTTAAATTGTATTCCATATATTCTCAGTCACATCTTTGGATCTCATCTTAGAGTCAGGACTCAATTTGATCCCACAGAGATCGTTCATGCATTCAACTGCCATCAAGTGGTTATCCTCTGTAGTTAGTGACGCAATGACGTTTATACCATGACCTCGTTGTACAATCCAAATAAAGTTAAACCCAGCTCAATGTGCCAGACTTCAATTCCCATTCCACTGGACAATCATAGTGCTATCCTGAGAGCACAACTCTCAAATGTACCTAAATCCAAAGATGTGTCCTTAACAAGGCAACTGAATGCATATGTAATGATTGATATGAGCTTGGCCATATTGGTCTTTAATAGTGGGCATACAAAGAACCCTCCATACCACTTATTGAAATTACATGGACCACAATAATCATGCCCCTGCTAAATGCCTGCTGTGTATGCTTATTAAGAAATTTTAAGATCAAAAAAATGCCTCTATATATAAGAGCTAATTTTAAGCAGTCTTACCACTGGTTAAACTCCTTGTAAATAGCAGTGTTTACTGCCTGTTACAATAACCTGAGTTTTATCAATATTAATGACTAACCTATTTGTTGTACAATAAGTGGTTAAAGCCATCAACAACCTCTGCAAACCTACAAGTTATAAGGGAGTAAAATTTGGTCAGCAATCAATTAAAACAGAGATGCATAGCAAATTGAGTATTTCCTCATAAGACCTTTCCTTAATAAGTCGCGTTCTTGCAATGACCTGAACAGGAACTGAAAAAAAGAAGCTTGAAGGAAAGTTATTTATTCCTCTATATCAGGGACTTCGTGTAGTGGCAGGGAAGTGGAACCTCACCACTTCCCTTTTGTCCTGTTCTCAACAGAGCAAGTGACATAAATAAGTCAGAGTCTTTTAAGCAGTTATCTAACCTTGGATTACTACTTAAAGCAAATGAGGCCCAGTAGGGCTATTGGTAAGTGCTTTGTTTAACGATATAAAAGTAACATTTTGTATTCCACAACTTAATTCCCACAATAACTGTACCTATAGTTTGGCAATGTTTAAGACTATGACGCATGTGTTATACTGCCTTCTAAAAGAAGGATGTTTCTGGCTTAATTCATCTAATGTAGCAAATACACATTGTTCAAGAATTGAAATGACAAGTTTCACTGGGATTCAATATATATATATATATTCACTGAAAAAATCATAGAAATCTTTAAAATTCACTCAAAAAACTATACGTTTTAGGGGTGTTATAGTTAGCTGGACATTTCACTCATACAAAACCATTGAAATTGCTCCTATATAGTTAGTTGTACTAAATATATTTCGCGCACCCGCAATCCACTGCTGATGATGTGACATATTACATCATTCATGACATGGTCAGTGACATCACTGATGACATCTCAAATGACATCACTGATGACATCACTGATGACATCATCCAGTGAATGTGGTTTGCTTCGTTATTTAAATATGCATTATATATATAGCAATTTGCATTGAAGAATGAGTGGATATATAAAAATAAATATTTGGATGGAGGATTTAGTAGCAGTGTAATTGACTGTTTACTTGACCAATTTATAGTGTCTGACTAAATATAGTGGATAGTGACTAAACTGTTTGAATATCTGTATCACTTTGTCAGTTGTTGTGTAAACTGGTTCTCCAGTTGGTTACTAGCTATGTGAAAGTCTGTATTAGTTATTGATTAGTTAACCGAGTATTTGTATGGGAGAGTGAATGTGTGTGTGCTTCGGTGGGGGGGGGGTGTGACTGCCCAAAGATGTGTGAATAGTTGATTCACTAGATATTTGAAGTTAAAACTACATGTTCTAACAGTTGTTTGGGTGAGTGAATATCTTTATGGGTGTGGTGATGAGCAAATATATTTCTCAATGGTACATGACCAACAAACTAGAAAAATAAAAGGCAGTGTATGTGTCAGTTGTTGTATATTAATAAGTATACATAAGACTCAATGATTGTGTGAGTGACTGTATGGATAACTTTATACTTGTAATAATGATTTTATAATTCACTAAGTATGACTTACTATCTAAATGAATAGATGAAGTTGTGTTTGTATAAGTGTGTAGCTAAGTAAATATGTAAGTATGATCCATTGTTTGCATAAGTGAGTAGGATGACTTCATATGTGAATAGGATGTGTGCTGGTGTGTAATGTCGATTTAGGTGTATAAGTATTTTTGATAGTGTTCTATTGTTCATTGACAGCATGTATGAGTGAATCTACAGGTAAGTGATAAGATGTGTGTATACATCTATGAATCACTGAGTGGGTTTTTAGATACTTGTATTGCTGTAACAATGGATTCAAATATGATACTCTGTATTTTACAAAGAGTGATGAAAGATGTTACTAGTGTATGAAAAGGTGTATGTGATTGTCACATGGATGATGACATCAGTGATGTCATCAACGATGTCATTTGAGATGTCATCAGTGATGTCACTGACCATGTCATGAATGATGTAATATGTGACATCATCAGCAGTGGATTGCGGTTGCGGAAAATATAGTTAGTGCAACTAACTATATAGGAGCAATTTCAATGGTTTTGTATGAGTGAAATGTCCAGCTAACTATAACACCCCTAAAACTTATAGCTTTTTGAGTGAATTTTAAAGGTTTTTTAAATGCTAATTCCTAACCATAGAAGGCCTGAAACCTATGGTTGTTTCAGTGAATTTTAAAGGTTTTTTAAATGCTAATTCCTAACTATATAAGGCCCGAAACCTATGTTTTTTTCAGTGAATTTCAAAGGTTTTTTTAATTCTAATTCCTAACTATATAAGACCTGAAAGCCCACCAGGAATCTCCAGTATGCGCCAGGGGACTGCATTGCAGAGAGGTGTAATGAAGCCACGCCCCTTTTTACACCTCTCTGCAACGTGTTTGCATGTTTAAAGAGGGGGAACTAATTCCCCTTGCATACTGGGGGCCCCTGGGGGCCAACTAGCCCACCTTGAACCTCCAGTATGGGCCAGGGGGCTGCATTGCAGAGAGGTGTAAAAAGGGTGTGGCCACACCCTTTTTTACACCTCAATGCAACGCAGCCCCCGTGCATGTTTGAAGAGGGGGAACTAATTCCCCTTGCATACTGGGGGTCCCTTGGGGCCAACTGGCCCACCTGGAACCTCCAGTATGCGCCAGAGGGCTGCATTGCACAGAGGTGTAATGAGGCTATGCCTCTTTTTACACCTCTCTGCAACGCAGGCCACTGGCGCGTTTGCAGAGGGGGGACTAATTCCCCTTGCATACTGGGGGTCCCTGGGTCATATCTGCCCAAACGCCGAAATTCCGAACGATTGAAAATTACTTTTCTTGAGAAACATTTGGATTTGGATTATCATGTCCTATACTTTGGAATTTTTGAAAGACTGACTTAAAGGATGCTATAAATTACTCAAGTCTGCCCGAATTGTGTGGGTAAAATGGATACCTAGTCACTTTGAATAAGAATGTACTTACGTCTCGTCTAACATTTGGAAGAAATATCTAGTTATATGACAACAGGATACCGACATAACTTGAAGGAAATAGGAACGCCCTGAAGAAGTTCTGTTGTACAGAACGAAACGCGTCAGCTGGCTGTGGTACATAAACTTAAGGAAAATAAAAGCATTTGAATATACACCAAGATTCAGCGCTTCAATAAGGACTCTAAGTGATATGATTTGATTGGACTTATTGTGCAAGTGGTGCTGTGCCAAACTTTGGAATATTCTCCACTACTCTCTACTACTTACTCTCTACTACTCCACTACTCTCTACTACTCATTCTCTACTACTCTACTACTCTCTACTTCTCTCTCTACTACTCACTCCCTACTACTCACTATCTACTACTCTCTACTACTCACTCTCTACTACTCTCTACTCTCTACTACTCACTATCTACTACTCTCTACTACTCACCCTCTACTTCTCAATCTCTACTACTCTCTACTACTCACTCTCTACTACTCTCTCTCTACTACTCTACTACTCACTCTCTACTACTCACTTTCTACTACTCACTCTCTACTATCAATCAATCAATCAATGCATTTATATAGCGCACTACTCACCAGGAGGGTCTCAAGGCGCTTGGGGGGGGGGTCCGCTACTGCTCGAACAGCCAGGTCTTGAGCTGCTTCCTGAAGGCGAGGTGGTCTTGGGTCAGGCGGAGGTGGGTCGGGAGGGAGTTCCAGGTCTTGGCAGCCAGGTAGGAGAAGGACCTTCCTCCTGTGGTGGCTCTTCGGATGCGGGGGACGGCGGCGAGGGCGTGGCTGGTCGATCGAAGCTGGCGTGTGGGAGTGTAGAAGTTGAGGCGGCTGTTGAGGTATCTTGGGCCTTGGTTGTGTAGGGCTTTGTGTGCGTGGGTGAGGAGACGGAAGGTGATTCTCTTGTTGACCGGGAGCCAGTGCAGGTCTCTCAGGTGTCCGGAAATGTGGCTGTGTCGGGGGATGTCGAGGATGAGTCTTGCTGAGGCGTTCTGGATCCGCTGGAGTCTCTTCTGGAGTTTGGCAGTGGTTCCGGCGTAGAGGGAGTTGCCGTAGTCCAGCCGGCTGGTGACGAGGGCCTGGGTGACCGTCTTCCTGGTCTCGGTGGGGATCCACCGGAAGATCTTACGTAGCATGCGCAGGATGTTGAAGCACGACGAGGAGACGGCGTTGACTTGTCTGGTCATGGCGAGGGAGGAGTCCAGGATGAAGCCCAGGTTGCGTGCGTGGTCTGTGGGTTTGGGTGCGCTGCCCAGGGCAGTGGGCCACCAGGAGTCATCCCATGCGGAGGGAGAAGAGCCCAGGATGAGGACTTTCGTCTTGTCTGAGTTCAGTTTCAGGCGGCTGTTCATCATCCACTCGGCTACGTCTGTCATCCCTTCGTGTAGGTTGGCTCTGGCGGTGGCGGGGTCGTTGGTGAGGGAGAGGATCAGCTGGGTGTCGTCGGCGTAAGAGATGATGTTGAGGTTGTGTTGGCGTGCGATGGCCGCAAGGGGGCTCATGTAGACGTTGAAGAGGGTGGGGCTGAGACATGATCCTTGTGGTACGCTGCAGATGACTTCGGTGGCCTTGGATCTGAACGGGGGGAGGCGGACTCTCTGTGTCCTTCCGGCGAGGAAGGAGATGATCCATTCTAGTGCCTTTTCTTGGATTCCGACGTTGCTGAGGCGCTGCACTAGGGTGCGGTGGCAGACAGTGTCGAATGCCGCGGAGAGGTCCAGGAGGATGAGGGCCGCAGTTTCCCCGTTGTCGAGCAGGGCTCAGATGTCATCGGTGGCTGCGATGAGGGCGGTCTCGGTGCTGTGGTTGGCCCGGAAGCCAGACTGCGAGAGGTTGAGGGATCCGTTCGTCTCGAGGAAGGCGGCCAGCTGTTTGTTGACGGTCTTCTCGATGACTTTGTCCGGAAACGGGAGGAGCGAGATGGGGCGGTAGTTTTTGAGTTCGGTGGGGTCCGCTGATGGTTTCTTCAGTAGTACGCTGAGTTCGGCGTGCTTCCAGCTCTCCGGGAAGGTAGCGGTGTTGAAGGAGGTGTTGATGATGTCCCGTAGGTGGGGTGCGATGATAGCGTCGGCCTTGTTGAAGACGTGGTGAGGGCAGGGGTCGGTTGGGGATCCGGAGTGGATGGAGTTCATCGTGCGTCAGGTTTCTTCGGTGTTGATCGGGGTCCAGGCGCGGAGGTGGGGGGTGCCGGTGCGGTCGTGGGGTGCGTTGGCTGTGTGATGAAGCTGTTGTGTATGTCTGCGATCTTGTTGTGGAAGTAGGAGGCGAGGGAGTTGCAGAGGTCTTGTGATGGGTTGATGTCGTTGTTTCCGGCATTGGGGTTGGAGAGCTCTTTGACGATGTTGAAGAGTTCCTTGCTGTTGTGTGCTTTGTTGTCCAGTCGTTCCTTGAATGCGGTTTTCTTGGTGGTGTGGATCAGTTGGTGGTGTTTTCGAGTGGCGAGCTTGAGGGTGGTCATGTTGTCTGGTGTTGGGTCTCTGCGCCAGGCTCTCTCGAGGGCTCGGCAGTTCTTCTTAAAGCTTTTGAGTTCGTCGGTGAACCAAGGTGCTTTCTTACTGCCGGGTCTGCTGGGCGGGGTCCTCAGTGGGGCGAGGTCGTCTGCGCAGTTGCTGATCCACTTCGTGAGGTTGTTGGCGGCCTGGCTGGGGTTCGCTGAGCTGGCGGGGGGTCTTGGCTCAGGGATGCGGCGAGCTGGTCGGCTGTGATCTTGTTCCAGCTTCTGCGTGCGACCTGTTGCTGGTGGTGGTGGATCGTGTTCTTTCTGAAGCTGAAGTGGACGCAGCTGTGGTCCGTCCAGTGGAGTCCGGTGGCGTGGCTGAAGGCGATGTCCTTGCTGGATGTGAAGACGGGGTCGAGTGTGTGTCCGGCGTAGTGGGTGGGGGAGGTTACCAGCTGCTTGAGACCGAGGTTGGCGAGGTTGTCCAGCAGGGTGGTGGTGTTGCGGTCATTGTTGTTCTCCAGGTGAAAGTTGAGGTCCCCGAGGAGGATGTAGTCAGCGGAGGGGAGGGCGTGCGGGCTGATGAAGTCGGCGATGTCTTCGCTGAATTGTGTGCGTGGTCCCGGGGGTCTGTAGATGAGGGTGCCTCTGAGGGTGGTCTTGGGGTCGGTGTGTATCTGGAAATGCAGGTGTTCGGCGGTTGTGAGGGCGTCGTCGGTGTTGGTCGTGAGGCGGACGGTGTACTACTCGCTCTCTACTACTCTCTACTACTCACTCTACTACTCACTCTCTACTACTCTCTACTATTCTCTCTCTCTGCTACTCACTCTCTACTACTCACTCTTTACTACTCTCTACTACTCACTCTCTACTGCTCTCCACTACTCACTCTACTACTTACTCTGTACTACTCTCTACTACTCACTCTCTACTACTCAATCTCTACTACTCTCTACTACTCACTCTACTATTCACTCTACTACTCTCTACTACTCACTCTCTGCTACTCTCTCTACTGCTCTCTACTACTCTCTACTACTCACTCTCTACTCTATTACTCACTCTCTTCTCTCTACCTCTCTACCTCTCTCTACTTCTTTCTCTACTAGTCTCTACCTCTCTACCTCTACCTCTCTACCTCTTCCTCTCTACCTCTACCTCTCTACCTCTACACCTCTACCTCTCTACCTCTCTCTACACGCACACATATTTGGTGATGCAGTGCGCGCTCCGAAATTCGTTTTATTTATTTAAATGTTTACTTACCTGTAAAACTCCGTAATCCATACATTACTACCCCCACCCTGCCCCTCCCCCTGCCCACGTCACCGCCCTACAGAAACACCTACTGCCGACCGCTACTGTGTGTGCTTGTGAGGTCAAGCATAGGTTGTGCACTGGGAAGGAGACCCTTCCAATCTAAAATGCTATGCTTTGACAAAATGTAAAACATTTCCAATTGAAATGTGCTATATAGTGGAACACGCATGCAAAGCTGTAAAAATTCTGAGAAAATACAACTTTTCCCCAACATTATGTCTGTCCCACAAAACTGTTTTAAAAGTACTTTCCTTTCTACCAATGTTAGTAAATATGTATTACGTCAGGATCCATGGCTGGTTGCATGGGCACGCCCAAGTATCACCCATAGTACAGTCCTTTCACGCAGCATAGTACAAAGTAGTGCCTAACGCTACGTTACCTTACTTTAGTGCTACTTTCCAAAGCAAAAGAAGGTTTGTGCTGGAAAGTAAATTCCAAAATACTTTGCATCATGTTTTTGATGCAAACCATGCACACATTTCTTCCTCACAAATTCGGGATTTCAATTTTATATAATGGTTGTGGCTGTCTATACTATTTATTAGTACCCAAAGGAACCCATTTTAGCAAACTTCCAATAGTGAAGGTTCGAGGCAAAAAAAACAATAAGGTTTTAAACCTATACCTTGCAATTTGCATGCAGCTCTTCAATGTGGTTCATAGCTTACTATGCTATATTTGAAGGATCGTAACTTTTCAGCTGCAAGTAACAAAAGGATCTTTGTGAAAAAGCAGACATTCACAGAGCTATCTACATAAAATACAAGTCTACGATCGGCATGTTACACATTGTGCTTTGCAGCAGGAACACTAACCCTGTATTCCACTTTTATGTTGAGTCAGAACTGTGACTTGGCAAATCACACATCACTCCATTAAATGCATTAACACCGAGAGTTAACTTGCCTTTATTATTATCCCCAGAAAAATGCTGGGCAGACAAAGATGCCTCTAGCTTTTTTTTGCTCTTCTTACACTCCCTACATGGTGGGAAAGTTCTCACCTTTTTCCGAGCTACAGGCAAAGCATAGGAGTTTTTGCCATCAGTCCCACTTAATGTGTCAGGCTCCTCTTGTCTGCAATAAAGATGAGAGGCCTATCAATACTGCTATGCTTAGCCCAGAGTCCAGCTATCTGCCCTTCCCCATCCCACTTACCTAGAACGAGGATGAGGGAGATATTTCAGTTGTGCTCCACAGAGATAGAGACAGAGAACTCTCCACTCCCATGGTCTTCCAGAGATCCTGACTATTTTCCACCTCCTCCTCTGACAGGTGCTGGCCAACCTGGCCAGCCAATTTTGAGGCAGCAATCAATTGTTCAGTATCTTTTCACCTTGGACCACTGACTCTACTCCCTTTTTTCCCCTCCTATCAATCAGTTGGCTTGTAAAGTGCAACTACTCACCCGTCTCAAGAAACTGAGGTGGGAGGGGGGGGGACAGGCTGCAGATCTGTCTCAAGGCACTGTGATTCAGTCGAAGAGCTAGGCCTTGAGGTCCTTCCTGAATTGTTCCTAGTGTTTTGCCATCCCGCTTTCTACCGCCAAAGCCTATCACCAGTTTTGCAGTAGACAGAGATGATCATTTAGAGACCTATGCTTAATCTGAAGGTAAATCATGAAGCAGAAGCTGGACTGCTTCTGCTGGACCTTCGCTGTTGTTAGTTGGTATATAAGTAACTTTTCTGCATCTACCTTCATTTGGGTTCCCTACACTTGTGGTGAAATCAATATCACCCTTTCTGAGAAATCGCTCAGTATTACCACATACCTATGATTGTGAAAAACGAGCACCAGTCCAGATGCTTACCATTTTTACCACTTCCGATGCAGTCTATATGGTAATGCAAGTTACAAGGTAAAATATATAACAAAAGCAATTAAACAGTAGGAAAATATTTGTCATTGTTATTTGGAAAGACAAAACATAAAAAAGGAGGTGCTAGTCAAGTTCAGCTGCTCGCTGTTCTCCGTTTATCCTTTGTCATATCTCAGTGGTTAAGCTTGTTACCAGGAGGCATAATCCCTTGATTGATTTTATTTCTACGACCAGGCAGATTATGTCCTAGGCTAATACTACACTGCATCCCCACCTTAACATACCCACAATTTACCATCTGAATTTTGGCAGTCCCATCCAAGTGACTTACAACCACCTACTATGGAATGCCATGTACAAGTGAATATAATGCAAAATCAAGATGTGCATGATGAGGTCAAATGTCTTCAAAGCGTTCATCTTAATCCTGTACATAGGTACACTGACAGTAGCTCCTCATACTTGGACTGCGATTTCCAATAATCCACAGGAGATGCCTATATTATTGCAAAGTCACTACACTGTAAGCAATATTTGTCATTTACACCCATTTGAAAAATATTGACCATAGAAGTAGAATGTAGAAAACTTTTCAATTAGCTCTTCTTGTTAGTTACAAAAAGTAGTTTCATTTTTATATGTCACTGTATACTCATATGCCCAACCTGCGTTTAGTGCAGGCTTCGTAAACCGAAGATTATCACTTTTTTGTGTTAATTTTATTAATATTGTATCCACTAGTTTTCTTAGAGGACATATAGTCTTTTATCTGTTGAGTCATGTGCAATTCACACTATCAATGCATATTATAGGCATTGTCATAAGACCATAACAAACCACATTCATCACTGTTACATTTTAGTTCTCACTATTCTCCGTTTTTAAACCAGATGTTTTTTTTAATCACTTTAACAAAACATGCAGTACCGAAATATAATTTCCAATAATGACATTCAACATTTAATAATATTACATACTCCACTTTCGTACAATTCTTACTCATAATATGGTTGTGGGTAATATAGATGTACCGTTTATGTGAAATCTATCTGTATGGGAAACTCTGGCAGTAATTTCTCCTTGCCTTTCATAGACTCCAATAAGCTTCTTCTAATATATGTATATATGTATTTTCACTCCCTGGTCTTATTGTCTTGCCAGATAGTCCATAACATGTCTACCATGCTTCCAACAGTTTATCAAACTTTTTTGGGGACATACCCAAGCATTTTATATACCTTTGCCATACTTTTCTCCTGTTCGATATCATATTATTTCCATCCAAATTTAGGGGTCGATTAAGATGGCGGACGGACCTGCGTCCGTCCGCCACCCCCGAGGTGGAGGGACCGTCCGCAGGGGCAGCGGCGGTCCAACCGTTGGAATTAGGATGTGACAGCCACCCTGGCGGTCACATCTCGTATAGTTAACATTGCGGCGGGTGCTGCTTTTTACACCTAAAAAAAACACAGAAATTCACCAGTTATAGCTATACAACGTGTGCCCCCACTATGGATAGCTTACTCATCAATAACTTCATTGCAAATATTGCAGTGATATGATCGATGAAGACATAGAAGATGTCATGAGTGATGCAATATGTGGGGTATTTAGTAGTGCATGGTGAGGGTGCGAGTTATAGGTACTTAGGACATGAGTCAGAGAAATTTGAGATAACAATTCTCATTAGGACCTGGGAGCCCTTTCACCCAGGGCTCTATGCCTTGTAATGGGGAGGGGGAGAGGGTGGGGTCATGCGGTCCCCCTCCCTGAACCCTATTAGGCCCTAGGGACCCTATCCTCTAGGGTTGTGTTTTTTGAAGTGGAGTGGGGACACGTGGCCCACATCTCCAAGCCTTATTAGTGCCTAGCAATGCCATCTCCCTGGGTTTTTTTGTTAAAGGGGAGGGAGCATGTGACCCCCCCTCCCTGAGTCCCTTTAGGGCACTTTTATATTTTAAAGGGAAAGAGGGCTATTATGGCCCTGGGAACCCAAATCCCCAGGGCAGTACATACATATTAAATAGAGTGGGGGCACAGGGAACCCCTCCCCAAGCCTATTATGGCCCTGGGAACCCCAAACCCCAGGGCCACTACGTCAGTTAATGGGGATGGGGTTCACACACCCCGCCTAAGCCTCTAAAAGGCCCCGGAGACCTCATTTCCCAGGGCCACTACTTAACTTAATGAAGAGGGGGCCGCGCTGCACCCCTCCCCAAGACATGGTCAGCCTCAAGGAGTCCATCCCCTGAGCCAATTTATTTCATGGTGACTGTCCTGTTACCCACCCAGGGCACCCACCATTCTCAACATTGGGGGCAGCAGGGAGAGCCCTAGGGACCCCGCAGCCCCAGAGGGCTCCCTGTGTGCTGCAGGAGTAGCATTGATCCTGCCTGCAGGGAGCAGCTACTTATGCTGATCCTGAGGGGGGGGGGGCAATCTCTTCATCTGTTTCCCTGCCCTCATAATTGTGGGCTGGGAACTGATTACAAGTCTACTCCCAGCTGGCAGGAACATTTTAAAAATTCCTGTGTGCTGGGAGCAGGATTTGTGCTTGCTACCATGTGGCAGGAGATAAAAAAATGCTCCTGTCAATCGGGAGCAAACAAAGGTTAACCTGCCCACTCCCGTGCAGACAGGGAGACCACTATGTCTTGGGTTTTAGATCCCCAGGACACAACTAGTAAACTGGCCCGGGGCATTGGATCCCCAGGGTCATAGTAGGCTCAGGGATAGGTTCCCATGGCCGAAAGAGGCCTAGGAAGGGGGCTGTGTGCCCATCCCCTTACAAATATAGTTGGCCCAGTGTATGGAACACCAGGGCCTAAAACAGACTGGGGAAGGTATCTGCATGCCCTCTTCCACTTAAAAATAACACCGGTCCCTGGGGCCAAAAACGACCTGGGGAGGGGGCCACATGTCCCCTGCCTTATATTTTTGCATTTGTCTGGGGGATGGGGTCCCTAGGGCCTCTCAGAGGCTTAGGGTGGGAGGGCCTGACACCTCCCTCCTCAAATAAAACATTATCCATCACCCCCCACTGGACCCTGGCCCACTCAGGAAAATTTTTCATCAACTAGATGGGGAGCCTGCACTTGTGTTTTTTTAAACCTTTTGCTGCAAATTTGCGGCAATTTTTTTTTTGATAAAAAGGTTTTGGCCCCAGGCCCCTCTTGACCCCACCACCAGGCCAAGGGGGTCAGGGCACCTGTACACTGACCCCTTATGTCTTTTTTGGTTTTTTTTAGGACTTAGGACTGAGTCCAGAGTCCTAAGATGGCTGCCACCACTCCCTTTTTGATGTGGTGGCAGGCAATCAGATCTCAGCAGGAGATTTGTTGGATGAGCGGAGTCTCCCTGTCCCTAGATATACCAGGTTTTTGGATAATATTTACTCAAAAACTGAGTTACATCAAAATACAAAAAGCACCATTACTCGAACAAGCTCTAGCTTTCTGCCAAATTTGGTACAAATCTGTTTGGCAGTTTGGGCTGTAGCAGTGTCTAAAGTTCCTAAGGAGAAATATAATGGGAAAAACACGTTTTGGACCCCTTTATCTCGGCTCCCGCTTAACGGATCACCCTGAAACTTTCCATGCCCAAACTAGTCAAAAAGTAGAATTTTTTCTGGAGAGTTTCATGGAGATTCATCAAATGGGGCTAAAGTTCTAAGCAACACAAAATATGCATTTCCTATGGACACATGGCCCTAACTATGACTACTCAGTGCCGACTGCCATAGCGTAATATATATATATGAATATTGCTTTGCCTCTTCCCCTTGCCCATGATTGGATGGCCTTTTTGCCTATCTCAGTTGTCTGTCCTTATCTGATGGTTTTCCTCCCTATTCTCATGTTTGTCCTGCGTAGGAGCATTTCTGTCTCAGTGTTTTGATGAATTAGGTCATTCAACTGTATTCTTGAGCAGATTTTTATTTTATTTTAAATTCATCACTCCATGGGAGTGCATGTGTTTCCTAATTCTCTCTCCCCTCGTAGTCTGTATCGCAGCCAGAGACGGTTTTGTGGCGAAGACCATTTCAGAAGCCACAAATAAATCCAAAACTTTATTTAACTTAGTCAAAGAACTAGCGGGCTCGCAAACTATTGCCGAACCCCCTCCCTTGAGCGATGTCCAATGTGAAGATTTGGCTTGCTTCTTTTCAAGCAA
This sequence comes from Lissotriton helveticus, assembly GCF_964261635.1. Lineage (NCBI taxonomy): Eukaryota > Metazoa > Chordata > Amphibia > Caudata > Salamandridae > Lissotriton > Lissotriton helveticus. The sequence continues at coordinate 1,005,271,389 of NC_136071.1, read as the reverse complement.
GATTGATACCATCTATTCAGATATTTCCAATCAAAAGCTAGGGCTTGTTGGGAGGAATTCTGACACTAGCTCTGTGGATGTGGACTCGTCTCTTCAGTCTGATCTGTTTTATGAACCACCTACTTCCTGGCCTGAGATGAATGTTCAAGGTCTGCAAGAGATAATAGGGAAACTGAAATCTGAATCCCCAGCTGATCCTCTTCCTACTTCTGTACTCAAATTCCTTGACATTCAGCATCTCTCCGTGATCTGTAAGGCACTTAATCAGTCCTTATTTACGGCCACGGTCCCCTCCATGTGGAAGCATGCCATGGTTTCACCTTTGCTGAAGAAACCAACGGCCGACCCAAAAGTTTTGGCTAACTTCCGTCCCATCTCCCTCCTGCCTGCTTTCTCCAAGGTCCTCGAGAAGCATGTTCACAATCATCTCGCATATTATACAGAAGCCAATGACATATTCCATCCCACGCAGTCAGGTTTCCGCCCTGGTTTTTTGACAGAGACAACACTACTGGGGGTGTTGGAATATTTGCGCCATCTAGTAGATAAAGGGGATTCAACTGCGCTGATTCTTCTTGACCTCAGCGCAGCATTTGACACCCTTTCCCATAACATCCTGCTAAAATCCCTCTTTGCCATTGGTGTTAAGGGCAAGGCCTTGGATTGGATTGCTTCATTCTTGTCCCAAAGAACATTCCAAATCACCTCGAATACTGGATCGTCTAACATCCACCAGTCTCCTTATGGAGTTCCCCAGGGCTCAGTCCTTAATCCCTTGCTCTTTAACCTGTATGTAGCTCCACTCGCGCGGATTGCCGAAGCTGAAGGTTTGACCATGTTCACTTATGCGGATGATTGGCAAATTATTTTCTCTCTTTCTAACACAGAGCAGGACTCCTTGTCTCCATTTTGCAGGCAGGTTTAAGCAAAATTGCACTATGGATGAGGGAAAACCTATTGAAGCTCAATGGTGATAAAACGGAGGTTTTAATTTCTGGCCCTAATCCGGACCTTTGGAGCTCAAGGCACTGGCCTCTAGAAATGGGTTGTCTTCCCATTCCGTCAGACCAAGTGCGAAATTTAGGCATTATCATTGATAATGGCCTAACCATGCAACCTCAAGTTAAGAAGTTAGCAGCCATGTGCTTCACTATTTTAAGGTGGCTTAGAAAAATCATATGGATGCTGCCTGAAGACACGTAAAAGTCTGTAGTCAATGCCCTGATCACCTCGCGGCTCGACTACGGAAATGTTCTTTATTTGGGGTCTTCACAAGCTGTTATGAGACGTCTCCAGCTTGTGCAAAATGCCGCAGCTAGACTGTTGTGCAAGTGTCACAGAAGAGAACGCATGTCAGGGCATCTCAGGGCCTTGCACTGGCTCAGAGTCGAGAACAGAGTAAAGTTTAAGACTCTGAGTTTTATGCACAGAATTAAATTTGGCTCTGCCCCTAGATATCTACAATCTCTGGTACATACTTACCTTCGGCCCGATGCCTGAGATCAGCATCACAGGGCTTGTTCAGCGTGCCCAAAGTCCGTCGAGCCAGGATGGGTGGCAGGTCCTTCTCATTCTTGGGACCTAGGTTGTGGAATTCACTCCCCCTTAAGTTACGTACAGAAACAAATTATGTTCAGTTTCGCAGAGCCATAAAGACTTGGCTGTTCAATCAGTAATATAACCCTGCCTTGCATCCGAGCACTATGACCTGCTCAACGGCTATCTTTTTCTTCAGCGCCGGGAAACCCTTTTTGGGTAGCTGTCGCGCTTTAAAAACTCAAAAAATAAATAAATAGTCTCTTTAATTGACCCTGTCTCTCTGATGCAGTATTCCCTGCTTCACATCACAATGTTTGTGAGAAATGTATTTTAAGTATTATTATTATTATAATTTATTTTTAATGAGAGCCCGGTAGCTGCAAAAGTCGTTTTGTTTTACTTTCCCACTATTGTACTCCTGTTCTAACTGTGGTGCATCATGTTCCGTGAAGTAATTAGTCAGGTTTTTTTCAGCTCAATTATTGCAATTAAATTCATCATGAATTTCTCGTTCTTAATTTGTGTCTTCCTCTGAAGAGCAACACAGAGGAGGCAAAGGACAAAATATGCAAGTCTAGCATCTCTTCCTACATTTTGCTTTCCTGTCAAAATACTGTGACAAGTGGAAAGTGCAGTTTTTACTTTTTGCTTCTGGCTAGTTATTATAATCAAACATCTAAGACAGAAGAGGTGACAGGGTATATTTCGAAGGCGTATTCCAATTGTGCTCAAGAACAAGTAGAAAAGTTACCTAATTTATGCAGAGTTCGAATACTTTTAAAATAACAGCTGTCCACCTACGGTCATAATATGAGAGATGTTCATACAACTAAGTCACAGCAGCTCTTCTCAGCACGTTAGTAACATCAGCAAACCAAATACATTTAGCAAAGCTACTTGTGGTCAAAATTGCACTATTTAAATGTTTTATAACTGGTGTAAATTGTTACTGGGCAGGTTTTCAAGGTCAAGGACATTTCTCCACAAGTACATTGGATTGCACAATCAGTTGTAGAAATTCGTGGTGCAATTAAAATACCATGGCTTGCTTTTTATTGTTATGATTAAGGGCTTCATCTAAATCGAGGTATTGTTTAGTCTGAGACACGTTCAAAATACAGTGTTTTTACTGGGTGATGAAATTAGACCAGGGAATCACCATTAGAGCATGTTGAGTTTTCTTGGGGTGGTGTTACCTTTTATATCCCGGTTTTGTTTTTGCGAATGGGTGGATACTGTACATTTGCAGTCTTGCCACTGGCCTTGCAGGCAAGCCACGTGTCTCCTAAAAATGCCATTTTAAACATCGGGGAAGTGGAATTAAATATATTTGTGTATATCACAAAACCTTTGAACTCCATCATGTGAGCAACTTGAAACTGTCCTAGAAGCATCTCAAAAGCGTTCCGCCTAGTGATGCCAACCTCTATTTATTAATTATCCATTCTGCACTATTCTTCTAATACAGACTTAGACTCACAGCTTGCCTCACCTCATCCGTCACAATGCACTTCATTCACTTGACTCAACCATCTTCACAATGCTGCCACGAGGACCCACAATGTTTAATGCGTTTTCACAACAAGCACTGCTTCGTTTCTCTGGCAGTACATTTTAAATTTGTATTTGATAGTAACTGATGAGGCCCCCATACCCTGTTGAATATTGTTTCCGTAAAAACAAGCACATTGTTAGTTGCCACTTCAATGATCAGTTTCCATTCATCAGATTTTTGTTGCACAATATTTTTGTGTTTTGCATACAGCCTCACACCTCCTCCCTCAGTATATTTGCCATGTTCATCAGTCACAGGACATCTAAACTAACAATTAGCAATAGTATTGCTTCTGCTGGGATGGTACTCCACACCATATTCAAGTTCTTGGAGCTGTGTGACCCATCGTGTGACTAATATATACGGATCCAATTGCTTACGGTTGAGTCTAATTCCTTGCACAGAAAGGACCTAAACCGCCTTGCTTCTCAGACAATCACTAGCTATTCTTCTCTATATTGGAATATCTGGGCTGGGACATTTTACTATAAGCTGTTCATACTAATTAGATGATCACCATCACTGAACCAGTCTTGAAACACAAACTAATGCAATGAGGTTACTATAAAATGGTAGAATGATTTCATGCATGTTCCCAAACAAGTGGCATTTGTGATGGAGGAGACCAGCTCTTCAGTCAAACACTTGGGTACTTTACTGTGGATTCTCATAAAATCCATTCATGATCTTTAAGACTATGAACACCAACAAATGTCAGACATAAATGAAAAACTGTGCCAATAAATCTGCAGTTGCAATGGGTCGTGCCTTGAAGTTCAAGAAATTTGGGGAAATGGTTCAGGGAGATTAACATACCTCCAGGTTAGCATTGTCCACTCTGGGGAGAGGATGTGGCCTAACGGCTAGGGCGGTCGACCTCAATCTGGAGAACCGGGTTTGAGTCTCGGCGACGACATCAACATCTTCTGATTCTGGGCAAACCGCTCAATCTCCCTGTGCCTAACAAAAATGAATGTGTGCTTAAGTAACACAACTGGTGCTCATGTAACGTGCTCTGATACCCGATAACTTCGGGTCAAGTTCACGCTATATAAAACTTCGAAAAAAAAAAGGGTGATACCCTAAAAATGTGTCTACCTCACTGTCAGAGGGTCCTGGTTGCTCCATGTTTGTGGCTGTATACTCAAGAAGGATCAACCTTCATAATCAAGGGCGATATGGATAATGTAGGACTCACAGGCGACCAGTGTGTGCCCCCAAAACGACCTGGCTAGTACACAGTCCACGCGGTGCTGGTCCACTGCAACAAAGGCAGCAGCAAAGGATAAAAACAATAAAAGGTGTGGCTGGGAGGGAGTGTGATAGCCTGGCAGACTTACCACTTACCTTACCTGCACTTGCTTCAGATAGTTCTCCCTTGACCTCTGTTGATAATCACAGCTCCCTGATATACCTCTGTAAAAAAATTGTTGTCCAGGAATTTTCATTTTTGATTTGTGATTTAGGATCTTTAGAGAAGTGATTTAGCTTGGGTTGACATTGCTGATCTTAGTAGACTTTTTCTGGACGACAACTTTAAAAATGGTGGATGTGTTGTATTGATGATTTTGGTGACAAAACGTAGGCTTTGGTGGTAAGTAGTCTTATAGAGACAGAAAATAGCCCCTCAGTGCAATTCTTCTGCCATGTTCCAAAATGGCGGCTAAAATAGTGGAAGAAGAGATATAAATGAAACAAATATTACTATTTTTTAATGCTTTTATGTATGCACCAAACAATGTTTATGATCTGACTATGAAAAATTATAATGTTATCACTCCTGTTTTAGCCACATTTTCATAGTTCACTTAATTTATTTGTTTCAGCAATTGCTCAGGGTACATTTGCAGAATGTTGAACATTTAACAAGAGCATATCGACAAGGACATCTTTTTGTTGCACAGGTTTTTCAAGTATTTGTGTGTGTAAGTTCTGTGGGTAGAGGCTTTCGAAATTTCGTAGGTTTCAGCACACCATCAATATCTTCAGAACCAAATTCTCATGGATCTTTCTCTACGTATGCATGATCCAAAACATTTACACAGCTTCTGATCAATAAAACACTCTTTTAATATGTCCACGCACAGAATATAATGTGAGTAGAAGGTCATTTAGTGGGACTGATCTCTTGAACTCACTGTACCCAAGATTGTCAAAAGTGTGACAGTCAGAACTTGTTTTCCACACACGCACACAGTATTTTTTTGTCTTTAAAGCCACATTCTTCTTCTGTCTCAGTAAATCATTTTAGAAAATACACAGGTTTAGTAGTTAAAGCTCCAAGCTTGCTCATAGTGTCATCTCCCTTAAGAATATGTGCCTTGATAAGAACACTGGGCATCTCTGGGACAAGATTCTTGAACAGAATATGAAGCAGGATTAAGTGCCTTTTCTCACCTGATCCATAACGTCTCCATACCTCTTACAATCCTTGACTTATGAGCAGTGCAACAAATCTAAGTAGCACACTATAACATGCGTCATTTGACAGTATAATGATAGGCAACAACAACCGCTCCTCAGCCAAACCATCCCTGAGAACACTCCACTCCCGATGCAGGAGCGAATTCATTTTAAAGCTCTGTGCATCACCCACAAAAACCTACAGGGAAAAGGTCCCCCCCCATCCTCAATAACCTCATCAAACCTCATAAAGCATCCAGGAGCCTCCGTTCTAATGATTTACATCTGGTCGAGGTACCCAGAATCAAGAGGTCCCGCACCGGAGGTCGTCTCTTCTCCTACAACACCTCTAAACTTTGGAACTCCCTGCCTATCTCCATCCACCAGGAAGTCAACCACCACTCATTCCGCAAATAACTGAAAACATGGCTCTTCCCATAAACCTTCACCTGCCCCTCACCGCACATCCGCAGTGCTGGGATGCCCCCGGGTAGCCATGCGCTATGCAAGAGCATATACAATACAACAATACAATACAATAATGATTCAATTGGAACCATTTTGAGCAGCCAACTGAACATGTGACACAACATGAAGGTCAGCTTCCTCCAATTTGCTGGTAAGTTCTTCTTGAACAATATGGCCTGTACCTTTTGAATATATCTCTGTAGGCACCAACTTCTCATTGACAATCATTCCACTTGCAATAATTGGAAATTCTGTGTTCACTGAAGCATCAGCAATATTTTGGCGAGTTAACATCTCCAAGTTAATCATGTTTGATATAGATGACCAGAATTTATCAAGTTGCAAAGGTATAGGTGTTGAATTGTTGACGCAGGTATGGTCAATTGTTCCACTTCTAGAGATTCATCTGATTCTCTCATGTTCTTTGACAGATAGTTCAGAATAAAAGTCAAAGACAATGTGCAGTTCTTTTTAAGGTGTACACTGATTTTAATATTTGCATGGATGAAATCTTGACCATTTGTAATTGTGACATATAGTTTACAATGATCACGGTTTTCAATAACAATATCTTTTCGAATTGAAGTTCCTCAGGTGAAATTTATTTTTGGAGCTCTTCTATGATGTGTTTCACTGGTTTGGTTGCAACATCTGCATCAAATAATGCATTTGTTGGAAGAAGATCATGTGACAGAATGTTCTTGAAAAATTCAACCCTTTTTTGCTACATCCATCTCTCTATGTGCTTATGGAAGTGGTTTTTTGTATCCTGTTTTATAGTGGTTGATTGGAGGAAACTCTTACTATGGCAATTAAAGTGTAGAAGTTTAGCTTTAGCGATAATATCAAACAGCTTTGTCTCTCTCAATACAAATCTCTCCTGCTTCAGGTCTGCGTATAGTTTTGTTCCATGTTCCAGGACATCTAGTAGACGTGTCTTTATATCGTTATCCACATATTGTTTGGTCACAAAGTTGTGTAGTCGCACAGGCTCATTCATTTTAAAGGGTTTCCTTGCTGCTGCATGAAATGAAGAAGGCTATCAACATGTTTATTAAAATGTTCCCCTCTCTTTCCCACAAGTTCATGGTGAGGAACAGTTTCATGATGGTCCATTAATTTTGAATTTGTCATCTCTCTAAAAATATTGCAAATAGAAAGGACTTCATAGTAAACGAGGTAACATTGAGCAAGCGCCTGGATTCCCTATCGGGTGATTAGCCACGCTGTGTAAATCTTGATTGATTGATTGATTGAGTAAGCAACATATTCAGTTTTACATGTCTGGACTACAATTCCCTTGTAGCTTTTTTGTGATCTCTGAATCGTCTGTTCGAGTTTCATATCTGGAGCCACAGCATTGAACCTTCCCTCTCTGTCTTTCACCACAAAATGTCCTTGGGTAATTTTGTTTGTAGAGTTATGTTTTTTCCACCTCTAGCTTCCTCGTTCTTTCCAAATACCAGGACCCATGTCTCAGGAAATGTCTGCAATCAAATTCGTGACACACAGCAATCAGTAACTCCATAGTCTTCATGTGCAGCTCCCAATCACCTTCCCGATCATCATGTACCAAGTTTTTCACCAGAGCTATCATGAGTAAAACATTTCCCCAGTACTTGCAAAGTTCAACATTTTTCTTCACATTCTTTGACAAACCCCTCAAACTTGATTTTCAGATTTTGAACTGAGTGTACTGAACATTGCCTGGCTTTGCATTATGTCTTTTGAATTAAGTGCACCCTGTACCTTGTTCACTTCGGACATAAGATATGCAAAACCTAATTTGGCATTCTTGTTCCAGAAAGTATTACAACACAATGTTTCCATAGCCTCAAATATGATGAGTATACCTTGTAACAAATTAACATAATGAGTTCCACTCATTACTGCCTGGATAGTTTTGCTTCAAAAGATTTCATCCTCAATAAGTGTGTCGTCTATGCCAGATCCACTGAGATAACTTCCTGCACACCGCAACATAACTTTTGCCATTTGGTAAACGCCTTTCATTGGATAAAGATCATCAAATTTTACTGGATTGCTCATAAAGATGTCAGCTACAATAAAGAAAACACCTTCATCATAGAAATTGGGCAGGATAGACTGGTCTTCAATTAGAGCACGCACATTTTGGACATTATTTTAGTGGTGTGCATACTGATTGTGATTGGAGATGGTATTACTGGTAAAAAACCACCTTCTTCATTGGGACAGTATTGTAGGAGATCAGGGCATGAATTCCAGCCCCCGGAGGAACTGGCTCTTATTCAATCGCCAGTCCTCACCAAATAAGCGATATGATAAATTTTGTTAAATCAGCGTTGTGGACTGCAGCATCAGGTAGAAGAAGAGCCATGTCCTCAGCCTCATTGAAACTTTCTGGTAGACTGGGACGTGTTGATGGCTTGTAGTGCTTTCGCACACATTGGCAAGGCAGTTGGGGGTATAAGTTTGTAGCTTAGTTTATTCATGCTTATAGCTGACAAAGTTTGTTTTCAAGCAGTTACTTCATTTATACAGTCTTAAAAAAAGCACCATGGCGGTATCATGTGCGTTGAATGTTCCAGACAAACAAAAGCTGTCTTCAAAATCAAAATTATCAAGAGCAGCAATTGTAAATCCTTTCCTGGTAAAGTAACTTGGAAGTGGTGTGCTACCGGATTAGCAAGATTTTACATCAAGAGCTGCTGGCAAGTTCCTGCTCCGTACTATGTCATTATAAGTTGCTGATACACCAATTTGATTAATTGAAGTGATTAACTCTCTACTTTTGCACTTGTCATAGATTATTTGAGCACTCATCATACGTACTGGAGTTTTTTTTCGGCCTGAGGTAATTCATAAAACATGAAAGTAAAAGACAGTACCTTTGCACATCATAAGCCTGTCGGTTCATAGGATTATCTTCCACTTCTTCGCTTATATCTTCAAAGCCATCATCAAAGTTGTTGGCTTCTGTTCCGAACTCAAGAACTTTTGTTTGTCACAGTTTTGAGTGGCTGATTTTAAACAATGGTGTCAAAAATGTTAAGACAAGATCAGGCATTCTTGTTGACTCCCATGATTTGCAGAGCTCAGGGGCGTCACAAAATGTGTCTTTAAGTCCAAAATCTAAATCTTTCAGGACATTTCTTAAAATGGTTCCTGCTGATTTTACTGCACCCGGTGATCCGGTGAACTTCAGGAGCCAGATCAGCTGAGAACATTATACATGGTTTATTTCTTTATTAGACTGACAAAAACGAATTCTGTCATTGTGCATTGTGCATTGTTTCAACAATGTTACCTATTATTTCTCTGATTTCATTGTGTGTGAACCCATAGCCAGCACTCAAGAGTGGCTTTAAAACTTCATTTGCTTTTTCAAAGAGTGCAAGCTTAACTATAGGCTGGCGGTTGAGTTGCTGCTGGCAGCTCATTGTACATTCATATTTTCGACTGTATGCACGCATGCAGTTCGGGTAGACTTCCGCTGCAAATACATTCGCCTCGCTGTTTAGATCACCTATTCGGCTGGAAAATTCTTCTTGGAAGAAACGAGATGCAGATAAAAACATTTTTTGCCCTTTGAGACTCACATACTCTGTACTTTGTTCTTTCATCAATCCCTTTCGCCCTTGTCTGGCTAAACCACAGATAACAAATTGAAGATCCTCTGCTTTCTGATCAGTTGTTGGAGGTGGATGAGGGGTAAGCATCGATCTTCTAAGAGGATGGTATAGTTACACTGGCCCCACTCCTCTTATGGTTGCACATTTGGAAAAGGGACTTGGTTGAGTTGAACCAAGCCGTAATTAATGATATTATCAACCTTGAGCAACCAACAGTATTCCCTGGCTTGCATATGACATCACCTACTGAGTGTATGTTCTTTCCTAAGAATAAGCTAATGAGGCCTTTGTTAACAAATTTGAGGCTGAAAGATGGCGAAGGAATCAAAGCAAAATCATGGTTATACATTACCACACGTTGCCTAGAGAACGCACGGGTCACAATTCATATCTCTCTTTCGTGACCAAATACCCACCGATATCTATTAACAAGGATGAGGTTAAACCTTATTCCCCTCTTGGCAGGCTACCCAGCATCTGTACATTCACCTAGCACCTTAACACCGTGTCCCTGTGATGACCTGTCTACCCAATCAATGCCACACATTGTATTCTTGTTTGGCTTCTATGAGATGGAAAGGAGAACAGTATATCTTTCCTCTGTTAAGTAAACTGAGCCAACACTCCTATTCCCTAGCTCTTTTAGTTGTTTTCTCTTTGGAAACACCCTACATTTGTTTTACATTAGCAAACCTTTTATATTCACTCTCCGGACTAGGAGAAGATCTACATATAGGGGTGGTGTTTTACGTGATTATTTTTATCAGCCGTCATTAATTGTTAATACTGTTTTTTATTAAGTTGCTGCTAGTAAGGTAACACGTTAAATTGAATCTATGCGATGGTGATATAATCACAATTTAATTAGTGTGAATATTCCTCTTATGCTCCATAGCTGCTATTTTTATAAATGTGGATGTACTTAAATTATGTTATTTTTAATTGGGAAATGTACAAAATCGAATTTTACTGTTTTAAAATATATTTAGATCAATTTGTATTATGATACTTATTTGTACTTTTATGCATTTCGTAAATGCAAATAAAGTTATTTTGATTGATTGATTGAAATGGTGCAGCAGGTCCAGTGGCACTGGGTTCGAAAGATCTAGGGATCCCACTATACACAGACTATTGCCAAATTTCACTACTAAATCAACAGTCACAAGTGAAGCTATTTAGCAGACACTAGTCATGATTACAATGGTGCAGCAGGAATGTTGACACCAGAATCAAAAGCTCTAGACACACCACTAAACACCTAATATTGCTATATTTACCTCTAATCAGCCAGTCACAAGTGCAGTTACCTTGCAGACAATAGGGTCATCATTTAAATGGTGTAGCATTGCAGTAGCACCAGGCCCAAAGGTTGTCATAACTCCTCTAAACATCAAATATTGCTATATTTTACTAATAAATAGGCAGTCACAAATTAGGTTATCTTGCAGGCACTAGAGTCATGATTTGAATGGTGCAGCAGGTGTGGTGGCACCGGGCCCAAAATGTCAGAATCCCTCTAAACACCAAATATTGCTATATTTAACTACTAAACAGGAAGGCACAAGTGCAGTTATCTTTCACGTTCTACGGTCATGACTTCAATGGTGCAGCTGGTGCAGTTAGAAGTGAGCCCAAAGCTCAAGGAACCCCTCTAAACACAAAATATTGCTATATTTTTGTACTAACCAGGCAGCCACAAGTACAGTTATCTTGCAGGCAATGGGGTTATGTTTTGAATGGTGCAGCAGGTGCAGTGGCACCAGGCCCAAAGGTGTTAAACACCTAATATTGCTATATTTGACTACCAAATATGCAGTCACAATTGCAGATACCTTGCAGGCATTAGGGTCATGATCAAAATGGAGCAGCAGGTGCAGTAGCACCAAGACTGATCATAACAAATGCCTTGAAAAAAATACAGCATTCGTAACAACATATAAACTTCAAAGTATATAGCACAATATTTGAAACTGTCACAGTGTACTGTTTAAATAAGTAAAGATTGTAAACCAGATTGTAAACCATAAGTAACACAAGACCAATGACAATGCAAGAGTAAATATTTACTATGTGCTCATTATTGTTTCAAAGTTTATGTTCATCTTTACATTTCTTTGCAATAATGAAAAAAATGTGCAGTGCAAAATCACAAAAAATGTGTTACTTTCACGTATATTGCATAACTGCTCAAATGCTTGTTCGAATCATTTTTAAGTTAATTTTCATTTGTTTATCTTAACAGTGGACAATAACCAAACGACACATTTCAACTTGTATTCGCAATCTTGTTTTTTTGGATTTGCAAAAACAGCACTTGCGCTTGTATCGTTTTTCATCCACCATTTACCTATTCTCCTGATAGTTGCACCACTTTCAAGCCTACTTATCAGGTACATGGTTTTATTTTTCTCTGTCCTCCACCATTAACATAAACTCCCCACTTTATAATACCACTAGTAGCAGCACAATATATATGGCCTTTTGTACATAAATAAGTCATAAAACTTTAACAGACTTTCTGTAACTTACATTGTATATCTACTCAGCAAGCTACAAATTACAACAACAATTATTATTAATCACATAGGCGAAACCTAATGCATTTATTAATGTGGTGCAGGTAGTGCCGTTATCTCTAGACATGTGTTTCTGCGTTTTAGCCCTTCATTAATAGAGATCAGAAGTAGTAGAGAGCAAAGAAAATTCATCCAAAGGTCAAAGTAATACTCCACAGGCACACATGTGCATCCCAGGTGAGCTTGTCAGCTTGTTGGCTCAAGAGAGCCTTTTAAACACAAGGGAAGAGGAAGCACACTGCCTCTCATCCCAGCACAGTCACCCCCATTGAATTCTGATAAATGCAGTATGCTTACTTCAAAGTTGCTGTCGATTTTCACCAAACTTGGTGCAGGTAGCGCTGTTATCTCTAGACAAATGTTTCTGGGTTTAAACCCTACAAAAATAAAGCCAAACTGAATTCGAAACATAGAGTACAATCTATTAAACAAAATTACACCATAGTAACAAAAATCCAAAAAGGAGCATCAGAGTTTTAAGTAGAAAAAGCACCAAAAAGCAGAAAGCGCCAATGACAGTATAAGGAAGTGGTAGGCCTGAACCTAGGTGAGATTTGAGGCTGACCATAATGGATCCCTGAGTGGATACATCAATTGGATTGTTCCCGGTGAACAGTCTGGAAGTAAAAAGTTTGACAATATTTCTTACTCCTACTTCAGAAAGGGAGTTTGTGACTTTTTTGAAGAAAGTTTAGAAATGTCTTCTGAGTCCAATGCAGAAAAGGACTTTGCTACTTTTTGAGAAGAAACATCTACAAGAGTGGGCCGCTGTGGAAATTGTAGCCACTGCATGGAACCAAAGGCTAGGTACTTGAAGCAGTTTGGTCTTTCTGGAGCTTAGGAGATTTCTCTGTGAAGTTCAAACACAATTGTTTTGGAACTGGGGGGACCTTTGAGCAGAATGTATCTGAAATCCAATCTGATGCTGTGAAACTGCTGGTGGGATACTTTTTCTGGCATGTTCCACTGTAGCTCTGAAGGAAACATTTTCAAAAGTTTCCAAACTTTTTTCTAGTGGCCAAACACTCACAAGCATACATTTCTACGGCATTAGGAAATTATGGGACCTTAGAGACCCAAAGGATGTCAGCTAGAGGCCAGCAGCAAAGTTCAGTCCAGGTCCAGTGCCACTGGTCAGCTTGGCACTTTAGGGAAAATATATTTTGCAGTCTGTTGTACTCCTGTAGGCACACTGGAGGTCAGCCAAGTGGACCTAATGCGTGACACCATCTATTGGGGGGGGGGGGGACTCCTGGGTATGACCTAGTCTATGGTGTAAATGTTCCCTGGGCAACCCTAGTCATCTTTTCAGCAGTTCCTGTTTGCCCTGCTGCAAGCAATCCTAGAGCGACCCTCACTATCAGAATCCAAGATGGTGAAACCCTTCTTCCCTTGTCCAGAGCCTATATGCTCACCCAAAGGGGTGGCCAGGGTGACAAGCAGTCCCCTCCTCTGTATCACTCATAACCAGTTTTAGGGGTAGCTTCCCCCCAGTAGGTTTGGTGGCTGCCAGACTGGAGGGACAAAGGCTGGTCTCTTTCAAGTTGTTCCCTCAAATGTACTTGTTAGAGGGCAGTCCTCTTTGAAGTTAATTAAGTTCCTGGGTCCACTCCAACTTGTCTTCTTGCCAGAGCAAGAGAACCCCCTGCCCATTCCTGGTCATCGCCCCTTTTCTAGGAGCAGCTTTCACACCTCTTTCACAGCACATTCAAGTCCAGTAGAAGCTGGGCAGTGGCTTGGGAGCTAATTCAATCTAGCCCCTAGCATCTTCAAGCAGGGTAAAGGTAAAATTCTAAAAGTTACATTTCCATTCTATTGATTAAAAATGAAATTTCACCATTAGATTGGATCTATTAAATACATAAATACGTTTATGAATGAAGTCTGTAGCTGGCACAAGTCAAATGTTACAGTTGAAAGTGTATAATGTATTATTTGATTTCTCCTATGTGTCAGCTACAGAGTCAGACTTACCAATTACAAAGTCATTTTGGGACTAGTCACTGGAGAACCTGCCATTTCTAATGTCACATATATCATGTTTTTAAATATTATGCACCCTCCTTTTTGGGGAACAAGGTGTGCATAGTGTGCTTAACGGTGACTTATCTAATATTTAAAATGAGGTTTTCTGACCTGTCAATAGGGTGATTTTAACAGGTCTGTGCAGCAGGGTTCAAGTTGCTGCTGGCATGCTACACAGGATAGGCCTGCTGCTACGTTTTCACTGCCGCTGTAGGTAATGGCAGAATAGGTGCTGCACTTCACAGGTGGCATTTAACTTTCCATGACAGGGAACCTATTTCTGTACCAAGTAACAACAGACAGCAACATGGCTCAGATACTCCTTGATAGGGAGCAATGCTGGGTTTACCATCTGAAGACACTGATAAATGCTATAAATGACAATATACTTTGGTGACTGGTTGCCAAATAGGAATGGCCAGCTGAGTACTCTTGAGCTCCATGTGATGGATGGATGCTAACTATATATTGTAGCACATACACCTCTGTATTAATGCAGCCCTTTCTACCTTCTACAGGGTCTCATGAGGTCTCTCGCCCCTGCTAGCCCCATTCCACAGGACCCCAGGATGAGATCACTATTTGGAGGCTATGTAATATAACTATTTACAGTTCCAGATTATTGTTTAGGTACCCAAATAATTCTGTGTTTATGTCAAAAATAGAGAAGAAGATTGAGATATTATTTATTCTGAACTTATTTAGCATAAAAAATATGCAGGTTTGGTCAAATGGCAAAATTAATCCCCAATGCAGTGAGAAGGACAGCATTATTACCAATGACTTCAATTCGCAGGAGCCTTTGCCAGGCGCTTGGTTACATCACCATACACCCCATACACCACACCACACAAGATTAGATTGGGGCATGATCAATGCTGGCCCCTTTCCATGTGTATAATTCCAATCTGGGTATTGGAATACCCAGGGAACATTCTCAGCCAGCACGTACGCCACGCAGCTATCAACATGTACAATTCCCAGCCGCCCCCCTGAGCGCACACTGACATCATTTAGGCGCCACATTACTGCGCCTCTAAGCACTCTGAAATAGCAGATGCAACCTGCTCCAATGATCATCGGGATCATAACTAATGCACAAGTAGGTTGGCAAACAGGGAGAGACCTTTGATGAAGTAAGTGGTGCATTCAAGATTTAATATCTATGTTTAGCTCCCTATATTACCCTGCCCAGATTTAAGGCATTGATAGAATCTTTTCTACCGTGTATGACTACAGGCTCTCCTCGTTATCTCCTCCATAATGTTTGAAAATCCCATAGTGAGGGTAAGGAAACGTGTGGACTGAACTACATGATTTTTAAGTACATACACTACTAATCACTAATGGGAGTGATTTGCAATGAGAAACCACCGGAGTACTATGGTTGCAGTGTGGTCACAAACGCTTGCAGTGTACACTGATTTGGCACAGCATGTCTATATGAGGAGATGAGTGCGTCTCCTGTTTTTGTGTTTTGCATGTCCCTTTTGTCATTTTTATTATTTCTTGTCTCAATGTCTTGATTTTAATTTCAAATATATGTTTTATGTAACAGGACCTCATGAATACTAATTCATAAGTGAAACTTCGCTCCCTAACGGCAGAGTATCCTTATTGGTATTGTGGGTATGTATGTATGCTGGTGATGTTTGTAAGTATGTATGTAGAGTCTCATTCTAGGTAAAGTAGGGTTCTGGTCCTGATGAAAGCCCCAGGCCCTTGTTGGGCCACAATGAGGGCTGAAACATGTTGACACAGTTAGATGTGAGAACCAGTAAAGTTTCTAACACATCCTATATCCCTCTTTTATAACCTTCTCTTCACCACCCGCCTAATACAGAGAAATGTCCTTAGGGTAGGTGAGTGAGATTTTTATTTCCTATCTGGGTCCTTCACAGTTTCTTCCCTGCAATTACCCTCGACACAGCCGAGGGCCACCCGCCATTAGAGGATTCTTTGTTGAGCGGGGGATGACCGATGATGAAGCATGACTCCCAGGGAGGTGTGTGGGGTCATCTCATATATATTTTTATCAATGCCCCAGGGTCCTGTATCTTGACATCAGGTGCACAGTGTTTCCCCAAGTAAAGAGGCAGCATCTTATAGCAGGGACACTGAGGAAATTCACTTAGCCCCATACTGGACTCGTTTGCTTGTTGTGATAGTGCTGTTTTCCAGAGCCAAATGTTCTTTTATGTTAGGGGAAGTAGGCAATATGTGAAAGAATTTAAATACTTCTCATTAATATAGCCATACAGGTAATTAATATTCTGAGCCAAGCTTCCCCTCTTATTGAAAGCAGAAAATGACAGTGTTAGAATAACCCCGGGGCAAATGACTCTGCATTCTTAAGTGATACACTTGATTTAATGTTTATGCAAAAAGGACTTTTTACAGAAAGTGATTATCACCTGGCTGTAAATCCACAATTCTTTTTAGTAACACTGCATACAAAACATTTTCCATTTAAATTGGTCTACTTAAAACAGGAGTTACAATCAACAGCAATGTGATTACTGACAGCAGATTGCTGACAAGGCCTGTGGACCTCTTCCAGTTCATGCTAATATGTTTTTCGAGTGAAAAGTTGACGTGCCTGTGTGTTTTTGTAGTCATCACAGAGTATGAGGTTGAATATTAATGCTTTTCTGCAGACTGGATGCATATAGGGACAATTTTAGCACATTTAATTCATTGAAATTGGCCTGCAAACTTTACATCCTGTCTCCTCACATTCGACTTAATGAATTGTTTTTGTAAAGATGATGTACACTTATTTGTCAATCAACCGACAAGAATTCATGGCGGAATTAGAAATGATAATATCCGAACAAACAAATAATTGTACATTTTCTGGCATTACTCTATCTCTCCAAATCAAATAAAGGCACTGCATACCTGAATGAGGTGAAATAGTTGTATATACTTGCATATTGTATGCCTTACAAGGTGCAGACTGGTAACGCCACTGCTCCCTGACATTCTGTAGAGGAAGTGACCCAAATTGTGGTTAATGACTTAAAGGGTAGTGAACTACCCGCTTTAGCAGCTGCAGAGTGGGCAGGTGGGTTCTTGCCAACCAACGACGTTCTCACACAGGAAAAGAGGAAGTGAAAGAAAGGCAGTAGCAAGAAAAGATGGAGATAAGTAAATAAGGAACAGGGAATGGAACGAAGAAAAAATGTGTGAGGGAAAAGCAAGACAGAAGAAAAGAAAGAAATCCTAAAATGGAAGGTTGGGATAACATGTTCCACTATCATGTTGTGCCCATTCTCTCAATACCTTTTGTGAGATTGTTCGAAATAGGGCCGTTTTATTACGGGAGTGGTGTGGTGCATTGGCCAGAGTGACTGACTCCAGAGTAGATGACTGCAGCATGATGCTCAGGGTTCAATCCCTGGCAGCTGCTCAACTCAGCATCATGTGACCCAGGCAATAACTCACTCAATCTCCCCGACAAGCGCCTGGATAACCTTAGGGGTGATAAGTCACGCTATAGAAATCTGGAATTATCATTATTACTTGTCTAGCTACTCCGTTGGGTAATGTCATGCCTTGTAGTACTTCCTCGGTCTGGACCAGATCCACAAGCTTTTTTCCACAATTGTTCTGTCTCCAAACTAAGGGCCTCATTTATGAGAAATGACGCATCGCTGCGTGAAAGCAGCGATGCGTCACTTCTCAGTGCGCACTCCTTGCGACATTCCTGATGTGCCATATTTAATGTATGACGCATCATGTCGCAAGGAGTTACAGATACGTCAGTATTTCTGACGTATCTGTAAGTGCAAAAGTGACGCTTTGCTGGAGTGTGTCACAAAAGTGACGCAACTCCAGCAATGCGTCCTTTCACATGGGGCAATCCCCATGTGAAAGGGCCTGCGTCAATCTTACGCCTGCTGTGAAGCAGGCGCAAGATTTTGACGCAACGGTGTCCTAAAAGTGACGCAGTGAAATCTCATAGATTTCACTGCGTCACTATTACGACCCTTCCTTGCGTCAATACGCCCCCCTTGCATACATTATACCTGGCGCATGTATAATGTGGCGCAGGGGGTTTACAAAGTGACGCATCTACCTAGATGCGTCACTTTGTAAATATGGTGCAACAAGGCACATTTTCTACGCTGCTGGTGCGTCACAAAAAGTGACGCACCGGCGGCGTAAAATTGACGCAAGGGCTCATAAATGAGGCCCTAAGAATGCAAAAATCCATCTAGAAGGAACGATCGTGATTCTCAATGCTCCCCATGAATATTGTGTCTTGCTCGTGTCTTAGATGTTTTACACCTAAATGATTAGACCCGATACACATAGCATTTTCTGTGAGTAGTTTCAAGGAGTAAGAGTTTCTTACTACTGGAATCCATGAAAAAGCATTTCTTACTCCTGATAATAATTCATGAGTGAGTTACATCTAAGCCTGAAGTAAGAAAAAAACATATTCATTAATAAAAAAAAATCTGACTGGCGCATGGATGTTCAGCTATAGTCACACCTAAGATTAGTGTGCAAAAAACATACTCATAGAAAAAGCTTTGTGAATCAGGCCCGACAACTCTTAGAAAAAGCCTAGAGAATCGGGACCACTGGGATAATGGCCCTCCCACCAAACCCTTTTTTACTCGATATTCTCATCCTCTATCCAATTTTGAAGCCCAGTTTAATAGTGGCATTACATATAACTACATTTCAGAGTGATGTGGGAAGGCGTGCGCTATCAGAGCCTATTTCCTAAAATTCAACATTGATACACAAATGCCACCCCTTCCTTCTTCTCCTGATCAAACCCAAATGTATTTAGTACCCTTGATTGGGAACAAGGTAAGTAATGTGACTCAAAACACAATTAGCCATCTTTCTCCTTTGGGTACCCTCACTACTTTGCCCTACAATATCTCCATCTCGGCCCTCTGCAACAGAGCTATGTAGATAAAAGGTGGCTAACGTACCTTATATGTGGAATACTCCCACGAGCTCCTGCACACAGCTCAACTCGGGAGCAGCACATTGTCTCCTCGCTGAATACTAACTTTTTGGATCGCTAAAGCAACCATGTACTGGTTTAGATTGCTTTACAATAACATGCCCACTGTGTTTAAAATAATGTGCTGAAATGTTCTTTTCATCTAAAAGTAACTGCTGTTACTAGGGAGTGCCCTGTATGTATTAATCTGACTGCCCTGTTTATTTTGTGGGAATCACCGTTTCCTACAAGGATATTGAAGCTTCCTCCCCAGCCTGTGCACCTGCCAATGACTACGCCACACACAGAGCTTTATAAATGTGCGAGTAACTGCAAACTCAACATTCTAAAACAAGCCTTCATTGCATTCCATTTCATTTGTCTTTATTTCGAATAAAATTCATAAAAGACGACATACATTACATAAGATTTTTAAAAAACGACTTCAACATGCCCACCAATTGTATATAAAAAAAGTTTAACAGTAGTCATCATACAATCATTTCCTAACAATTAATTTAAAAGGGTTTTCAATTTCATTGAACGAATCAGCCACGCCCACCCCAAAAATTTGGCTACGCCAATCACAGACATTTCAGTTCGTATACCACGTAATTTCAGCAGGGCATCACGATGTCCCCCACATTTCAAGGTTACACATATAGGTTTCAGCCATTTCAATCGAGGGGATCGATATGCTGGGCATGCAAAAAACAGATGGCCAATGCTTTCTACCTGGTCGGGACAAAAAAAACATTTATTGCTTACATTCTTCGCCCACTTCGTAGTAAAGGAGTTGATGGGCAATGTACCTACCCGGAACTGGTGATACAGTTTGCGGTCTAGGGTTTTGCAAATCAAATCCCAATAGGGCTCAAGGGACGGTGTTACCTTATGTGTTAAAAAGAGTCCCGTTAGACTATTGTCCGACGAATGAGTGACCAGCGTAGATTTTTTTGTAGCCCAGAAAAGATCCTTAAACTCTTGTTTCGATGGAAACCTAGAGCATTCAGGATATGTCCACAGTTCAGAGAGGCCCATTGAATGCAATATTTGTTTCACCTCTCGGAGCCATGGAATTCTATGAGCACCCCACAATGATTTAACCTCATCCAACTCATGGGAAAGAGGCTAAGCTCTGGAGTCGTCCAAAGGCGACGCCAGAGTGCCATGAGACGAAACTGCGCCATCTCGTCCAGAGGTCTACAACCTAGGTCTAGGAGCAATGGTTTTATTGGTGAGGATTGTGGAAGCCCAACCAGGTTCCGTAGAAACCTATTCTGTGCTATGGTCAATGCTGACAAGTCCTTATAACCCCAGATGTCAGCTCCATACAGGGTAGCAGCATTAGCCTTGGCCTCATACATTTTTAACGCTGGTATAATGCGTTTGGTCAGGGATTTTTTTTGTTCCTGCAATAGGCATCCCGTAAGGCGAACAAATTTAAGTTTTAGAGCCTCCAACTGTGGGTTCCAACTAAGTTGATGATCAAGAGTCACCCCCAAATATGTCATGACCTTGACTTGTTCAATTGGGTGGAGAAGTGTGGCTCACTGGTTAGAGGAGGCAGACCCAGACGCTGAGATCAGACCCGGGACCAGGGTTCAATTCCCGACGCGGCAGGTTCTTGAGCCCAAAAATGTCCACGGACTCGGTAATTCTCGCTTCGGTGCCTACTCGAATCACAGGTTCACACTCTGCAACTCTGGGCAATAGCTTGCTTAATCTCCACTACGGCTCCCCCGCAGCGGGAGGCCTGGCTTTCACCTTGGGGATACCCAGTAGGGGCTATCTCACAGGGAAAAACCAGGACGGGTTCCCAATGCAAAGCACTTTGAGACCTGGCGGTGATATTGCGCTATATAAAAACCTATCCATCCAATTGGGTCATCGTTCAGAGTAACCGAACTTTTGATTGGTTTATTTTTGTTGAAAACCATAAATTTGGTTTTATCAACATTGATCTGCAGATCATTATTCTTACAAAACTCAGCAAATCTATTCAGGGCTGTCTGTAAACCACTCCGGGTTTTAGAAAGGAGCAGGGTGTCATCGGCGAATATCAACATCGGATATTTTAATCCGCCCAGGGTGGGTGCATCTGTTTGCGTGTTAGTAAAGAATGCAACAACCTGGTTGATAAAAAGGAGAAACAGAGTGGGGGCCAACACGCAGCCCTGGCGCACCCCTCGTTGGACAGGAAAGCCGCTGATCACCTGGCCCTGTCTCCCCCATCTTACCTGGGCGAAATTATCCTCGTGTAAGCGCCTGACTAGTTCCAAGAGTTCTAAGGGGAAACCCATAAGTCTGAGGGCTTCCCATAGTTTTGCCCTAGGAACTAAGTCGAAAGCCGACCTAAGATCGACGAATGCGGCATAGATAACCCCACCGCCCAAGAAAACCACCTTCCAATAGAGCATGGTAAGTCGGAACACCTGATCTAAGGTGCTAGTGCCTGATCTAAACCCTGCCTGCATGGGGGAGAGTATGTTGTTCTGCTCAATCCACCCCTGAATTCTTGCTAAGGCCATTCTTGATACGATTTTTTGAATAGAGTCGATCAGGCTTATGGGGCGATAGTTATTAGGTATTGATCGATCCCCTTTCTTAAATACTGGAAGTATCTCAGCACCTTTCCAGGAATGGGGTATCCTAGCCCCTGCTGCGATAGAGTTTGCTAGTATTGTGATGTATGGAACCCATAAATCAAAATTCGATTTAAAAAGGTCCGCAGGTATGGCATCTAAACCTGGGGCTTTGCCAGACTGAACAGAACCTAGGGCGAGTACCGTATCTGAAGAGGAAAATGTAAGCCTATCCCCATGAAATATTGGCATTATCCCCACTGCGGGCTCGGATGCCAGTTCCTGTTCGGCGTTTATATCTTTAAATTGGGCAGAGAAAAATTCCACCCAATCCAGAGCGGAAACATGGTTTACTGGTATTTGGGAGTCCGAGTCCCTGCCCCATCTAACTATTTCCCAAAATGTTACTTGATTAGATGACTCACAGGCTTTAAGGAGATCTAACCAGTAGGAATCGTCCCAGTCCCTCTTAGCTGCCCAAAGGGTGTGTTTGTAAAACTGCCTAGCTTCCCTGATATCAAAAGTTATCCTGGTTTTAACAGCTGCTATCAGTTTGCTGTGAGCTTCTCTACAGTTCTTATTATACCATCTTTTATGTGGTTTGTCTTTCTTATTTTTTTTAGATGGCCTAGTAAGAAGATTTTTAAGTGCCGCAAAACACTTCTCATGGAGATCGATGGTAGGGGAATCGGCTCCACCAAGTGGGGATAAAACAGTCATCCTGCTCCTTGTGTCTAGGACCAACTCCTCAATTTTACAAATAAGCTCTGCGTCAGCAATGACCCTGGTCCATTTGACCCGTCTTTTGTTATCACACAGAACTAAATCAGGCGTTACACAGGCTGTTTCTATTTGAAGGCCACCCAGTCCGGGAACCCTGAGCCCCAAAGACAGGGGGTTATGATCACTCTCTGGCCTGGTCTCTACTACCATATCCATCACATGTGACCAGGATTCAATATTGACCAACATATAGTCAATAAGACTTGCACTGGTCCCATTATCAAAGGTAGATTTCCCTAGCTTGTCCGACGGGGTGCGGCCATTCACTGCCCGAAGCCCCCACACCAGGCAAAGACCCAACCAGTGGAGGGCAGCCTCAGTGCCCTTGACACCCTTACTTATAGCTAGTGGGGGAATATTCCAGACAGTATCTTCATCAGTCCCCACATCTTCAGCCAAACTAAGGATGGGTTCAAATGAGCAATTCAGATCACCTGCCACTACGACAAGATGATCACCTTTGTGCTTATTCAGGAGATGTTCAAGATCATTAAGGATTGGTTGCTTCCTCCCACCCTGGCAACCTCGGGCGTAGATATTAATTAGGATGATGTCCTTGCAGTTATCCTTACTCAGGGTAATACAGAGGAGGTCAGCACTCTCCACCAAGATTTCCTTAACACGGAAACCCAGGGAGTTTCTGATCCATACAGTGGGACCTTCCAAAGCCCTACCCCTGGGGCCCTGTATAGCTGGTTTATGATAGTTCAGGTAGCCTACCCTAAATAGGGGAACGATTGACCAAGTTTCTTGAAAAGCGACGATATCGTGCGTGACAATGAAGTATACCCAATCGTCGTTGTCCAGGCGACCCCTCAATCCTGCAATATTCCATGAGGCCACCTTAATTGTATTTACCGAGCTACTGAGTGGAATAGCCTTAGGTAAACCCAGAACCCCTGACCTGGTCAAAGTAGGAATGTTAACATGATCCAGGGTTATGCTAGGACCTTTACATGAGGTTACACAATCCATACAAGTTACTGGGGGAATGTGGGGGGCAATTACTTGAGGGAGAGTTGGTGCCATGAGGTGTACTGATACATCAATCCCCCCAAGTCAATCAACCTCATCCAAACAACCAAACATGTTAGTAGTAGGAGCCCCTTGCCACCAGTTGGTTTGGCTTTGCCAGCCATCTCTTCGTCCTTTCTGTCTAGGTTTTTGGACTGTTGACCAGGACCCCTCCATCTCAAACTGCTGTCGAGGAGGATAGAAAAAAGTGAGGGGTCTGACAACAATAGAAAGGTCATCATCACATGAGGCCCATGAACAGAGATGCTGAACTGTACGGGGATCTGCGAAGGACACTACTATACAGTCGCCGGCAATGGACTTGCGTGTGGGACCCACCCATGGTACTCTACGCACCATTAATACCCGGCTTCTTTGATGATTAGGGAGCTGTCTATTTGTATTGAGCCAGTGGATGATCTTGTTTTTTAAAGACCAATGGTTCTCTTGGGTTTGTGGACCAAAACTATGACGTAAGGCCCGGCCTCAGGTGGCAAATCAATATACCCACCACGCAAATTTGGTCGACTGGGTTGCTGAGGGAGTAATTTCTTGGTTGCTGGCTGGTTAGACTGTGACCAATGGTCGTCTACTATTAAAGAACTGAGATCTCGCAATTTTTGCCTTTTTACGAGCATAGGTAGATCGGGCAAGGCATTTCCTCTTTTGTATGAGAACTTTTTTAGCATTTTCTGCTGGGTAAGACAAGTCGGCTTTGGTGGGGAAGCCTATGCCGGCCACAGGGGTATAGGGTGTGGACTCATCCAGGAGCTTTGGAGGTGATAGTGTTGGATTCAAAGGGGGTTCAAGTAGGGATGTGGTTGGAACATGGTGGATATCTGCCAGCGTTAACAATGAGCGGGGGGCTGATGTGCGCTCAGGGGTCAGAGCTAAGGCAAGGTTCCCCAAGGATGATTTTTTGGAGGAAGTTAAGTTCAGGGAAAGCTTACGCGCAGCATCTAATTCTAAGGAAACCCTATGTTGCAATTTGCTGATTTCCACATCAATGGCCAGATTGGTCTTTCTGAGGAAATCATCTAGGGTTCCATTGGGCTTATTGAGTCCCTTGGCTGTCTTGCTGCGACTACCCCGTGAACACATAGTGGGTATAAGAGTGGACAATGTGGCACAAGTGGAATATAACAACAATAACAACAATAATCAACAAACCAAGGAGAATGGCCCAGCCCAGACCTCTTAGACCTCGAACGTCCTCAAACGGCCCGCTCTTCGCCCCGGGCGCTCCCGCGCGCTACCGCGCAGCGGTTGCTCCGCCCTCTTAAATAGGGTTAAGACAGGGCAGGGCAAGGGGCGTGGCCGGCAGGGAGAGCGGCCACAGGTGTAGCACGCAGGGACTCCTGGGCAATGGAGTCCCTGCTAGACAGCTCGCAGCTCTGCCGGTGAGCAAGGGGTTCAAGAGTGTTCAATTCCCCTCCCAACGCCCCACGGAGATTGTAGGGCCCCACGGAGATTGTAGGCGCAGCGGGACCCGCGCAGCGGGTCCGGCAAGTCGTAGAGTTTTCACGATGATCCAGCGACGACAGGCAGCAAGAGTGAGGGTGCCTCCAAACAGATCCGGTGAGCAAGGTTTCCCGCTGGGTGGTGGAAAGAGGACAGCTTTATCCACAGTCAGGGGGTGTGGCCGGCAGGGAGAGCGGCCACAGGTGTAGCACGCAGGGACTCCTGGGCAATGGAGTCATTGCTAGACTGCTCGCAGCCCTGCCGGTGAGCAAGGGGTTCAAGAGTGGTCAATTCCCCTCCCAACGCCCCACGGAGACTGTAGGCGCAGCGGGACCCGCGCAGCGGGTCCGGCAAGTCGTAGAGTTTTCACGATGATCCAGCGACGACAGGCAGCAAGAGTGAGGGTGCCTCCAAGCAGATCCGGTGAGCAAGGTTTCCCGCTGGGTGGTGGAAAGAGGACAGCTTTATCCACAGTCAGGGGGTGTGGCCGGCAGGGAGAGCGGCCACAGGTGTAGCACGCAGGGACTCCTGGGCAATGGAGTCCCTGCTAGACTGCTCGCAGCCCTGCCGGTGAGCAAGGGGTTCAAGAGTGTTCAATTCCCCTCCCAATGCCCCACAGAGACTGTAGGCGCAGCGGGACCCGCGCCTCGGGTCCGGCAAGTCGTAGAGTTTTCACGATGATCCAGCGACGACAGGCAGCAAGAGTGAGGGTGCCTCCAAGCAGATCCGGTGAGCAAGGTTTCCCACTGGGTGGTGGAAAGAGGACAGCTTTATCCACAGTCAGGGGGTGTGGCTGGCAGGGAGAGCGGCCACAGGTGTAGCAGGCAGGGACTCCTGGGCAATGGAGTCCCTGCTAGAATGCTCGCAGCCCTGCCGGTGAGCAAGGGGTTCAAGAGTGTTCAATTCCCCTCCCAACGCCCCACGGAGACTGTAGGCGCAGCGGGACCCGCGCAGCGGGTCCGGCAAGTCGTAGAGTTTTCACGATGATCCAGCGATGACAGGCAGCAAGAGTGAGGGTGCCTCCAAGCAGATCCGGTGAGCAAGGTTTCCCGCTGGGTGGTGGAAAGAGGACAGCTTTATCTACAGTCAGGGGGTGTGGCCGGCAGGGAGAGCGGCCACAGGTGTAGCACGCAGGGACTCCTGGGCAATGGAGTCCCTGCTAGACTGCTCGCAGCCCTGCCGGTGAGCAAGGGGTACAAGAGTTTTCAATTCCCCTCCCAACGCCCCACGGAGACTGTAGGCGCAGCGGGACCCGCGCAGCGGGTCCGGCAAGTCGTAGAGTTTTCACGATGATCCAGCGACGACAGGCAGCAAGAGTGAGGGTGCCTCCAAGCAGATCCGGTGAGCAAGGTTTCCCGCTGGGTGGTGGAAAGAGGACAGCTTTATCCACAGTCAGGGGGTGTGGCCGGCAGGGAGAGCGGCCACAGGTGTAGCACGCAGGGACTCCTGGGCAATGGAGTCCCTGCTTGACTGCTCGCAGCCCTGCCGGTGAGCAAGGGGTTCAAGAGTGTTCAATTCCCCTCCCAACGCCCCACGGAGACTGTAGGCGCAGCGGGACCCGCGCAGCTGGTCCGGCAAGTCGTAGAGTTTTCACGATGATCCATCGACGACAGGCAGCAAGAGTGAGGGTGCCGCCAAGCAGATCCGGTGAGCAAGGCATTCCACTTTGACACATACGTCACAGCTCTATGGAGACCGTTAAGAGCCAAAAGAGTTCCGCCGTAAAACGTGCACAACACTACAGATATCTTTCTCCTCTCTCCCTTAATCCCCCTCCTTTCCTCTGAATTAGCCCACTAAGGAACACTTGCTGTTAGGTGCAATTTGGCTCATGTAACTACACTTGATATGGTAGTTCTCCTGGGCTTCTGTCAGGTAAATGGCAGAAGATTAAACACATTTCCATGTGTCATCTTCCCTGTCTGTTTGGACTGGAGAGAACCTTGGGCCAGAGAATCTGCCATTTCTGCTCCTTTACATCCTATTCTACTTTCTCTGCCTTTTGCCCATCATCACTATACTTAAAATAAACTCGTACCTTCCCTTCGGTTTCTATTTTGCATACCTCTGCACTACCTCTTCTAGGTGGAGCCCATAGACACTCCACTGAGATATCTACAATTTCCTTAACCTTCCCATGTGCTTCAGTGGGGACACCATACACCTGCCAATTGCTCAGTAGCTTGTATGTTTGACCTTGCGCCATGTGATGCACTGTGCTGTGTCCTTGACTATGTTCTATATGTAGCCTGTTTTTTTTACAGCAGTGGTACATGGCCTTCCAGCATTGCATCCAGGTGGTCAATAACTCCTGCACCTGGGTGTTAGCACTGTGCTCAACACCTGGGTGTGCAATAGGTGCTGTGCAAGGTTTTGGTGTTGCTATTCATACTAGTGAACCACTGCCTGTTCATTATTCACTGCTCATGGCCTTCAGCACTCTGCTAAGTCCATGATGTTGCAAGGTGGATGTATTATGTGGTATGGTAGGGGTACCTTATCATGTAATTCCATGTAATACACAAATATCAACCCCTGAGGACTTTATCGTACACTTCTCTCGGTCCTGGTAGAGTGGCAATGACAGGCTACTTAGATGAACATTTGTTAAGCATTTCACATCACCAAAATGGACGTTAAGTAATTGACACGACTTGAGAGAAATCCAACACCAATTTATAAAAATAGCTTGGATTTCTATATATTTCTAGACACCAAAACAAAATCTACACATACAGGATAAATGGAGTTATCAATTTTAAATCATTAAATAAATCAGTACTTTGCAGTATAGCAAAAACTTTAACGTTGCACTCAATGGGATGGGAAAAAACATATATGCAATCAGTTACTTAGAGAGTGTGTTCAACTGAACCCACTCTGGGTTAAGCTCTTGTGAGTCCCTAGACCAATTGACAACAGCAAGCACAATTTACCTGGCTCAGGGGAAACGGGTGTTGAGGCGAGTAGCTGTTAAATGGAGCTGTCAATCAGTCTCATAAGAAAGGTACTTGTGGGTCTTTTTGAGCAGAAACCTTTAGAACCTAAGCAAGGAGCTGGGCCTGGATCAAGAGTGTCCAGGCAGATCGACTCTTCTTGGCTCGGTGGACTTGGTGCAGTGGTGCATTTGGCTATCCTTGGTGCTGAATGGATCTGAGGGCAGTGGTGCGGAAAGGCATGCCAAAGTGAAAACAAATGCTGAATTTTTACGATGAAGCCACCCAGGTGGTTGGTTGTTTGTGCAGTTGGATCTCTCCTTTTAAAGCATTGAGTAAAGCAGGTAGTTGTCGGAGTGACCATCCGCAAGCATTAGTACCGGCGCACTGCGGCTGAGGAAACTTCTTCCAGAGGACCAGGGCAACAGTTTAGAAAGTTGACCCTCACTGAGGGTCAGAACTACAGTTCCCAGAAGCCACCTGCCCAGTGACGTTGAGCCCCCACGCTGGACGGCTTGGTGGACAGTACCTCATGTTCGTGCATTTAGCGGTTTGTGCCTGCTGACTGCAGGGGACTAGTTCCTCTAGCCCAATGGAGTTCTTGTGAAGTCTGGAGTTTGCAGAAGGGTGGCTGCCACAGGTGCAGAGCTTAGTGCCTCTCTTTGTGGAGTCCTGCCTTCTCATGGAAACGGGTCTCTTCTTGTTATCATGTCAAATCTAAGGTTACGGTGTCTATGGTGTTCCTTAAATGGCCAAAAACATTATCTACTGTGCATCTCAGCTGCGATACCCTGCAGGTGTGGTCAACCTTGTGGAGGGCACACCTTCTGCATAGCTAATTTTCCACCTGACAGTGGAAAACAGTGCCTGAGGCAGGAGGAAGGCTTTGTCCTCGGGTGGGAGAAAAGTTCCCTTATCTCAAGGCGCCGCTGAAGCCTTTGAGGCTCAAAGCAAAGATGGTCCATTCACTAGCCATCCTTTGTGGGCGGGGGGCTCACCTCCTGCACACACAGGTCTTTGTATCTGGCCTCTGGGAGTGGCACTCAATTCCCAATATGTTGTCAGACTTCTGTCTTGGTGGCAAAAACTCATAAAAGCCTGCCAAGACACGAGAACATTGGGTTAACTTGGTGGGCACTGTTTAAAGTGCCACATAGTTACATGCTGGTTAAATCTTAACACCACCATCGTTTCAGGAGTTGAAAAGCACGATGTTTGATACCAGACATGAACAAAATTGACAGTTCCATAATGGACCTGGACATCTGGGGTATGTCCAGTGTCCAGCACATGTTATCTTACGGAGGGCGGGTCACTTGCGGTAGAATTACATTTAGAATTCCACCACATGCACATATATTTCCACACATATAATATAATGTGCGCTGTGTCCTGGACAATAGAAGGCCTACCTCAGGGGTAACAGACATATATTAAATGAAGTGAGGTGACCTGTCACACATGGTGTGTGCAGGGTTGAACTCAGGCAAACTGCTCGTACAGGGCTGGCATGGCAGACCTGCTGCCTTTGGTATCACTCGGGTCACTCAGGGTGGCACAATAAGTCCTGCAGTACAAGTGCACCTTTTACATCCCTGCTCTGGGTGCAAATGGTATCACATACCGGGGGCCTTACAGGGGTGAAAAAGCACTTGCCAATTAGGTGTACCAATTCACATTTACAGTTTAAGGGAAACAGCAGTGGTGCTGGGGCCTGGTTAGCAGGACCCAGCACACTTTCAGATCAATTACCACAGCATCTAGCACCAAAAATTCGGGGGATGACCATCCAAAAAGGGCACTTCACATAATGGGTACTCAATAACTGCTGCGCACACCTTCAGAACACACTCAGTCATCAGGTGCTCAAGCTCCAGAGATGCTTGCCAGACCTTTGGCTGTGTACTGCGCTCATCCCGTAGGTACTCTTTTCCTGTTTCGTATGGCCTTCGAAACTCTACTGACACCCTAAGTGCTGGTTAGGTCCTGTTCCAACCCTCTGCCACTGAACCATCTGCATATGGCCTCTGTTCATGCACAAGAGGCTCTCAGTGACCCATGTCAGGACCAGCACCAGTCCATGTACAACTATAGCTGTAGCACAAAGCACTATACACAGAGCTCTGAGCAATGATACTTTTGAGTGGTCAGGACCTGAGGCAGCTGTCTTAACCATAATGTGGTGCAGCTCTGGGTGTCTTTGAACATCTTTATCTAGGCACAGAGACTGTGCCACCAGGCCTACTGTACAAAGCTCTTAGCTGTGCATAGCTGCCTCTGGTCACATGGCCTACATCATTACCCCTCTCCACAGTCCTCCCTGCACATGGGCTTCGACCATTATAGCTGCACTGTACATTTACTTTTTTCTGACTGAACCAAAAACATGTAGATCTTCAAACCCAGGCAAATGTCCTCAGGTGCCCTCACCTATAGGGGCCTATCTGAACCTAGGGGACATCTCACAAAAGTTTTCAGGGGCTGACAGACAAATATATCACCAGGATTCATGGGCCATTCGAGAGTCAGTGGATCTTGCCTTCGATGTAGGAGAAACGTTTCTCATGTCCAATCAAATTTGTATCCTCAATGTGCGTTAATGCCGGTTATTTACACTGGTTAGTGCCCCAGGCTTCTGTGCATCATGATAGGATAATGCTGCTAGAAACATTGCATTCCTAGAGTGTAGTGTGGTGGGTTACGAACTCAAAGTTACAGCATGGTGCAGGTGTGTCCTTTGTGCATAGTGAGATTCATGAGTTATGGATACAGGGAAGCTACACTACTGCATGATTACCTTCAACACACACGGAGAACCAACACCACATGGGCATTAGAAGTCATGTTTCGCTCTAACACCGATACAACCAATACCACATGGGCACCAACAATGCAAGTGCTTCCTTCAAATACAAAACAGGTCAAGCACAGACATTAGCAGTGCAATAACTCCTCACAGAAAGTGAAGATGCACTATATGGTTTCAGCTGTTTGCTTACCTTAACAATACAGTACAGGCATACACTAATTAGGCTCATATAACAACCCTACATACATATATAAACAAACATCCCTATAGTCTCTGTTTCTTGATTTGTTACAAATACTGTGCCAAATCAACAAAGGTCACAAAAATTGCTTTCTTGGAGATGACATTAAAGGAGAACTTATAAGCTAATGTTCCAAGTTATACATCACAATAGTTTTCATCTTGTTTCATTATCTGTCTTGGAGTTGACAAAAAGCTTAGCTCTTCCAACCAGGATCAATGTCAACAACTAATTCAGAAAAGCTGTATACAACATATTTTATAAATTATTTCGGGTCATTCTCAACCTTAAAAAGAAGATACAAGTGGTACCTCACTTGTGTGGCTGGGCCTGGCAAACGCAACAGGAAACGGCCCAAAATGCAACATGGATACATCACATTTTTCCACTCCAAACGGACCCAGTTTTTGCACAGTGCGTAGCTGTGGATTTTGCACCCTAGCTCTGCTAACACCTAGGGAAACCTAGCAAACCTGTTAATTTTTTAAAACTAGACACCTAGGGAAATCTAGGATGGGGTAACTTGCATGGCTCTCACCAGGTTGTTTTACACAGAATTCCATGGAACCCTCAAACTTTGACTAAAAAGCACATTTTCCTTACATTTCTGTGATGGAAAGTTCTGAAATATGTGGGGAATCACAAACTTCTTCCACCCAGTATTCCCCTAAGTCTTCAATAAAAATGGTATCTCACATGTGGGTAGGCCTAGTTCCACAACAGGAAAGGCCACAAAATACAATTTGGAGACATCAAAATTTACTGTCACAAAAATGATTTGGCAATTGGGGTAGCAGCGTTTTTTTGGCAACTGAGCGACCGACACCCAGGGAAACCTATCAAAGCGGGACATTTCTGAAAATTAGAGTCCCTGGGTATTCCAGGGTGGTATGCTTCATGTGGATACCACAAAGTCCTTTTACCCACAATGCCCTGCAAACCCTTAAACTTTTCCTAAAATTGCACATTTTCCTTGCATTTCTGTGATGTAAACTTCTGGAATCAGCAGAAATCCACAAAATTCCTACCACCCAACGTTCTCCATCTTTTCTTGACAAAAATGTTATCTCGCTTGTATGAGCGAGGCTACGGCATGCTTCAGACAAGCCTCAAACCAAGGTCAATAGAAGTCTATTCAGAGCCAGGGTGGATGCTGTAAGTTGAAGGATAACCTCAGTTACATCCATTCTACTGTGTATGTGGGTTCTTCAGGTGGATGCAATGGATAGTACCTTCTGAAACAGGTATTGATTGAGTCACAAACATTGACTGAAAATACTAATGATTAATGCAATGCGTTTATCTATTGCCTTGTTTTATTTTTAAGTTGATGGGTTTTTGCATAACATATTTTTCATATTATATGTATAGTTTATGTTTGGAGCATAGGATTTGCATAAATCATAACAATTAAGTATTAAATATGCTGCTGTAGGACGTATATAAAAGGGGTTCTCTCTGGGTTGTTCTCACGGTAATTACATGTAACGGAATGTGCCTATTTTTCACACTGCTTGACAGTAAAAGGGTCTCAACAAGCACTGGGCTTCCTTTTCACTGTTGGGAGTATCTGTGCCACTTTTTACGTGCCTCTAGAAAGACAGTGTAAGCTAAATTTTTTGTACGGAAAGATTCTCCACCTGCTATATTCCTTAAAATTCTGCATGAACAATTAGAATTCTATCAAACTTCTATTTACTTCATTCCCTTATTTTTTAGGTGTACCACTGGTTCACTCCTCCTTCTGCCTGCCTCTTCTGAATTCAAATGACTCTAAATCTCATGCCTATCCATCTCAAGCTCTTTTTGGGAACCATAACTATATTATTAATTCCAGCAAGCAATAGCTTCTCCCATAGCCCCCTCTAATGATCACATATGTGGCAATAATGTACCACAAAGAACCTGGTGTGAATGTGTGGAATGAACATGTAAAACTAACCCCAATACCGAATGGACAGACCACTAACTTTGGGCTGCTGGGTAGCGTGCTACTCACATAAAGCACTCTGATGCCTCATCAAGGGTAGTAGTGCAATATAAATGCAATTTAAACAATTTAATTTAATAATCTTTTCCATTAATCTTTTCCACTCCACAAATTAAGTGTCCTATTAAGTCCTGAAAACAAGTCACATTTCCTTAAAAAGAATTTTGAACAGTATTGTTATCTATAGAATAAAAACTAAAAAAGTTAGTTTGATCTTAGAGCTTCATTAGTGCTTTGGTGGACAGTCTGCTCTACTTAGATGTTCATACCTTTCTCACTGGGATTTTTGTACTTTTGTTTGGTGCAGAAATGTACTGAACGTAGAGGAGAATGCTATGTAGGTACCATGTTTGTTTGGCCCCACTTGTTTTTATGTGTCAGAAACAAATTTCTAAAGGGGGAAACAAAAAAAGCAACAGCCCTGAAGCAGCGGAGATCTTCTCAATGTTTTGTCATTGCTTTGCATAATCGTTCTGGGTATAGTAATCCAGTGATTGTTGCCCCATCATAAGTAGAGTGGTGTGACCGGGACTGTCACACAGAAATCTATTGGCGGACAGACTGTCTGTTAAATGGCTTGCATCTGCAGCTTGCATCACCTGTAAAAGAATGGTGGTTCATCTGATTGTAAACCACGGGCTTGGTTAGGGAGAACCACCGATTTACAGAGACTCTTTCATTCCAACGAACCCAAAAAAAAACACTTACATTTTATGAACAACCTTAAAAGATTCTTCACAAACATGTTTGGCAAAATGTGCCTGGTCTGCCATTCAGAACTTCCACATTTGGTCTCCTGTCAACATATGATCTAAAATGCACATGTAATTCCCTCCTGTCAGACACAACAGGACATAAATTGGCAAAACTGTCTTTATTTT
The DNA here is from genome assembly GCF_964261635.1 of Lissotriton helveticus. Classification (NCBI taxonomy): domain Eukaryota; kingdom Metazoa; phylum Chordata; class Amphibia; order Caudata; family Salamandridae; genus Lissotriton; species Lissotriton helveticus. Next base: position 1,005,237,537 of record NC_136071.1, on the reverse strand, counting down.
GTAAAAATTATTTCTTATATTATGCTTTGTACTGATTTTTTGGTATTTCTAAATCCTCTAAATAAAATAATTTTCTGTTAACCAATTTTATATCGTTCAATTTACTGACATTGGAAGAGTGGTAGGGTAAGCTGGTTAAAGTATCCAACAGCTTCTGTATAGAACAATGCACCAAATATTATCACTTTTAGGCAAGGAACAGCAATAGCCAAGTGATGGCACAGTCATGCCAAAGATGTAAAAAATGTTCTCCATTATGCAGTAGTGATCTCCTCATTCCAGAGAGAGTCAAGTTATGTAGGGAGAGCGGTGAAGGACACCAAGTCCTCTGAATTCTAGTCAGGTGGGTGGCCACTAGAGGGAACAATGCCAGACCATGGGAAACCACAGACGGCTGGCTCACTTACAATCTCATACACAGGCACAATCACACACAAGATTGGAGTCAAATACAAAAATGTCCACCCTGTTGGCTACCTTTTTAGATCTCACTTACAATGTTTTTAAGCCCTATTGCCCACCACCATATACCTACAGTGGGTTTTGGGTCAGTCCATTGCTTAGTATTGGTTGGCATTCTTGTCAGTCTCATTTGTTTACTCCTTTGATGATTCCTCCCTCTTTTATGTGTCCCTCCCCTGGAACATACCTACTTTATACTGCTTCAGATTGGATAAAGTTCATCCTTCCACTGATTACAATCAAGGAACTGATTTTCTGTCAGCACCTTAAAGTGAATGTATGTGTCATTCCTTCCTTTATCTGTGTTAGTTTTCAGTTAAATTTGAATATGGCTCTAGAGCCCTGCCCAGCAAATGACAATAGGCAATGCTCTGCATTCTTTTTGTTATGCAATGAGTTCTGATTGATCCAGCTTGGTCCTGCATAAGGACCCAGGACTACAGATCCTCTAATACATCAATGTAGTAGCATTTGTGCTCCACTAATCCAAAATGCCAATGTGCACATTTTCTAATGGTGCGATGTTCATTCTAGCTACATTTGGTTTGTCATTTGTAGATCAAGAAAGGGTACCAATGAGAACACTAAATGTATCTATCCTCCACCCATGGCAAAAATACCTGTGGATTCATTGTGCTGTTAGGGAGTGCTAAAAAGTACCCACTTCAGACATAAAAATGTGTGAATTATAACAGACACATCAATACAAACGCAGGGACTTAGGAAGGGGGTTGCGGTGGGTGTGGGCTGCCTCGGGTGTCATTACTGAGGGGGGTGACAACATGACATAAATATATGTTTTAAACACATATTTTTGCCCTTCCTCAGTGATGACACTTGTCACCCCGGCTTGACAAAAAGGCAAACATTTGTCTTTTAGACACATATTTTTGCCATTTTGTCAAGCCGGGGTTTACAAGAAATGTTCCGCACTGCGTACCACCTGACCTTGCAACGCGACTGAACAAAAGAATAGCAGGATTGTGGATGTGGGTAGCCCTCCTTGCAAAAGACAACCACCAAAGTGCGTAGACATGCACAATGAGAACAAAAGCCTCTCTAAACTAATTTTAACTACACTAATTTACCAATGTTTCAAAACATAACCCTAGTCAACAGATTATATTGCAATGCAGTCAAAGTAGGTGGTGTATTTAAAGCACAGAAATACTACAGAATACTTGAGAAAGATTGTTGTGATCTTGACAGACACTAGAAAGTTCTTCAAGTTATCTAATCTCCTGGCCTCAAATTGGCTGTGCAGTTTGACAGTGTGACAAGAATGAGTGCTGAGCCAATTGAATATTCTGGTGTCTAGACAGGGATATAGGAACAAGAGGAACAGGCTCATTAGTACGGTGGGTGCAGTGCAACCAGGGTGTTATGCCTATTTGCTGTATAAATTAATCTATGAGATTAACCATTTAACGTGTGATAATTCTTTTTTGAGATGCAAAATAGTCCTTGATGCATTGCAATACAATCACTGCATTGAAGGCAGAATGATACACCAAACAGCCAATATTTTTTTGGTATGAGAAATACTCTTCTGGGCAGAGCCAAATTCCACTCAATGTAAATAGTAAATAGTAACAATAGGTGTTGCTGACGGCTGCACTGTCAAGTGAAGCACACTAATTAAAGATACAGAATGTTAATTTATAATGTGTGCTCATAATTTCTAGTTTTTGTGCGAATTATATGATGCTCTCAAAGAGTGGATAATGGCAGGGACTGAAAAAAGGATTGCATCCGCCCAAAAAACTGAAAAAACTGGGTAGTGTTTGCTGATTATTAAAAAGGAGCTTCCATTTGCCCACATCATCAGTTACAACAAGCATGGCTTGTGTTACAAATTTCACTGGGTTAAACTTAAATAAATAATCTATTTTTAACTATTTCCTAATGAAAACACTTCTTCCACTGTTGTGCACATTTGTAATTGCAAAAACAAATGTTTACTAAGTGCAGGTAAGCTTAAGGAAATTCTACCTCTGGATTCACAAAATAAACTGAAATACGTTTAGTGGCATTTAATTAGTGAATCAATGAAATTGGTAATTCTTTAGCGCCTACAAAGCAAAATAAATGTATTAACAAATCAAATGAGATCCAGTTAATAAGTGAGAGTGAATCAGTGAATCAAATGTAAAAAAATTACCCAGATTTTTTCCGTAAATAGGGCTGACCCCGAGGTAGGTGTAATACAATAAGAAAACAAACATCTTTTCATGTTTAAATTTTCACTCAAGTTTGAAAAATATAAGTGTGATCACGATGGGTTGTTTGCAAAATCGGCAAAAGTGTTAGGGAAACTTAAACTATCTATGTTTTCAAAAAGATATTGTAGGTGTTTCTACAGCTAAACGATACAGTTCTTCATTTACCTGCTGAACTGGAATTGGTATTCATTTTCGACTGTGACTTTGGCACTAATTCATATTTTTATGTATTCGCCCAACCCTGTGGAACAAATTATTTACAGTTCTGTGCAAAACACTATCTGTACATTTTATGACGAGTTTGCGTTTTTTGGATTCGGTAGTGAGTGAAATGACTTCTGAAAAGCACAATTCAGTAGACACCACCTCCAGATTGTAAAATGGTCTATACAGCTAACGAAGATAAATCCATGGATTTTGGACGACGTTGTTATTTTATGATTTTCGCGCTGTGTTCTCAGTCAAGTTGCATGAAAAATGTCCCTGTGCTGAAAGCCTATGCAACCTTCTGCACACAAAAAACAAACATTGGTAAATTTGAACGCCTGAAACTTGGAAACTTCTGGTGTATGAGGAAAGTACCATCAGCTTTTCTATTGGAGATTGGCTGAGGCGTGTTAAAGGAAATGTGATGCTACAGATGCCGAGTCAGTATTACGTCACATGGATCATTTATCCTGTGTGCAGTGCAGAGTTAATACTGCTGACCTGTGCTATTAGTGGGACAGACTACTGTCCGATCAATAATTCTCTGCTATGAGCAGATCACCAGATTAGTCCAAATTGTCATTAGGACTTTTTGCTATTGTGTTGTTCTGTAGTGTAATTATTTTTTTCGTGCACATAAGTGCTTCTAGTGTCCATCAATCTTGTGAGAGTTACCTGCACGACCCAATTAAAACATGACACCCTGCAGAGAAGTATTTGCTCTTATTACGTGTGGCAATCCTGCAAAGGGCTCTGGCTAACATCTAAATGTAACATAGACCTTCAAAGAACTGTTGCTAATGTCAGAGTAAAAGTAAAAAAAGCTCTGCTGAAAACTGTCAGGACTATTCCACTAAATAGATGCATATCAACTGATAAGAGGTGGTGTTTTCATTATAAATATAGCAATCCTGCTGAGAAATTAATGTACTGCTCATTAAACCTGTAACAGCCCTTCCGGATATAGCTGGCAAGATTCCATTGTAAGTACAAAAGACCTGCATTTCTGAGAAATGCTGCCACTGTCCATTATTACTGGGGCTTCTCTGCTAAGAAGTATTGGTACAGTCCTGCTGAAAATGTAAATGTCTTCCTTAGAATTGCTGATACCGTCCCAAAACATGGCAGCTCTGCTGAGAAGTACTGGTACTGAACAATGATAATATAGATGTCTGTGGGGAAACTGTTGGCAAATTAATATTACACATATGGCAACCATGTTCAGATGTGTCAATACTAGTCTAATGGTTATGTTATGTTACACCAGGTGGTTTCTTGATGCTAGGGTAACAGGGCGTGTGGCGCTACCTGAGGTTTAGTCGTATGCTTGTCTAAATCAATCAATCAATCAATCAAGGTATTTATATAGCGCACTACTCACCCGAAGGGTCTCAAGGCGCTGGGGGAGGGGGGGTCCGCTACTGCTCGAACAGCCAGGTCTTGAGCTGCTTCCTGAATGCGAGGTGGTCCTGGGTCAGGCGGAGGTGGGTCGGGCGGGAGTTCCAAGTCTTGGCGGCCAGGTAGGAGAAGGACCTTCCCCCTGTGGTGTCTCTCTGGATGCGGGGGACGGCGGCGAGGGCGTGTCCGGTCGATCGAAGCAGGCGTGTGGGAGCGTAGAAGTTGAGGCGGCTGTTGAGGTATCCTGGGCCTTGGTTGTGTGGGGCTTTGTGTGCGTGGGTGAGGAGACGGAAGGTGATTCTCTTGTTGACCGGGAGCCAGTGCAGGTCTCTCAGGTGTCCGGAGATGTGGCTGCGACGGGGGGTGTCCAGGATGAGTCGTGCTGAGGCGTTCTGGATCCGCTGGAGTCTCTTCTGGAGTTTGGCGGTGGTTCCGGAGTAGAGGGAGTTGCCGTAGTCCAGACGGCTGGTGACGAGGGCCTGGGTGACTGTCTTCCTGGTCTCGGTAGGGATCCACCAGAAGATCTTACGTAGCATGCGCAGGATGTTGAAGCACGACGAGGAGACGGCGTTGACTTGTCTGGTCATGAAGAGGGAGGAGTCCAGGATGAAGCCCAGGTTGCGTGCGTGGTTTGTTGGTTTGGGTGCGCTGCCCAGGGCGGGGGGCCACCAGGAGTCGTCCCAGGCGGAGGGTGAGGATCCCAGGATGAGGACTTCCGTCTTTTCCGAGTTCAGTTTCAGGCGGCTGTTCATTATCCGCTTGGCTACGTCTGTCATCCCTTCGTGTAGGTTGGCTCTGGCGGTGGCGGGGTCGTTGGTGAGGGAGAGGATCAGCTGGGTGTTGTCGGCGTAGGAGATGATGTTGAGGTTGTGTTGGCGTGCGATGGCCGCGAGGGGGCTCATGTAGACGTTGAAGAGGGTTGGGCTGAGCGAGGAGCCTTGAGGAACGCCGCAGATGACTTCGGTGGCTTCTGATCTGAACGGGGGGAGGCGAACTCTCTGTGTCCTTCCGGCGAGGAAGGAGATGATCCACTCCAGTGCCTTCTCCTGGATTCCGACGTTGCTGAGGCGCTGCACTAGGGTACGGTGTCAGACAGTGTCGAAAGCAGCAGAGAGGTCTAGGAGGATGAGGGCCGCTGTCTCTCTGTTGTCGAGCAGGGCTCGGATGCCATCGGTGGCTGCGATCAGGGCGGTCTCGGTGCTGTGGTTGGCCTGGAAGCCAGACTGCGAGAGGTCGAGGGATCCGTTCGTCTCGAGGAAGGCGGCCAGCTGTTTGTTGACGGTCTTCTCGATGACTTTTGCTGGAAACGGGAGCAGCGAGATGGGGCGGTAGTTCTTGAGGTCGGTGGGGTCGGCTGAAGGCTTCTTTAGTAGAGCGCTGAGTTCGGCGTGCTTCCAGCTCTCCGGGAAGGTAGCGGTGTCGAAGGAGGTGTTGATGATGTCCCGCAGGTAGGGTGCGATGACAGCGTCGGCCTTGTTGAAGACGTGGTGAGGGCAGGGGTCGGTCGGAGATCCGGAGTGGATGGAGTTCATCGTGCGGATGGTGTCTTCGGTGCTGGTCGGGGTCCAGTCGCGGAGGGTGGTGTTGGGGGGCGGTGGCTCGGTTGTGGCGTGCGTCGGTTGCGTGCTGAAGCTGTTGTGTATGTCCGCGATCTTGTTGTGGAAGTAGGAGGTGAGGGAGTTGCAGAGGTCTTGGAGAGCCATGGGGCATATTTACAATGTCTGGTGCATCTCTGCAAATCAGCAGGGATGCGCCAGAACAGATGCGACACACAGTTCCCCTCTTGCGTCACCACGGATGGTGATGAACAGAAGGGGGGTGGTGATGAACAGAGTGTCTGAATTAAGCAGACCACTCTTACCCAGTCCAAAGATCAGGGCTTGATCCATCACCGTTATTTAGCTCACTGCCCCATCCCAGCTCAGAACCAGGCTATATGCAAATTAGTCTGTCCCTGGCCCAGTGCATTATGGGAACAGGGCAGACCAAACTACCAAGCCAATTCTTCACCAGAAAGGAGACAAGCTACCGGGGACCGGTTTCTGGCATTTCAGCCTCGTCGGCCCGGCTTGCTTGAATCCTGATGGAGCAGTGAGCAAGGGACTCATGTCTGAGTATACCCTGCCACACCTATAGTGGCCAAAAACGATTCAGAAAAGGGCGTGGTGCTGAACAGAGTGTCTGAATTAAGCAGACCACTCTTACCCAGTCCGAAGATCAGGGCTTGATCCATCACCGTTATTTAGCTCACTGCCCCATCCCAGCTCAGAACCTGGCTATATGCAAATTAGTCTGTCCCTGGCCCAGTGCATCATGGGAACAGGGCAGACTAAACTACCAAGCCAATTCTTCACCAGAAAGGAGACAAGCTACCGGGGACCGGTTTCTGGCATATCAGTCTCGTCGGCCCGGAAACTCTTGACTGAGTGAGAGTATTCTGCTTAATTCAGAAACTCTGTCCATCACCACCCCTTGTTGTTAAATATTTTGTCCACCCTAAGCGTGGAAGGGTACACTCAGATGTGAGTCCCTTGCTCATTGCACCATCAGGATTCAAGCAAGCCGGGCCGACGACGGCTGAAATGCCAGAAACCGGTCCCCGGAAGCTTGTTTCCTTCCCAGTGTAAGAATTGGCTTGGTAGTTTGGTTTGCCCTGTTCCCATCATGCACTGGGACAGGAACAGACTAATTTGCATATAGCCAGGTTCTGAACTGGGATGGTGCAGTGAGCTAAAAAACGGTGTTGGATCTAGCCCTGATCTCTTGACTGGGTGAGAGTATTCTGCTTAATTCAGAAACTCTGTCCATCACCACCCCTTGTTGTTAAATATTTTGTCCACCCTAAGCGTGGAAGGGTACACTCAGATGTGAGTCCCTTGCTCATTGCACCATCAGGATTCAAGCAAGCCGGGCCGACGATGGCTGAAATGCCAGAAACCGGTCCCCGGAAGCTTGTTTCCTTCCCAGTGTAAGAATTGGCTTGGTAGTTTGGTTTGCCCTGTTCCCATCATGCACTGGGACAGGAACAGACTAATTTGCATATAGCCAGGTTCTGAACTGGGATGGTGCAGTGAGCTAAAAAACGGTGTTGGATCTAGCCCTGATCTCTTGACTGGGTGAGAGTATTCTGCTTAATTCAGAAACTCTGTCCATCACCACCCCTTGTTGTTAAATATTTTGTCCACCCTAAGCGTGGAAGGGTACACTCAGATGTGAGTCTCTTGCTCATTGCACCATCAGGATTCAATCAAGCCGGGCCGACGACGGCTGAAATGCCAGAAACCGGTCCCCGGAAGCTTGTTTCCTTCCCAGTGTAAGAATTGGCTTGGTAGTTTGGTTTGCCCTGTTCCCATCATGCACTGGGACAGGAACAGACTAATTTGCATATAGCCAGGTTCTGAACTGGGATGGTGCAGTGAGCTAAAAAACGGTGTTGGATCTAGCCCTGATCTCTTGACTGGGTGAGAGTATTCTGCTTAATTCAGAAACTCTGTCCATCACCACCCCTTGTTGTTAAATATTTTGTCCACCCTAAGCGTGGAAGGGTACACTCAGATGTGAGTCCCTTGCTCATTGCACCATCAGGATTCAAGCAAGCCGGGCCGACGACGGCTGAAATGCCAGAAACCGGTCCCCGGAAGCTTGTTTCCTTCCCAGTGTAAGAATTGGCTTGGTAGTTTGGTTTGCCCTGTTCCCATCATGCACTGGGACAGGAACAGACTAATTTGCATATAGCCAGGTTCTGAACTGAGATGGTGCAGTGAGCTAAAAAACGGTGTTGGATCTAGCCCTGATCTCTTGACTGGGTGAGAGTATTCTGCTTAATTCAGAAACTCTGTCCATCACCACCCCTTGTTGTTAAATATTTTGTCCACCCTAAGCGTGGAAGGGTACACTCAGATGTGAGTCCCTTGCTCATTGCACCATCAGGATTCAAGCAAGCCGGGCCGACGACGGCTGAAATGCCAGAAACCAGTCCCCTGAAGCTTGTTTCCTTCCCAGTGTAAGAATTGGCTTGGTAGTTTGGTTTGCCCTGTTCCCATCATGCACTGGGACAGGAACATACTAATTTGCATATAGCCAGGTTCTGAACTGGGATGGTGCAGTGAGCTAAAAAACGGTGTTGGATCTAGCCCTGATCTCTTGACTGGGTGAGAGTATTCTGCTTAATTCAGAAACTCTGTCCATCACCACCCCTTGTTGTTAAATATTTTGTTCACCCTAAGCGTGGAAGGGTACACTCAGATGTGAGTCCCTTGCTCATTGCACCATCAGGATAAAAGCAAGCCGGGCCGACGACGGCTGAAATGCCAGAAACCGGTCCCCGGAAGCTTGTTTCCTTCCCAGTGTAAGAATTGGCTTGGTAGTTGGGTTTGCCCTGTTCCCATCATGCACTGGGACAGGAACAGACTAATTTGCATTCCAGGTTCTGAACTGGGATGGTGCAATGAGCTAAAAAACGGTGTTGGATCTAGCCCTGAATCTCTTGACTGGGTGAGAGTATTCTGCTTAATTCAGAAACTCTGTCCATCACCACCCCTTGTTGTTAAATATTTTGTCCACCCTAAGCGTGGAAGGGTACACTCAGATGTGAGTCCCTTGCTCATTGCACCATCAGGATTCAAGCAAGCCGGGCCGACGACGGCTGAAATGCCAGAAACCGGTCCCCGGAAGCTTGTTTCCTTCCCAGTGTAAGAATTGGCTTGGTAGTTTGGTTTGCCCTGTTCCCATCATGCACTGGGACAGGAACAGACTAATTTGCATATAGCCAGGTTCTGAACTGGGATGGTGCAGTGAGCTAAAAAACGGTATTGGATCTAGCCCTGATCTCTTGACTGGGTGAGAGTATTCTGCTTAATTCAGAAACTCTGTCCATCACCACCCCTTGTTGTTAAATATTTTGTCCACCCTAAGCGTGGAAGGGTACACTCAGATGTGAGTCCCTTGCTCATTGCACCATCAGGATTCAAGCAAGCCGGGCCGACGACGGCTGAAATGCCAGAAACCGGTCCCCGGAAGCTTGTTTCCTTCCCAGTGTAAGAATTGGCTTGGTAGTTTGGTTTGCCCTGTTCCCATCATGCACTGGGACAGGAACAGACTAATTTGCATATAGCCAGGTTCTGAACTGAGATGCTGCAGTGAGCTAAAAACGGTGTTGGATCTAGCCCTGATCTCTTGACTGGGTGAGAGTATTCTGCTTAATTCAGAAACTCTGTCCATCACCACCCCTTGTTGTTAAATATTTTGTCCACCCTAAGCGTGGAAGGGTACACTCAGATGTGAGTCCCTTGCTCATTGCACCATCAGGATTCAAGCAAGCCGGGCCGACGACGGCTGAAATGCCAGAAACCGGTCCCCGGAAGCTTGTTTCCTTCCCAGTGTAAGAATTGGCTTGGTAGTTTGGTTTGCCCTGTTCCCATCATGCACTGGGACAGGAACAGACTAATTTGCATATAGCCAGGTTCTGAACTGGGATGGTGCAGTGAGCTAAAAAACGGTGTTGGATCTAGCCCTGATCTCTTGACTGGGTGAGAGTATTCTGCTTAATTCAGAAACTCTGTCCATCACCACCCCTTGTTGTTAAATATTTTGTCCACCCTAAGCGTGGAAGGGTACACTCAGATGTGAGTCTCTTGCTCATTGTACCATCAGGATTCAATCAAGCCGGGCCGACGACGGCTGAAATGCCAGAAACCGGTCCCCGGAAGCTTGTTTCCTTCCCAGTGTAAGAATTGGCTTGGTAGTTTGGTTTGCCCTGTTCCCATCATGCACTGGGACAGGAACAGACTAATTTGCATATAGCCAGGTTCTGAACTGGGATGGTGCAGTGAGCTAAAAAACGGTGTTGGATCTAGCCCTGATCTCTTGACTGGGTGAGAGTATTCTGCTTAATTCAGAAACTCTGTCCATCACCACCCCTTGTTGTTAAATATTTTGTCCACCCTAAGCGTGGAAGGGTACACTCAGATGTGAGTCCCTTGCTCATTGCACCATCAGGATTCAAGCAAGCCGGGCCGACGACGGCTGAAATGCCAGAAACCAGTCCCCTGAAGCTTGTTTCCTTCCCAGTGTAAGAATTGGCTTGGTAGTTTGGTTTGCCCTGTTCCCATCATGCACTGGGACAGGAACAGACTAATTTGCATATAGCCAGGTTCTGAACTGGGATGGTGCAGTGAGCTAAAAAACGGTGTTGGATCTAGCCCTGATCTCTTGACTGGGTGAAAGTATTCTGCTTAAGTCAGAAACTCTGTCCATCACCACCCCTTGTTGTTAAATATTTTGTCCACCCTAAGCGTGGAAGGGTACACTCAGATGTGAGTCCCTTGCTCATTGCACCATCAGGATTCAAGCAAGCCGGGCCGACGACGGCTGAAATGCCAGAAACCGGTCCCCGGAAGCTTGTTTCCTTCCCAGTGTAAGAATTGGCTTGGTAGTTTGGTTTGCCCTGTTCCCATCATGCACTGGGACAGGAACAGACTAATTTGCATATAGCCAGGTTCTGAACTGGGATGGTGCAGTGAGCTAAAAAACAGTGTTGGATCTAGCCCTGATCTCTTGACTGGGTGAGAGTATTCTGCTTAATTCAGAAACTCTGTCCATCACCACCCCTTGTTGTTAAATATTTTGTTCACCCTAAGCGTGGAAGGGTACACTCAGATGTGAGTCCCTTGCTCATTGCACCATCAGGATAAAAGCAAGCCGGGCCGACGACGGCTGAAATGCCAGAAACCGGTCCCCGGAAGCTTGTTTCCTTCCCAGTGTAAGAATTGGCTTGGTAGTTGGGTTTGCCCTGTTCCCATCATGCACTGGGACAGGAACAGACTAATTTGCATTCCAGGTTCTGAACTGGGATGGTGCAATGAGCTAAAAAACCGTGTTGGATCTAGCCCTGAATCTCTTGACTGGGTGAGAGTATTCTGCTTAATTCAGAAACTCTGTCCATCACCACCCCTTGTTGTTAAATATTTTGTCCACCCTAAGCGTGGAAGGGTACACTCAGATGTGCATCCCTTGCTCATTGCACCATCAGGATTCAAGCAAGCCGGGCCGACGACGGCTGAAATGCCAGAAACCGGTCCCCGGAAGCTTGTTTCCTTCCCAGTGTAAGAATTGGCTTGGTAGTTTGGTTTGCCCTGTTCCCATCATGCACTGGGACAGGAACAGACTAATTTGCATATAGCCAGGTTCTGAACTGGGATGGTGCAGTGAGCTAAAAAACGGTATTGGATCTAGCCCTGATCTCTTGACTGGGTGAGAGTATTCTGCTTAATTCAGAAACTCTGTCCATCACCACCCCTTGTTGTTAAATATTTTGTCCACCCTAAGCGTGGAAGGGTACACTCAGATGTGAGTCCCTTGCTCATTGCACCATCAGGATTCAAGCAAGCCGGGCCGACGACGGCTGAAATGCCAGAAACCGGTCCCCGGAAGCTTGTTTCCTTCCCAGTGTAAGAATTGGCTTGGTAGTTTGGTTTGCCCTGTTCCCATCATGCACTGGGACAGGAACAGACTAATTTGCATATAGCCAGGTTCTGAACTGAGATGGTGCAGTGAGCTAAAAACGGTGTTGGATCTAGCCCTGATCTCTTGACTGGGTGAGAGTATTCTGCTTAATTCAGAAACTCTGTCCATCACCACCCCTTGTTGTTAAATATTTTGTCCACCCTAAGCTTGGAAGGGTACACTCAGATGTGAGTCCCTTGCTCATTGCACCATCAGGATTCAAGCAAGCCGGGCCGACGACGGCTGAAATGCCAGAAACCAAACCCCGGAAGCTTGTTTCCTTCCCAGTGTAAGAATTGGCTTGGTAGTTTGGTTTGCCCTGTTCCCATCATGCACTGGGACAGGAACAGACTAATTTGCATATAGCCAGCTTCTGAACTGGGATGGTGCAGTGAGCTAAAAAACGGTGTTGGATCTAGCCCTGATCTCTTGACTGGGTGAGAGTATTCTGCTTAATTCAGAAACTCTGTCCATCACCACCCCTTGTTGTTAAATATTTTGTCCACCCTAAGCGTGGAAGGGTACACTCAGATGTGAGTCCCTTGCTCATTGCACCATCAGGATTCAAGCAAGCCGGGCCGACGACGGCTGAAATGCCAGAAACCGGTCCCCGGAAGCTTGTTTCCTTCCCAGTGTAAGAATTGGCTTGGTAGTTTGGTTTGCCCTGTTCCCATCATGCACTGGGACAGGAACAGACTAATTTGCATATAGCCAGGTTCTGAACTGGGATGGTGCAGTGAGCTAAAAAATGGTGTTGGATCTAGCCCTGATCTCTTGACTGGGTGAGAGTATTCTGCTTAATTCAGAAACTCTGTCCATCACCACCCCTTGTTGTTAAATATTTTGTCCACCCTAAGCGTGGAAGGGTACACTCAGATGTGAGTCCCTTGCTCATTGCACCATCAGGATTCAAGCAAGCCGGGCCGACGACGGCTGAAATGCCAGAAACCGGTCCCCGGAAGCTTGTTTCCTTCCCAGTGTAAGAATTGGCTTGGTAGTTTGGTTTGCCCTGTTCCCATCATGCACTGGGACAGGAACAGACTAATTTGCATATAGCCAGGTTCTGAACTGGGATGGTGCAGTGAGCTAAAAAACGGTGTTGGATCTAGCCCTGATCTCTTGACTGGGTGAGAGTATTCTGCTTAATTCAGAAACTCTGTCCATCACCACCCCTTGTTGTTAAATATTTTGTCCACCCTAAGCGTGGAAGGGTACACTCAGATGTGAGTCTCTAGCTCATTGCACCATCAGGATTCAAGCAAGCCGGGCCGACGACGGCTGAAATGCCAGAAACCGGTCCCCGGAAGCTTGTTTCCTTCCCAGTGTAAGAATTGGCTTGGTAGTTTGGTTTGCCCTGTTCCCATCATGCACTGGGACAGGAACAGACTAATTTGCATATAGCCAGGTTCTGAACTGGGATGGTGCAGTGAGCTAAAAAACGGTGTTGGATCTAGCCCTGATCTCTTGACTGGGTGAGAGTATTCTGCTTAATTCAGAAACTCTGTCCATCACCACCCCTTGTTGTTAAATATTTTGTCCACCCTAAGCGTGGAAGGGTACACTCAGATGTGAGTCCCTTGCTCATTGCACCATCAGGATTCAAGCAAGCCGGGCCGACGACGGCTGAAATGCCAGAAACCGGTCCCCGGAAGCTTGTTTCCTTCCCAGTGTAAGAATTGGCTTGGTAGTTTGGTTTGCCCTGTTCCCATCATGCATTGGGACAGGAACAGACTAATTTGCATATAGCCAGGTTCTGAACTGAGATGGTGCAGTGAGCTAAAAAACGGTGTTGGATCTAGCCCTGATCTCTTGACTGGGTGAGAGTATTCTGCTTAATTCAGAAACTCTGTCCATCACCACCCCTTGTTGTTAAATATTTTGTCCACCCTAAGCGTGGAAGGGTACACTCAGATGTGAGTCCCTTGCTCATTGCACCATCAGGATTCAAGCAAGCCGGGCCGACGGCGGCTGAAATGCCAGAAACCGGTCCCCGGAAGCTTGTTTCCTTCCCAGTGTAAGAATTGGCTTGGTAGTTTGGTTTGCCCTGTTCCCATCATGCACTGGGACAGGAACAGACTAATTTGCATATAGCCAGGTTCTGAACTGGGATGGTGCAGTGAGCTAAAAAACGGTGTTGGATCTAGCCCTGATCTCTTGACTGGGTGAGAGTATTCTGCTTAATTCAGAAACTCTGTCCATCACCACCCCTTGTTGTTAAATATTTTGTCCACCCTAAGCGTGGAAGGGTACACTCAGATGTGAGTCCCTTGCTCATTGCACCATCAGGATTCAAGCAAGCCGGGCCGACGACGGCTGAAATGCCAGAAACCGGTCCCCGGAAGATTGTTTCCTTCCCAGTGTAAGAATTGGCTTGGTAGTTTGGTTTGCCCTGTTCCCATCATGCACTGGGACAGGAACAGACTAATTTGCATATAGCCAGGTTCTGAACTGAGATGGTGTAGTGAGCTAAAAAACGGTGTTGGATCTAGCCCTGATCTCTTGACTGGGTGAGAGTATTCTGCTTAATTCAGAAACTCTGTCCATCACCACCCCTTGTTGTTAAATATTTTGTCCACCCTAAGCGTGGAAGGGTACACTCAGATGTGAGTCCCTTGCTCATTGCACCATCAGGATTCAAGCAAGCCGGGCCGACGACGGCTGAAATGCCAGAAACCAGTCCCCAGAAGCTTGTTTCCTTCCCAGTGTAAGAATTGGCTTGGTAGTTTGGTTTGCCCTGTTCCCATCATGCACTGGGACAGGAACAGACTAATTTGCATATAGCCAGGTTCTGAACTGGGATGGTGCAGTGAGCTAAAAAACGGTGTTGGATCTAGCCCTGATCTCTTGACTGGGTGAGAGTATTCTGCTTAATTCAGAAACTCTGTCCATCACCACCCCTTTTTGGTAAATATTTTGTCCACCCTAAGCGTGGAAGGGTACACTCAGATGTGAGTCCCTTGCTCATTGCACCATCAGGATTCAAGCAAGCCGGGCCGACGACGGCTGAAATGCCAGAAACCGGTCCCCGGAAGCTTGTTTCCTTCCCAGTGTAAGAATTGGCTTGGTAGTTTGGTTTGCCCTGTTCCCATCATGCACTGGGACAGGAACAGACTAATTTGCATATAGCCAGGTTCTGAACTGGGATGGTGCAGTGAGCTAAAAAACGGTGTTGGATCTAGCCCTGATCTCTTGACTGGGTGAGAGTATTCTGCTTAATTCAGAAACTCTGTCCATCACCACCCCTTGTTGTTAAATATTTTGTCCACCCTAAGCGTGGAAGGGTACACTCAGATGTGAGTCCCTTGCTCATTGCACCATCAGGATAAAAGCAAGCCGGGCCGACGACGGCTGAAATGCCAGAAACCGGTCCCCGGAAGCTTGTTTCCTTCCCAGTGTAAGAATTGGCTTGGTAGTTTGGATTGCCCTGTTCCCATCATGCACTGGGACAGGAACAGACTAATTTGCATATAGCCAGGTTCTGAACTGGGATGGTGCAGTGAGCTAAAATACGGTGTTGGATCTAGCCCTGATCTCTTGACTGGGTGAGAGTATTCTGCTTAATTCAGAAACTCTGTCCATCACCACCCCTTGTTGTTAAATATTTTGTCCACCCTAAGCGTGGAAGGGTACACTCAGATGTGAGTCCCTTGCTCATTGCACCATCAGGATTCAAGCAAGGCGGGCCGACGACGGCTGAAATGCCAGAAACCAGTCCCCGGAAGCTTGTTTCCTTCCCAGTGTAAGAATTGGCTTGGTAGTTTGGTTTGCCCTGTTCCCATCATGCACTGGGACAGGAACAGACTAATTTGCATATAGCCAGGTTCTGAACTGGGATGGTGCAGTGAGCTAAAAAACGGTGTTGGATCTAGCCCTGATCTCTTGACTGGGTGAGAGTATTCTGCTTAATTCAGAAACTCTGTCCATCACCACCCCTTGTTGTTAAATATTTTGTCCACCCTAAGCGTGGAAGGGTACACTCAGATGTGAGTCCCTTGCTCATTGCACCATCAGGATTCAAGCAAGCCGGGCCGACGACGGCTGAAATGCCAGAAACCGGTCCCCGGAAGCTTGTTTCCTTCCCAGTGTAAGAATTGGCTTGGTAGTTTGGTTTGCCCTGTTCCCATCATGCACTGGGACAGGAACAGACTAATTTGCATATAGCCAGGTTCTGAACTGGGATGGTGCAGTGAGCTAAAAAACGGTGTTGGATCTAGCCCTGATCTCTTGACTGGGTGAGAGTATTCTGCTTAATTCAGAAACTCTGTCCATCACCACCCCTTGTTGTTAAATATTTTGTCCACCCTAAGCGTGGAAGGGTACACTCAGATGTGAGTCCCTTGCTCATTGCACCATCAGAATTCAAGCAAGCCGGGCCGACGACGGCTGAAATGCCAGAAACCGGTCCCCGGAAGCTTGTTTCCTTCCCAGTGTAAGAATTGGCTTGGTAGTTTGGTTTGCCCTGTTCCCATCATGCACTGGGACAGGAACAGACTAATTTGCATATAGCCAGGTTCTGAACTGGGATGGTGCAGTGAGCTAAAAAACGGTGTTGGATCTAGCCTTGATCTCTTGACTGGGTGAGAGTATTCTGCTTAATTCAGAAACTCTGTCCATCACCACCCCTTGTTGTTAAATATTTTGTCCACCCTAAGCGTGGAAGGGTACACTCAGATGTGAGTCTCTTGCTCATTGCACCATCAGGATTCAAGCAAGCCGGGCCGACGACGGCTGAAATTCCAGAAACCGGTCCCCGGAACCTTGTTTCCTTCCCAGTGTAAGAATTGGCTTGGTAGTTTGGTTTGCCCTGTTTCCATCATGCACTGGGACAGGAACAGACTAATTTGCATATAGCCAGGTTCTGAACTGGGATGGTGCAGTGAGCTAAAAACGGTGTTGGATCTAGCCCTGATCTCTTGACTGGGTGAGAGTATTCTGCTTAATTCAGAAACTCTGTCCATCACCACCCCTTGTTGTTAAATATTTTGTCCACCCTAAGCGTGGAAGGGTACACTCAGATGTGAGTCCCTTGCTCATTGCACCATCAGGATTCAAGCAAGCCGGGCCGACGACGGCTGAAATGCCAGAAACCGGTCCCCGGAAGCTTGTTTCCTTCCCAGTGTAAGAATTGGCTTGGTAGTTTGGTTTGCCCTGTTCCCATCATGCACTGGGACAGGAACAGACTAATTTGCATATAGCCAGGTTCTGAACTGAGATGGTGCAGTGAGCTAAAAAACGGTGTTGGATCTAGTCCTGATCTCTTGACTGGGTGAGAGTATTCTGCTTAATTCAGAAACTCTGTCCATCACCACCCCTTGTTGTTAAATATTTTGTCCACCCTAAGCGTGGAAGGGTACACTCAGATGTGAGTCCCTTGCTCATTGCACCATCAGGATTCAAGCAAGCCGGGCCGACGATGGCTGAAATGCCAGAAACCAGTCCCCGGAAGCTTGTTTCCTTCCCAGTGTAAGAATTGGCTTGGTAGTTTGGTTTGCCCTGTTCCCATCATGCACTGGGACAGGAACAGACTAATTTGCATATAGCCAGGTTCTGAACTGGGATGGTGCAGTGAGCTAAAAAACGGTGTTGGATCTAGCCCATATCTCTTGACTGGGTGAGAGTATTCTGCTTAATTCAGAAACTCTGTCCATCACCACCCCTTGTTGTTAAATATTTTGTCCACCCTAAGCGTGGAAGGGTACACTCAGATGTGAGTCCCTTGCTCATTGCACCATCAGGATTCAAGCAAGCCGGGCCGACGACGGCTGAAATCCCAGAAACCGGTCCCCGGAAGCTTGTTTCCTTCCCAGTGTAAGAATTGGCTTGGTAGTTTGGTTTACCCTGTTCCCATCATGCACTGGGACAGGAACAGACTAATTTGCATATAGCCAGGTTCTGAACTGGGATGGTGCAGTGAGCTAAAAAACGGTGTTGGATCTAGCCCTGATCTCTTGACTTGGTGAGAGTATTTTGCTTAATTCAGAAACTCTGTCCATCACCACCCCTTGTTGTTAAATATTTTGTCCACCCTAAGCGTGGAAGGGTACACTCAGATGTGAGTCCCTTGCTCATTGCACCATCAGGATTCAAGCAAGCCGGGCGGACGATGGCTGAAATGCCAGAAACCGGTCCCCGGAAGCTTGTTCCCTTCCCAGTGTAAGAATTGGCTTGGTAGTTTGGTTTGCCCTGTTCCCATCATGCACTGGGACAGGAACAGACTAATTTGCATATAGCCAGGTTCTGAACTGGGATGGTGCAGTGAGCTAAAAAACGGTGTTGGATCTATCCATGATCTCTTGACTGGGTGAGAGTATTCTGCTTAATTCAGAAACTCTGTCCATCACCACCCCTTGTTAAATATTTTGTCCACCCTAAGCGTGGAAGGGTACACTCAGATGTGAGTCCCTTGCTCATTGCACCATCAGGATTCAAGCAAGCCGGGCCGACGACGGCTGAAATGCCAGAAACCGGTCCCCGGAAGCTTGTTTCCTTCCCAGTGTAAGAATTGGCTTGGTAGTTTGGTTTGCCCTGTTCCCATCATGCACTGGGACAGGAACAGACTAATTTGCATATAGCCAGGTTCTGAACTGGGATGGTGCAGTGAGCTAAAAAACGGTGTTGGATCTAGCCCTGATCTCTTGACTGGGTGAGAGTATTCTGCTTAATTCAGAAACTCTGTCCATCACCACCCCTTGTTGTTAAATATTTTGTCCACCCTAAGCGTGGAAGGGTACACTCAGATGTGAGTCCCTTGCTCATTGCACCATCAGGATTCAAGCAAGCCGGGCCGACGACGGCTGAAATGCCAGAAACCGGTCCCCGGAAGCTTGTTTCCTTCCCAGTGTAAGAATTGGCTTGGTAGTTTGGTTTGCCCTGTTCCCATCATGCACTGGGACAGGAACAGACTAATTTGCATATAGCCAGGTTCTGAACTGAGATGGTGCAGTGAGCTAAAAAACGGTGTTGGATCTAGCCCTGATCTCTTGACTGGGTGAGAGTATTCTGCTTAATTCAGAAACTCTGTCCATCACCACCCCTTGTTGTTAAATATTTTGTCCACCCTAAGCGTGGAAGGGTACACTCAGATGTGAGTCCCTTGCTCATTGCACCATCAGGATTCAAGCAAACAGGGCCGACGACGGCTGAAATGCCAGAAACCGGTCCCCTGAAGCTTGTTTCCTTCCCAGTGTAAGAATTGGCTTGGTAGTTTGGTTTGCCCTGTTCCCATCATGCACTGGGACAGGAACAGACTAATTTGCATATAGCCAGGTTCTGAACTGGGATGGTGCAGTGAGCTAAAAAACGGTGTTGGATCTAGCCCTGATCTCTTGACTGGGTGAGAGTATTCTGCTTAATTCAGAAACTCTGTCCATCACCACCCCTTGTTGTTAAGCATTTACAATGCAGCGCACCATGGCGCAAGGATGTGCAGATGCCTGTTGCATCTTGTGGCGTAAGGGCGGCGCATTGGTGGAGTCGCGTCATAAGCGCGACTCAACCCCAGCAATGCACAGGGGCCGCCCATACTTAACATTGTGCGTCACTCCTTACGCCTGCTTCAAGCAGGCGTAAGGGTTTGACACAGAGGTGTCGTAAAACTGACTCAGTGAAATCTTGTAGATTTCGCTGTATCTGCTTTAAGGGGCTTGCCTGCGACGGAACACCCACCCAGTGATGGAACGCCCACATGAAACCTGACGCAGGTTTCAAGTGCTTTACAACGTGACGCATCTGCCTAGATGCATCACGTTATAAATAAGTCGCAACGTGGCACAAGATTTACGCCGCTGCTGCATCACAAAAGTGACGCAATGGCAGCGTAAATGTGTCTCAAGGGGCTTGTAAATCTGCCCCCATGTTTTTAGGAGTTGCTGGAGTTTCACATAATTGTGGGAGGATTTGATGTCAAAAGTGACAGGATGTATTTCTAAAATAAATTTTACCTTGGCAGCCTTATGGCTGCCCCACACCATGACCTATTAGCACCACCCCTTATGGTGTTTCTTTGTCCTAGTTATGATATGAAGTTTCCAATGTTGCGTTTATTCCTGATCTTAGTATCCTGAGATATTCTGTGTTATATTACAATATTTCTGAAGGTGCACCAACCAAGTGTGATGTTGCACCAACATAAATGTGGTGTATCTGTGCTGGTGCACCCTCGGTGTGACCTTGTCCGGAGAGACCACGTGAAGAAACCAGGCACCATATTGGTTCATTGCAAAGACCCCCCCATAATGGCCTGAATGAGGTTTCCTGAAGAAGGGGAATTTCTGCTAGTATTCCAACGTTAACAGTCGGGCATCATAATTTGCAAACTCAGTGGTCTTAGGAAAGGGAGGAAACATATTTTCCTAAATGAGGCAGATGTTGCCTTTGGGATTAAAGAAATGACTCTGCCACCCCCTTCTGTAGCAGCAGTGTGAACTGGTAATCAAATGCCAATTAAAACCTGAGGTTGCATTAGATTGTTTTCCAAGCTTACGCTTAGCAAAGAGACTCGGTTGCATAACAAGAGTCCAATGGATATCTGGAAATTAAATACATTCAGAAAGCTTTAGAAAAGTATTGCCATAGGCTTCCCTAGCAAGAGTGTTTAGGGTCTGGAAGGGTGCTGACAAGAATTTGCTTGTTGGTGAATCCCATAGTAAATGTATTGACCTGTTTTGGATTAACATTCTGTTGGGACTTCTCCTCTCTGCCTTGCATTCTATACAGAATGTTCCCTGCGTGGAACACTTGAATGGTTCTTCTCTTGGCAGTTGCTGCCGGGGAGCTGCTGTAGCTGGACGCTCATTAAAGTCCCTGTATTCACTTACCTGTCGTGTGGACTTCACTTCTCTTCAGTGGCGACGATCGGTCCCAGCTTCCAGCCTCCCCAACTCCGAAGAAGACCTCAGTGCCCGTTCTCGTCGAAGATTAAGAAATCCGTCAAAGATTAAGAAATCGAGGTTTTGTGAGAAAAGTACTGTTTGTCAAAGAGCCCCTTTCCCAAGATTTCCGACGATGTCCTGGTTGCCAGTAGACTACTCGATTCAGTGAATTTAAGGTACTCTTTATTTTTCCTTTCCCAGCGCGACCGAGCCTTGCGGTGCTCTCGCGCTACTACGTAACTGTGCCTGACCTGCCTGAAGACGCTAGTGAGACAATCTACATTACGCATAGCGGCCATTTTACAGCTTGGTTGCATCCTAGCAACCGAATTCAAGCCGCACAGCTGACTCTGCCCCTCTGTTTCTCCGCTGATGCGCACAGCACGACATTACTAATTTCGAGCGCACAGCTGTTTTCACTGCTGTTTTACCGCTGATGTGCACAGCAATTTAAATCTCCATTTCGACGCTGTGGTACACAACAAATACTATTCCTTACCTTATGAACAATAAATTAAAAATGCACAACAAGCACAACGCTATCAACTAGTGCAACATATTTCTATGTAAAAAAAAAAAGAGTTTCATCATTGTCGTTGTACACAGCAATGTGCATGATAGAGGGAATAATTTCATGTTCTAAAATTCAAGAATTAAATTCTTTTGTGTGTACTGTGGCAGCAACTCACCCACGCAATGGATCGTGTTTTGGCTCCTCCTCCCTTCTTAGAGACTGCTGGCACTCCCCCTGTACCGTGGGAGCAGTGGAAGGACACTTTTGAAGCATATTTAGAAGCTATCGATGGCGATACCCTTACTGGCAAAAAGAAAAAAGCTCTACTTATCTATAATCTTGGCACTGAAGGCAGAAACATATTAAAACTTTGACTCTTGAAGTAGTCAGCATTACAGTTAGTGGTGGTGATGCTAAGGAATCACTTCTAATTGACGAATATGCCAGATTGATCAAAACTCTTGACAAGAAATTCTCTCCCAAGAGAAACGTTGTACTCGAACGCCATAAATTTCTTCAACGTGCCCAAACCCCTGGTGAATCAATTGATGATTTTGTGGCAGCACTTCGCATTCTGGCTATCAACTGCAACTACAGAGAATTCAGAGATGAGATCATACGTGATCAACTTATTGAAAGGACTTCCAACAAGAAAATTCAAGAGAAGCTACTTGCTTCTGGCGATCCTGATTTAGAAACTGCTCTCACTTTAGCCAAAAGTATTGAACATTCTCAATTTTGTGTCAAGGAAATGTGTTCTTCTTCATCATCAATGACCTCTTCTTCTACAGTAGTCAAACTATTGAATTCTAAACCTCCTTTCAAATATAAACCCTCTGTTTTGCCTAATGTTACTCGTTCTGTTCCATCTAACATTTCTTCCAGAAACAGATCTGTGCATAACGAATTAATATGTTTTCGTTGTGGCAGTAGGTCACATCTGGGTTCTGCTAAATTTTGCTTTGCTCTCAATCAAACCTGTTACAAATGTGGGAACAAAGGTCACTATTCCCGCATGTGCAAAGCCACTTCTACGAACAAGCCCGTTCCCTCTGTAAAGAATATTTCAGGAGAATCTGATGAAGAATGTTATGAACTATCGATGCTGTCTTCTGCCTCGCACGAGGCCGGAGTAGTAGAACTGTCCGCTTTGTCTGGCCTTCGGAAAAGAAAGTCTCCTTCATGTTTAATAACAGTAGACGGGGTTGTCTGCAAATTCCTTGCAGATTCTGGTTCTCCTTTTACATTGTTGGATTTTACTGATTTTAGCAAACTTTCTAATGTACTTTTGGAACCTTCCAGTATCAAGATTGTTGCTTATAATAGCAAAAGAGTTGAGGTTTTAGGGAAATGTTCTGCTAAACTTGAGTTTCATGGTGATCACATTACCAGTATTGTGTTCATAGTTAAGGATGGTACCAATTTGTTGGGGTGGGATGAACAGGGAGATTTGAACATAGTTTTAGATCCCAACCATCCAAACATGGTAATATCTCGCAGAGAATTATGTGAGTTTTACTCTTCAATGTTAGAATCACCAAAGACTCTTACTGTATCTCATGTGTCTAACACCAAATGGGCTCTCATGTTTCCTGAAGTTTTTAATGGGGAATTAGGCAAACTCAAGGGTTTTCAACACAGGATAATTTTAAAAGAAGGTGCCATTCCTGTAGCCCATAAGGTACGGAAAGTGCCTTTAAGCTTACGTGCAGAATTAAAGAAAGAATTGGAGCGGTTATGCGCTGCTGGTGTAATTGAGCCGATTGAAGGTTCTGAGTGGCTTGCTCCCATAGTTTTGGCAAGGAAATCTGACAAGTGCTTGAGGATGTGTGTTGACCTGCACGATCTCAATGCCAATATTTGGATCGACCGGCAACCACTCCCAAACATCAACGAAATGTTAGCCACCCTCGAAGGTGCAACATTTTTCACCTCCCTCGATATTTCATCCGCATATCATCAGATTGAGCTGTGTCCTAATTCCAAGCACATAACCTCTTTTGTAACTCCGGAGGGAGCTTATCGTTACATCCGCATGCCTTTTGGCTTAGCTTCAGCCTCGGCTGTTTTTCAGAGGTTAATGAACAACCTGTTCAAGAACATTTCTGGTGTTGTCTTTTTCCAGGACGACATTCTGGTTCATGGCAAAACCGAACTTGAACATGATGAGCGTGTTAAACTTGTTCTCAGCATACTAAAGTCTAGTGGGTTAACTTTGAGGGAGGATAAATGTAAGTTTCTTCAGGACGGGGTAGACTATCTTGGTCACCACATTTCCCAAAATGGGGTTGAACCAAAAGTCAAGATCATTGATGCCATTCAAAATGCTCCTGTTCCTACGAACAAGGATCAATTATGTTCATATCTTGGTTTGGTGGAGTATTACTCCAAATTTGTTAAGAATTTCTCTACCAAAACCGCTGCTATGCGTAGCCTACTCAAGAAAAATGTCAAGTTTGTTTGGGATGATGATTGTGATAACAACTTCAATGTCATCAAGCAAGAGATTATTGGAGCTCGTCCTCTGAAGTTGTTCAACATCAATGACTTGTGCATTCTTTCCACCGATGCTAGTAATGTGGGATTAGGGGCTGTCCTCATGCAAAAAAGGGGTGATGGTCGCGAAGAAACCATTGCTTTTGCCTCCAATACCTTGAGGGTGCTGAGGGAACTTATTCTACCATTGAAAAGGAGGCTCTAGCGATGTGGTGGGGAGTTCTGCATTTCAATTTTTTTTGTGGGGGAACAGGTTCATCTTGAGAACTGACCATAAGCCCTTGGTCGATCTATTCACGACCAAGGGTGGTGGGAGGGCGACACCAAGGATCTCCAAGTGGCAATTCAGATTGCAAGAATTCCAATATCAGCTTGAATATGTGGCTGGGGTGAAGAATTTAGTTGCTGATTACTTATCCAGACTACCTCTTTCCAATAATGACGACAGCGTTGCAAGTGATGATTTGGAAGTAGTTTGTGCTGTTGGTTCTTTATGTGACTCTGTAGGGTGTGCTCTTTCAGAGTGTGAGTGGTTGGAGGGGATTGCTTCTGATGTTGACATGCAGTTGGTTATTGATCTTCTCTCCAAACCTTGGACGTGGGAAAAAGCTTGTCCTGCCGCTATTATTCCTTATTTGCGAGTCAAGGATGAGTTGTCTCTTGTTGATGGAATTTTGAGAAGGGGTGGCCTATTGGTTGTTCCTGTTTCAATTTGTGGGAAGATTCTTGGTTTGGCTCATGAAGGTCATCCTGGCATTCGGTCCATGAAGCGCAGGGTGAGGCAGGATTTTTGGTGGCCATCTGTGGACAAGGATGTTGAACATTTTGTTCGTGAATGTTGTGAATGTATTGTCAGTGATAAGTCACAAGTCACCCGTCCTCTGCCTGTTGAACCCATCGTCGTGAAGAGTGTTCCTTGGTCCAAATTGGCTTTGGACATTGCTGGACCTTATGGTCTCGTTGGTTCGACTCCCAAATTCATCTTGGTGTTGATAGACTATATGACCAAGTGGCCTGAGGAAAGATTTGTTGATTCTATCAGTTCTTCTGTGGTGATTTCATTTTTACGTGATGTTTTCTCTAGGGAGGGTTTTCCTGAAGAGATAGTTTCGGATAATGGTACGCAATTGGTTTCTGCTGAAATGTCTTCGTTTTTTAAAGAAGTTGGAATTAAACACATTTGCACGTCACTATATCATCCTCGCAGCAACGGTTTGGTTGAGCGTTTCAACCGTGTTGTCAAAGAGCATCTTCAACTGGATTTAGTGAATGGTTTGCAGTGGCGTCAAGCGGTTGCCGACATGTTATGGGCTGTAAGAACCACTCCGCATGTTTCAACTGGTGTTGCTCCTTTTACTTTGTTGTGTGGTAGGGTCACTGGTACCAAGCTGAACAAAGAGTGGATGTCCAGGAAGGTTGTGGATGCTGCTAGTTTAGCTAGAGTAGCTGATGTCAGGGTTTCGGTTCAGAGCAGATATGATACCAGATCGGACGTGTTGTCTTCTTGCAAGGTGAAGGTTGGTGATTGGGTGAGAGTAAAGAAACCTGGATTTCTCCGTAAGGGGGAGTCACAGTTTTATTCTCCTAAGAAGGTGGCTGCTGTGAGGGATTATGTGGTGGTGTTGGAAGATGGAAGAGTTTGGAGTAAGAGTATGGTTTCTATGGTTCCTAGTCCCATGGTTGAGAGTGTCGGGAAGCAGTTGGAGGTCAGTATTTCTCCTTCTGATCCCAAGGTGGGTGGTGTGGTGCAGTCTGGTGGGAACCTTCCGCGGAGAGAAACTTCCTCCAGGGTCAGACGTGTTCCTACCAAATTTCAGGACTATGTGATGATGTAATTCCTAGACCACATGTAGGTGGAATATAATGTTGTGTTGCATGTATCCAATGTTTGTTTTGACCATGAGAAATGTAATGTTATGTTGCTATTATCCTATGTTTGCTTTACATTATGAATTGATGCGTTTTGTTTTACTTTGTTTTCATCTTCCTTTTGCTTCTATCCTTTTCTCTTCTGCTTTCTAATTTTCTCCTTACCTTTTCTTTTTCTTTTGTTTTTCTGTGAAGAAAGGGAGGTGTGTTGGGACTTTTCCTCTCTGCCTTGCATTCTATACAGAATGTTCCCTGCGTGGAACACTTGAATGGTTCTTCTCTTGGCAGTTGCTGCCGGGGAGCTGCTGTAGCTGGACGCTCATTAAAGTCCCTGTATTCACTTACCTGTCGTGTGGACTTCACTTCTCTTCACATTCATAACCAAGTCCCATAAACACCAGAGTCCGAGTACCCTGTTATGCTTCTTTTACATCGAAACAAACAGTCAAATTCTGGTGGAGTGACATTTCCCTCTAAGGTGGCCTCTTTTGAAATTGCTTACCTCTTATTCAGCTATATGATGGTCAGCTGTTGGATCACCTTTCATTCGGGGAAGCTTCTAGGTGACCCAATAGGCCACTGTTGATTGACTGAAGGTCCAGTGCCAAATTGACTTTCTGTTGACTTTCATTTTGACTAAGGACGGTCTTGAACAGGGACTCAATATAAGGCACCTGCAAGATATTTTCGTGTGCTCCAGGGTAAACGGTAGAGCCAGGTCATTTTTAGTAGGCTTTACTTTCAGAAGGATGTAAAGCAAATAGGAATGGGATGTGAAGCCTCTAAGAGCCCTGGTGGAGTCCCAACACAAAGCGTTCCACACTGTACAAAAGAGTGGTCCAAGTGGTAATTATCTGTCAAATACACCCCTTTTGCCATGAAACTATGATTAAATCATAATGATGTATCAATGCAAACCAAGCTGGGATCTATGCTGGAAAGGTGTTTTTGATGCTTATTTCCTTTATGAGCCTGTTTAGAAATATTCACATAATGGCAGACAAGGAGAACATGTCAATGGGAGAAGACATTCTGGTCAAGATCTAACAGTTTGGTCAAGTGATTGAACGAAGATTGCAGTGAATGACTGCTTATTTCCAGATCCATAACTATCATACTATAAGACTTTTTAGGTCGAGCATTCAAGGCGTTAAAAAATCTCCCAGGTTTAGCGGCATAAAACGACTGCTAAAGCGGCGATAATGGGCTTGATAATATGCCCTTGAGTATTCTAATAGAAGTCCATGTTCTGGTGTGAACATGGGCTTCTATTGGAATTCTCCAGGGCATATTATGAAGCCCAATATTGCCGCTTTAGCGGCATTTTTCTGCCGCTAAACCGGCGATAATTTTAACCCCGTTCTTGATAATATGCCCCATCGAGTTTTTACCTGTGAGTGTTAAAAGTAAATTGAAACTGCGATTATGTAGGGACTCGTTAAGACAGGTTCCAGGGTGTTTTACAAATTCTTTACAATAAAGGATTTAGACACTGCATGATAGTCAACAATTCTCAACAACCTTGAACACACATATTTACGTGTCATATTGAAACTTCTTTATATACCATACCAACCTGAGGCTACTCTTTGGGTTCTCCTCTATTTTTGACTTGTAAGTTAGTGGAATGTTTTCAGTGAAGCTGTCCTGTTAGGAGCAGATAAGAGGGTACATAAGATACCTTTGTGAATACAATAGGGCATTAAAGACGTTAATATGGGGTTGATGCAGCTCTCTACAGCGCAGGCTCTATTGGAATACTGAGAATAAAGCACTGAATAAGCAACAAGTGGTGGGAAGATAATATACCTCGTAGGATACAATTGTATTTTTGATGCATATCTGATAGTTTATAAGAACTCAATATCCACTTGATGTTAATCAATAACTCAGGTGTACATTTAAAAATTGTAAGCATCTGTTTGGGAAATATATGAAGGCGGCTCAGAAGGTTACTCAAAATGTTAGAATCGAAGCACAGATTTATTTCCCTCAAAGTTCACAGCCAAGGTACAAAGATATTACCGTAAGGTAATAACTTTTCCTGTGGCAAAGTGGTGGACGTGGGGAAAAGTCAACTGTGACTGTGCCATCCATTATGGAGGACTACAGATGGTGCAATCAATGTTGAAGTATCCTGATGCTCTTGCAGGATCAGAGGAAGCCATCTAACTTTTGAAAGGTTTAGAATGCACACCAAATATATTTCAAAGGCCCTCCACATTAACCCATTAACTCCCTCCTGGTCAGAAGCGGTGCTTTAACATTCCGTAGGTGCGTAACCATGCTTAATAAGTTGCCCCGCCCTCCTGCAACTCACAGTTCTGGATATCCCCTGACACGTCTGGTGTAACTCATCATAAAGAATATTCTTTGAATTAGGGTCAACCGTGTGCAGCATATAAATCAGTGAAAACCCAGAGAGTAGGTGAAGACCTGCTACTCTATCTCAGACAAACAACAACTGACTCCCTCCTGCTCAGAAAGAGTCCTTTGACATTTCACAGGTGTGGAGCACATCTGTTATAAATGCACTTCCGGAAGACTCGTGCAACAGGTTCCATGTACGTTCCATTCCTGTGAAGTGCGATTTAGCACCAACCTCAGAATGAGAACCTATGTATCCAAAAGCGTTTGATTTTAGTTACAAATATTGATGAATGACAGCTAGGACAAAGGAGAGTGTAACCGTTTCTTTGGTAAAAACAACTAAAGGTGCTTCTTATGGGGCATGGCAATAACCTGCGTAAGATGAGTACGCTATATGGAAGAAATGTAGGGTCAACTTTAATTATATCCATTACATTTTTTCCGTTAGTGGCGGATCACGCACACACACATACCCACACACACGCACACACACCTTCTTTCAATCGCACTCTCTCTCACTGACAACATACATTTAAAGTGAAATTATGATTACCTCAGTCATAACACCTTAATGTATGTTAAAACACCTGTGAAACACAGTTTAAAACCCAGGGCAAAGTGGAGTTATGTGATTATGAAATAAAACTGAAATACTCTTGAAGTTCCTCACTTATGAGGAGGTGATTAAGAGCATACGCTAGGCGCGAAGAGCTTACTGCAATCTTTTTAGAATTCTGAGAATCTTTTTCAAATCTACTGTTTTATGTTGGGTGAGCTGAGTTAAAGCTCAGGGGGGCTATTTCGTTCTTTTAACTTTATCCATAGCACTCAGACTTTCTGGAAGCCATTTTGGGTCAGCGCTCTAGTGGCTGGACCCTTGTTCAGGGCTTCATAAGACCCGGGTGACGTGCCCGCGCAGCGGATGCATGCAGCAGGAGTGCTGCCGATCCGGCCGGGCCCTTCCGCTACAACCCGTTTCTTTTCCTACAAATTACTATTGTTATAATGTTTAGCAGCTTAGACAGTTAAATATAGCTTTGTGGTGAACTGCGCTCACTCCATTGTCCCTGGCAGCTTGGATACCGCTGGGCTCACTGTTCGTTTAGGCTATCAGCACTCCCCCTAACCTCTCAGCCCCTTCCGAAGCCTTATAAAATGTTTCTGCTGAACTGTAGATTGCTGCCTAAGCACACAGAGGAGATCTTCATTCTTCTAAAGGAAGAATGTCCAGAAGTCTTGTTTCTTACAGAAACCTGGCTTAACACAGGATCGCACCCCAACCTGTGTTACCCCCTCAACCAGGCCTATACAAATTATGTCTCGTCCCTGGCCTAAACTTCCCTCAGACAAGTGGGTATCGGAACTAGAAAATTCCAAGCCACCCCCTGATATCAATCCAATTATTGCCAATGAAAGACTTAACAACTGGATTCCCGAAGAAAATTACCCAGATGTAAGTAGGGTCTAATAGAATGGCATAGTGTTCCCCCAAGCTCCGGGAATTAAAACAGATCTGCAAGAAAGTCGAGAGAGCCTGGAGAAAGGACTTCTCTCTAAACAAGAAATCTGAATACAGGGAGGCCATTAGAAAATACAAGGTTGAAATCAAATGGTCCCAGGCCTCATATTACGAGGAAAGAATTTACTTGGCAGACAACTCCCCGTGTGAAAACATTACTCAAAGCTCCCTTACCCCAGGGGCGTGGCTTGGATGGCGAGGAGGAAGCACACTTAAGTCCGGAGCTCCAGACCCCCGAGTCTAACTAGCGGCGAGAAAATTGGCGAAAAGAACCCTGCAAGGCAGCAAACAGTGCAGGAGGTGTGCGAAGGTGGGGAGCACAAGAAGAACCGCTCGGAAGAACCAAAGCGGCAACTTTCAAGAAGTTACGAGTGGGGGAAAGAGCCAAATAGGAGAAAGAGACGGCGGTCAAGATGGCTGCATACATCAAAGCAGGAGTGGTATACTAGTAGCGGACCGAAGGAAATAAGCAACCAAGCAACCAGCGGAACCACCACACACCGTAAGTAGGTGAGAAGCGGAAGCGGGCAGCTGGGGCGAGAAGTAAAATAGACAAACACCGTAAAGGAGGGTATACCTAAGGCACAGCCAAACGAAACAAAACCGGAACCACGAAATAGGGAGCGGCCATCTTGACACGACCATCTCACCAGCAGAGAAATAACAGGCAGTCACAAGTGTGCCTTGCGGCGAGAGGAAGTGAGGGGCAGCGGTGGCAGGTCAGGCGGAGCAGCAAACAAGCATAAAAATACACGCAGGCGCAAGAAACACAGCGAGCGCGGGCATCGGAGGGGATCGACTAACCAAAAAGAGAGAAACCAGGAAAGAGCGAATATCGGGAGGGGACTGGCCAAACACCGCCAAAAACACAAGTAAGTCAGCCGTGAGAGAATCGCCGGAGGAAGCGCAGCGACAACCGGACCACGGGTAGACCGAGGTGGGGAGCGGCGGCCATCTTGGAGTGGGCTCGCAGCACCTCCCACACAACCCGGACCAAAGCGAGCACCCCAAAACCGGCTGACACAAGAAACAAGCCGAGTAGACACTGCTGGGGGGCAAAAGAGGCCAAGCACAGCAAGGTGGCACAGTGCGGTGGGGACCAGCGGTACCAGTAAGGCCAGTAAGACCAGTCAAGGCCCCGAAGGGAGGAGGCGTGAGGTGGCGGCCATCTTGAGGAGGGCCTATGAATCAATCGAACAGCCCAACATTCGGCTCAACAATCAGAAACAACCTAAAGCCACAACAGACGGAGCACCCCCCGGTGACCCAACACACAGCAAGCAAGCAAGCCTAGTGTGGGTGTGGCGAGAAGCAGTGGCCCAAAAGCACGGCAGCATTGTGGCGGCCATCTTTTGGGGTGGCTGGTGGACAGTCGGCAAGTTGATAAGCGGCGGCCAGCTGGGGGGCGAACTCACGGGATAACAAACGAAAGTAGCCCAGCCAACAGCCGCAAACGCACAGCGCGACCCCCTGAGAGGGACGTACACCGGCGAGAGCCTAAAAAGGGACAGAGGACCTGTCAGTAGCCGACTAACGTTTGTAGCAACGCCCCCCTCAAGCCCAAACAGATCGCAAGATACCGTGAAGTAAGAGAAACCAAACCAGGCGGGTGAGGGCAAGCCAGTGCTCAACATAGACGCGAAGCAGACGTGAAGTGTGAGGTGCAACGAAAGAGGAAGCGGGCAACAAGGAGCAGACGCTCCCGTAAGACCCACCGAAACCACGTAACCATAGGCAAGCAGCACCCAAGAGCAGAAGGCCTGCAGCACAGGACCAGCCATTACAACCGGGGAGTTTTTCCCGGCCACGCAGGCAAGGGAAAGAACTTTTGAATCTGGCGGGGGCGAAGACAAGAACCAGGACAGTCAAGTGGCCAAGCCGTTTCCGGGAAGAAGCCCCACAGACACAGAAAATCACTGCCACTAAAGCGGCCAGAGCTACAAAAGACGACCCTGCCAAACAACAAAGGGAAGGAAGGCTCCTAACGCACCAGATCAGAAGGGGTTTCGAAGCAATGGCGGGGAAAGATGAAAAGAAGTTAGCCAATGACCCGAAAAAAAGCAAGAACGAATACGGAGACTCTCCAATCAAACTCAAAAATGGCCAACATGGCGAAGCAACGACGCTAGATACACTCCTCAAGAAAATTAACGAAGGCAACGAACTGGCAAAAGCAACTAAAAAGTCAATCGATAATATCCAGATGGAACTGATAGCCATAAGAGCAGAACAAAGCAGGGCCAACGGCAGAATAGACACAGCGGAGAAAAGAATAAGCAACCTGGAGGACCTCACTAACGTAACACACAAAGATCTAGGGATAGCAATAAGGAAGACAACCACGCTGCAAAAAATGTTGGCAGAGCAAGACGACAAGAGTAGGAAAGGCAATATAAGATTACTGGAAGTGCCAGAGGGAGAAGGAGACGCCCCAGGATCGTGCGCAGCCATGCTGGAGATTCTCCTACCGAAACTGACGGGTCTGAGTTTTGACAGGCCTTTCGAAATAGAAAAAGCATATAGAATCCCAGCGAAGAAGCTACAAAACAGCAAAGGCCCAAGGCCAATTATCTGTAAGCCGCTGCGAGCCAACCAAACGGATGCAATCTTTGCAATCGCCAGAAAGGGTCAGCCGATGCTCATGAACGGACAAAAGATAACAATCACACAGGACTACTCCAAATTCACAGTAGAGACAAGGAAAGGGTTCCTGGCTCTGAAAGACAAAATGCGCAAAGACAACATCACCTTCAGTTTCGCCGGACCGTCAAGATTGAAAATAACCGTCAGGAATGGCACCCTAATCTTTGACGAACATAACGAACTAAGGGCATACCTAAGGGGTCCAGAACCGGAGCACATTAAGGCGCAGAGCCCAGGAGCTAAGAAAAGGGCCTCATCAGACGCAGCAGAAGGAGAGACGGTAGAATGCTGACATCCAACCCACAGCAACGCGGGAACACCAAAAGACTAACTGAGAGACCCTAACCTCAGACTTTGAGAGTAATGACAACACATCTATCTCGAGCACTCGGAAGACGAGAACAGCAGCACGGCTGGAATCCCTCAGAAGGGGGCCAGCACAAAGAGACTATGCAAGAAACCACAACCTTTCTACCTCAGACTTTTTTTTTCTTTTTTGTAAGCCAGCACAATGCGGAATGACATACCTACCTCAAGTACTAGGAAGAGAAGAGAACCAAACAGAACAAGCCACATCATAAACACCAGAGGCGACACGGAAAACGAAACATAGAACTACCATATCCTTTTTGCCATACGTGAACCATGTGGGAGTAATTGCTATGCAAGGACATGAGTGTGACAAGAGGGTTTCTTTTCTTCCTTCCTTACAGTCACATACTCGGGGGGGAGAGAGGGAGGACCCTTGCTGTCGCACGCCCATTTTCCAAAAAGCGGGGGGAGGGGGGAGGAAGGGGAGGAGGGAGGGAAGGGGGAAGGGGGGGGGGGAGAATAGGGAGACACGAGCAAACACCCCAGTACAGACGTATGCACAACTTTTTCTTTATATCCGTACTATCTCTACATCCCTACTATCTCCAATCCACAGCCCGGGGAGGGGGGGGCGATCCTAAGTGGGAAGCAAAGATCAACAACGATGGAAGCAGCAAACCTAAATAACCTACCAATAAGTGGCGACACCAAGAAACCGCCATGAGCACATCAATCC
This sequence comes from Lissotriton helveticus, assembly GCF_964261635.1. Lineage (NCBI taxonomy): Eukaryota > Metazoa > Chordata > Amphibia > Caudata > Salamandridae > Lissotriton > Lissotriton helveticus. The sequence continues at coordinate 1,005,204,416 of NC_136071.1, read as the reverse complement.
CAGCCACAACAACCACTAGCCTCAAGGTGGTGTCCATGAACGTGAAAGGCCTGAACCACCCTGTGAAACGTAGGAAGACTCTTGATTATCTAGCAAAACTGAAGGGGGACGTGTACGTACTACAAGAAACAAGGCTCTCACAAGAAGACGCTACACACCTGAGGGCTAGGTGGATAGGAGAAGTTTTCTGCTCACCGGCCAAGCACAAGAAACGTGGGGTGATCACAATGGTAAGCAGGAAGGCCAACCTGACCCTAGACAAAATGCACACGGACGAAGAGGGCAGATTACTGCTAACAAGCCTAAAAAGAGGGGAAGAAACAATACACGTAGCCAACATATATGGACCCAACACTGACGACAAAGACTTCTGGCAAGAAGTAGGCACAAAACTATCTGAACTCCCCCAGGAAGAACTCCTCCTAATGGCAGGAGACATGAACCAAGTCCTAGACCAGGCGATAGATATACACCCGCACAGAATGAGCCACAACTCCCACAACCCCAACATCCTGAAAGACATATGCACCAAGCTCCAGCTCACAGATCCGTGGAGACTACAACACCCAGACGCGCGCAAATTCACTTTCTACTCCCACCCACACAACTCATACAGCAGGATAGACTACATCCTAATGTCCAGCACACACTTACACCTGATCGACCACACAGAGATCGCTCCAATCACCATCTCAGATCACGCACACATCTCACTCTCAATGAGCGGCAAACACAATGACAAACCAACCAGCAGATGGAGACTAAACAGCGGCATCCTACAAAACCCCAACAATGTTAAAGAGATAGAGGAGGCCATAGAGGAATACCTGTACCTCAACGACAACGGAGAAGTGGAGAAAAGCACCATCTGGGATGCCCTGAAGGCCACACTCAGAGAGAAACTGATTAACATCAAAGCCAGAATGAACAGAGGCAGAAACAAGAAAATAAAGGAACTAGAAGAGCAAATTGCCCTCCTTGAGAAAGGCCACTGCGCAAACATTACAGACAAAAACACCCTGACAACACTAACTAAGAAAAGATACGAGCTCAACAAGATCCTGAGCGAAAGAGCTGGCACATGGTTAAACAAATTCAAAGCCATAAACCTATGCTCAGCCAACAAGGCCGGGAAACAACTGGCGTTATATCTGAAAGCGAAGCAGAGGCAGCACTCAATCGCAGCAATAACTGATAAAACAAATAAATCACAGACAACAAACAGAGGCATCCTGGAAGTCTTCAGGCAATTCTACCAGGAGCTATATAGCGCGGATGACAATCTCGACGCTGATGGGGGGAAGGACCTACTCAGCAAAATCAACCTGCCAACACTCTCAGCCGAGCAAAGAGAAACACTAGAAGAGGATATAGCAAACGAGGAAATTGACGCAGCAGTCAACCAACTAAAACCAAATAAGGCACCGGGGCCTGACGGATACACGGCAACCTTCTACAAAAAATTCCTCGAACAACTGAGAACAACCATGGCAGAGGCCTACACGCACTGCATCCAAAGAGGGCGGATGACGGACTCAATGGCAGAAGCAAACATCATCGTGATCCCCAAAGAGGGAAAAAACCCGCAATTCCCACAAAACTACAGACCAATCTCACTCATCAATGTGGACTGTAAAATATACGCAAAAATACTTGTAAACAGGCTAAACAGGATCCTACCGCTACTCATCCACAACTCACAAGTAGGCTACAATAAAAATAGACTATCCCAGGACAACACGAGACTACTGTGCCATCTCATTAACCAAACTACACAAAGCGAAGAACAGGCAGTGATGATAGCTCTCGACGCGGAGAAAGCTTTTGACAGAGTCTCCTGGCCCTTCCTAGACACCTGTATGGGGACATTCGGATTAGGAACTAAATACAGAACAATGGTGATGGCCCTCTACAACAAACCAATAGCCAGGGTAGCAGTGAATGGAGGCACGTCCGAACCGCTAACATTAGAGAGAGGCACAAGGCAGGGCTGTCCCCTGTCACCCGGCCTCTTCCTGCTAGCTCTAGAATCACTACTAGCCATGATAAGAGACAACAGCGACATAACAGGCGTCAAAATCAGAAGCAAAACAGTGAAACTAGCAGCATACGCTGATGACGTCCTCATCACCACCACAAAACCAGAGACATCAATCATGGCCGTAATGGAAACCATCGCGAAGTACGCAACAGCCTCAGGATACAAGCTTAACAAAGACAAATCAGAATGCAAACCAATGAATATACACACTACGAGAGCAGTACTAGGTCAATCAGGCCTCGCCTGGCAAACGAAACCCCTCAAATATCTGGGCCTACTTTTCGTGAGAAACCTAAAAGCAACCCTAGAATACAACGAGGAAGCCACCCTCAACAAAGTAAAGGAGAGACTGGACCTCTGGTCCCCCAAATACATCAGCTGGTGGGGAAGGGTGGAAACAATTAAAATGATGGTAACCCCTGCCGTCAACTATACACTCAGCATGCTGCCCCTAGCAATGACAGAGGACTTTCACAAGAAGCTAGACAAACTAATAAACAGATTTTTATGGAGAGGCAAGAAACCAAGAATCAGCCTGCAGAAGCTGAGACTAACGAAAGCCCTAGGCGGCCTAAACATAATGAACTTTAAGAACTTCCAAACCGCCTGCCTAGCGAAGCAAGGAATATTCTGGGTGGCAAACATACAGAACTATGAACCGGAGTGGCTGAAGTTAGAAAGGAACATCCTGGGGGGGCTGAACCCAATAGCCATGCTCACAGCTAACAAGCACCCACACAGATTGGACCCTATTATCAAACACACTAAAGATGCCCTACTGAGAGTAGACAAACAAATGGGACAAAAGATCGGCGGAACAAACTGGGAATCAATCTGGTTCAACACAAGGATACGATACCAGGGGAAGACCTTGAACAATGAGGCTTGGATTGAGAAAGGAATAACCACACCACACCAGCTGGAAACGAAAAAATCACCGATCACCTTCCAAAATCTCAAGGAGTTCTACACCCTCCCTGACATAGAACTATATACATTCCTGAAAATCAAAACTGCAACTACAAAGGCGAATCTAAGCAATAACCCACCAACCATAATCCAATACATGTGCAACCTCAACGCCACAGGCCACCACACAGCACAAATCTACAAACTCCTAAGCCCCCACACGTCTACACTGAAGAAAAAGGTGACAAGTGCATGGGAAAGACTAGGAACTAGACAACTCACTGACGAGGAAAAGAGCAAACTATGGAAATCGGCAACAACTAATAAAGTCACACCACAACTGGCACAAACAAAATTCTGGCTGCTTCACAGAGCCTTCTGGACCCCGGCGAAGCTCCACAAAGCAGGCATAAGAGAGACAGGAACATGCTGGAACTGCGATAAAGAGACGGGAAGTCTATAGCACCTCATATTCGAATGCCACAAGGTCAAAAGCTTCTGGAAGAAGGTATATAGCTTCATCAGCGATATCAGGGGGAAAGGGGAAAATATACAAGGAGGCTTTGCTGGACTGACCATGGGATTCATGACAGATAACCTAGAGAATAAGGAAGAGAGGGACCTAGTAGACATCCTGCTAACAGCGGCGATGAAAATCATATTAACGAACTGGAAAAACACAGCAAAAGCAACCTTCAAGAATTGGATAAACTGGGTCACCTTCCTTAGAGGCGCTGACAACATCACTGGCAAATTCACAAAGGAGCACAACGCTAAGAACGAGATGTGGGAAGCCCTCGACGCACACCTAGAGACACGCCAAACCTAACCCCCCCCTTCACTCTTCTTCTCTTCTTTCGCTCACACCAGGGGGGTACAGTATACTCAAGGTATAATGTATAGTGTGTAACCATGACGCAAGAAGATATAGTGTACAACCAAGATGCAAGAAGCCAAATTCAACTGTAACCCCCCCCTCTTTGCATTACTCTGTATTGTAAATATCCTCTGATATGCACATTTTATAATAAAAACTTTTTTTGAAATAAAAAAAAAAAAGCTCCTTTACCCCCAGATATACCTGATGCCACGGGTCCACGACACTGCAATGAACTTGCAGATTATTTTATAATAAAATTCCAACTATCTGCTCGGCATTTTCCTCGGTAGATAGCCACAACAATTCCCACTAAGAGGATATTGGTCTGCATAGCAGGGAACACTCCCTGCAAGCCTTTCCCCATATGAACCGTGAGTCATTCCATACCATCTCGACACTCGTGAAGAGCCGGTCGCCTAGAGACCCAGCTCCACCAAATATTCTGAAGCTAGTGGCCGAAACGGTCTTCCCGGCTATCCTGGATTTGATTAATGCCTCGAACTCCACTGGAGCGGTCCCACCTCTGTGAAAAAGAGTGATGGTGAAGTCTCTCTTAAAAACCCCAGGTCAGGACCCGGATCTCCTGGGTAATTATCGTCCCATCTCGCTCCTCCTAGGGATCAGTAAAATAGCAGAAAAACATGTCAACTCCACTTTTCTGGAATCCCAAAAACGTTTCCACCCCTCTCAAACTGGCTTCCGGAACATGTTAGGGAACAGAATCTGCTTTGTTAGCAGTTGTCAAAGAATCTAGAAAGATTTCTCGACGCCTGAGGCTCCACAGATGTGATCATCTCAGACCTCAGCGCAGCTTTTGACACGATCAATCACCAAATTTTGGTCCATTGACTTGAAGTTTGGGGGTGACTGGAGTAGCTTTAACATGGCTGCAATCATTTCTGGAAGAGAGATCTTGCCAGGTGTTCGAGGGTGAGGTCACTTCAATATCCATGCCTCTCCACTGCGGAGTCGCTCAGGGATCATCCCTGCCCTGCACCCTTTTTAATGTTTACATGGCTCCGCTTGTGGACATTGTGCTCCCTTTCAGGGTTCACATAGTGACCTGCGCTGATGACACCCAATTGTTCATAGCGATGAACCACTCTGATAACGCCTCTTTTGGCCTTTGTCCCTGCCTCGAAGAAGTAGCCAAGTGGATGAACCACTCATATTTAAAATTTAATGGTGACAAGACCGAGTTGATGCTCCTTGGCATTCCTTCTCTCTTTAAAGCTGTTGTAATGTGGCCAGCCTGTATGGGACCTGTCCCTGCCCTGAAGACCGAGATGAAGAGACTGGGCATTTGGCTTGATCAAGATCTCAGCTTTAAGGTCCAGGCTCGGAAGGTTGCAGCTTCTTGCTATGGCTCCGCAAAGTGCTTCCTCTTCTCCCCTTCCAGGCAAGAAAGTATGGTGCAGGCACTCATTCTTTCCCACTTCGATCATGGGAATGCCCTTTAGCCTTGGAGCTCTGAGCTCGTCTTTTGCAAAACTCTAAACTGTGCAGAACTGCGCAGCGAGGATTCTTGATGGGGCCGCGAACCAGCAATCTGCAAAACCCGCCTTGCAGTCACTGCCTGTTTGGGAGAGAGTTAGCTTTAAGGCTATGTGCATCGCCCACAAGATGTTAGCAGGGAATGGCCCAGCGATCAACTATTCCATTGTTCAGCCTTACCAGGCAAATAGACGGCTGCGCTCAGATGATCTGCATTTGGCCGTCGATCCGAGGATTAAGAAGGCCAGAAGTGACGGCCGTCTATTCTCTTATAATGCCGCTAGACTATGGAACTCCCTCCCTCTTCACCTACGTAGGGAACCCAGCCATCTGTCCTAACTGAAACTGCTAAAAACTTGGCTCTTCCCCTAAGTGCTGCCATGATGTCTTTCAGTTTACTGCCTTCAGCGCCGGGATGCCTTCAGGTAGCTATGTGCTTAATAAGTGCTGTTTCATTCATTCATTCAGTCATTCATTATGATTAGCTCTGGGAATCACCTGTCACGCAAACCATAACTCACACGCCAAATGCAATGCTAATGACCTCACCCTTGATGTAACAGATGACTTCACAAAAGACATAAGTGATGTCACTACTGATATATTTTTGTATTAAGCATTTTTTATAACACGTGTTTGATTGTATTAAGGGAAGGCAGGAGTCTGTTTTAATGCTAATATCACTGCTTTTTATCACTTTGTAAAGAGTGAGAAGGGTCAAAAGGGTGGCACTCTAGTGACTCCAATTACTCAGATTAGCAAAGCAGTAACAAAAATAACACAGGGCAAACCTTTCGAAAATTATATTTAAGACAGAATATTTCTGCTGACAACAGTGTTACCATACCACGTTAGGAGCCTTGATCAGACTTCAGAACTTGCAGATTCAGTAGAAGCATGGTTCCTCCTCCCTAAATATCCTAAACAATCCTAATTTTGCTTGTCCTCAACTCTTCTAATTTTGCTTGTTTTGCCTTCTGTTGAGCACAAGAAGCCGTAAGCACTTTGACTTCTGCCCATGGGATCATTGAGTCCGAAGTCTTTGACTGCTGAGACCTGGAGGAAGAAGGCACTCCACCAGTGGCGTACCGAAACTTGAAGGGGCCTCCCCTGCAAAGTACATGCATAGGACCCCCACACATTGGACCCAATCTGGAGGTCTCAGGTCAGGGACCTGCCAGTGTTGGAGGGAGCCCCAGAGCTCAGGGGCCCCCGCCACCCAGCGGAGGCTGCATGGGATTTGGTACGTCGCTCCACTCATGAATGGCGGTGTTGTGGACCTGAGTCATCCATAGAGCGGTAAGCCTCTGGAAAATAAAGGGCGTTGGGTTGCCAGGGAATCGTTAAATCCATGTTGGCCACTGTTACATGCTCTGTGTTTGTCGAGATGACTGTGTCTAAGCACAATACAAAGGACATGGCATGATTGAAAGAGTGGGCATGCACCTAAGTAGTCAACAAAGAATGCCACCTCAGCGAATGAGTGCACTGGGACCTGAGAAGATGGTCTGCTCCTGTACGGCTGCACTGAGGCATGAAAGGTACTGTCTAGGCCAGGGTGGCTGGTGAGGTGACCTGGAATGCACACAACTGCTGCCTGGAGCGGGAGGGGCACTGCAGAAAGCCCCCGAGTGATACTGTCATGCGCATCCATAAATTGACTTATGTCTGTGAATAGTCTCCTGCCGCTATATGTATCAACAAACCATTTTGCATTTCCTAAATAGCGAATTTTAAGGAATCGCTATTTAGGAAATGCAAAACGGTATGTATGTACAAAATCGCTTTCCAATAGCGATTCCTTAGCATTCCTAATTTGAGATTAGCAAATTGTCATTCGCAAATTACCCCTTCATTTCCATGGGCCAGGAGGCCCATAGGAATGAAAGTGCAATTTGCAATTAGCAATTTGCTGATCGCAAATTAGGGATTTTTCCAAGGGTGCAGGGGTGTCTCAAGAACACCCTGCTGCACCCCTGAAAAAGACATTTGGGGGCATATGGCGCACATACATGCCCTAAGGGCATGTATGGGCGTCATATGGCACCTTTAGTTTTTTTCAAAAAAGCTTTTTGATAAGAATTCGCAAATTACCACCAACTAGAAGTTGGTGGTAATTTGCTAATCCTTAATGGCATTTTTTCCATAATATTTGTTTGATACATTGCATTTAAGGAATCGCAAAATTTGCAATTCCTTAAGTGCAATCGCAAAATAAGGATTAGCAAATTTTGCTAATCCTTATTTTGCATCAAACTTGTTTGATACATTCCATTTGTCTATTTAGCATTCGCAAAGGCCGAAATTCGCAGAATTTCGGCCTTTGCGAATGCTAAATAGCTTGATACATATAGCGGCTAGGCCTTAAAAGCTTATTCACAGGTGGTGATGTGCTACTAGCAAAATAAAACTATTTTGGGAGAAGAATACATGGGATGCTCGGCTCTATTTAGGCCAGTCAGTCCCCAAGGGATAACGCCCGTCTCTATTTGCCTTATTTGAAGGAAACGTATTCTGACAGAAACCTGTCTATAAGTATATACCTTTATGAGTGCAAAAATAAGTCATTTCTGCCTGTGAGTCAAATTTATACATGAAAAAACCTTTAGTGAACTCTGCTCCTTCCATGTATCTTGTTGCTCCGTGTCCCCCTCACAGCACCCTGCCCTGCTCGTGGGTGCTCTTCAAAGGAATAGCCTGGCATTTCTGTGTACAATATAGCTTTCTCTGTATAATGACACACCTGCGGCAAGCCAAACCCATGGCACCCAGAACGTCCCCGTGCTTCGGATGCTGCACCTCTGACTTGGAGGTTGTTGCAGGTAAAATCCATGACCCAGTAAAAACAACTATTTTCAGAGAGTGCTAATTTATGGGTGCTCGGAATATCTCTTTTAACGCCGTGGGATTCTGATAGCAAAGTGAGGGAAGGTGCTAATTATTGTTGCTGAGTTGAATTGTTGTCACATCGCTTACTTTGGTAGCTTTGATTTAAGAGCTGCTTTTTCTTCCATGTCTCAATAACACATCAATGCAAGCATGAACAATTAACAGTTAAACAGTCGTTCAAAGCTACTTATTTCAACTTTACCACATGCAAATTAAGAGGTATATGGAGTCATTTAGAGCACAAGCAAAACTGGGATGAAAAACCCCATAGCAAGATTACTGTTCTCTTCAAATTTTGCCTGCTTTCCACCGCCTTTTGCTGGTAGTGACGTGACAGGGGTTGTCTGTTCTGCACTTCAGTTTTACTGCATCAATGAAATGAAAAAAACATGAGAAAGCAAGTAAATTCCTAGGAAGAAAGGACTTAGCTTGGCTCTGAGGCCCAAAGTACGATCTGGTTCCTCAGAAAGACAAGTGCAGGTGGAGTAAATCATGCACTAAATGTTAGGTGAAAACATCACAAGGATTTTGTCAAAAAATTCTAAAGACTCGCCAATGGAATTCTGAAAGAGTTTATTAACAAAATAATAAATTAATAATTAATTCCATATGCATCAAATGCATTGGGTTGGCCTGAGGTTAGCCCCCCCATCAACCCATATTGGAGTCGACTCAATAAGCAGACGTTTACAGGATTTTACAAGAAGACCTCCAATGGTATCAAATGGCATCGTAAAATAAATGGCAAACGTAGTTCAGGAGAAGCGAAGAAAGCGACCTTCCGTTGTAACAAGAATATACATTTTTTTCAGCTGTATAAGCTAATAAGCACTTTCTACACTTGGGTGGGGGAAACTGTGTAAGAGAAGCTTGGAACATCATAGACAGACACCTGCTTTAGGCATGGTTCACATGGCCAGGAAAATATGGCAAAAGCAGTTCATTTAGCTATGATAATGTTTTTCATTATCACTTTAACATTTAGAAAAGTAATTAATTTGCATTTGTAAATGTTTCAATTTAGTGTGTGTAATTATATTAATATATAGAGTCATACTTATTAAAAGTAGTAGTTTCCAAACATGAACTTGGAAAAAAAACTCAGTATCCTAATGATACCACAATTAAGACAATACACAATTCAGTTTATCATATAGAAATATTGTTTCTATTCGTAAATTGAATTCTGTAGCACTTTAGTAGTGATATACTAGTACTACTAGGGGGATATTCTCAAGAACATGTGATAATCATCACCAAAATCGGTTATTGCAATGTTCCATATCGCCGCCTCTCGCGTGAAAATAACTCTGTGTTAACGTCCTATTCACAACAGGGAGATAAAAATCTAATCCCCGACGTGAAAAAAGGTGCGGTGGGCCCAACCGCAATAACAAAATCAGCGCTAAGCTGCGCCAGGCCTGCAATTCACACACGTCAGCCAGGAAAAATCACTATAAAGTAGAAGGCAAGGACAAGAAGGAGAGGAAGATTTGGTTCAGTCCGCAGGAAAACAGGATCATGATAACGGAGGTGATAGAACACCATCAACAACTGTTCGTCACCTCCACTGTGTCATTGGCAGCAAAAAATGGAATATGGCAGTCCATCGTGGATGAGGTGAATTCAGTCGGAGTGCCGAAGAGGACAATGGAAGAGGTCAAGAGGCGCTGGAATGATGTGAAGCGCAAAACCAAGCAGAAACACGCCAACAACCAGAAGGCAGCAATGCAGACTGGAGGTGGGAGTCCAGCACAACAGGATGAGCTGGACGAGATGGGGGAAATGGTGGCCACAGTCATCAGTGGGGAGACGGTGGCAGGAGTTGAGAGACTGGACACTGCTCAACATGACCTGACAAAACAGCACCAGGGTGAGTAACGACCAGGGACTGGGGAAACTGCGGGGATGGGGCGATGGTCACAATGGCACACATGCACAATCAAGTATAACACATCTGCGGACAAACCATGCCCCAGACCCCCAACTCCTGCCAAGAGACCAATGTACCTAAGTATGCAACATCTCAGCACTGTATAAGCACAGAAGTCAAAGACACACCGCATGAAAGGGATAGGGGGCAGCAAAATCAGAGCTGCTGGGGCGACTCTCCTAAAATGCAGCACACACACATCATGCAGAGCACATCAACACTGACAACAATGTGGTACAAACCGCAACACGTCCACAACAGAACAGAGGACACAATTGGTGCCACCTGTGTGTAGAAACTGGCCAATCACATTTGGTATTGCAGGGAAATGTGAGTTGACAATGTACAAGTACAAACACACATCTGTGATGTTGTCGCAATGTCCACTGTCCCGCATCAAATAGGCAGCACCTCCCAAACAGTCACAATGTACACTGTCATGCAGTCTGCATATAAACATGTACAATGCATCAACATACATGTGAACACAGCGTTAAACTGCATATCCCCTTCACATTGCAGAGGGAAAACCAACACCTCCTGCAGAGCAGGCCGAACCTCTCTTCTCTGATGATGAGGAGGACCACCACACCTTCGACCCCAACGCCCTCCAACAGCTTGTGGACAACCTCCGCACCCCACCTACAGGAGCAGGGCAGACCAGCTGCAACAAGGAGACCCCACCCCCTGCACAGAACACACAGCAGGCAGCACCCACCACCACGGCTGCCTCCCAGGAACCCCATGAAGAACACATGGCCTTCTAACGCAGTGTGTTTGGGTGCTAGGAGAAGTTGGCTGAACAGGTGCAGGTGGGGTTCGACCGCATGGCATCCAAACTAGATGCCAAACGTGGGTGTCTAAGTCCCATCAGGGACCACCCACAGTCCCTAATGGACAGCCACAGCCCGCTCTATGCTCTCCAACCATCCATGGCTGACATCGCTGGAGTCCTGACTCAGAGACAAGAACAACTGTCTAGTCAGAGTGGCTCCAGCGATGTCACCCGGGAGTCTGGACCCATGCGGAGGATCATGGAGAACATAGAGCGGACGTAGGCAGAAAGAGTGTCTGCCACGGCTGCACACCAGCAAGAGGTTCCTGGGTTCCTCAATGCCCGAAAGACCCTCCTCATGGCATTGCTGCCACAAGGCCTGGCGCTGAGGCATGCTGCTGCTACCACTCCATCCACATCTCCGCCCCCTGAAGTGTCAGTGCCACACAGTGCAGCAGATATTCCACCTCCGGCCCCTGAGGTATCGCTGCCACACCGTGCTGGAGACAGAACACCATACCCACATGTGAGGCACATGAAACAGCAGAGGACGAAGATGTAGATGAAGCTGCCTTTGTGGTAAGAAGGACACAGTAGCATTCATAACCGCCATATGGCCGGTTTCTGCTTGGTTCTGCCCTCTGCATCATCACCTTCCACTGTCCCCCAATACACTCTTTGACACTCACCTTGGAACTCGACATGGACTGCCATATTCTGTTTGGTCACCAATGACACAGCATTTAGACTGTGGACTGAACTCTTCCTCTCCCGATGAACTTGTCGTTCCCTAAAGGACTCTGGCCGGCCCTCCATGGGGCAAAAATGTAAAGTGGGGTTTGCATGGCCCTGTACTGCTCCAGCTATAACACTCCACTGAATGTGCAGTAAACATCCATATTCACACAGATGTGTCATGTCTATGATCATTCAAGTGTGGAAGTATGGATGAATGTAGGGTCAGTGATTCCCCCTTACCTACATGTTGTGAGACTTGGGTTACAGGGTGACACATTGTTGATAGCAGTCTTGGTGGTGCCAACACTACAACAAAGACACATGCATTAGTTACTTCCTTGTTTACACCCATACGCTGGACTGGCATACGCCAGGCCAGCCCTCTCCGCTTATGCTTACAGGGGATGGCGACAAGGCTACCTGTCGCAGGTCTTCCCTGTAGTGATCTGCTGATCACAGGTCTAGTTGTCAGCATGCCACAGCCACTCCCTCACTGCTGGTTTACACCCACACCACACCCATCCAGCACACTCGTCACAGGACATGTGACCCTGCCAATAAAAAGGGCTGGGTGCACGTGCTGGACGCCATTATCACTCTCCAACTGGGTGTATCCGTGTGGTTATTATTTATGCATGAGGTCCAAGGACCCTGCCACATCACATTTCCCAGTGCCAGAGTTGACATGGCTGCGTCCGCCTGGCATATCATGAGACTCAATCAGAATGGGTCCAAGACTTGCGTTGCACAGAGTTGATGGCATCGTATTTACTGCGGCCGGCACGGGCCTACCGCCACGGGACGGTGACTTTCGGTACACCGAGGTAGGGGTACCTAAACAGCTGAGCGGGTGTGCAGCCTGCGATGATGCCCCATCCTGGCAGTCCGGATTGGTAAGGATTTACACGGATATGATCTCTGCCACAGCGAAATCAAGACCCAGAATCAAGTGTGTGACCTGGTGGCTCGTGGAGAGGGCTGCATGATGTGGAGGCTGCCATGGTTGCGGGCCCCGGGCTTGGAGGGTGCACCGGCACGTGGTGAGTCCTCTTGGAGACACGGCGGTGGCGGAAGGTGAACAGTGAGGCCTGGGTGCACAGAGGCGGGCAGTCACCACTGGGCGGCAGGAGGGGCTGTGGTGCAGCAGCCTGTGTGCTCAGGGGCGGGCAAGCGATGGTTGCGTGTGCAATTGTATGTACTCTCCCATTCATAAATCTGGACTCTATTTCAGATAAAGGACCTGGTGGACTGCAGTGCATACTGACACATGGTTGGAGACACACCGATGGCAGCAGGTGAGCAGTGAGGCCTGGGTCCGCAGTGTCAGCTTTCTCTCAGCTCTTCCAACTCTCTCTTCCTCTCCCTCTCATCTTTTCACTGCCTCTCTCTCTCTCTCCCTCTCTTTCTCTCTCTTTCACTCTCTCTCACTCTCTTTCCTTCTTTCTCTCTCCCTCTCCCTCTCTCCCTCTCTTTCACTCTCTCTCCCTCCCTCTCTTTCCCTCTTTCTCTCTCTCTCTCCCTCTCTTTCTATCTCTATCTCTCTCTCGCTCTATTTCGCTGTCTCTCTCTCTTTGTTCTTTGATGAGCGCATGACACACCTTCTTATCTAGAATTTTGTCTTGCAGGCTGTGACTTACAGATTGTCCTGAGAAGACCCACCATGACTCTTCAAAATAGTTGTTTTGAGTTTATATTAATAAAATGTTTTGTTTGGTAATTCAAAGATGAATGTGTTATTCTCCTTTTTCTGCCAAATATGCATGTTGTGTGTTGTCATTGTGCAACATCAGGCGAATTGTTTTGTTCATATTTTCGTAAAGTTGATGTAACATATCTTTGTCTGGGGGGTGGGGGTGCCTGAAGTAGGGCCCGGGGTGGGGTTGGGGGTGGGGGTCCTGGGGGTGGTGGAGGTGGGTGTGTGGCCCTGCTGGGTGTCCGAGCTGCACGATCAGTGGCTCCATGGCATCTGTTGTTCTACAGGTGTGGCTCTGGGCTGGGCTTCCTTTTCTGGTGCAGGTTGTCATCTGACTTTACACCAGGTAAGAGCAGGTGTTAAATCCCTGCTGCTAACGCACCTTATCGCCTGATTTGTGATCTTATTGCTGATCTGGCTGGTCGTTGAGAATGTTGCAAAGTGGTGTTGTCGCAGCTTTTCACACGGGAACGCCTACTCTTCATATCATTAGCGATAATTGCCTGTGTCATCTGGTGATATCGGATGTTAGCACCAGATTGTGAATGGGGCGATGAATTTATCGCGACTTTGGCTGCAATAAAGTGCTGCTAACTTGGCGATAAGTCCTTGAGAATATGCCCCCTAAAGGACTACCAAATGCTATTTACAAATCTATGAGTGTAAATCTCCATCTCAACCACTTCTATGTTTTCTATGAGGAGGTTCTCACCCATGTAAGTTTACTGCTCAGGGGTCGATTACGATCCTGTTCGGAAGGCATTCCGACCGAATCGATCTCGGAATACTTTCCAACCGGCTCGGATCTGGGGAGCCTGACCGACGGATTATGATACATCTGGAAGCTTCCGGATACGATTCGGTCAGACTCCCTTTGAATTCAATCGGAGCCTGTGTTCCGAACAATTACACAGGCTCCCCTTGAAGGAAGGGGAGGCTGGGGAAAATCGTGCACCCTGTGGCAGGTACCCCATTGTGCCTGCCACACTGTGCATGGTTGGAAAGGGGGATCCCATGGGTACCCCTCCGTCCCCATTCAGAAGGCCCCAGGTGAAGGGGGTCCTGCTACAGGCAGTCTGAATCTGACATCTTAATCGCTTGGTTGGAAAGCATCAAGTTGTTCGGAAATGCGGACTGTAGACACACATGTTTTGGCTCCGAATGACTTGGACTTTCCAAATGCTGTCCGGTTCAGATTTGGAACCGATTCGGAAAGTCCGAACATCGTAATAGGTAGTTCGGAAAGGTTAACGAATCGGTTGGAAAAGGGCTTCTGAATCTGATTCGGTAAATCCGAATCTGATTTGTACAAGTTCCAAACGGCATCGTAATCAACCCCTTAGTAATAAGTGAGGTTGCTACCAGGGGGAGTAGCTAGAAAAAGTGGCATTCATACTACTAAGGGGCAGATTACGGTCTCATCTGGAAAGCATTCTGACCGATTCAGTTCTGGAATGCTTTCCGACCGACTCGGATCCAGGGAGCACGACTAAGTGGTTCTAATGCATCCGGATGCTTCCGAATACGATTTGGTCAGACTCCCGTTGACTTAAATGGGAACCTGTGTTCCGAATGAGAACACAGGCTCCCATTGAAGGAAGGGTGGTTGGGGAAAACCTTGCACTCTATGGCGGGCACCCCATGGTGCCTGCCAAACTGTGCATGCATGGGTAGGGGGATCCCAGGTGAAGGGGGGGGGCTGCTACAGGCCCCCAAAGTCTGATTCCAACAGCCTATCCGTTTAAGAACAACCAATTGGGAAAGGCTGTCGGAATCTGATCTCCTAATCGCTCGGCTGGCAACACGCTCCTTAGACTGCTACGATTCGCTACGACCAACTTGGTTAGTCGCAATGCCTTTCTGAACCGAGACGGACAGTTCAAACGCTTTCCATCCCTCGTAATCGCTCGTTGGGAAAAGTGTCCAAGTCGGTCGGAAAGGCAGGTTCTGAATCGGATTCGGATTGATCGACCCCTTAGTTGGAGTGGTTTAGGAAGAAGTAAGGAACAATTTAGGGGAGGCTAGGTAGAGGTTTAGGGAGGCACAGATACCGCCCACCAAAGAGTAAGCCCATCGTTAGTCACAAACTGCACTTCTAAAGTTACTGCAGTCAGAAAGGAACCAACATGAGTACTAAATGCACTCTAGCTCAGAGCTGGACTGATACAAGCGTCACACATGGCCAACCACTGATACTATAATGGCCTCTCATAGAAAATAATGTCGGTAAGGATTTCAAATTAAACCCCGTAGGAAATAATGTTGAATTAAATTATTTAAACTATCTACAAATATAACAAAATGTAATTCCATGTTACAAAAATGATTTTAAAGACATATTTATTATTTTGTTTTAAAATATTTTAATACATGTTTTTAAATGTAAAAAATTATATAATACTGCTTTTATTAAAAATACATTTAAATTAGTTTCAATTAATTTTATACATCAACTTGAATAATCATTAATACTGACTAAAATATTATTTTTTATATTTAAGTGGAATTTATTTAATCTAAATCTCAGAAGAAAATCTCTAATTTAATATATTTAAATGAATTAAATATTCAAATCAAAGTTGATCTATTAGTTGAGTGGCATTTCTTATTTTATATCAATATAGGACTAGCTAGGTTGTGTTAGTGAGACTCAGGGGGTACATCTGTAGGCAAACCCTTAGGTTTGGTCATGAAGCCCTCACACACCAACCTAGTTGGTGTCATGCTTCATCATCGGGCCCACCACAGTGACACCGAATGTGTCCCGGGTGTGCTGCGACTCCAGATTACTGAGGAGCTGGTATGCTCGCTGAGTGTGCAGTGATGGTGAGAAAGGAAGTGAAAAGTTAAAAGCTGTACAGGTGGTCCCAGTTCCCGAGGGTAAAAGGTAAATTTAATACCTGGGCCCCTGTTAGCAAGATAAAAAGGCTGTGGACGATGTGGAGTGTATTAAGAGCTCCTACGTCCTTGCGGTCTACATGTTTCAGCCAGGCCTTTTGATTAAAACTGGCTTTCCTCAGGACCAATGAGTATGTGTGGGTGATAATAAACTATATTAAGTGACAATGTGTGGTAAAAAGTGTCGCACTCGCTAAGGTGCCACTCGGGACACTGGAGCAGGACGATAGGTCGCAGGAGCACGCTGATCGGAAATACCGGTCTTCTTTCCCTCCCTGCCAAGTGACCCATGAGGCTTTAACAGCAAGTAGCAAGTTAAAGTAGAGGGAATCCCCCTCTTACACGTACAGCACCTTAGCGAGTGCGACACTTTTTACCACACATTGTCACTTAATATAGTTTATTATCACCCACACATACTCATTGGTCCTGAGGAAAGCCAGTTTTAATCAAAAGGCCTGGCTGAAACATGTAGACCGCAAGGACGTAGGAGCTCTTAATACACTCCACATCGTCCACAGCCTTTTTATCTTGCTAACAGGGGCCCAGGTATTAAATTTACCTTTTACCCTCGGGAACTGGGACCACCTGTACAGCTTTTAACTTTTCACTTCCTTTCTCACCATCACTGCACACTCAGCGAGCATACCAGCTCCTCAGTAATCTGGAGTCGCAGCACACCCGGGACACATTCGGTGTCACTGTGGTGGGCCCGATGATGAAGCATGACACCAACTAGGTTGGTGTGTGAGGGCTTCATGACCAAACCTAAGGGTTTGCCTACAGATGTACCCCCTGAGTCTCACTAACACAACCTAGCTAGTCCTATATTGATATTTCTACATATAAACAGGGGACCCGGACTAGCTTACCTAGTCCTCTCTCTCCTTTTTGATTTGCTGATTTCTTATTTTATTCCATATTTAAAATAAATGTATGAATGTAATTTACATTAATATTTACCACAAACATTTATCTACAACCTTCTTTTTAGGTTTTATAAACTGTTTAAACTTTCTTGATGCTTTACCATAGGGAGATCACTGCCCACTGGCTGAGATCAGCCCATGATAAGGCATAGTGAAAAGTAAAATAAAGTGTAATTGAACTTGGAAAAAAAAGTAAACATATTAGTATGTTAAATATTATTGTAAAATAACTATTAGTATTTTAAGTATTTATTGCTCAAATTATCTTTCTAGTATTATTTTTATTTGTTTTTGTGGGTGTTAGTTTGTGAAGTGTTTTATATTTACATAGTGTTTAATGGTTTTAAATTGGTAAATACTAATTAATATATTTTTATTTATCAAAGTTTCTACTTATTTATCTAAACTTTTGTTATGTTAACATATTATATATTGATTAGTATGGTTATAGAAATATGTTTTATAATTTTTATCTATATATCCATGTATTTTGTATTTAGTTGTGGAAATAGTACATCTGACTTTTCAAAAGTCCAATACTTTCCTTACTGTTGCTTATGTTGCAGTGAAAATCATAAATCTGACCTTGCCAAAGTCCAGCATGTTCCCAGCTGTTGCTTAGATTGGAGTGGGAATAGTACATTTCATCTAATGAAGGTCCAAAGGGGGTTTGCACGGGAAAATAGCATACAATTAAACATTATTTTAAAAAGTGACAAAAACAGTTAAAATGTGAAACATTGTGAATTAATATGCTTAGTTGCAGCCGTAATTACTTTGTATAACATCACTTGTTGGCACAGAAATGTCCTCCACGTAGAATAGATGCAGACCCCTGCCCTGAGTGCCCAACTGTACTGATGTCCAGATCCCTAATGCTGACTTTTGTTGTTATAAGCAAACTCAGATCATGCATGTGCACCATGACGGAGGATTGTCTCACGGATTGTGGTCTTGTTGGACTGGGAAGGATGACCAAAGCACTTCCCTCATAGTGGTGAAAAGCTACTGGCTTCACCAGGAGTTAAGCTGCTCAAGCACAGTTGTTGCAGCATACTGTGTAGTGATTAATAGCTGTGAACAGGTCCTTTTTAGGCTGATGAGAGAATCATAAGGAGTAGGCTTGGGGGCCCTGAGCAAACATTTTGATGCACATATCACTGTGGCTAACATCCAGGCGTGAACTCTAGTCACTCTCATGGCCTATGTTATCAAACTATCAGCTTTGGAGACACTCCTGCTCAGCAGACTCTTTTCAAGAGGAAGAGGGAGCTGAGGAGTGGACATTCCCAAAGAAGAAGATCTCCAACATAAAACTTCAAGGACTCAGAACCTACACATTTGGTGTGGGTTAATGGACAATAAGCAGGAGTATTTGAGAGCCAATAAATTGTCATTTGCCATGCATACAGACAGACTGTGTGAGGAGCGGAAGCTCTAGAGACTTCTGCCTGTGACCAGGACTGGGTGCCAAGGACTGCTAATCTCTCTGCTGGGTAAGGGGACATCACTCAGGAAACCACCCAGACCACCTGCCCCGGAGCACCAGTGCCTGCCTGCTTGCCAGGATCAGTGTGTCCTGCAAGGAAGAGGAGAGCATTGGAGGGAGCAAGGTTCCATGGGAAGCCCTGTCAAGGGGGCTTCCTGTGGGAGGTGTGTGTAAAAGGTTGCTGCACTTATTGAGTTGTTGCCTATATGCAGGACAAAGCGAGCAATATCCGTATGCCTGGAGAATGCCGCTGTGAATTGAGTGGTGTATCGTGCTTTGCTGATTGGGCTGGCACCATGCGTAGTGTTGAGTCGGCGACTCCATAAGCCAGGATGAGTCAGTGTGAATGATTTCACTGTGCCGATCGGGCAAGAGTCTGTGTGCTGTTGTCAGAACTAGTAAAATTCCGTTGGGTTCCTCAGTAGCAGTACCCTCAAGAAGCCCACCTTCCAGCAGCCTTGACTCAAGCTTAACTGCACTGAGTATCAAAGTGGCTAGACGGGGTGAAGGGAATTAGTTAGGGTACTGCGGGGAGGGAGACCTGGAAAGAGACGTTGTCCTTGATTAGCTTTCCTTTCGTGCTTAGTAAACTCTTTGACTATATTTAACATGGGTTAAACAATGACAATATACCTGTAACAGAAAAGCAGGTTATGCATAGAAAAATCATTGTGTACGTCTTCTCAGGCTTCACTGGCAATTTCTGTTCCTATAATTATGACTAAACAACCATGTTTCAAAACGAAGCACACATTCATATAAAGAGCCGCTTGGCTTTAGACACAATGTTTCCGTAATGATGTGCTTAAACCACTGTTAAATATCACAGTGGTAATTCCAACAACCTTTTTGCAAAACACAACACATTACATATGCTAAGGAGGCAGATTAATATTCAAATACCCAAGGGAGCGCTTCAGCGCTAGGTATGGGTTCAAATATGCAAATGTCCGGTAACAAATTTGGACTCAGTGCATCAGTGCGATGCACTGAGTCCAAATATACAAATGTTCAAAGAGCACTTCAGCGCGATGTGACACAATGCCAAAGTCATCAGGTATGCAAATCCCACCAGGAGCGCTTCAGCGTGATGTGCCCAAAATCAAGTCATCAAACATGTAAATGACCAAAAAGCGCTTCAGCGCGATGTACAAAGTGCCAAAATCACCAAACATGTAAATGACCAAAGAGCGCTTCAGCGCGATGTACAAAGTGCCAAAATTACCAAACATGTTACTGCTCAAAGAGCACTTCATCGCGATATGCAACTTTCTTTCAAAATGCAAAATAACTAAAACAGCAAATAACAAAAACAGCACCTAGTACCTTTCACGATGCTGTTGGTTAAGAAAGGAACAATCCTACCTGATTGTAGCTGAGAGAGGGTCTACAACCTGTGAAAAGAAAACAGAAGTCTCCTTGCTGCAACCGTAATCTTCTTTCAGCAACCGTAAAATAGAAACAGCTGCTGCTCAAGCTCAGGGTTCTCAATAACTAGCAAAGAGAACAGGGTGTGGCCCCTATTTAAAGGGCTCAGGGAGAAGCTTCTAGATTGCAACTCAAAGGTAAACTACTGGAGCTGAGAAGGGACAATAGGCCTTGATAACATCATAGTCTGCAACAAGCATTGGCACAGACAAATGGCAAAATCACAACAAGCATTGATAAAAACAATAGAGAACAGTAAACAGGTGCCAGGCAAGGTGCACCTCGAAACTGACGTGGCAGAATCATGACATTTGTGAGATGCGGTGTCCCCATATGCCAGAGAGGGCTACCGGGAGTAACAAGTACTGCAACCGGATCTGTGATCTGCCATCACCCACCAAAGTGAGGATGCCGCAGGAGCACCTGCGCACCCTCACCCAGACGATTGCACGTCTGGGTGATGGATCAGGATCTTTGCAACCAACCCTCCAGGGGGAATGGTGAGTTTTGTGAATGTGTGGATAGCGGTAGAAAATAAAATACTCCTCTTTTAAATTTTTTTTTTTAAAAGTGAGTATTTGGCTGGACAGTGATCTATTGCGGCTGCTGCAATTTTTTGAATTGTGATGCTAGGTTAACTATCCTGTATCTGCACCTCCACCGCTAGGGAGCCTTGGACTGCTCGGACCACGCTATATTGAGACACAAGTGCAGAAGGGATACTTGGCCCAGTTAATCGGAATCCATAGTGAGTCAGGCCCTGGACATCAGAAGTAAACGGCTTCAACTCCCATGGTTGGGCTTAATAACCCCTGCTTGCCCTGTGGCCCTTGAAAGGGGTTCTGACATCAATGCATCCGTAATAAATGGAATCTGGCACAAGAAAATACCTGGAACACTGTAAACTGGATTACAGTGCCTGTAGATTTTTGCAAGGACTAGGAAAGGAGGGCGGAACAAGAGCACAAATAAGAAGAGACAAGAAGGTAAGAGGGTGATGGACGATAACACGCTTTGTAGTGCACCACATCTTGTCCTACTGGGAGTAGACACACCCATTTTGTCAGCAACATAGTACCGCACTGATCATGGAGCACTGGTAGACAGAAACTCGAGGCAATTTCAGAATGACACATACAAGGAACCCTGGTGGAAGCTCTACTCCAGTTTAGCATTGAACACTGATGCCCTAATTACGTGCATGGTGGTCCGTGGACCGCTGGACTCATGGTGTCATGGGATTGGCGGTCCAGCCTCTGCCACACTGGCTGTCCAACCACCCCATTTCAGATTGGGGTCTGGACCGCTCTGGGACTGCCATCACCACCAGTGACCTGCCATTCTCTGGCAGTGGTACAAAAGGGGGTGGTGATGGACGGAGCATCTGAATCAATCAAACACTCACACCCAGCCAAAAGATCTGGGTTTAATCCATCACCGTTCTTTAGCCCACTCTGCCACCCTAGTTCAGACATGGCTATATGCAAATCAGTCAGACCCTGTGCCTCATGGGAACAGTCCAGCCCGAACTGCTAAGCCATGTCTTCCAGGGTAACAAGGTTCCGAGGACCGGTTTCTGGCATTCCAGCCGTCTTCAGCCGGGCTTGCTTGAATCCAGTGGCAAAGTGAGCAAGGGACTCACGTCTGAGCATACCCTGCCACACTTATGGCGGCCAAAAGCGGTACACAAGGGGGAGAGTAGGCTAAAGAACGGTGATGGATCAAACCCAGATCTTTTGACTGGGTGTGAGTGTTAGATTGGTTCAGATGCTCCGTCCATCACCACCCCCTTTTGTACTAATTCTCTGGCAGTGGCATGGTGGTCTTGAGGCCGCAATATGCTTGGAAAGACCGCTGCAGTCTTGCCAAGCATATTACAAGTTTCCTTTCCACCACAGCTTTCATGGCAGTTCCACCACCATGAAACCCATGGCAGAGAGGAAACAAAGGGGGTCCTACAGGGCCCCCTTGTGCCACCTGTCAAGTGGATGCAAGCAGGGGGGCACAATATGTGCCCCTCTCTATGCATGCCGCCCAGTTCCTGCATGGCATGGACTTTATGGTCCATGCTGTGAAGGAACTGTTTTTTGTGTTACCATTGCAGTGCCCATTTTCTGAGGTATCACCGTGAGAATGCCAAAAAAGAGCCCGCCATACAGGAAGAAACTCCTAATGAGGAGGGCGATCAAACCATGGCTTTGGCGCAGTGGGAGTGTGGCAATTGCATACTTCCCAATCCCGCTGCACCAAAAGTTGAAATTGGGCCCTGAGGAAAATGTAAACCTCAACGGCAACAGCAAGGGAAGCACTCATGCCGATGTAATGCACTGACGGTGGTAAAAGAACTTGGGCAGATTTAAAAACTGCCAAATCCATAAACTCCGTTTTAAAATTATAACATAAAATAAATTAATTAAACTTATGAGGTAATTAAGAAACTAAGGGGCTCCACAGCTTTCGCTTCTCCAGTCTCCACAGAAGGAACAACTTTCATAAAAATTATTTAAGACAGATCATATCCCTACCGTCAGAGTATCAGCCAGTAATATTTTCCAAGATATTCCATTTAATTTAGACCAGCCCCTCACAATTACTGTAGATTTAATTCAGATAAGTCAGTCAACCATTTTTGTGATAATATAGAGCAAGCTACTAACTCAATTACGGATTAAGTAATTTGTTGTCTCTAGTGGCACTTCCACTATTTCAGGGTCGTAAATCTCCCCTCTCTGCTGAGGCGAAAGTAAAATAAGCTGTCATCATGATCACTATTATGAATGTTCCCATTAACTTCAGGGCAAACAATAACTATAGAAAAATAGGAACAGGCAAAGAAATGGAAGCTGAATAGTCCGTGTGCTCAGGCCTAATACAGCATGTGGTAAATATATATATAAATTACGCGTTGTAGGGGTTCCCGAACATAAAGATTATGGCTGTAATCCAACCACATAACTGAAAATTTGATTAGAGTTCAAATCCTTGCTGAATTACACCGATACTGTATTATATTCTGAGTGCATAGTATTCCACAACAGCTCTCAGCTCATTTAAAATATCCACATATCATTTTTGCGAATTTTGCAGTTTATGTTTAAGGAAAGCTAAAGTTATAGCTTCAGAAGTGTGTTTTTGCACTTGACTATTGAGCCTGGCAAAAGACAAAAAAATAATTAATTAATGACTCTACAGTTTCGATCAGTTGGCACTCAAACATCACTCTTCCAACAAATACTGATTTTACTAATGTAAACACAAATCCAAGAGGGCTGATCATGAAGCTATGTGGGTCGTTAGTGATGCATGTCTCTCTTTTAGAGGTGTTGGAATTGGTTAGGTGTAAATCCATGGCACTTATGGGAAGGGGGTGTCTGCAGTAGGCCCCATGCGAGCAGGGTCCTAAGTCGCAGAAAAAAGGGGAGGGGCAGCTAGGAAAGCTTGGATGGGGTCGGGTATCTGATTGGACAGCAAAAAAGGGTAGAAATGGTTTTCAAATAAAATGGAGGAGCTGCTACATTATGGCACATGGCAAGGTTTACTGTTCTAGCAAATAAGCAAGCTACATAGAGACATCAGTCAGGTAATTTTCGATATTTAGACAGGTAAATGGCAATATTTAGGCAGGTAAAGAACAATATTTAGACAGGTAAAGAGCAGTATTTTACATCTGTTCATGTAATGTTAATGAGGTGGCTTACAGAGCACCTACCAGATGTAAACATGCATCTGGAAACTCATTATAAAGCTAAGAAACCTATTTGTGTTCCAACCTCGGTGAGCCAGACCCATCTCCCCTCAGCTCAGCCAACTCATAAAGGGGTTCCTATATTTTTAAAGAATTGTTTACATTTTGAATATCTACAAATCACTTCTGGTGATAAAGGACAATTATGATTTGAATTCTGAATCCTCATTTTGTGAGTGAGGATGTGTGGCGTAAAGGCCAGCTTCGGAGTTCGGGATCCAGGTTTGAGTCTCGGCAGCAGGCTCAACAACCTGTGATCCTCGGCAAATCACTTAATCCCCCCCATGCCAATAGTTAGCCCCTAGAGACCCTGACGGGTGATTAGACCCACTACACAAATCCAGGTATTATTATTATTAATATTTCTCTCATGTTGGTTACCATGGTCTTATTGAGGATGACTGCAGGCCACCAGAGCGGCCAAGCTCAGAGCAGGTTTGAGTCTCGGCAGCCGGCCCAAAATCCTTGAATTATACTTGACCATTTCATTTTTAGTCACTTTAAAAACTGCCTCACTTTTAATAACTGTATCGTTTTTAATTAAAATAGTAAGTAACTTACTGAGCAGTCTAGCTGCTTAATCAACTGCATACATTTTGATGCCTGCCTCGTCGCACAGTGGACACGAGCAGCGGGCGCGACGCTGGCGTGCCAAAGGCAAGCCCGTCTGTGCCCGTCCGCGCCCGTCCGGGGCCAACGGCCAGAACCCCTGCCCCTCCATCCTCAGCCCCCCCGGTACACTAGGGCAGAATGAATGCAACTAAAGAAAGCCCCAAAGTCAATATGCACCCACTCCATTTCCCCTGAGAAATTACAGGGCAAGTGTTCCCACTGCTCATTTGAACTGACTCCACTGACCACCCTCCCTCTCCCAATAGGGAACGTGTTTCACATGGCTCTGCTCAACTGCAGATCCCTGCTAAAACACACTGTGGAAATATAGATACTCTTAAAAAACACTGCACTAGATGTTCTATTTCTCACGGAGACTTGGCTATCCACAAGTTCAGACCCAGCTATTGTTCAAACGCTCCCCCCTGGTTACTTGATCCGACGTTTAGACAGAACAACTGGGAAGGGCGGCGGGATCGCAATCATTTATAAAGACCATCTTATCTGCCGTATTCTGGACAGCCCTCTTTCAGACTGCGAAAATGCAAATCTTTCTATTGAATTCACTCCCTCACTCACTTTCGGTGGCATTCTTTTATATCGCCCCCCACCAGGAACACAGGGACAATTATGCAGCTCTCTACTGGAAACTGTTGTAAATCTCGCTTGTGTTTCGTCTAATTTAAACCTTCTTGGAGATTTTAATCTTCATTTTGGTGACCCCCTGGATAGAGTGGCTAACGACTTAGCCCATGATCTGGCAGCTTACCAACTAAACCTAAAGGTATACCAAGCAACTCACATCAAGGGTCATCTCCTTGATCCTATTTTCTCAAGCATAGCAGAATTAAAAGGACAAGACCCCATCCCTCTTCCATGGTCAGACCACATTTTAGTCCCTTTCTCCTGGCACTCTCCTACCTCGGGCTCACATTCATTCGTATCAAGCACCGAAATCCGCCCTTGGTCCAAGCTGATCGTAGAGGACTGGACCTGCGAATTAGAATCAACCAAACCCAATCACGACACTGATCCTTCAGTAGCGTACAGAAAGTTCTCCTCATGGATTGAGAACTCACTTGATACAGTACTTCCTAGAAAAACTATATTAAACAAAAACAGACCTAATAAATCCCCCTTGCTCACCCCTGAACTTCGCAAATTAAAACAACAGTGCAAAAGATCTGAAAGGGTATGGAGGAAAGACTATTCAAGTGAGAAAAAAATCAGAATATAGGACATCCATTGCTCTTTACAAAACAGCACTAAAAGCAGCCCAGGCCACCTATTTCTAGGAAAAAATTAGATCCTCCTCTAATTCCTCCAGAGAAATTTTTCAGATCGCTAAAAATCTCCTGAAAGCCCCTGACCCCCCTGCAGCCTGGACCCTACCGGACGCCGGTGCAATGAATTAGCAGAATTCTTCTCGACCAAAATTGCTAATATCCTAAGTCACCTCAAACACACCGACAAGGAGCACACAGCCAAGCCCTCTGAAGTAGAACCTCAGAACAATTCACATCTCCTAGAAGCATACACTCCACTCACCAAGGAATTATTGTCCCCCATTCTAAATTCGATCAAAAGCGGGTCTCCACTTCACCCTGCCCCCCCTAACATCTTGCAGTTAGTAGCACCCACAGTCACCTCGCCCATCACCAACTTAATCAATGCCTCCTTAGCATCGGGCACAGTCTCCCAAGACTGGGAAAATGCAATGGTGAAGGCACCACTAAAAAAACCTCACCTGGACCCCGCCGAGATGAGCAACTACCGTCCCATCTCATTACTTCCAGGAATTAGTACAATCGCAGAAAAATACGTCAATCGTACACTGTCTGCACACCTGGAAACCTTTAATCTGCTTCAGTCGTCACAGACTGGCTTTCGACCTGGTCAGGGCACAGAGACAGCATTGATTGCGGTTGTGGAGGAGTCAAGAAAAATCCTTGACTCCAGAGGATCTGCAGCCATTACCCTCCTGGACCTAAGTGCAGCCTTTGACACAATGAATCACTGTACCCTGGTCCACTGCCTCAAAAAAGTGGAAGTGATAGGCAAGGCCCTACTATGGCTGCAATCGTTCCTGGAAGAAAGATACTTCCAGGTATTCGAAGGAAACACCCGCTCCCATCCAGTCCTGCTGCAATGTGGAGTGCCTCAGGGCTCGTCCCTGAGACCCACGCTTTTCAATGTATATATGGCTCCCCTGGCAGAGATCGTAGCCCCTTTTGGCATCCACATAGTTACGTACGCTGATGATACTCAGCTAATCGTGGCCCTAAACCAGGCGGAACAGTCACCCACGGATCAGTGTTCCTGTCTCAAGGAAGTTGCCAGCTGGATGAGCTCATCTCAACTGAAGCTCAATGGTGACAAAACGGAGGTCATGCTACTGGGTAACCAAGCTAACTTCAACCCAAACAATACGTGGCCAATTTGCATGGGCCCAGCTCCAACGTCAAAAAAAGGAGATAAAAAGCCTTGGCATCTGGCTTGATCATGATCTCACTTTGAGAGGCCAGGCTAGGAAAACTGCCGCCGTTTGCTACGGTCTTCTTAGAACCACCTGAAAAATTCTCCCTCTCCTACCCTGCCACTCAAGAAAGCAGTTGATCCAGGCACGTATCCTCTCCAGGCTGGATTACGGCAACGCGCTCTACTTGGGTGCCCCCAACTCAGTCATTTCCAAACAACAAATTGTGCAAAATTCTGCAGCAAGACTTCTTATGGGCACAATCGAACGCTGCTCTGCAAAGCCTGCCTTACGTTCTCTCCACTGGCTCCCGGTACAAGAGAGAATGCACTTTAAGGGCCCATCCATCACCAAAAATCTGGTTAAACCATACAAGGCTACCCGAAGTCTTTGCTCGGACGACCTTCACATGGCTGAGGTTCCCAGGATAAAGAGGGTCAGAATGGGCGGTCTCCTTTAATGCCCCGAAGCTTTGGAACTCCCTCCCTCTCCCTATCCAAAAGGAAGCTAACCATCTTGCTTTTCGCAGACAACTGAAAACCTGGCTATTCCCATAATCCCCCCCGCCCCCCGTGAACTCCGCAGCGCTGGGATGCCTCCGGATACCCATGCGCTATACAAAAGCATATTTTATTTCATTTAATTTCATCCTGTGATCTTTGGCAAATCCCTTAATCTCCTCATACCTAAGGACAGTGCCTAGAGAACCTCGTGAGTGATTAGCTGCGCTGTACAAATACAAGTATTATTATTATCATTCCACTCTTGTTGGTTACCATGGCCTTATTGAGGATGATTGCAGGCCGCTTGAGGAACGTTGACAACAGGCTTTCTGAAAGAAAGTGGAGATTTTTTGCAATCAAGAAAGAAGGTAGAACTACTAAAAAGGTATCTAGTTTTTTTTTATTAAACATATTTTATTGATTTTATGAAGGCAGTCGCACAGTGGATGGTCTGTAACTTATTGAAGCTGAACGGAGAGAAAACCGAGGTCCTGGTCTTCGGTGGAGATCAGGACATCTGGTCAAGTGACTGGTGGCCCCCATCTCTTGGAGCCTGCCCACTGCCCACGAAATCCGCTTGGAACTTGGGCGTGATGATTGATACCTCGTTGACCATGGTCCGGCAGGTAAACAGAACGTTCTCCACCTGTTGGGGGGTTATCAGCATCCTTAGGAAAATCACCCACTATCTTTCCCCTCAAACCCGTAAACAGATCGTGGTTGCCTTAGTCGCCTCACAGTTAGACTACTGCAATGCGCTCTATTCAGGCATTAACAAAGGCCTGATACAACGCCTGCAGACTGTTCAAAATGCAGCAGCCAGGTTTGTCCTTGCTGCTCCAGGCCTCTCCTCTGCCACATCAGCTAGGAAGAGCCTGCATTGGCTCCCGATTCAAGCCAGGATCTCTTTTAAGATCCTGTGCCTGGTCTATGGGGCCTTGTTTGGTGAAAGCTCTGACGGCATAAAATCTATGCTGGTTCCCTATTTACCCAGTAGAAATCTTCGTTCATCCAGCAAGAAGCTCCTGGCTGTTCCTCGGTTTCGTAGAGTCAGGTGGGGAGGAAGGGCCTTTTCCTTCTTGGCCCCTAAGCTGTGGAACACCCTCCACCCGGAACTGAAAGCACAACCCTCTGTTTTTAGGAAAGCACTAAAGACATGGCTTTTTGCCGAGGTTTATCTGTAATCTGGCACTTTGGCTTCCATATTATGTTTTTGATAGGCGCCTTGATGCCCGAATGGGCCAAGTTGCGCATTATAAGATGGCTTTCATTCATTCATTCAAGATCAATACAAGATTACTGTACGATAAAGGACATATGAATAATGGCATTTGTGAGTATACAGAAGTGGCATTCCACTGCCTATCCAGTATCGAAGGAAACCATACTTTGAACAAAACCAACATCAACAACCGTATCATTCCAAGAGAGAACCTGCGCGTATTTCCGTGCCCACATCTCATGGTAAGATGTGCCCCTATAGTGGATGTAAAGTAGCCTTGAATGGTGACAGTGTTGGCTATGTGCACCCTCTTCAGGCAGTAATAAGGGATCCCCATTAGTGTGTGTCTCCAAGGGTATATGTCTGTATGCGGCCCACAGCTTCCAGATCTTGGTGTGTTTGTGGGGACAGCCCCAGACCGTAAACGTCAGCTGTTCGAGTTCCATGGTGTAGTCCAAAACCCCCTTCCAAGTCGATATCCGAGGGGGATTTTAGGCTTTCCAATGTTGTGCAATGTCCCTTTTGGCTAGTGTTTAGCCCAGAAATAATAGGTGCCTTTTGCAGACATTACCCCCAATTTCATCTGTGCAGTGCAGAAGTGTGAGCTTGGGGGATCGTGGGGTATCCCAATGTAGTACGCCTGATAAACATTGTATAACCCCCGCTAAAATCTGTCCAGGGTCGGGCAAGGCCAGACTGTGTGCAGGAAGGTGCCCTCATCTACACAGAAGAGAGGTGATCAACCCCGCCCCCCATAATGTATGTCAAGTGTAGTACACTCTGTGTAGGTATTTAAATTGTATGTAACGGAGACGGGTGAGGATAGTAGCACCTTGCGGAGATTGGAGTGCTTCGGACAAATTGTCATCGTCAATGGGCCCTATATCTTTGTCCCATGAAGCCCGTAGGGATGCTAGGGTGGTAGGGCTGTGTGTAACTAGCATTTGGTAAATTTTAGAAAATCTATGGTTCCCCAGGTATCCCATCAGGAGCTTGCCCGCTGGTGGACTGAACTCTGGCAATGTTGACAGGCCTTTAATTTAGGGCTGTAAAGTATGGCGCAGTTGTAAGTATTTATAAAATTGAAAATGGGGCATAGCTAAAATGGTAACTAGTTTTTTTTTTTAAATAATATTTTATTGAAAACAAAAAGAAAACAGAGTCATCATTCAAGCATCATCTCATACAATACAGAGGTAAATGCAATAGGCAAAACTTAAAGACATTAGATCAGGGTACAGTGCGATGTCGAGGTCCAGCCCTATCCAAGGCCATGCCGGTGGTGGGGGAGGTACAGATCTTGCCTCTATATACATTCCAATGTCCCCATTTCCCGTCCCATTTTTTGGGGCACCCCTTGACCTTATCTACAGATTTTTCAGCGAGCATACATCTGTCCATTTCAGCCACCCATCCCACCAGGAGAGGCCGCAGTGGGGCGCCCCATTGCATTGCCACTGTGCGTTTTACTAACAGAAAACCTAAGGCCACCCATTGGAGTTCCACCCCTGTGAGGTCCATAGCGCCCCAAATGTTAAGGAGTCCCTCTTTAGAGGAAAGAGGGACAGGTTTACCCAGCGCCTCTGTCATTTTGCGGGTCCCCCTATCCATAGTTGTTGGATTATAGGGCACTCCCACAAAACATGATAGAAAGAGCTGATGATGCCACAGCTCCGGAGACACATGTCGTCTGGGCGCCTACATATTCTGGCCAGGAGGGGGGCAGACATATAGGCTCTATGTAAAACTTTAAGCTGAATCAGTCTGAAACGGTGATTAATAGCTGTTTCCCTGGGGGACATTAGTGCTGATCGCCATTCGTCGTCCTCTAGAAGCCCTACGTCACCCTGCCACTTGTCACGTAGGGACTGAAAGGGGTCGGGCATATTGTTACAGAGTTTGCGGTACGTGCAAGAGATCGCCTTTGTTTGTAGGGGCTCTGAAAGCAACCTATCTTCAAGAGGTGAGGCCACCGGAAGGGAAGAGAGGTCGGGTATGTTTGTAAGGATGCCATGTTTTATTTGGAGGTACCGAAAGGCTTCACTCTGGGCGAAAGCGTGGCGCTGTTGAAGGTCATGAAAAGTCAGTAGTTTACCTTTATGGATCAGGTCACCCAGAGTTGAGATGCCAATCGTGTCCCATTTATCAAACCCTTTGTGGTGGCAATGGGAGCCAAGCTTTTGAGAGGCCCAAAGCGGAGTAGCCCTAGTAAACGTGTCAGACCATCCCAGACTCTTCGTAGCACGATGCCAAATATCTACTGTTTGTGACATTGGCCCTACGTAACGACCTCGGGAAGGTTTGCTATATAGGGCACCTAAGTACCCTTCTCGTCCAGTCTGGTAGAGTTCAAGATGGAAGGCCGGGTTGGTAGGCGATCCATGAATCCAAGAGTTAGTGGCCACTAGTTGGGAGCCCAATAGTAAAGGTGCATGTTTGGCAGGGCAATGCCCCCATCGTACCACCCCTGAGTGAGTTTATGAAGGGCTATCCGGGGCGCCTTACCATCCCATAAGAGGAGTCGTAGATCTCCCTCCAGCGTGTGGAAGTAGGAGTCAGCCAACGGGAACGGGCAGTTTTGGAGAGCGTACAAAAAGCGTGGGAGTGCTAGCATTTTAAAGAGAGCCGCTCTGCCTGGGAGGGATAAAGGCAGCGTACGCCAGTGGGAAATGTCACTGTGGAGTCTCTGCAGCGGGCCTTGTAGATTATGTTTGTAAAACAATTCAGGATCTGGGGTGACAAAAATGCCAAGGTATTTAAATCTGTCGGGGGCCAAGGCGATCGAGTATCCCCTCGGAAGGGCAGGTGGGGAGCCATGTAATACATAGAGCACCGATTTAGACCAATTGTTCGAGAAACTGGAGTATTTGCCGAAGTTGGTGATAACATGTAGCAGGCTGTTAATGGAGGATCACGGGGAGGAGACATAGACTAGAATGTCATCGGCGTACAGGGAGATTTTGTCCACCGTGTCATCGTTCCTTAGCAGACCTCTGATGGAGGCGTCCGATCGGACCTAGTGGGCCAGGGATTCTAGGGTAAGCGCAAATAACAAGGGGGAGAGGGGGCAACCCTGCCTGGTCCCTCTATGTTACCGAAATTGTCTGGAGGTGTGGGCATTGACTCGCACCTGGCCCAACAGATCAGTGTAAAGTAAACGGACCCATTGGAGGAAATTAGGACCGAAGCCAAAGCACTCCAGGACTTCGAAAAGATAAGACCACTCTATAGAGTCAAATGCTAGTGTGGCATCGAGGGACAATATCGCGGCATCCTCCTGTATATAGGGCTGTCTACCAAGAACATTATAAAGTCGACGGAGATTAAGGGCCGTGTTCCGGCCCGGAAGGAAGCCCGATTGGTCATCATGGATTAGAGAGGGGAGAACTGTGAGGAGCCTGGTAGCTAAAAGTTGGTAACTAGTTTTAAAGAAGAATAGAATTTGTCCTGGCAGACCCCAGGGTGGTTGACAATCCCTAATTAAAACAATTACCATATGTTTCAAGCGGATTCAATTCAGTTGCACAATTAGAGTTTTTCCTGAATCAACAACAAATAACAAAATGGAAGGTAGATATAATCTCAACATAGTTACTCAGATCATGCAATTAGCAATTGAATTAGTTCAGCACATTCTCCTATTAGTAGATGGTGTTTTGCTGAATTATTGCTAAATCTGAACAACTATGAGATAAAGATAGACATAATTTATTTCAGAGAACTGATGCCCGGGCACATACAACATTAAAGTCCAGAAAAATAAGTAATCCAGTTGTCTTCCTCTTTTCATCAAATCTTCCTTTTAATCAGGTATATACTTCAGCCTCACACCAGCCAACACGTGTTTCGTCTTTGGGTATAGTCACCCTACGACTTCCTCAGGGCTGTGGTATCTGGATGTTTGCTTTGGTGGTATACTGTCGTATCCACAATATCCAAATCTTATGATCAGACTCGACAAGAAATAAGTGGCAGCATTGGACACGGAGACGCTGTATCGATGGACACCTGACTGTACTTGGGAGGTGGTACTCCAACTTTGGATAGCAGAATTCTGCATACTTTAACAACCTTATTTCTTGTTGAGCCTGATCATAAGATTTGGATATTGTGGATACAACAGTATGACACCTAAGCAAATGTCCAGATACTACAGCCCTGAAGAAGTCAAACATTATCAGTGGAGCAAGGCAGGAAACTGTGGTCACAAGAGGTTCCACATGGCAAGATAACCATCCAACGAGGTCCTAATGAAGCCATTGACTTTTGGCGAAAAAACTCAAAGTGGGAAAA
Source organism: Lissotriton helveticus (assembly GCF_964261635.1). Classification (NCBI taxonomy): domain Eukaryota; kingdom Metazoa; phylum Chordata; class Amphibia; order Caudata; family Salamandridae; genus Lissotriton; species Lissotriton helveticus. The sequence goes on along the minus strand of NC_136071.1, from coordinate 1,005,171,469 downwards.
ATTTAACATTTATGTCCAGATAGAACCCTTGCCAGCTGGATACTTTAGACGCCTTCACCAGGAGAAGATTTCTACTGTTGGACTTAGTCACTTATATGGAGCTCGGATTCTGCCAACAGAACAAAGCTGCATGCTGTACCCGAACGGGGCTGTAAGAATGTAAATGTAAATGTACAGGAATTTATATAGCGCAAATCACCAAGCGGTTTCTAAGCGCTTGCTTAGGGAACCCGTCCTGGTATTCCCCTGTGAGATAACCCCGGCAGGGTATCCGCAAGGTGAAAGCCAGGCATCCCACCGCGAGGGGCCGTTGTGGAAATTAAGCAAGCTATTGCCCAGAGTCGCAGAGTGTGAACCCATGAATCGAGTAGGCACCGGAGCGAGAATTGTCGAGTCCATGGACATTTTTTAGGACTCAAGACCCCGGGAATTGAACCCTGGTCCCGGGCTGACCTCTGCTTCCAGGTCTGCCTCCTCTAACCAGTGAGCCACAGAGGCCGTATACCTTCTCTGCGACATCCTGCTGAACAGATATGCTTTTGCAGAAAAGCTCTAAGAAAGAGCAACCTGAATCTGTGGCACAGCTGTTCTTCTGTCGATTCTCCAGCAAAAAGTCTTGAAAATGTTTCTAAGAGCCAGGTTTTAGGGCTAGGCAGGAGGAGTACACTCTGGCTCTGGCAAATGGTTCCAGGACCTCAGGGATAGTATTTAAGGGTCAGGACTCACTCAAACAGAAGCCACCAGCAGGATTCGTAGTAGGTCCAGTTGGAATTGGTCAGCTGGGCTCTTCTAGGAAAGTGAGATTCCTGCAACATTTGTCTCCCAGTAGCTGAACAGGAGTTCAGCCAACTGACCCTTGGAGTCCATTTCTTAGTTCTGGGTATCAGTAGCGCCGGTCCAGCCCTTAGTGTTCTTCTCAGCGGTCTCGACAGCAGGTGCAGTCATTCTACTTTCTTCCACAGATGCAGCAGTCTTATGAAAAAGGTGTCCAAGGGTTCCATCCAGGGGTTCCACATTTATGCCAGGCACTAACCTATAGGTGGAGGTGACTCCTGGTCTCTCCCTAACAAATAGGGAATACTTTCCCGGGCTTTACTCTACGTATTTTGCAGCATTTCCTGAGTGCTCTACTGCAAACAGTCTCATAGTGCCCTTCTGTCAGGACCTCTTACAGAGGGCCTGAGGGCATGCTGGGGCCACTGGGCCTAACCATGGTGGTTGAGGTATTTTACTCCTGATGCACCAGGGCCTGGCTTACTATGGATTCAGAGCTCCTGGGCTAAGTAGCCCTTCTGCACTTGACCCTCAGTGGTAAACGTCATTGAGCAGTCCACGGCTAACTTGAAGGGTGGTGTGGATGCGGATTAGTAAACATGGGCTTACAAATCAAAATGCATACAGCAGCATCAATAAATTATTGCCCAGCCAAAAAACTCACTTTATGAAAAAAGAGAGGTATTTTATTTCTACCGTTTACCACCCAAAGGAAGGATACAACATTCACAAAAAATTTAACAGCCTTCCCTTGAGGTCATGGCTCAAGTGTCTCTCTGGCGATTCCCTGTCCCACTCACTCCTCATGTTAGCGAATGTGGTTATTCTCCATTCACTATTAGTAACATCCAGGGTATTCCCGACTAGTAGTCTGAGTCTGAAGAATCCACTATGACTCTGATTTAAAATCCATAGTGTTTAAGCGAACACATGCTTGATTTAGCATTCACCCCAGGGCTGTCAGGCCTAAAATAAGTCTTACCTGCAACAGCAGGAGGGAAGCATTCGTAGTTCAGGATTACACATCTGCGGGTGCTTGACACAGCTCCAATCCAAATCAAGTGAGTTGGCCGCAGACAGACTCAGCGGCAGCCCTTGATGCATGCTGGCTCTCTCTGTCACGCTCCTGCAGCGATTGGTTATTTACAACAAGGGGTGGTGATGGACAGAGTCTCTGAATTAAGCAGAGTACTCTCACCCAGTCAAGAGATCAGGGCTAGATCCAACACCGTTTTTTAGCTCATTGCACCATCCCAGTTTCAGAACCTGGCTGTATGCAAATTAGTCTGTCCCTGGCCCAGTGCATCATGGGAACAGGGCAGACCAGACTACAAAAGCCAATTCTTACACTGGGAAGGAAACAAGCTTCCGGGGACCGGTTTCTGCCATTTCAGGCGTCTTCGGCCCGGCTTGCTTGAATCCTGATGGTGCAATGAGCAAGGGACTCACATCTGAGTATACCCTTCCACGCTTAGGGTGGACAAAATTATTTACAACAAGGGGTGGTGATGGACAGAGTCTCTGAATTAAGCAGAGTACTCTCACCCAGTCAAGAGATCAGGGCTAGATCCAACACCGTTTTTTAGCTCATTGCACCATCCCAGTTTCAGAACCTGGCTGTATGCAAATTAGTCTGTCCCTGGCCCAGTGCATCATGGGAACAGGGCAGACCAGACTACAAAAGCCAATTCTTACACTGGGAAGGAAACAAGCTTCCGGGGACCGGTTTCTGCCATTTCAGGCGTCTTCGGCCCAGCTTGCTTGAATCCTGATGGTGCAATGAGCAAGGGACTCACATCTGAGTATACCCTTCCACGCTTAGGGTGGACAAAATTATTTACAACAAGGGGTGGTGATGGACAGAGTCTCTGAATTAAGCAGAGTACTCTCACCCAGTCAAGAGATCAGGGCTAGATCCAACACCGTTTTTTAGCTCATTGCACCATCCCAGTTTCAGAACCTGGCTGTATGCAAATTAGTCTGTCCCTGGCCCAGTGCATCATGGGAACAGGGCAGACCAGACTGCAAAAGCCAATTCTTACACTGGGAAGGAAACAAGCTTCCGGGGACCGGTTTCTGCCATTTCAGGCGTCTTCGGCCCGGCTTGCTTGAATCCTGATGGTGCAATGAGCAAGGGACTCACATCTGAGTATACCCTTCCACGCTTAGGGTGGACAAAATTATTTACAACAAGGAGTGGTGATGGACAGAGTCTCTGAATTAAGCAGAGTACTCTCACCCAGTCAAGAGATCAGGGCTAGATCCAACACCGTTTTTTAGCTCATTGCACCATCCCAGTTTCAGAACCTGGCTGTATGCAAATTAGTCTGTCCCTGGCCCAGTGCATCATGGGAACAGGGCAGACCAGACTACAAAAGCCAATTCTTACACTGGGAAGGAAACAAGCTTCCGGGGACCGGTTTCTGCCATTTCAGGCGTCTTCGGCCCGGCTTGCTTGAATCCTGATGGTGCAATGAGCAAGGGACTCACATCTGAGTATACCCTTCCACGCTTAGGGTGGACAAAATTATTTACAACAAGGGGTGGTGATGGACAGAGTCTCTGAATTAAGCAGAGTACTCTCACCCAGTCAAGAGATCAGGGCTAGATCCACCACCGTTTTTTAGCTCATTGCACCATCCCAGTTTCAGAACCTGGCTGTATGCAAATTAGTCTGTCCCTGGCCCAGTGCATCATGGGAACAGGGCAGACCAGACTACAAAAGCCAATTCTTACACTGGGAAGGAAACAAGCTTCCGGGGACCGGTTTCTGCCATTTCAGGCGTCTTCGGCCCGGCTTGCTTGAATCCTGATGGTGCAATGAGCAAGGGACTCACATCTGAGTATACCCTTCCACGCTTAGGGTGGACAAAATTATTTACAACAAGGGGTGGTGATGGACAGAGTCTCTGAATTAAGCAGAGTACTCTCACCCAGTCAAGAGATCAGGGCTAGATCCAACACCGTTTTTTAGCTCATTGCACCATCCCAGTTTCAGAACCTGGCTGTATGCAAATTAGTCTGTCCCTGGCCCAGTGCATCATGGGAACAGGGCAGACCAGACTACAAAAGCCAATTCTTACACTGGGAAGGAAACAAGCTTCCGGGGACCGGTTTCTGCCATTTCAGGCGTCTTCGGCCCGGCTTGCTTGTATCCTGATGGTGCAATGAGCAAGGGACTCACATCTGAGTATACCCTTCCACGCTTAGGGTGGACAAAATTATTTACAACAAGGGGTGGTGATGGACAGAGTCTCTGAATTAAGCAGAGTACTCTCACCCAGTCAAGAGATCAGGGCTAGATCCAACACCGTTTTTTAGCTCATTGCACCATCCCAGTTTCAGAACCTGGCTGTATGCAAATTAGTCTGTCCCTGGCCCAGTGCATCATGGGAACAGGGCAGACCAGACTACAAAAGCCAATTCTTACACTGGGAAGGAAACAAGCTTCCGGGGACCGGTTTCTGCCATTTCAGGCGTCTTCGGCCCGGCTTGCTTGAATCCTGATGGTGCAATGAGCAAGGGACTCACATCTGAGTATACCCTTCCACGCTTAGGGTGGACAAAATTATTTACAACAAGGGGTGGTGATGGACAGAGTCTCTGAATTAAGCAGAGTACTCTCACCCAGTCAAGAGATCAGGGCTAGATCCAACACCGTTTTTTAGCTCATTGCACCATCCCAGTTTCAGAACCTGGCTGTATGCAAATTAGTCTGTCCCTGGCCCAGTGCATCATGGGAACAGGGCAGACCAGACTACAAAAGCCAATTCTTACACTGGGAAGGAAACAAGCTTCCGGGGACCGGTTTCTGCCATTTCAGGCGTCTTCGGCCCGGCTTGCTTGAATCCTGATGGTGCAATGAGCAAGGGACTCACATCTGAGTATACCCTTCCACGCTTAGGGTGGACAAAATTATTTACAACAAGGGGTGGTGATGGACAGAGTCTCTGAATTAAGCAGAGTACTCTCACCCAGTCAAGAGAACAGGGCTAGATCCAACACCGTTTTTTAGCTCATTGCACCATCCCAGTTTCAGAACCTGGCTGTATGCAAATTAGTCTGTCCCTGGCCCAGTGCATCATGGGAACAGGGCAGACCAGACTACAAAAGCCAATTCTTACACTGGGAAGGAAACAAGCTTCCGGGGACCGGTTTCTGCCATTTCAGGCGTCTTCGGCCCGGCTTGCTTGAATCCTGATGGTGCAATGAGCAAGGGACTCACATCTGAGTATACCCTTCCACGCTTAGGGTGGACAAAATTATTTACAACAAGGGGTGGTGATGGACAGAGTCTCTGAATTAAGCAGAGTACTCTCACCCAGTCAAGAGATCAGGGCTAGATCCAACACCGTTTTTTAGCTCATTGCACCATCCCAGTTTCAGAACCTGACTGTATGCAAATTAGTCTGTCCCTGGCCCAGTGCATCATGGGAACAGGGCAGACCAGACTACAAAAGCCAATTCTTACACTGGGAAGGAAACAAGCTTCCGGGGACCGGTTTCTGCCATTTCAGGCGTCTTCGGCCCGGCTTGCTTGAATCCTGATGGTGCAATGAGCAAGGGACTCACATCTGAGTATACCCTTCCACGCTTAGGGTGGACAAAATTATTTACAACAAGGGGTGGTGATGGACAGAGTCTCTGAATTAAGCAGAGTACTCTCACCCAGTCAAGAGATCAGTGCTAGATCCAACACCGTTTTTTAGCTCATTGCACCATCCCAGTTTCAGAACCTGGCTGTATGCAAATTAGTCTGTCCCTGGCCCAGTGCATCAGGGGAACAGGGCAGACCAGACTACAAAAGCCAATTCTTACACTGGGAAGGAAACAAGCTTCCGGGGACCGGTTTCTGCCATTTCAGGCGTCTTCGGCCCGGCTTGCTTGAATCCTGATGGTGCAATGAGCAAGGGACTCACATCTGAGTATACCCTTCCACGCTTAGGGTGGACAAAATTATTTACAACAAGGGGTGGTGATGGACAGAGTCTCTGAATTAAGCAGAGTACTCTCACCCAGTCAAGAGATCAGGGCTAGATCCAACACCGTTTTTTAGCTCATTGCACCATCCCAGTTTCAGAACCTGGCTGTATGCAAATTAGTCTGTCCCTGGCCCAGTGCATCATGGGAACAGGGCAGACCAGACTACAAAAGCCAATTCTTACACTGGGAAGGAAACAAGCTTCCGGGGACCGGTTTCTGCCATTTCAGGCGTCTTCGGCCCGGCTTGCTTGAATCCTGATGGTGCAATGAGCAAGGGACTCACATCTGCAGCGATTGGTGGTTTCCTGTTGCTTCTCCTGCGGGGTAAGTTTTCACACCTTCCCAATGGGGGAGGGGAGGGCTTTGATGTTCCTGTTCTAGGTCACGCACTTGGGAGATGGTACTGTCACAGTGTACTCACTTATCCAATGGGGTCAAAACAGTTGCAGTCTTTGGTGCTTCCAGGGACCTCCTTCAATACATGGGCTCACCACTACTCACTGTCCACGGCTCTGGCCCGGTCAACCTGGCAATGTTATCGACCGTCGCTCCTACTGGCATACGGGGTTTCTGCGCCACTGGCTTCAGCCTTACCCCATGGCAGTCTTTGATCATGGTGGCCCCTCCTAGCATACAATTTGGCAGCACTGCTGAAGCACAAGACTTAGACCATGACTGAATGGCAGCGTGAACCATGGCTATCTTCGTGGTGGCCCTCTCCTGGCATATGGGGGTTGCTGACTCAGTCCTGCACACGGGCAAAGACTCGATCGGTGCTGCAGGTATTTGCTCACATCTTATACCAGAAGTCCACTCAACAAGGCTCCCCACTGGACCTTGTACCCTATGTTTGCCTATGACAACAAAAATCAGCATTAGAGATCTAGACATCAGAACAGTTGGGCACTCAGGGAAGGGGTACACGTCCATTGCTATGCAGAGGACTTTTTCATCCCAACACATTCTCTTCCCAAAATCAAGATGGCATACACTTTCATCCCCTTTGCAGAGCTACTGTGCCCACCTTGGAGGTGTGGCCAGGGAAATGAGCAACCCTCCTCTGTGGTCAATCAAAACTGGTTCGCGGGACAGCTTCTCTCTAAGCCCAGGAGTTTTCCGCACTCCGTGGAGCAAGCAGAGTTCCAAAACAATGTGGAGCTGAGTTTTTTCCTCGTTCACGCTCCCCAATGTCAAGTTGGCGAGCAAGGAAAATCCACCTCACAACAAGATTTTTCCTCGCTTGTGCTCCCCAACGGCAAGTTTGCGAGCGTGAGCAAGAAAAATTCACCTCCCGACGAGGTTTCTCAACATGGCGGTCAGATTTCACAATGCGGGCGGTAGCGGTTGGTCACTGCCGCTCGCGTTGAGAAACCTGTTCGTGTTGAGAAAGTTACTGCTCGAGTAGAAAATCTACTCAAGCAGCAGAAAAGAAGCAGCGCCCTCTTGTTCTGCGCATGGTGCAGTTCGTGTTGATTTTCCAGCACAGGACAAACACCCAACACTGACAATCAACGCAAACAGGCGTGACCAAGCTCACTCCGCCAATTGCGGAACTCCACGTGGCGCGGCAGAATTTTTTGGTCACTTCGCAGAGTTCCGCGCGGAACTCCATGAACCCCGCCCAGGCTTACTTCTCTCCCACTAGGCCTGGCCTGGCAAGGAGTTGGGAATCAATATGTTGTGATATTATACTCTGTTTATTTCCAGGATTGCTCCCAGAACTGCGTCCTTCCTCTCCATAGCACTACTATTTATGTTCAATTATGTTGCGGCTATGAGCTGTGCAATTCTACCTCATTTGACCTGCTTGTTCAGGCTATCAGGAGCTATCTGACTGAATACAGGTGCAGTCCTGTTTTCACTGGAGCGGGCAGTGCTCTAGTATTTCATTTCAGTGACTATTTAGGCTGAGCCCCAGACGCAGTGCACTCGCAGCAGGAGATGGTGGCAGCGTCTCTAACCCGCTTTTGCTGATGCTGCTACAGCGCTGTTGGTAATTCCTCTTATGCTGACAAGCTAACAGTAATTTTAACCGTGTTATAGCGTGTGCACACTTGTGCAATTTTTAAAACATTTTATTAGTGTGTGTGTTGAATGCGAACGCGCACCTAAACTTTTGTTGTATTTTAAAACTAGTATTTCTGCGCGCTGATTACTATGCGCCAGAAGTCACCGCGCTGACTTTCCTTTCCCTTACCTGATTGAAAAGCAGGGAAGCAGCTCTCAGCCAGTCACATTCAGGAGATAGCGAGGAGTAGTGGTGGTTCGAACTCTACTTCCTGTCCGCCTGGTTCCGACAGGGTAATTAGTACCGTTGTGCGGAGGGCGGACAGGTGAGAGCCACACACTGCAGGCACTTCCTGTTTTCACTGGAGCGGGCAGCGCTCTAGTGTTTCATTTCAGTGACTATTTAGCCCTCGCCCCCCTAGGAGCGCGCAGCGATCGCGCGCAGCCGAATATCCGCCGAAGACCCGCCAAAGAGCTGCCCGTCTGTGCCCGTCCGCGCCAGGACGGTGCCAGGAGCCAGGGGATATGCTCAGCCCAAATGCAGAGCAGAGAACACTCAGGTATTCCGCTCAAGATCTGCTGTCCCTTAAACCCACCATCATTCCCAACTGTACTAATGACAATTGGCCGACTCCTGAGGGTCCATTTTCGTGCAACATCTGTCATTTTCAAGCTACTTATATTAACCCCATAGAATCCTTAACAACTAGTGTAGGAAAACCCGAAGAAGGACTAAAATGCATACTACTAAATGTACGCTCTATGCCCAAACACCAATTGGAAATATGGGACTTACTCCAAACATTACAGCCTGATCTATGTTTCCTGACCGAGACGTGGCTTAAGCCCCACACAACCCCGGCTATTGCATTAGGAGTTCCTACAGGATATAAGTTTATAAACATGGATAGACCCACTAAAATAGGAGGCGGTCTGGCCATAGTTTATAAAGATCATATGAAAATTACCATGCTGGAGAAAAAATGCTGCTCTACACTAGAAATTCTATTTTTTAGAATCAACCTGTCTACCAGAATATCCAAGAAAGGAGCTCTCATTTACCGCCCACCAGGACCTTACTCAGGGTTTTCCCTCGCCCTCCTGGAACTGTTAGCCCCCTACATCAGAGCCAAAGAAGACTTTGTCCTCTTGGGCGACTTCAATATACATGCAGATATCCCAGAACTAGCCGAAACAAAATCTCTGCTTGCAGACCTGTCCACCTTAGGTCTAACATTACAAAATAATGGGCCCACTCATGAAGGCGGACATTTTTTAGATCTGCTTTTCTCGAATTGTGCTGTAAATACCCCTAATGCTGCTACCCAGCTAGACTGGACGGACCACTATCTGGTAGAATTCCATCTGCCCGTTACTAATAAACCCCCTTATAAAAAAACTCTCCCTCCTATATGGCGCCGTCAGTGGCATAGAATTACAGTTGAAGAACTACAGAGGGTCTGGGAGAACCCTAAATTTCTGGAAACAGATGGTGTGGAAGACACGTTAAGTAAATTTAAGATCTCTCTTACTGAGGCAATAGATAAACTGGCCCCTCTCAAACTGCACAAACAATTTCCCCCAAATAAACAGGAGAAATGGTATACAGAGTCACTGCGATCCGAGAAGCAAGGATGCAGAAGATTAGAAAAAAAATGGAGGAAGACACATCTAGAAGAGGGAAAAAAAGTATATCTTGAAGCACAATCGAAATACTACAAAAACATTAGACTGGCCCGTAAGAGTAGTCTGACCCAACAATTGATAGAGGCTGGAAACTCCTCAAAGGAGTTATACAGAATCCTCGAAACATTTGTTAAACCCGCAGCCTGTGTCAGTTCTGATGACTTTTCTTTGCCTTTGTGCAATGAAATATCACTATTCTTTGAGAACAAAATAAACACTATTTATGAGAAAATACTGCAAGCCACTAATTCCAACTATGGTACCTCTATTTCCTCTATACCTATACAAAAGAAGTCATCCCTACTAACCTTTTCACCAGTCGCGGACACAGATCTTCCTCCCCTTATCAGCCACATCAAATCAGGCTCTCCTAATGACCTGGTACCAGCCAAAATGATGACTTCCCTATGCCCCTTTTTAGGTCCCCACATCCAAACAATAATAAATCATTCTCTTAAAGAAGGACGAGTGCCAGTAGAATGGAAACAAGCTGTGGTCAATCCCATCCGAAAAAACGCCACTCTCCCCTGGACGGACCTTTCCAACCTAAGACCCATTTCCCTCCTACCGTATCTCAGTAAACTTACCGAGAAGCATGTGAACACCCAACTGTCGAAATACATCGAAGCAGTGGAAGGCCTGGACCCCTCTCAATCTGGGTTCAGGCCCGATCACAGCACAGAATCAGCCCTCCTCTCAGTGACCGACAACATCAGAATGTCACTAGATGGAGGGAGCTCAGTGATTCTGGTGCTGTTAGATCTTTCCGCTGCTTTCAACACGGTATCACATGAACTTCTTCTCGACAGACTGAGGGATATAGGTGTGGAGGGAACGGCTTTGTCTTGGTTGGAGAGTTTTCTCTCGGGACGTGTACAAGGTGTTAAATTGGGCTCCCATTCTTCGATCTCAAGGGAGCTCACTAAGGGAGTGCCACAGGGCTCATGCCTAAGCCCCACGCTTTTTAACGTGTACGTGGCCCCCTTAGCTAACATCATAAGATCTTATGGATTTACCCCGGTGTCATACGCTGATGACACCCAACTTCTGTTTCCCTTCCAAACCCTCACACCCACTGTACAAACAACTTTTGCGGACGGGATGAGAGCAGTGGCACGATGGATGGCACAAAACTATCTCCAATGTAATGTGACAAAAACCGAAGTAATGCTGTTTGGGGGGGCAACTCTTTTATGGTCTCCAGATTGGTGGCCTCTGGAGTTGGGTCCGGTCCCAAACCCAAAACTAACAGTAAAAAATCTTGGTATAAAACTTGACCAAGCGCTTCTACTCAAGGAACACACAACCCAAGTGACAGGTGCATGCTTCCATGTGGTGGGGTTGCTCCGACGTGTTTTCCCCTTTTTGCCAGACAACCACAGGAAAACACTCATTCAAACTCTTATAATAGGTAGAATGGACTACTGTAATGGCCTCTACGTATCGGCTAATGAGGAACAACTGGAGAAATTACAAGTAGTCCAAAACACGGCAGCAAGATTAGCTCTAAATGCTCCCCATAAATGCTCCCCATGTCGAGCTGCGCTTATCAATACGCGCTCACTCCCATGTCAAAGTTTTCACATTAATGAGTTTATTGTTGCCCATGATCTGGATCTATTATTTGCCACTGAGACCTGGGCAGATGCCGGGTCAGGCCCGGATTTTTGCGATGCTACCCCGGATGGATACAGCGTCGCTAGACATGATAGGCATCAAGGAAGATGTGGGGGCCTTGCAATTATTTACAAGGATAAATATCGCACCACACTCGACCCTATAAACTCGGCTAATTGTGAATCAGCTGCCTTTGCCATTAGTATTAACCCCAAGCAGGCACTAAAGGGTATAATACTTTATCGACCCCCTGGCCCCGTAATTCTTTTCTCTCTACCCTTTCTGACCTGAATGACAACATCATAGGTGCAGATAAATATACGATATTGGGAGATTTTAATTTTTATTTGGAAGAGAAGGACAATTCTGATACCACCCAACTTATGACTGACTTTTCCAATTTAGGATTGCACCAATTAGTCAAGGGCATTACACATCAAGCCGGACACACCCTCGATGGTCTGTTCACTAATGATCCTGACATCTCTGTGCTGGACATTATTCCTATTACGTGGTCAGACCACAGGGCTATTATATTTCAGCTAGATATACGGACTGTGGACCCCTCACTTTCCAGGCCCCGAACCAGGATGGGGACTCGTGCGTGGAAAAACGCAGACTTTCTTCAGATGCTAGATTCCCTGGCCTCTTCTGGCCCCCAGGGAGGAAATACTCCGGCACTATCGGCTTCAGATTTCCAGGACTGGATCCGAAGTGCCGCTGATTTAGTGGCCCCAGAGAAACTCACGAAACCTAATAGAGCATCTCCGTCGGCCCCCTGGTATAATGAAGACCTTCGACTTCATCGCCAACACTGCAGGAATTTAGAAAGGCGGTGGAGGAAAGCCTACTGTCCCATAGCCAGACAAATTTATAAAGATGCCCTTATGATTTATAAAAAGGCGATTTTGGCTCGAAAAACGGTTTTTTTCTCGGCACAAATTAAGACCGCTGCTAACTCTGCCAGAGAACTGTTCTCTGTTGTCACTACTTTGTCTACCCCCCCCTCTGGCCCTGGAGTTGAGCCCTCACAGATTTTCTGTAATGAATTAGCCATTTTCTTTACCACAAAGGTTGCAGATATATATGCTTCATTTGAAGAGGATTTTAAAACTGAACACAGAGGTGGTACTGTGAAAGAAGTATTGTCCCACCACAATCATGAGTCTTTTCCATGCTTTTCACCCGCCTTACATGACGATGTGATCAAACTCATTTCCACCATTAAATCAGGCTCTCCCCTGGACCCTTGCCCTCCTTCTGTGATGTTAAAACTCACAGAAGTGATCTCCCGCCCCCTTATGGAGATCTGCAATAATGCATTTCTGACCGGCCAATTTCCTAGTATATGGAAGAAGGCTGTTATAAAACCCCTTTAAAAAAAACCTTCCTTAGATCCTACAGCCGTCGCAAGTTACAGACCGATTGCGTGCCTGCCCTTTCCTGCCAAAGTATGCGAATACCTGATGAACAGACAGCTCTCAGAGTTCGTCGAGACCCACCAACTTCTCGACGAAACGCAGTTTGGTTTTAGGAAAGGGCATGGAACAGAGACTGCCTTGATAAAGGCCTCTGATGAGATCAGGGCGATCATGGATCAGGGAGGGGCGGCTGTCCTTATCCTTTTGGATTTGTCAGCAGCCTTTGACACGGTCGACCATGTCACTCTAGTCGACCGTGTCACAGCTCTGGGGATAAACGGTCTGGCCAAGGATCTTATTTCATCTTTCCTGGCAAACCGTACCCAGACAGTAAGGCTGGGAGATTTCTATTCTCCTATCTCTGCACTCCCTTGTGGAGTCCCACAAGGCTCCTCGCTAAGTCCTATGCTTTTCAATATCTATGTAGCGACTTAGCGAGGGTAATAAAAGCCCATGGGGTACAGCTTACATCGTATGCAGATGATACCCAGCTGGTTCTGGGTATCCACAAGGACGGCCTTACTGTAGCGGCCAACTTCCAGAAAGCCATGCTTGAGGTCAGTACCTGGATGGCCTCGAACTGTCTTAGGCTCAACTCGGACAAGACCGAGGTTATGACCTTCGGAAGACTCTCCCCTGAATGGTCCCCTGGTTGGTGGCCGGAAAAGCTTGGCCATCCACCTGTCCCAGTGGAAAAAGCCAGAAATTTGGGAGTGATTTTTGACAGCAAGTTGGCGTTTGACCTCCACACTAACAAGGTCGTGTCGTCGTCATTTTTTATCCTGAAAAAAATCAAGAAGCTGCTACCTTATCTCCCTTCTTCTCCTAGGAAGACTCTGGTTTCCACCTTAGTCTTCTCTAAAATAGATTATGGGAACGCTCTCTTTCTTCATACCCAGAAGCGTGTCATAACGAAGCTGCAATCCATTCAGAATGCGGCTGCCAGGATTCTTCTTAACATCCCTCGTCGCAAATCCACTACTCTTGGCATTCGTCAGCTCCACTGGCTGAGAGTTGAGAGCCGTGTTAAATTCAAGGCCCTCTGTATTGCATATAAGGCTGTACATGGCATAGGACCCAGGTTCCTGACTGAAGCCTTTCAGCTGTATACCCCCAGAAGGCAATTACGATCGGCCAATACCAGTCTCCTCCCTGTGCCACGTACAAGAACGGTCACTTGGGGAGACAGGCGCTTTCTTGTGGCCACCCCAAAACTTTGGAATCTCCTGCCACTTGCCATTAAAGCCGCCCCGAACCTGATGAGTTTTCGCAGGCTCTTGAAAACATGGCTGTTTAACCAGTGAGAGGATGGCTGACTCTAGTTGCTCTACAGCGCCGAGACACCTCCGGGTATTTGTTGCGCTATAAAAATTACGTAAATAAATAAATAAATAAATAAATTTTGGAAGTTAGTCTGAACTGGCACAGTATATCAGGTAGCAAGTCCAAAGAGGAAGAAAAACATAGATCCGAGAGGACTATTCTAGAGATAATGATTTTGGTAGCATCAGTGGATAATTTGTAAACTGAGGCTCTTATCGGGACGCAGCTTGCATCAGCCCATTTCTCCTGTTATTGTGCCTAAAACAGAACCAACTCTTAACTATGCAAGTGGGGGGGGGGTGTGGCATAATGGCCAGAGCTGCCAACTTAGGCGCTGGGAACCAGATTTGAGTCTTGCCGTTGACTCAACATCCTCTGATTCAGGGCAGATCCTTTAATCAACCTGTGCCTTCCATAAATGAATGTGTTCTTAACTGGTGCTCATAATAAGTGCTGGTGTTGATGATTAAGTGCTAGTGCTGAGCACCGGAAACTACTGGCTCAAATTAAGCACTGGGTAATATGGACAATGAAAAAGGACAAATAGTGCCCATGCTGTGAAGTTATACCTACAGTATCCAGCAAATAAGAAATTTGAATAGAGAAGAAATCTGAGAGATACAAATTCAAGGCCAGACAGTGAGCAGAGGTGGACCGAAGAAAAGAGTAGTAGTGCCATGGAATAGATATAGACAGTCAACAAGTTGTCAGGGGATGAAAAGAAGAGGTTCTTGGTTTTAGCAGGTTTAAGGTAGCTAGGAGAGAATATATCGAGGTTCGAAACATAAAGTGACCATTAGAAAAAATATTTTTGAGAACTGAACTATTATAGGAGAAAGAACCAAGGGACAGATGCTGGTCACAATATGTGACAGGTAAAGAATTTTGAAAATGACCTATGAATTATTAGGTCTGTTCTTAAAATACCAAAACATAGTGGGTTGCAATCTGACCTACCTCATGAATATCAATGAGGTAGGTTTCTAATTGCCTCTCAATATGAGCAGGCAACCATGTCTGTGATTGAATTTAAATAAAGCAAACTTTGTCTTTTTTAAATGCAGCAGTATTTCCATAAATAAAATTGACCTGGATTTAAAACATAACTTTTATTTGTGTTTGTTTAAGAGTTGGCAGTTTTCCTTAGGACCACAGCCTACTCTTCAATTAAATGATTTTGTTACAGTCACAAAGAGAAAGGGGTCCTGTAGTATCCTTTCTCTCTGTATTTGGAAGTGATGCCTACAATACACCAATTCCACATACTGAATCAGGCATCCATCCAAAATCCTATTTTAAGTGTCAGGAAAACATTTCCCTAGAATGGGATTAATACATAGAAAAAACACTTTAACAGTCACAAATGCTGAATTGGAGCATTTGTGACTGTTAATGCCGCTGGCCCTAAACATTTACAAATCATCAGCATAGATGTGACATAATAATTTACAGAAGAATATAATACAAGAATTGGGATTATCGTATGGCTGAGATGAGATCCATGAGGAACCTCAAAGAGAATGGGAAGATCAGATTGTCCAGGATACAAAGTAGAAAGAGATGATTTGATTTGATTTTTGGTTTTGTATAGTGCTCGAATGCCCAAAGGCGTCTTGGCGCTGCTGCTGTCTTGTGCAGTGCTTCTTAGACAATGATTGCTGCTGATTAATAGTGTGTGAACAGCCAAGTTTTTATTAGCTTCAGAAAGGTCAGGAAGTCAGAGCATTTCCTTATAGCCAAGGGTAGGCTGTTTCAGAGTGTAGCTGCTTTCAGTAAAAAGCTCCTACCGTCCCAGGCAATGAGCTTTGCTCTAGGGGGGGATAACAGGATTGCATCTGAGGATCTGAGCTTTCTGCCTGGGGAATACCAGGTAGAAAGCTCAGATCCTCAGACGCAATGATGTTAACTCCTTTGGTGCTCATGACGAGCCCAGCTCGTCATAAGTCACAGTGGAGCTGTGGGCGGCGAGCAGTCGTTATGACAAGCCCAGCTCGTCATGAGCACAGCTCCAATGTGACTCATGAAGAGCTGGGCTCGTCACGAGCACTGCAGCGCTCACTCCTCCCCCCGCCACCCTGCACTGTGGGGGAATTACCCCCGCAGCATAGGGGTTAAAGATTAAAGTATAAGAAGAAAACAAAGGGTGAAGTGAACCAGGAAATACAAGACGTGAGAGAAGACGAGTGATTATAGTGGCAAACTACTGAAATTAGTAGATAGATCTTGAGACCTTTTTGAGAGAAAAGGTATGGGCATTAGCATATTACGTGTAGAGCCTAATGAAAAAGGGAATACGTTTAAATTTGAGTCAGTGTACCACAATCTTGGGACAATGCCTCAGAAAGGCTTGTTCTGAGCATGTTTGTTCGAAATGGGATTCATGGTTGGCTTTGGCATGCACCCAGGCCAGGCAGGAGCCACCACTCTAGTCATATAATGCTAGATACACAGTAATAGCCAATAGTCAGCCTCTGGTTGCTTGGCACAGAGCAGTCAAGATTATCTAAAGAGGCAATGTGTAAAGTATTGGCACAACACACACACACACAGCAACATAATGAATACACCACAAAAAGACTCCACACATGTTTAGAACAATAGATTATTATATTCTGAACAGAACAAGACCAAAATGACAAACATCCAATGCATAGAAGTTGAGATAATGAATGTTAAAGGAACAAATGCAGAAAAGCACTTAGAAGCAAGTAGCTCTAAAAGGGTTATTGTAGCTTGCGCTAGACCTGGGCAAAGTCAAAGTTTGGGCTGACCGCGATGGAGCGCCGGCGGCTACAGGACTAAAGGAGGACCCGGTTAACAAAGTACCTTTCTGCGTTGCAAACAATGAGATGCGTTGCACTCCTCCTCGCAGTTCCAAAGAAGGGTGCCGGAGTCTAGAGGCACTGAGCGATGCACCAGATTCTGCCACACAGTTGAGGGGATGAGACGATCTCACCAAGCTGCAGCGGCAGCGATACACTGTCTGATGCGTTGATCTCTGGAGGCAAAGCACTGATTCCGACGCCGATTTTACTCCCACAACAAGGCTGATGCGCCGGTACTGTTACACACAGATGAGAGATGCGTCGGAATCCATGTTGCACGTATTTGGGTCTCTGCCAGAGAGCCA
The DNA here is from genome assembly GCF_964261635.1 of Lissotriton helveticus. NCBI lineage: Eukaryota > Metazoa > Chordata > Amphibia > Caudata > Salamandridae > Lissotriton > Lissotriton helveticus. The sequence continues at coordinate 1,005,154,528 of NC_136071.1, read as the reverse complement.
GGCACAGGAGCAGAGGTAGAGACATTGATATCCTTGAGTCTCAAGCAACAGTAGGCAAGCCAACAAGTCCTTGTAGATCACTTGGAGGGAAGGTAGAGTCCAGCTCTCCTTCAGCAGTGTCAGAGAGCAGCAGGAAGCAGGGCAATACAAGAGAAAAGCCAGTCTACCAAGTCTGCAGTCCACAGATTATTCCTTTATGCAGCACAGCAGTCCTTCTGACAGAGGTTCAGTTCAAGATGTTAATGTTAATGTTAATTTAATGTTAAAGGGGGTGCTTCTATAGCGCACGGCTACTCCAAGGTGTGTCCCCGCGCTGTCGGAGCCTCAACAAGTCCAGAGTGGAGAAAGACGGACGAATGAAGGGGGCATAGCTCAACAAGGCGGTGTTATTGCAGGAAAAGGAGGGTCTTCAGGTCTTTCCTGAAAGCCAATAGATTGGGGCTGGATCTGAGAGAGAGAGGAAGATCATTCCACAGCCGCGGGGCGAGATGTTTAAAAGAGCGCCCACTACAGCGAGCACGACGGATCATGGGAGTGACTGGCTTGACCTGGGTTGAAGAGCACAAGGATCTGGATGGAGAGTAAAAGCTGACCCATTTCTGAAGATAGCGGGCACCTGAGCCATGAAGAGCTTTAAACGTGATGGTCAGGGCCTTAAAGGTGATCCGCTTCTTCATGGAAAGCCAGTGAAGAGTTTTGAGAAGCTCACTGGCCCTTGCTCTCCTAGGGTGGCCAAAGATGGCGCGGGCCGCCGAGTTCTGCACCACCTGAAGACGCGATAGGAGGTAGTCAGGCAGTCCAAGGTAAAGGATGTTAGAGTAGTCCAGCCTAGAGCCAATCAGTGCCTGGACAGTGATCTTTCTGTGTTCCAAAGATAGAAGCGGCAGGAACTTTCTCAGATCCAGAAGTGTCTAATTTTAGGGGGTCAGAGGCCCGAGTACTTATACCCAAAAGTGCCTTTGATATGCGGGGGGGTCTTCAGAGCATTACTCTAAAGTGCCTAAGGAACCCTTTCAACTGTGTCATGTCTGCCAGGCTATCTGTGGGATGTTATCAGTCCTTTGTGTGGAGACATGACACAGTGTATTCTAGTTAAGTGTTAGCCCTTCCCGTCCGTCCTGGACATCAGAATGCAGATGTATGTAGATGGGTACTCAGACACACCTATCCATCCTCTGTTAGGGCTGTCTAGAGGGAATGCACAAAGTGTAGCTGTCAGTCACCCCGAAAGTGTATTTGAGGCAGACTGTCAAGCACACAGAGCAGCAAATGCTGAGAAATGTCCACTTTTATTTTTCAAAGGTCTAGTAGCTGTAAAGTTTTACTGGACCACTGGTGTCAAGCGTTTGCATTGGTACTACCATGAAACATATGTTTCCTGGTGCCAATGAAAACAAGCATTGGCAACTCCAGCAGGTCGTGATTTAAATTTTTAAAGGTTTTACCTATTGACTTTGCCAGTGCTTATTCCTGGCTGTTGACTTTTCTGTCTGTGGGGAAAAAAGGTATGTACCAGGATTTAAAGTCAAATTTCTATCAATGTATTTAAATCTGATTATGATGAATTGTTTTAAGTTCAAAGCATGTTAGTTGTTTTCTGAACCTTATGAAAAAAGGAAACCAGTGAAGTTTGAATGATGGTCCATATCAATCAATCAATCAATAAATAAATCAAGGGGTTTAAGTGTGCTACTCACCCCTGAGGGTCTCAAGGCGCTGGAGGTGGGAGGGGGCAGCTCCGGTCAGTCAAAGAGCTAGGTCTTGAGGGTCTTCCTGAAGATGTGCATGGCGGGGGCGCGTCTGATGTCTATTGGTAGCTCGTTCCAGTTCTTGGTCACAATGTAGGAAAAGGATCTTCCACCTGCTCTTGCTCAGTGGATGCCTGGGGGTTTGGCGAGGGTGAAGTTGGCAGATCAGAGGTTCCTCTTGGGTACATGGAAGGTGATTCTATTGTTGAGATATTGGGGTCTGGTGTTGTGGAGGCATTTGTAGGCGTGGGTGAGTATCTTGAAAGTTACTCTCTGTTCAACAGGGAGCAAGTGGAGGTTACGCAGGTATAGGGAGATGTGCTCGTGTTGAGGGATGCCGAGGACGAGTCTAGCTGCGGTGTTCTGTATGGTCTGGAGTTTGCTAAGAAGGTCTTTAAATCACAGTAGTTAAGACCAGACAATGGGTGGGTTGGGAAGTATTAAATAGGCATGATGGAGCAAGGATTCGCACGTAACACGACTTGCTTGTATTCAGCCCTCTTGACATAATGTTAATAAACTAATCAACATGTTTGTATTACTAATATTTGCATTACACAACATCCGAGGGAAGCTTGCATATTTGCTTTTACTAACTATAATCCGCTTGCATTAAAATGGCTGCTGCTACGCGGATTTTCTACGGCGCATGCGTCTGTCATACTCACGTGACATGAGGTACTCTTTACTTTGGATGGAAACTTTCGCTTCTACGCACTAGAATTAAAATGGCTGATCTGTGTTACAGCATGCATGAAGCTTGCACTGCTGCTTTTGCTAAGCTGTTCTTTCTGCTTAACCTTAACGCAATAGTTAAATATAAAGTAATGGGAATAGAGTAGAGATAAGTGGTATACAGTGCATTCTTTTATTCTGTGTTCTTAAACTGTTTCTTTTCCATTCTTACATGTAAATACATTTTGTGCCTGATGCCTGTCGCTGAAATCCATATTGAAACCTTTGAGCCTGCGCACCAGAGTCTAAAATCCATCGAGTCATGGCATTGAATGAGTGCCAGGGACAGTCTTGACCAAGATGCGCCGCAAAGCTGCCGGGGCGTCTACGTATCGTCATCGCTTCTTCCATCGCAACCGGATCACCACATCGTATCAAGGTGCCATCTTGCGTATGACAACGGGCCCGCAGGCCGAGACTCTAAGCATCACCTCCGCACCGGTAAGGATCCCGACGCATCCCCTACTCTAAGCAAGCATTGAGGCACGACGCATCCTTTCACCCAGATCACGGAACCGGTGCATCTCCCCTTTTGCAAACATTTTGTTCACTTTGCGTTACGCATCCAGGTACTTTTTTGGGATTTGTCGCGTTTTTCACCAACTTGAACTAAGCAACTTTAATCATCTTTAAGTCAACTTTAAGTACAGTATTGTGGATTTTTGTCGTTTGTGGTCTTGTGTTAAGTCTATATAAAGAATACTTATTTTTATAAAAACCTGTGTTGTGTCCATCTGTAGTGTTTTCACTGTATTACTGTGTATGTTCACAAATGCTTAACACACTGCCTCGGAGATAAGCATGTCTGCTTGTGCCAAGCTACCAAGGGGGTGAGCAGGGGCTATTAAGGAGTGTAATCCTCTTATCCTGACTTAGAAGCAAGGGTCCCTATTTGAATGAAGGTGAATACCATTGCCAACTAGAGACCCCCAGATCTAACAGCACCCATCCAGTCAATCAATAATACGTTATTGGGTTTAGATTACATAACCCATAAAAGCAAAATATAATTATTGAAATAAGAGAGAATTAGAAAAAAATTGTGGATTTTAAAAATTTGCATACTGCTTTACGAATGACAAAATCAGACATCTGCTGATGTATTAGTGTGGGTGACACCTATGGCAGCCACCTTCTTTCAATAGAAGAATTGTAACCATTTCAGTGGAAACGTGTAAAATTTACAAAAAGAATACATTGGACGAACGTTTGTGAAGAAACCTTATCACAAGGGCAGCAAAGGGTTAACCTATTGTTCATCTATCCATTGAGAAAGAGAGCTGATGATAAATAAAGCTAATTCTAAAACTTGTAAGCAATACCTTTTCCAGAGTTTTAAAACAACAGTGAGAAACAATTCCATATAAATTGAGGTTTTTTGAACATTATACATTGTCATATGGTTGGTTTTAGCAATTCAACACGTTCCCTTTGTGCTCGCCGAGATTCATTAAAAGTTTCTTTTTTGTTGTTAATATGTGGGTCAGGATACAGCCTGGACCTTCCTAAAGACTACACACAGAGTTAATATAATTTAACTAGTTTTTTTTCTTTTTACAACTGTAGAGCTTTTATCAATTGTTAATTATAGATCTAATTGGGGAGGAAAGAGGGTAAGTCAAATTGTGAGTCATTATTTAATAGGAGCCATTTTAATGATATTTTCTAGTTATGGCACCTGAAGCTCCTCACGACAAGGATAATGGGAACTAAATGGCGGTAGGCATAAAAGCAATCTTAAAAATCAATTTTCTTCAATCTTCAGTGAACTCATATTACATTAGCTTCATTTTCCAGTGCTATAAGTTAAGAAGGAATACATTTGTAGCTTGGAAGCATAATTAAAAACCGCTTTAAGTGACTGCATGAATCGTTTACATCTAGAGCCCAAAACAGTTGACCAGGAGCTCTCAGAAATAAAAATGACCAACAGATATGAGAAATAAAATACTCTCTCAAGCCATATTAAACATGGATCTGGCTTTGGAGTGTTTGGGCCCTCAGACCATAACATATTTTTTTGAATAACTGTGTGCAAAAGGCTAAATCTTCCATAAAAAGTACAAAACTATCAATAAGTATTTTTTATCTATTAGCAAAAGGAACACGGCGTCATCACCATACAATAAAGCTGGAGCCATTTTGTTATATATCTTGTCCATGTTCAGCTAAATGAGAATTGAGACCATTAATGTACAATAAAAAAGAGATGTGGACTAGAATACAACCCTGGGAGATCACTCTAAATGAACCACACTCTTCTTTGTCCCCATATCTGACTCTAACAGATGTGCTAATATGCAAATCCCTTCAAAAGTACACTATGCCAGGATCAACCCCATCTTTCTAGATATGGACCATAATCTGGACCTACTCACAAAGTTAAAAGCACCACTAAGATCCATTAAGGAAAGATGAAGGGAACGCTGCTGGACGACAGTATATTTACTAAGAGATGACGATGAAAACACTGTTCTGCTGTGCCCAAAGCTGTCCTAAAGCCATATTGGATATCTGTGACTATATTATTCTCTGAGGACCAGGTTAAAATTCTGTCTAAAAAGACCATCCTATTGACTTTCACTATTGTCAGTCAGTCAGTCAAAAAGCTTTATTATTGGTTAAAAACCATAAAAGCACATATATACACAATAAAAAATAAAAACAAGACATTAGGCAACAGTATAGTACATTCATAAAACAGCCTATGTTCATAAAATGGTTAAAAAAGATGCAATGATACAGACATAGCAAAGACCTATACAAATTAAGGTAGGGCAATCAGTGGAAATTCCCTGGGCAAATTATTTGTAAGGTACCTTCTGTATTACAGTGTTTATACTAGCGCAGAAGAGGCAGTTTGACATTTTTTAATTTTGGCCCCTCTTGTGCACCACATAGACAGAAGGTATCTGGCAGTCGCAAACACAATCAAGGGGATGGTGTCATATTTTAAAATTCTAAATACCTCCCTATTGTCCCTGAGACCCCTGGACTTACAAAGTTGGATAATCCATTTAGCTCTTGCCTTAGAGTAGAAAGGGCTGAAGAGCAGAACGTGCAGATCCATCTCTTCACTACCCTCACACCCTGGGCATGAGCTCGATGTATGGAGAGCATTTGACCACTTATTTGTCACGGCCCTTACTGGCAATGTTCCATGTCTGAACTGAACATATAGTATTTTAGCCAGTAAGGGCTGGATATCATCCAGGAATTTCTCAAAGTGGGGAATAACCTTGATATCCAAGAAAGTATTAGTCAGCCTACTCAAGGAAGGATTAGTTAATATAAGTTCCGTTCGGTATCGCTTAAGTACAAAGCTCAACGACCCCTTGGTAGTCAAGACACAGGTTTCTTCAGGAGAGGACCACATGTCTCCCCTACCAAGTACGTGGCAGAGCTGTTCAATGTACTTTAGCCAGGAGATTTTTCCCACACCCCTTATGGACAGAAGGTCCCTTAGGTCCTCCCTGTAGCTTAAAAGCTCGGTGGTGGACCAAAGTCGCCTCCAGTACAGCAGGGGGCGATTTGAAATGATCTCCTGTACAGGGGCCAAACCTAAATCTAACCGTAATGGAGTCAAAGGGGTACTCTGAGGAAGTCTTAAAAGGCGCCTGATAAAACTGTTCTCGGTAGAGGATAGAGAGGCGGCGCAGACGTGACCCCAAAGGTCTGCACCGTAGAGTGCTCCACCTCTCGCCTGGGCTTTGTAGATTTTCACGGGTGGTCCCAATGATTTAAGAGAGCTCTCATTATAAACCTTTAGGATACCACCAGAGGATTGGGCCAACTTCAGGTTTGCCTTACCATGTGGGACCCCCAATCCATTCTATCATTTAATGTTAGCCCCAAGTAATCGAAAGTAGACACTCGTTCCAGCACCGAGCCATCCAAATGGGGGTGGGGACAGTTGGATGATTTGGCGTTGTAAACCATGAACTTAGTTTTGGAGAGGTTAATCTCCAGGTTCCTTGATCTACAAAAGGAGCAGAACGCCTCCAGTGTTCACTGTATACCCATGGAAGATTTTGATAACAGAAGGGTATTATCAGCGAACATCAGGGCTGGTATCTTGCGGCCTGCTAAACTCGGTGAATGTAGATCCCTCGCTCCCATTAGATGTTCGATCAGCCCGTTGAGGAAAATGGAGAAGAGCATGGGGGCCAGCACGCACCCCTGCCTCACTCCCTTTTCCACTGGAAACGGAGCAGAGAGCTCCCCATTCCTCCCGTACCTCACCCTTGCGTAGGTACCTTGGTGCATACGTTTAAAAAGGTGGCACAAATAAACCGGGGCACCCATCTCTAGTAATATTGCCCAAAGCTTATCCCTCTGGACCAAATCGAATGCGGATCGAAGATCCACAAAGATCAAGAACAAACGACCCGCCCCCAAGGATACCATCTTCCAGTAGTCCAACTGTAATCTAAACAGACTTTCACTATTGAGTCTGTCAGAGACATGGGACAATAGCAACAAGGGTCATTTTTGTTGCTTTTTTAACCCCTTCCACGCTCGTCATGAGGTAGCCTCCTCGCACGCTCATGACGAGCCCAGCTCGTCATGAAACATGGGAATGATCAAATCTCAGCACAGGAGGGGAAAATGCATAGCATCGATGTGGTTAAAACACAGGAACGATTATAGATTGGGAACAAGAAACTGGCAACATGGAACAGCTAGCTGCATTAAGGATACTGGTGATCAAAGGTACCCATAGCTGCATGTTAGATTCATTGAAGTCCATCAGCCCCCCACCTGGGCTCCTATTTAGAGCCAAAATGACTTTGCCTGAGGAAAACACCAAAGAAGCACAAGAATACAATGCACCATGCTTTTCTCCACATGTAAGAGCATTACTTGCACCAGACAAACTAAAGAACTTCCCGGTATTGAATTTGATAAATACTGCCAAAATGTGCCACTCAGTGTTCAGGCTGGATGTGGGCTTCAAACCTCGGAGTGGAGAACAATCAAATAAAGGGCACTAACTTTTTTTAAAAGCATTGCAGGGTCTCACGGTCTTATAGCTTGCAAGAGCTGATCCCAGGCACCCATCCTAATAGATGGTTTCCGAGTTTAAAGAGCTAGTTTGTAGGCAGCTCTGCAAAGAACCTCTTTCTCTGCTACTATGGGGAGTGCATCAGGGCAAAATAAAATATTTGCAGACCTAAACAGCACTCTGATTAAACCACTTAGGACTGTTGTGAATCTTATAACTAATAGTGACCACTAATGAGTCAATGAAAAGCCCACAAATAGCAGGATAAACACACTTACTATAGTCCCCTGATAAAGGCAGACGTCACAATCATTAGAGCAGACTAATGTTATTAGTTCAGATATATGTGTCTACCAGTTTCCACGTCATCCTCAAATCCCCATCCTTAATGGATATGTGTTGTAGTGGACTGGGCAGACATCTACTTCTTTAGTAAAGGAAATGGAAACTGATAGATAGAACATTTTGATTTCTAAATCCATGCTCACGAATCAAACACAATCAATCAAATTCCTAGAAACAAAAATGTAATCAATAATTGTGGAGCTCCCTCTTGCCAATACATGTTGGTTTGGAAATCGCCCCATGATAATTGAGGTTCATGTACGTTACCTAGACTCCTCTCAATTAAAACATTGAAAAGCATTGAGCCCCGAAAATGCGATCTCATGGAGGGGGTAACAATGCTAGAATACATATTAGAATGATTACATGAGTTGGAATTAGATGCCAATTTAGCATTAAAATCACCTTCCAAGAACTCAGTGATCTTCCTCATATTCCAAAAGTCTTAACAAGGAGAGCATTATCATTCACAGTGAAAAGTGTAAAAAATAGTGTTATTGATGAGAGGAAAAATTGCAAATATGAAACTTTAACAAATAGGTTTCAAAGCCGGCTAGCCTGTGCCCCCATAGTAAAACACACTAAGAGGCAACTAGATAAGTGGTTCGATAGCCTCACAAAAAAAGGCTTGTCTCTTAAAAAGGGATCTAGGAAGGGTAGTTATAGGAATTAGAAACTCCAGCGCCCCAAACCATACATGGGTAAAAATAAAAAATCGAAGGAATCAATACAAAAAACAAACTTGGGAGGATCGGAAAATGCATGTAGAAGTATTCTGGACAAATCTTCTTTTCAACGCCAAACAAACGCATACCAGAGCCATCTCGGAAACAGTGAATGGTATCACAAAGTGTTCATGAGCAATAAATAATTCATATGTAATGGAGGAAGTCTGGGCTATTCATTGACCCAGAAAATTCACCAAAGCCTGGTCTATCCAGAGTGGTACCATACCTATAACATACTAAGTAATAAAGTAATATTCAAATCAACCATCAATACAACAGATATGAGTGACTTATGCAGTGCTCCGGATTGTCCATCCGGGCAAGCTATTCAGTATTATCCAATAGAGAAGGTTGCAGAAGTAATAAAGGCAGGGCGAAGGGATGGTGGTCCAGGGCCAGAATGGCATTCTGCAGGCTATATTTAAACTCGATCCTGAATGATGGGCATCCCCACTGTCTGAGCTATACAAGGAGGTAGGATTAATAGACACAATTCCCAGGATCTGGAGAGGGTCAATTATAAATCCGATCTTCCAGGGCGGAGACTGGTCTGACCCGGCCAATTATAGGCTAATAGCACTTATAGACTCTGAAGTTAAATGTTACGCATCACTGATCCTAGAAGAGCTAGTTGAATGGTCAAATTACAATATTCTAATCCCACTCAAAATGACAGGGTTCCGTAGACGATTTGGAACAACCAGATAAACGCTTACACTTATCGGCTATCACGTTGATGGCAGATAGGTGTAAGCACTTGCGGATAAAGTTACTTCTATGCTTCATAGACTTTAAAGCAGCCTTTGACCGATTAGACTGGAGTCTATTGTGGAGAAAATTAAGGATGTAGGGTCGCACAGATAGAATACTCTTGAGCCATAATGCAATTATACACGCCCACCTTGATTCAAATCAAACTAGCTGGTGGCACAAGAATCACCACCAAAGTCGGCCTCAAGCAAGACTTTGTTTTAGCCCCACACCAATGTAATCTGTTTATGGCAGATCTTTCTCCAAGACTTGATCAGGTAAACTCTCACTCTTCCCATCTGGGCACTTTACTTGTGACACATCTTTCCAATACAGACAACATAGTCTTACTCAGCCAAACAAGAGTGGGACTTCAAAGAGCACTCAGTCAGCTAGCAGACTATGCCAAGATTAACAAACTCGAGATCAAAACAACAGAAACAATGCTAATCAGGAATCGACCTGGCCCACAACTAACAATCAAGCTCAGTGAGGAAATCCTAACCGGGGTCAGCAGCTACAAGGAACTCGGTCTGTACATGGATAATAAATTGAACTTCCAAAGGCACAAACAGTACGTTGTCAAAAAAGGTCATGGCCAAATCTATGCGTTCTGTTATCTGGCAAAGAAGCTGGATGGCCCTTCCTTCAAGTCGCTACTGGTGGTCATAGCAGCAAAACTGCTGCCAACAATGCGATATGCAAGTGTGGTCTTACATGGTAAAGATGCATCACTATTGGATAGACTACAAACCAATGCATAGAAAAGAGTTTTGGCCTTCCACAGAATGCTTCTCCTGCTCAAGTTCGCTTGGAATTTGGTCTTACACCACAAGCCCTAGGGAGAAGATACACAACAATAACAACATGGTATAAAATCAGGTCAAACCAAACCAGTTTACCAAATGAAGCCTTATGGCAGGCCCAGGAAGCAGACCCACATTCCACTCATGCTGAATACCTGCGATCATTGCTGAAAGAAACAAGTACAACAGGCCTGATAATCCCATCTCAAGGAGGGGAGCGTGTTTTTTTTTTTTTTTTTTTTGTAAGAAATTTATTATATAGAGAAAACATAAGAGGTACACTGCGTAACGCCAACAACCCGGAGGCAGGCCGCTATGGTGTGCACATCACATGACAGCGATTGAGGCAATAGGGTGGATCCGACTCAATGGGCATTGTGCCATCAATAACAGTATACAAAAAACAGGAGTGTCATGTAAATGAGCAGTGCAACATTAGCGCAGTAATGATCTTACATTTTATCAGTGCTGTAGGCAAAAGATGAATCTAAGGGTGTCAAGTCTGTCCCAAGTCCAGCAACAGGACACAGCCTGTTGAAACGGCAGAATGAAAGGAATCGCCTACCAGCACTGTTTTCACCCAACTTGTCCCAACATACAAAGAAAAACATGAACAGTAAACAACGGTGCAGTCGAGAAACATCAAGCATGCAATATCCACCCACATATAGGGCCGCGCGCATGTTCGCTGTGCAGCTGTGAATGAGTGTTAATCAGCGGTATGGGCCTTAGTAGTGCATGGGTCAGGTCCCCATCGCTAAGACAGGGGGGGGGGGGAAGGGCAAGGAGGGGGGGGGACGGGGAGGGAGCTGAGGCAGGACGAACTATAGGGCCATGTGGCCTTAGGGGTGGAACAGGGCAGTCCCGGAGGGCCGCATGTAGGGAACAATAAGGACAGTAGAATCGGGACACGTCCTATCCCCAAGGAAGACCACACCAGCCCCACGTACCAGGACAGCTGTCACATGCCCCCATCTCAGAGCTCTCATCCCATATCATCCGACACACCCACATCAGGTGAATCATCAGAAGCGTCCGAGCCCGCATGCTCCCTAGTCCATTGTAGGAAGGGTTCCCAGATATCACTAGGTCTGGAAGCCGTTGGCATCGTTTCCCAATAATTGGTCAGTTGCGTGTGTCCATATGTCACATCCCTAATCCAGTCTGCGTACAATGGAAGAGCCCTCCGGCCCCAGTGTAGAGATATCTGTCGTTTGGCATATAGGAGAAGCATTGCATGCAATTTCCTATCGCAAGGCTCCGTGTCCTTGACGTATCCCAACAGACCCAATAGTGGTGATGGGGCATCAGTCCTGTGAAGAATCTGGTTAATAGCAGCGAACACTGCCGACCAGTACTCATCTAGCTCGGGACAACTCCACGCCACATGAATGAAGGACGCATCTGCTCCCCCACATTTCCAGCAAGCAGCATCCTCACGGACGCCCATTCGGTGTAGCAGAACCGGCGTGCGATAGTATCGCTGCAGAAATTTAAAGTGGATGAGTCTAAGACGATAATTCGGGGACTGTGCCGTGAGCTGCTTGCAGCAGTATTCCCACATGTCATCTGTCAGCGGATCAGTAAGGTCAGCATCCCAAGCCTGTTTGGCCGTGGATACCGTTATCGGGGCCTGCTCTTGCATACAGTTATATAATCTTGACACCAGTTTTTTGGGGGAAGGTCTTGAAAGTAGGTTCTGAAGGGCATCCAGTGTCGGCGGTTCTTCAGGAAATTGGGGTCCCAATTCCTTACAGGATTCCCTGAGGGAGTGGTACAGCAGCGCGTCCGCGAAAGACTCGGGCTGATCGTCCGCCCCCGCGCGTAATTCCCCAAAAGTGCCCTCTGGATAGATATCAGCAAACGTATTTAGTCTCCGTCCGCGGAGTGTAAGGGTATCCCCTCTGGTACTCAAGCAAGGCAGCATTGGATTGCCCCGTAGGGGGACAGCTGGCGCATACAACAAGGAGAGACCCGCTCTGTTTTGCAATTCGCGCCAAGACCAGCGAATCATCTCCACCGTATCCACATCCTTCGAAGGACGTTTGACTTTGCCATAGAGCGCCACTCGCAGCGGTAACGGGGCAACAGCGGCGAGCTCCACCGCCACATGTGGTTGGTAAGGAGTGGGGAAGGCCCAGAAATGTAGAAACTGCGCCTACGCGCATAGGGAGTATAGCTTGAGGTCAGGAGCTCCGAGGCCACCCTGCCTCAGTGGGAGTGTTAGCAGATTCCAGGACACCCTCGCCTGTTTCCCCGCCCAGACAAGAGTCAATAGCAAGGAGCGGACACGCGCATTGAAGTGTGCCGTCATGGGCAATGGAACATTCACGAACAGGTATAGGAATTTGGGTAGGATCACCATTTTCACCAGCGCTATTCGTGCCACCAGGGAAAGGGGTAGTTTGTTCCAGACTTCGATTTTCCTCTCAAGCCAGTCCACCGCTCTGCCAAAATTAAGAGACCACAACTCCTGAATATCACGACTGATCCAGATACCCAGATACTTAACTGCGTCAGTTTCCCAACGCAGGGGGTACTCCGGTGATGGTTGGCTCGTCTCATCAGTAAGGGGAAACGCGACCGACTTAGTCCAATTCACGGATACCCCCGCGAGTCCCTCAAACCGCACGAATTCACGGAGTAACGGGTTCATGTTGTCCCTAGGGTCGACGATGTACAAGGTGACATCGTCTGCGTATAACGAAATCAGCAAACTTCGGGAGCTGAACCCGATCCCCCTCGCGGTGTGGTGTTGCCGTATCCTGGCCGCAAGCGGCTCCATTGCAATAGCAAACAGGAGCGGGGACAACGGGCATCCCTGTCTGGTTCCCCTAGATATCTCAAAGGGCTTGGAAACGAGGCCATTTACGCTCACTCTAGCTCTGGGCGCGCTGTACAGTAATTTGATTAGGGTTATGAAATTACGACTAAATCCCATCCTCTCCAAGATCCGGAATAGATAAGGCCACTCCAAGGAGTCGAACGCCTTGGTAGCGTCAAGGAACACCACTGCCGCCTGTACAGAAGGGTGTAAGTAGTGCAGGACAGAAAAGAATGTTCTGAGGTTATGCGATGTGGCTCGCCCAGGAATAAATCCTGATAAGGAGGGGAGCGTGGATAATGGTAGGACAATGTGTGCTAGCAGTAAGGGCAATAAAAGGAGATTGAGATGTCCCCTGTGGAGCCTGGGCTGCAGAATTGGGGACAGAATGATGTAGAAGAGAAAAGGGTAACAAAATGAGTTGCCTTCATAATCCCCCCCAAGATAAATAGCACTAGACATATTGGGCTGTAACATGGAGGAAATACTATTCACATTATGCGACAACATAGAAACACTTAGATCATTACAAAACAAAAACTACACTGTGCATGAAATATTAACAACCGGGTGAACACTAATTCATCTAGAGAGTTCTCAATATGTGCATATGAGTCTCCCAAGCCATCTGCAATATGTCAAGTTAAAAAGACATACTTAGGGGGTGTGACCAGCAGCTGAAGGGAATGGCCGCACACTAGCTTGGCTCCAGAGCCCTCGCTCATTATCCGGCATAAATCCTGGAAAAAATTACACTCTTCGGTGGAACTCAGCCCTAGCAGTGGCAGGCATTTGACAATCGAGAAATTGCCTCCTGAAATGTGACAAGGTGTGAGGGGGAGTATGGTCACAGATGACTGCGCAGTCACAAGATGGTGGAGATGAGAACAGAGTGCATCTAGAAAGGGAGCAGGGATAATACGGGATAATACGGGATGCAGCGCACTCACCCCTGTTGGTTGAAGAACAGAGTGGGGACACAAGAGGGCCTGAGACGCCGTTGCAGCTTGGAGTCCTGGCTACTGGTGTTGCGGGGACCGGCGGCTACATAATCCGAGGCTGTGCGCGGCTGCCCGTGTACACACAGCATCGCGCCGAGTCAAGACAAGGAGGCGCCATCAGGCGGTCTACACATAGGCCTCCCCCCCCGATCGGAGGAACTGGCATCCTTGAGGTGACGCACGGCCGCCCCCTGCGGGGTGATCTACTGTGGCGTGAAGTGAGGTTCAATAATGATGGGCCCTGGGTGTTGTTGCCAGAAATTGTGCAGTATGCAGCGGGCCGGAGGCGGACGGAGTGCGTTTAGAGGGCCTGGGGAGGCGCAGTCGAACTCAGCCCGTATGACCCACAGAGAGCCCCACTGATGGGGACAATAAGGCAGTGAAGATGCTTCATGTGGCAGTGGTGGGGGGTGGCGCTCTGCTTCTGCTGTCATTTTAGACCTGAGAGCTGTCCATCCACCGGACTAGTAATTACATCTGTGGTAGTGGTCTGGCCTATGCACAGTCGACGGCGACCCCCCTGGCTGTTTAGCCTCAAACAGACGGCATAGTTGCGAGGTAGTATTAATGTGTGGGTCCCCTCACTCTGATGCATACTCCTGCACTGAAGAGACACCCACATAGTCACGGGGGAGAGAAAAAACAAAAAAACTGATACTTTCTGCCGTGCTGTGCTCGCTGTGGTGGCTTTGTTCCCCCAGGGCGATAAGAAGAGAGGTGAAGGGGGCGCCGTCGCGCGGGGAATACGGCTGGCAGCATCAAATGCTGTAGTCGAGGCCTCAACGGGGGCAGTCAAACAATTCCCCGCCATATCTAGTGACAACCACTCAGTCGTACCTATACTGGGAAACCCGACAGGCTACTGGAGGCACGCGGCGCCTAGGAAGGCAGCAGGGTATACCGCTTTATATAACCTTAATGAAACTCTCATCACCCAACAGGTTTCAAAATGGCTGGTGGAAAAGGAGCCAAGACTACGTTACAAACTAAGGTTGACAAGTACGCATGGAATAAAAATGGAGACAACCAAGATGCCACCCAAGTGGCGACACAAGACAACAACCGGATTTAACACTTCATGATATCATGGCAGCCATTACTGGGGTACGATCGGCCCTGGAAGCCCAACTGGACACTGTGAACATCGAAGTCTCACTTATAAGTGCAGATCTCCGATAAAATGGACGCAAGAGTTAAGGAGAAGGAAGATATGACAGCCCTAGAGATACCTCTTAACTTAAAAAACAAGTACACCAATTGCGGGAAAACCAGGTTAAAATGTAAGCGCAGCTAGATGATTATGAAGTCAGGGCGCAGCGAAACAATGTGCGCCTTTTGGGGATTCCAGAGCGAGCGGAAGGCCCGACTACAGACCTCTTCATTGAGGAACTAACCACAAAACATCTACCCCACAGAGACTCTCCAACTATTTCTCCATCAAACAGGCCCATTCGGGTCCCGGGGGGGTTGGCCGAGGGCTCCTCCCCCCACCGATAAAAGCTAGAATCTTCAATTTTTGAGATCGTGATGCAATACTCCAAACAGCACACAACAACCCACCAATCAAACTGGAGAACAGTGAAATATCCTTTTTTCCGGATTTTACCACAAAAGTTCGGAACTAACGGCGCAGTTTCCTGTAGGTTAAAAAGGTTCGGAGAGACAAAGACATAAATTATGCAATGCTTTTCCCGGCTAAATTATGTATTGAAGCAGATGGCGAAACATGGTTCTTCTCCTTCCCCAGAGGAAGCCTGGGACTGGATAGAGGGGTGGCGAAAAGCGGGTAAACCCAGTAAAGAGAGACACACAGGACCAAGAAGTAGCAGAACGGAGCCCTCCCGTGGAACTGGTGGTGATCCGGCGGGTGGATGAGTGGACCTGGTTTACAGGAGCTGAAAAGACAATGTGAACTGCCGAACAATGGAGGGCGTGAATGATAGATAAGTGGAGTAGGCTGTAAGGTGAAGAGACTATGATGTATTGCTCTGGTGACAGATACCCTAGGGGTCTTGATAAGCAATCCCATTTGCACAAATGTAGCATGGGGGGGTTCGAAAGCACAGCATTAAGGTTTATAATGTCTCTTTTGGGCTGAGGTCCAACAACACCGTATTCATAGGTTACTTATTGAAATCACGTAGAAGTGGGCGGGGGACAGAGAGGCTGCGCACAAACCACCTTTCCAGATTTGGGGATGGGGGCGACAGGCTCTCTACCTTGATGGGGTATGGGTAGTTCGAAATCCACTGGCAGGGGGGCAAGGTGGGAGGGGCAGTTGAAGGGGTGGGGGTTTGTTATGTGTATTTGTAATCAGGTCACTCTCTATAAGTCACTTGAATCAGCCACACACTATATTCACTCAAAAAACAGGGGGGGCTCTATTGTCACTTTTAATCTGTGTTCACATATACCACCTAACAGCTCACACTGTGGGGGGAGGGTCTGTTTTCGAGGCATGACTCTGGTTAGTATGCTCCAGAGTTTATACATGTCCTAGCCAATGGCAAAATGGCGAAGAACTTTGTAGAGTCATCACTGTCTGTGTTAACGTGGAACGTCAATGGGATGGGTATTAAAATAAAAAGGGGAATTGTGAGGCAGTACCTCAAACGTCAGGCCCCCGAAGTTGTTCTGCTACAAGAAACGCACTTGGCAGGGAACAATTGTAAAGCTCTGACTAGAGGGGGATATAGACTCCTGCTCCATGCTTGTTACACCTTGGGATTCAGCGGCACAGGTATCTTGGTAAAGAGGAGTCTTGCACTTACTCCATTACACACAAAGGGCGCATGACTGATTGGCTGGCCCCAGAGGGCCGGCCAAGCAGTCATGCGCATTTAGTACAAACCACTTCTCCCCTTGCGCTGCCTAACCCTACACGCCACTGACTGCAATAGGAAAAATACAATGATAATAACAATATGTTATTATCTTTTTATCATTCATTTTGAGCAGTGGGGCGCTACTGCCCTTCCCTCTTCTATCCCTCCACTATCATTTTCAATCCAAACAACAGATGTCCACCTCTCAAATTAATTTCATATTTTACTATACTAATTCCCCACTGATCCTTTTTGGGTTCCAGAGTAGCGTGCTCCTCCCCGAAAGTGTGCTTTGATGCCTCGTCAGGGGTAGTAAGCACTATATAAATGCAATTACAATTGCAATTACACAATCAGTCAGTCAGCGCATATTGTGGCTTCTCTTGGGACCTGTCCGCAATTTGTGCCACCTCAGGCCCTGTACCGGAAGCCAGCCGCCCCTCATTAAAGGCAGCCCCTGGTAGCCTACGTCCGACAGAGTGCGCCCTTGGTTGCCTCCATCTTGTGATGGGGCATTCGAGGTGGCATTAGGTAGGTGGCCTTAGAATGGGGAGCGCAACCTTGTGGTTTGTGTACCCAGGACACCTTTTCAGAGCCCCTTAGGACCATTATGTACCATAATGTAATCTTTTCTGTACTGTGGAATATTAATAGAAGCGTCTTCTATCTATGCACTTCTAAGCTCTCAAATCGCCTTTTTGTTATTGTTCTTGTTGTTCTGCTAAAATCACGCACGGTGTTTTCTTTTGATTAGATATATTTTTTCAAACAAACGCAACTTTGATTTTATTAAACCAATTAAAATACACACTCTTTGAGAAAAGGCGAATTAATCACGAACTTATTTTGCGCACACATTTGTGTAAACATAAGGAACTCATCGCGGAGCACGAGCCACCGCGCGCAGGAGCGGCAGCGCCCCCATCTGCTAACGCTATCATTTGTTCTCTCCCTGTGCATCTTTCCACAGCTCCTCGATGACAGGGGCTCCCGAAGCCTCGTCTTGTCACTGAGCCCCTGGAGATGCTTCTCAGACTCGTGAACTCAGGTGAAGAGTGAGTTGTGCCACTTGCAAATGACTCGCAGTGATACCTCACCGCGGAGAGTGACCACACTCAGTGACAGATCCTAATTAAAGGAAGCATGTCGAGAGGGAGGGGGCAAGGAGGCCAAAGACCCCCACAAACAAGGCTCTATTGCTATTATATACATATACTTTTTTACAGAGATTTATATAGCTCGAACTTGACTCAAATCGGGTATCAGAATCCTTTACATAGCACCAGTTGCATTACATAAGGACACATTCATTTTTGTTAGGCACATCGAGATTAATTGACTTGCCCAGAATCATAGGATATTCAGCCTCATTGCTGAGACTCGAACCCAGTTCCCCAGATTCCAGGTGTACCGCCCTAGCCCTTAGGCCAACTCCTCTCTCCAACTATTATTGTGTTTCAGGAGTTTTTAGAACATGAGAACATGAATATTTTCAAAGTCGGACCTATCCATCTATGTATAGAGAGCTATGTATGTAGTTTCACTTACGACAAAATCCCACAGCGCTAAGGATCCAATGCACAACTTTAGCCATACATTTAGACGTCCATACCAGTGATCACAGCTCTTTACTTCACAAATGAAGTATCTTGATGTATTTTTTTTTTAGCGGTAGTGGTTTAAAACATAGAAAAAGTGATTCTGACTATTGGCTTCTGGTTTCTTCCCTGTCTTACACTGCTTCGACTTTAAATATTTTCCAAGTGAAAGAATGCTACTTAATTGTGAGTGTAAATAGGAGGGGTTTATCAGTGTAGCATACATCTTTCTCCTCAGTATAAAGGAATTTCCACTAAAAATGAAGGTTGCTGATGTGTTAATTGGACCAGCTTGTTTGTTGTGTTGCGTTATCTTATGTGACGCTACTTTACATTATGTTATGTTATGTGTATTTGTATTTCACACAACTCACCAGGGAAGGTATCCTGGCACTGAAGCAGGAGTTGTATGGGCCGAGCCAGGGACAGGCTAGGTGAGGAGACAGGTCTTCAGTTTCTTGTGGAATTCAAAAACTAAGGAAGTGGCCGTGATTTGCAGAGACAGGCAGTGCCAGGCTTTGGGAGCGATGTAGGATTAGGCACGATCGTCAAATCTAGGCCTGCATAAGCATGGTGTGCAAGAAGGAGTTTGGCTTAGCAGAGGTGTCTGATAGGTTTGTGGAAGTGTATGTGGTTGTTGAGGTATGTGTGGCCATGGTTGTGTAAGGTATTTTGTGTGTGTGTGTGAGGAGTTTGAGGAGGGCTCATTTGTGGATGGGGAACAAGTGGACCTCCTTGATGTGAGGAGTGATGTGAATGCAGGTGGGAGGTTGAGAGTGAGCCTGAGCCTGAGCCTGAGGTTTGTGTGGGTTTGAGTCTTCTGGTCAGTTGAGCATGGATTCCAGCATTGAGTGTGTTACCGTAGTTCAGTTTGCTTCTGATGAGGGCTTGGGTGACAGTTCTGCAAGTTTTGGCGGGGAGCCATTTGAAGGTCTTCTTAAACATGAAAGGGCGAGATTTTGATCGATACCTTATATCCATTGATCCAAACCTCGATCTGGTCGACTGAACCTTTGTTGCCTGTCTATAAGGAAAGGAAGTGCACCTATTTCCAAGTTAGTTCACCCAAGAAAGGACTCTACTCCCAAAGATCACGGACAACTTCTAGTTTTCAAAAGTTTATTGTAAAGATATAATGAGCTGCAAATACAGGCATCTCAGAATGAGATTCACGAGATACACAGGTCCAATTACATACATGTGCTCTCGGAAAGCCCTCAGACGAGCAACAGAAATCACTAACACAAGTTCTAAAAATAATAAAGCTATCAGCATAGACGCATATCTCTCCTTCATTTAGGTTGGAGGAAAACAAACACAGGTTAGGCGTCCCTACCCTGTTCTAGATGGTATCCCTACTTAACCAAATCCCAACCTAACAAAGGTGTCAGCAGTGAATGACCCCCAAGGGAAGTCACTCACTCTAAGTCTCTTGGTGAAAACCTAAAGTTCTCCAGCCATGACCCCTCTCTGCCTACCCATCCGCTCTCTAAAGGGTCCTCAGGTATCTGCTCTAACTCCACCCAGGGGTGCTGTCCCTAATACAAAACAGTCAACAACATTTGAGACGCCCCTTGCGGAACGCCCCTCACGTGGTGCAACTTCTGGCTTTTTCCATGATGCTTTGTCTTGGGCCTCATGCGTTAGAGTTGACCTTGCTTCTCAGGCTCTTCTCCGGCCCGCTGATACCCCTTAAACATTCCAAAATCCTCCTCCATGTCTGGGCCGTCCACTGAACAGACCTCTATTCATTCATTTATAATTGGATCCCCCCTCTTCCTGTTGCAGACAGATATCTGTAGCCAAGAACCCAACTCTCATATACTTCTAAAAAGAAAAAGGCTTGCAACATTTCTCATTATGATTATAGCATTCAACTTCTTCATTTAATTAAAGCATGTTAATACTCTTATTCTATTTTTAAGTAAACATTTCTATAAATCATGGCCTATTTAATGCAATGACCAAAAACCTTAATATAATCTGCGTCGTGAAAAGAACCATCTTCCCTTTCCCTCCAGCTCTGGCTCTGAGGCCTACCACGTTCTGCGTTTAACCGCATACCATCTTATGTTTTAACAGCTTCACGACATAGATTCAAAATAAACACATCTACTAAAATCATATAATGTCACACATTTCTGTATTAGTTCCACTTCTACTTAAATCTCTACATTAGCTATACATTCAGAATATATTTGCAGATACTATTAGCACTCATGGCATTTCTCTTCATGATTTGTGCTTACTACAGGTAAGTGTGATGTACTCATACATTTAAATCAGTTTGCGCTCTCTCAGTTCCCCCCTTTGATGACCTCTCGGGGTCATCACTAACATTCAAACTGCAGTTATTGCTGGCATTCTCTGCGCTTCCAGAGCTCTCAGACTCCTGTACTGATTATCTTGTATGGCAGCCAATCTCCGCAGCTGCTCTCTTTGGGCCCTTTCTGACCTTCTTGCTCTGTACCATTTGAATACCCTCACCAATCCCCACAATATTATCCCACAGATCAATATTATGATGATAGGCTTTAGGATATACCATACAAAGCTTTTGCCTAAGGTGGAAAACCACCCTCCAACTGTTCCGTGGCCCACCTTTTCCCAGACATTTTCTCTACTCAAGTCTTCGATCTCCTTGTGTATATTAGTTATGTTCTTAATAACTTTCTCAAGGGGCTTCGAATTGTCTGGAATGTAAGTGCAACATTCCTGGACCTTCAAAGCCTTACAGACTCCGCCCTCTTTTGCTAATAGGACATCTAAAGCAAGTCGGTTTTGAAGAACCATAGCCCTTATCGATTGCATCTCTCCTTCTACCAGCATTAAGGACTGAGCAGTGCTGGCAGACAACCTGTCGACAACTGTTGCCAGTCGTCTAATTTTAACATCATTAAGGATTATTCCCAAAAGAGGAAACATAGCTCCAAAGACATCTCCAACCATTTCGGCATCACCTACATCTCTCCTTCCTCTCGATGATGTCTGACCCTCAATGATCACTAAGTCTTGTGCATGATATATTTTGGGGAAGACAATTGCCAAGTAACATGATCCATACCAGTTGTCAGGTAGTCTCACGTAAGCATTTCTTCCACATACAAAATACACATTTGGAATCACTTGCATTCCCTTCAGGAAATCCTTAGTGTAGTACTCTAAATTAAAAGCATGTTCA
Source organism: Lissotriton helveticus (assembly GCF_964261635.1). NCBI lineage: Eukaryota > Metazoa > Chordata > Amphibia > Caudata > Salamandridae > Lissotriton > Lissotriton helveticus. The sequence goes on along the minus strand of NC_136071.1, from coordinate 1,005,132,982 downwards.
CAGTCAACTTCACCCACGTATACATTTTCATAATACGTTTTGGCTCGGTGAAGACATAACTTCCCTCTCTGCGCTTTATCTAAAGCTATTGGACCACTACTACCCTTTCTCTTATGTGACTTCTCTTCCTCGGTCCAATCTATTTTCCCTTGTCCTGATTTTTTCAAAATCTTTTGTCTCCTGTAACGATCATCCACCTGCCCTATGAACTTCTTCTCGACTTCTGATACCTTGCATGTCAGGTTATTTCTACGGGCATGTGAAGTATCTAAGGTAATCCAAGGAATGAAGAACTTGGCCAATCTGTCTTCACTCTTCCAGTAATCCCATTTGTTCATCTGCTTATAATTTGGGACTTCCGGCAACACTGAATCATAATTAGAGAAATAGTATTCAAAACTATCTCTCTCATAAAATATACTAAGCAATAAGCTACATGTAATGCCATATGTCAGAGGAAGGTGATGGTATCTAATACCCTCGTCTACAGATGCCGGCAACTGCATGCAGACATAACAATCCTTAACCTCCATGGCATCCACGTATTCATACAAGAGTTTAGCATAAGCATTCGACCTAAAGTCTCCTTGGGACTCGTCTACATGTAACCTGCGGGCTTCTGCAGCCAATAACGCTTTCTCTTGAGTGTTTTCCCTTTTCTCACCAACAACAGTAGGTGTAAGCGTTACTACAGAATTCGCATCAGTTACCTTTACCTCTTCTTCATGTCCCTTTACATAAGAAATTGTTACCACTAAAGCTATTAATATTATCACTCCTACTATTAGTGTACCTATTATACATTTAGCTCTGCGGTTCGGGGTGCCGGCCTCCATTTCGTCAGACAATCTGGCTCTCTCTTATCTTAGCGAAAAGTTCTTTTCCTCTCGTTCCTTTACAGTCTCTTTTCAATCCTTTTGTCTTTAGAATCCACACAACTGGAGGCTGACAACCTTCTTCGCAAAAGTCCTTTAACAGTTCAAAAAAGACAACCCTAGCCCTTCTCCATCAACTCAAGGGAAGTTCCCTAAAATTCTCTGCTTCCTGGGCGCTAGGTAATCTTCTTTTTTCTGCTTGCTTTATTTACAAAGTTCGTTAACAGTCTACTATCAGATTTGTGGTTGCAGCTTCAATAGCATAGTTCAGTATTTCCAAACGAAGATTGTGCTCTTCATGTGCTGTTATCGTTGTACCAAAGTCGGGGAATTGCAATTCTGTAAGAAACATGTGTTTTAACTTGCTGAGGCGGGGAGGTCTAGGGAGCATGAATGTTAGTGACCCTTCTTGTTCGACACCGGGTACCAACAGTCGTATTTCCACGGTGATAATGGGCTCAGAACTGGACACCACCACCGCTCGGATCCTCCCTGTCTCTGGTTTCACAGACATTTGTCGCCAGATATGTCCACTCAGGCGTGGAGTATCTTCTGTTAGGCACACGCACTCTTCTTGACCTTCTTCGGTCCGGTGCTTCAGCGCCCTGAGCACCTTCTTCTGGGTCTGAGTCTTCTGATATCGGAGGAAGGGTTGCTTCTGGAGTTGACCTCAGGCTAGAGCTCCTTCTTTGCGGCCAATTAGCTTCTCCACGTGCCCTTCTACTCCTTCTCCTTCTGGTCTGTTCTCGCTCTCTTTCAGACCTGTCTGGGTCAGACTCGTACTCCCAGCTGCTTTCTCCTTCTGTAGCGTCGTCTGTTTCGCTGTTGTACTGACCGTCCTCAGCTGGGTCAGACTCGTTCCCTGCTTCCGCTGGCACCTCTACAGCTTGGCTAGCCCCCTCTATGGCTTCTCGGTCCTCTGCTGGACGTCTATCCGAGAGAGGAGCTGTTTCCAGAGGTGCTGGAACCCTTTTCGTATGTGACGCGTGGATCCAATTGGGCAGGCCTCCCACCTTTACAGCTGTGTTTGTGATCAGGATGACCTGGAAGGGCCCACGCCAACGAATATCCAAGCAGCTTCTTCTCACATGTTTCTTCACCAGGACCCAGTCCCCAGGATACAGGTCATGGCAAGGGCCCTGGCACGCTGGAACCTCGGCAGCCTGTACCTGAAGAGACACAGAACGCATTGCGTCAGACAGCCCCTTACAATAGTCCAGGATCATATCATCTGTGATATTTAACAGTGCAGTAGCTGGAATAGATGGCAGCCTCATTGCTCTCCCCATTAACACCTCATGTGGCGACAACCCTGTCCTTCTGTCTGGGGTACTACGAAGGCTCATGAGGACTAATGGCAGGGCATCAGGCCAACTCAGGGTCGTTGAGGAACAAACTTTTGCTATCCTGCACTTGATCGTTCCATTGATCTGTTCCACAATTCCTGAGGCTTCTGGTCGGTAACTGCAATGCAGCTTTTGGTCAATATTTAGGGCTACACAGATCATCTTCACAAGCTCGCTGTTAAAATGTGTTCCCCTATCTGATTCCAAAAAGGCCGGCACCCCGAAGCGAGGAATGAGTTCTCTAAGCAGTAACTTGGCCACTGTGAGGGTGTCGCACCTACGTGTAGGGTATGCCTCAACCCATCTGGAGAACACACAGACAACCACCAAGACATAGCGGAGGCGGTTGCACCTTGGCATTTCAATGAAATCTATCTGCATTCTATTGAATGGACCTCCAGACCTTCCTATGTGACTTAGTGCAACTGGTGTTCTTTTCCCTACGTTCAGCTGCTGGCAGGTCACACAACGCTGGCACACTGCTTCTGCTGCTATTCTAAACTTAGGATTGTACCAAGTCTGTCTAAACACTCTCAGCATAGCATCTCTCCCTAAGTGTACAGGACCATGTATGAGTCTAGCCATTGGACTCACCATCTCATTGGGCAACACTGCTCTGCCGTCTGCTGAGACCCAAAAATGGGTCTCACCCATTACACATCCTGCCTTTTCCCATGTTTCTTTTTCAGAATCAGGAGCATTTTCTTGCATGGTTGACAGTTCATCCCAAGTATCAACAGTTTCCAGTATCATGGCTAATTCAGTTCTTACATTTATTCCACCCACATCCACCTCTGTGAAAGAGTAACCTTGTTCCGCGCAATACCGCGCAACTTCATCAGCATATCTATTGCCTTTCGAAACAAAGTCCTCATTTCTGGTATGTGCGGTGCACTTTACAACTGCGATACTTGCTGGACATTGCAATGCCTCTAACAACAGGCGCACAAACTCTCCATTGCGAATGGGAGAGCCTGAAGAGGTCATGAACCCTCTTTGAGACCATAACTGCCCGTAATCATGAACTACCCCAAACCCGTACTGGCTGTCGGTGTAGATGGTGACTCGAATTTGGTTGCTTGCCAAGCAAGCACGTGTCAGGGCAATAATCTCGGCTACCTGAGCGGAGTGTACTCCTTCCAGGCACCCAGCTTCCACAACTCCTTCAATTGTACAAACAGCATAAGCTGCTCTCAACTGCCCAACTTCGTCTCTTACACATGAGCCATCGACAAAGAAAACTTCGTCTGGGTCGGTCAGTGGCTCATCTACGATGTCGGGTCTGGGTTTGGTGCATAGTTCAGTCACATCGAGACAGTCATGGTCTGTATATTCATCATCATCCTCAATATCATTTGGAAGTGGCATCAAGGTAGCAGGGTTCAAAACAGAGCATCTCTTGAGGGTCACGTTCTCTGCAGCAAGAATAACTTGCTCATAGCGCGTGAGCCTGCTATTGGTCAGATGCTGTGTTTTGGTCCTGGTCATCAACAGTTCAACAGAATGTGGCACGCACACCTCTAACGGGTGCCCCATAACGATATTTTCACATCTTTCAATGCTGACACCCGTTGCAGCAACGGATTTGAGACATCCGGGCAACGCTGCGGCTACTGGGTCTAAAGTAGCCGAGAAATAAGCAACTGGTCTACGGGCATTCCCATGGATTTGGACCAACACAGACAACGCACAACCTTCTCTCTCACAACAGTAAAGAAAAAATTGTTTATTGTAATCCGGCATTCCCAATGCCGGAGCACGACACAGGTCCTCTCGCAGCTGTAAGAATGCCATCAAACAGTCTTTGTCCCATGGTACCGGATCACTCACCTCCTTGTGCGTCAGTTTTTGCAAGGGCTTTGCTTTCAGTGAAAAGTTCACGATCCACTGTCGGCAATAACCCACCATCCCTAGAAACATCCTGACCTCTCTCTGTGTCTGAGGCGCATTCATTTTCATGATCGCCTCTATCCTGTCTGGTGACACTTTCCGTTTGCCTTTCTCAATTCTGTGTCCTAGGTACTGCACTTCTGTCAGGCAGTACTGCAATTTTCCCGGGGACACCTTATGCCCATTGGCAGCTAGGTGATTTAACAAAGCAATGGAGTCTTCCCTGCAAGCTTCTTCTGTTTCTGACGCCACAAGGAGGTCGTCTATGTACTGGACCAGAACTGACTTCTGGGGCAGCACTAGACTTTCAAGATTTTTCTTCAAAAGCTGATTAAAGATCGATGGGCTCTCTGTATACCCCTGAGGGATACGACACCATGTTAGGACGCGATTTTCCAGCTTAAATGCGAAAAGAAAATGGCTTTCCTCGTCCAGAGGGATCGAAAAGAAAGCCTGACAAAGATCGATCACAGTGAACCACTCAGCTTGGAATGGAATCTGAAACAGTATCACTGATGGATTCGGTACCACTGGACAACATGAAACGACTATGTTATTAATCTTTCGAAGGTCCTGCACTATCCGAAATTTCCCATTTGGTTTCTGCAGACCCATAATCGGGGAGTTGCATGGACTACCCACGATTTCTTTCAGTATTCCCTGTTTAATCATGGACTCGATCACGGGTTTTATGCCTGCAATCGTTTCTGGAGTCAATTTATATTGGGGTGTTCTTGGGAACTCAGCATGCGGTTTCACTACAATTTTCACTGGGTCCACCCCTTTGACCAATCCAATCTCTTCCCCAGTGAAATCCCATACCTCTGATGCCACTGTCTCTCTCAAGTCCCAGGGAAGCTCGTCTACTGTCAAAGTAGGGTACAGCTCCACACATATTCTTGAGTTTGCAACTTTAAAGTCTGCATCATCATCATTGGTCAATACCTCCACTCCCTGAGGTGTACAGTATATAGTACAATTCAATTTACACAACAGGTCTCTTCCTAGCAGACACACAGGGCTTGAATCGCAAACCACAAACTGGTGCTCATCACTGTACTTCCCTATTTTCACCTGCACCGGTTCTGTCAATTGGCTGGTTATTCTCCTGTTTGCGACCCCTACCACCTGTATAGTCTCTCCAGACATGGGCAGGTCTGGAACTGCAGCTGATCTGATCGTGGATCTAGTGGCTCCTGTGTCCACCAGAAATGTCGTAGGGCACCCTGCTACTTCTGCTTCCACATAGGGTCCCCTCTGATCTACTTCCAAGGCTGCCCCGAGGGTGCAGTCTTCTCTTTCCACTCTCTGTCCGGTTAATGGGTCCACATAATAGCACTCTTCCCCTTCCACAAACAGGGGCATTTGTCTATAGGTCTTACCCATACTCCCTACTCGAGGAGGTTGCGGGAACTGGGCTCGGGGAGGAGCCCCCCCCCCTTTGAGCACCTTTCCTTGGTATGGCGTTACCCCTCTTGTAGGCGCGCTCTGGACCTCTTCCTCCTCTATCTCTTGCTCTCCTATCTCTACATTGTAGGGGCACTCGCGTTTCCAATGCCCCACCTCGTTGCACTGGTGGCACCTAGTCGTTTTCTTCAAGGCAGCTATGTCTATTCTGGGTCTAAAGGTGGAACTCTCCTCATTGCCCTTGTTCTGACTGTACTGCTTCTTTCCTCCTGTACCTGTTCCTTGCTGCTGTTGCTGTTGTCCCCCCTTCCCTGCTGCCTGCATCTGTACCACCATCAACTTTTCTTTTAGTTTCTTAGCCTTAGAGTCTATCTCATCACAGCAGTACCTGGCATATCTCAGTATTTCGTCTAGAGGTTTAGTTTGCCAACAAATCGAGTGTTGCTGAATCATTAAACTAATATCCGGTCTCAGTCCCAGGACGAACTTGGACACAAATTGCCCTATGTCTTTTGGATCCATTACATCCAAGCCGCTATACTGTTTAAACGCCTTCAGCAATCTCTCGTAATATTCGTGAACTGTCTCTTTGGGTTCCTGTCTCGTTCGGTCTATTCTGACCCAATCTATGTCTTGCATTGGCACCTTCTCTTTCAGCCAAGTCATCACTCTCTCGTATTTTGCCATCACAGTCTCGGACGGCCCATTAGTCTTGGCATCTCTCTCTGGCTCCGTTGTGGGCCACTCAGCGCTAACCTTGCATGCTGTCCACAGATCGCCTGGTACTACAATGTCAAACAGCGTGTTCAGATCTATCCAAAGGACCTTTGAGATTTTTACAAATCTCTCCACTTGCTTGTACCACTCCACTGGGCTCTCACGTAATTTGGGGAAAGAGGTGGTAAAAGCAGCTAAATCTCCCCTACTCCAAGGGACATGTACATAGTTCCCATTTGCAACTTCACGCAAAGGGTAAGCTTCTATTCCCTGCTGTCCTGGTGTCATACCAATCATGCTTCTCCTGCCGGTCCCTTTCTTGGACCACCTCTCTTCCCACTTATCTAGTGCCCTCCAGGTCCTTATTCCAGTAATCAGTTCCCTTATGTGTGTTTTCAGCCCAATCGTTCTCCTCTCATCTAGGTCTCGATCTGAGTAATGTAGCCTGTGGTTACCCTGTAATGCTTTGGTTCTTGACAAGTCCACCATATATTTGCCTGCTAGTTCGACTAACTTCTCATGGACTGCTCTCGCTTTTCGAGTAATGTCCTTTGCCATATACAGTATTTCATCCTGTTCATACATTTCCATTCTTTCTAAAGGCAGAGTACCATCTACCATGTCATCCAGGTCTGACCTTAAGCTGGAGACATCAAGTCTCTTGGCTTTTATTTCAGCTCGCAATATGTCTTTCGAAGGGGGCTCACTGGTCTCCCTCCCATCCCAACTTCGAGCTCTACGTTTGGGCTCGGGAGAGTTAATGGGTGGCCTCCCTCGCTCCCATCTCTCCAGGTCCCATGCTCGGCCATCCGATCTAGGAAGGTGATGGAACACGGGCCTGTTACCCCCACTCTCTTCTTCTTCTCTCCTCTCACCGCACATCTCTCTGTTATTTTCCCTCTGGTCGCTACACTCCCTTTGCCTCGTATCGCTCAGTATCCGATACGATCCTTCCTGGTTCCCCATATTCCCTGGGCTGCGCTCATTGCCGTCATCACAGGGACTATGGTGCGACCTCTCACAACTCCCATTCAGTTCTCTGGTGCCGGGCACACAGTGTGGACATTTAAAGCTGTTTCTGTACTCTTGTGCTCTCCTCTCCCCTTCACTGAGTATTGGGCGCGCCACCCCTTCACTCCCGGGGCCCCCGTTTTCCAGGTCTGTTCTACCTCCATTCCGGGCCCAATGGGTGACTCCCCTACTCCCTCTACAGTCCCACTCCGGGCTACTCTCCCCAGCCCCGCAGTGAGTCCGTGCTCTGCTGTCCTGACTTTCCCTTTCTGCTTCCGCAGCATTGATGCTCTTTTGAGCCTTCACTGCCTCATCCCACTGCTTCATGTACTCATTTAGCTCTTGAAAGGATTTTCGTCCAGATCCCCTCAGATCCATTGGCCATCTAGGGCCCCCAGGATCTCCTCCTGGGTCCCCTGCTGTGTGCATCGGTGTACTCCACTCTCTGGGTATCGGCATCTGACTTGGGGAATTAGTGGTATCGTTCCTCCTTGCCTTCTCTGCTCTTTCTCTGTCTTTCCGTACCCGTTCTTCCCCTCTTGCTCTCTCTTGGTCATATATCGATATTATAGGACCTATGGTAACAGGTACCTGTAGTGCATCTGGTAATGGGTAGGATGTGGCGCTTTCCGTTTCCGGCGCTCTTTGTACCACAAACCTACCGACTACCTGTTGCACATGACTAGGCTGGGACAGCTCTTTCTTTGGCTCAGGATCCCACTCTGAACTGGGAAGCGGTCTATGCTCTCCTGCATTGCCCCCCTTTTCTCCTTCAGTATTCTCGACCTCTCCCCCTGCTCTATTATACGGGGGTGGCCTGTCTGTCAATAATCTGTTTATCAAGCTATCCTCTGTTTCGCTCTCATCATCTTCTTCCAGGGGGGTTTTATTTACGGGCGCCTCTAACACTGGGTACAGTTTATTAATTTCCAAATTATGCACTCTCCATCTTTTAGCATCCGCATCCCACCTGGCATCCTGTACTGCCCTTACCGATCGTTTCACCCTTTCTTGTCGTCTGTTCATATTCTTTTCATGCGCTGCCCTAATCCATGCTTCAAGAGCTTCAAACTGGGTTGGTCTAGGCAAGGGTCTCATTGAGGTCATGACTGATTTTAATCGATGTAACACCTCTAATCTGAACGTCCCGTACTTCGGGAACGTCAGTTCCTCATTTCCTTCAGTAATCTTACTCCACTCTGATATCCAAAGGATCGTATGCAACCCAACATTTACTGCCATATAACGTGCTGGCGTACCCTCCGGCGGGGCTTCTTCCCCTTCATACGATCCCCGCTTCTCTTTTTTAAACATCGCTTTCAACCATTTAAAACACTTCATAATTATGCGCACAATATCCAGCCTCGCTACTCTGTTTACTTCCTGATGACAATCCACCAATCCTGTCGCGGCTTTGCTAGCTTGGCCTATCACAGCGCGGTCTTTCTCCTGTCGGCCAATCACGTCGCGACCCTGTCTGACGTGTTCGCTAGCTGGCCTATCACAGCGCGGTCTTTCTCCGGCCGGCCAATCACTGCGCGACACCACCTGACGTCACTTTTCTCCGCTTCGCAGCAGCACCCCTCCTTTCTCAACTCGTCTCCCGGTTATGCATGCGTCCCATTCATACACCGAAAAATGACTACTTCCGACCAAGCGGTCACTTCTCTCGACTGTACGTCCACAGTCTATCTGTAATTGTCAACACAACTGACGAGATGTCTATCGTCTCTCTGATAGGTTGCTTACACACACAGTAACCTCCGACCAGCGTCCGTTACTCACGCACTCACTCTTACGTTCCCCCTATCTCGGTCTCTCGGGTGATCAATGGTACCTCATGACCCCCTTCACACTAGTTGACAATTACTCTGGGTGTCCGATACACCCGAACCACTTAAGCTCTCCTTGAACTTAAGATTTCCACCGGTTGCGCGCGCTCACAACCTGTTCCACAGTCACTCTACAGACATTCAACTCCGCCAGACATTACAACATAGATACAATACAAAACACCGCAATCTAACACGCATAACCCTTTATACTCACTCTCGACCGATACTGCTGCTTTTTCTGTCTCACGTCATCCGGATCTTCTCCAGCGGGCTGTTCTTCCGATCATCGATCTCTAGGGGCCTTGGGGTAAGCTAACCTGGCCTAGGTCACCGTCCTCAAGAAGGCAACCATCCTCTATAGCTACCAACTGAAAGGGCGAGATTTTGATCGATACCTTATATCCATTGATCCAAACCTCGATCTGGTCGACTGAACCTTTGTTGCCTGTCTATAAGGAAAGGAAGTGCACCTATTTCCAAGTTAGTTCACCCAAGAAAGGACTCTACTCCCAAAGATCACGGACAACTTCTAGTTTTCAAAAGTTTATTGTAAAGATATAATGAGCTGCAAATACAGGCATCTCAGAATGAGATTCACGAGATACACAGGTCCAATTACATACATGTGCTCTCGGAAAGCCCTCAGACGAGCAACAGAAATCACTAACACAAGTTCTAAAAATAATAAAGCTATCAGCATAGACGCATATCTCTCCTTCATTTAGGTTGGAGGAAAACAAACACAGGTTAGGCGTCCCTACCCTGTTCTAGATGGTATCCCTACTTAACCAAATCCCAACCTAACAAAGGTGTCAGCAGTGAATGACCCCCAAGGGAAGTCACTCACTCTAAGTCTCTTGGTGAAAACCTAAAGTTCTCCAGCCATGACCCCTCTCTGCCTACCCATCCGCTCTCTAAAGGGTCCTCAGGTATCTGCTCTAACTCCACCCAGGGGTGCTGTCCCTAATACAAAACAGTCAACAACATTTGAGACGCCCCTTGCGGAACGCCCCTCACGTGGTGCAACTTCTGGCTTTTTCCATGATGCTTTGTCTTGGGCCTCATGCGTTAGAGTTGACCTTGCTTCTCAGGCTCTTCTCCGGCCCGCTGATACCCCTTAAACATTCCAAAATCCTCCTCCATGTCTGGGCCGTCCACTGAACAGACCTCTATTCATTCATTTATAATTGGATCCCCCCTCTTCCTGTTGCAGACAGATATCTGTAGCCAAGAACCCAACTCTCATATACTTCTAAAAAGAAAAAGGCTTGCAACATTTCTCATTATGATTATAGCATTCAACTTCTTCATTTAATTAAAGCATGTTAATACTCTTATTCTATTTTTAAGTAAACATTTCTATAAATCATGGCCTATTTAATGCAATGACCAAAAACCTTAATATAATCTGCGTCGTGAAAAGAACCATCTTCCCTTTCCCTCCAGCTCTGGCTCTGAGGCCTACCACGTTCTGCGTTTAACCGCATACCATCTTATGTTTTAACAGCTTCACGACATAGATTCAAAATAAACACATCTACTAAAATCATATAATGTCACACATTTCTGTATTAGTTCCACTTCTACTTAAATCTCTACATTAGCTATACATTCAGAATATATTTGCAGATACTATTAGCACTCATGGCATTTCTCTTCATGATTTGTGCTTACTACAGGTAAGTGTGATGTACTCATACATTTAAATCAGTTTGCGCTCTCTCAAACATGTTGAGTCTGTGAAATCAGGAATGGAAACTGCATTCATTTGGTCAGTCATGGTGAGTTGATGGTTGATTACAATTCTGAGGTTCTTTGTGTGGTTTATTGGGAGGACTGTGGGTCTGGGTTCAGCATGACACCAGGTGAAATCCCAGAGCAAGGTGTCTTTTTTTCAGAATCTCCAGATGAGAGCTCTGAGGTAATCTGAATATGCCTTGGTGCTCAATGTTTGTGAAGGAGTATTTTCATTCTTTCGAGAACAGCACTGTTGAGTGTCCACAGGGTATGCTGGAAATTGAAACTAACATTGATGAAGAAATATGGCCTAGCAGCTAGAGCTGCCGACTTTGGACCCTGGATGCCTAGGGCTAAGAGCTTGACACCACCTGGTGTAATGTATGAATTTATTTATGAAAGCCCCACTTGATGTACACAAACTTCGTCTCTCATTCCCCCAGGGACTGCACAGCTCCTTGTTGCTTCCCTGCTAGATTTGCGCTATATACATATCAATACATACAAGTGATGTGTGCAGCACACATTTTGTGCAGTGTGACAGTCTTCTATTGTTGTTGACTCTCCTCACACATCCCGCTGCCCAACTGCATGTCACACAGAAGTGAAGTATTTGATTGATTCTTTGTTGTACGTAAAAGCTTAGTTAGTTTGTGTTGTAGGTAAGAGCCTACCCTTTACAAAGTCAATCTCTCTAGGTTTTTGTTAGGGAAAATAGTTCGTACTAGTAGGGTAAATCTTCTGTTCCAAAAAGAAAATCCCATAACATAGCAAATCTTAGGCTACAACAAACAATATGTATGATGGATAGGTTAAGCTACACCCTCAAAATATGTCATAAAAAAATAGTAAGAGGAATTTTGCATTGTAATCGGTAAATGTAAAAGGCCTACACAGAAAAATATTGCATAATAGATACTTTTACAAAGCGAGGTTATTTCTGTTGCATCTTTAATAGTAAAGAATATAAAAGACAAGAGAGGCTACTAAGGTGAGCTGGTTTGATTTTCCAGAAGAAGTTCCTTGTCAGACTGCAAGCCAAGGTTCTTAATCATGCTGATGGGTCAAAGAGGAGCACCCAGCAGGCAGACCGAAACCCAGCTCTCTACACTATACGGGCTGCAGATCAGCACCGTAATTTTGTCCACATTGAGTTTTAGCAAGTTGCCGCTCATCCAGATTTGAATGGTCAAAGCAAGGATTAAAATCTATGCTACATCTCTTCTGAAAAGCCAAATAAAATAGGTGATATGGAGTGCCTGCCATCGGGCTTCACCCTTAAGTCATCTTGCACTGAGATGAGAGTTGTTTCTGGATCCATGCCCACACAGAATCCCACCTGGTCCACCTTTAGCAATTTAGTTTAAGAGTTATAGAGCCAACTATTTCTCTTCTAGTAGAGCAATGGTTTGGAGCAAATAATTTGGTTAATTATTGCTCTGTACCCTGGAATAGACACAAGGCACTTCTTGTTAGTAGAGGCAAGGCTCGAGGAGAAAGTAGCGTTAAAGAGTGAGGATAGAGCATGAATTATTGGAGGGCCTAAAGCAAGTAGGACCTTAACTGGCCAAAAGTCTCTGGGGGACCCTGATTAAATTGAAAAGAGTAGTTGGTGTTGAGGCTTGAATAAAAGGAACAGCCTCCTCTAAGTCCTCCTACTGAGAGGCAGATTGTATCTCTTCTGCCTCTTCAGGATAGCACAAGTTGTTTCTAAAATCTTCGCATAGAAGATATCTCTTGCGGTGAAGAAGGAGGCAAGTTTGTCACACTACTCCTGTGAGGGAGCAGTGGGGCAGGGCACATTGCCTGTGCTTGAAAGCCCTCTAACCACCTCGAACATTGTGTAAATTGAGTTGGCGACTGCTTTGGTCAGATATTCATAGTAGGTCACTTTAGCCCGATGAAGGTAATCCTTCTAATGTCTAAGCTGTACTTTACAGGCTTGAGGTGACTCAGGAGTACAGAACGGACACCACTTCCTTTCAGACTGCCAAGTCTGATGTTTCTCTGCCCTCAATTCTGTATTTGTTACTTTGGGGTAGAATCTGTTGAAGGCGGTGGACAGACAGGTGTTAAATGCTGAATAAAGGTCCTCTACTCTATTGTATTTAGTATGGAGTTAAGACACATCTGTTTGAAGTTCAAAGTGGTTGTCTCAAGCTTGATTTTGGACCAGAGGCAGGGTTGAGAGGAATTAGTCGGGCAGGCTAAGGTGGGGAATTTGTTAGTAATTGTAGCATCAAATAGAGTCAAGACATGTTATGTCGAGGAAAAGAGTAGTTTGGGGGTGATCATTATTACAATAATGGAGGCAAAACATAGCTCAATGATATGTCAACCTTCATAGGTGGCATTTTGGAAGTGCTGCTTTATTCCAAGGCTTAGGGTAGTTGAAGAAAGTTTGAATGGTGCTAGACAAGGAGACATCATACCTCAAATATCAATGGCTAAGCACAATCCCTTTTAGGAAACTGATAAAGGAGGCCATCTCTGAAAGCTTTCCTAGAAACAGGATAGGAACAGAGAGCGGCTGATTAACCAGTAAAATATAAATGATGCTTAATTCTGATACTGAGAGCTGACGATCCATGACCTCATCCAATCCCTTGGAATGGGGTCAATTGTCAAGCTTAGATTAGATTTAAAGATCACAGCACCTCCACCAATCAAACTGATCAGTCATGCAGCTGAGAGAGAAGTCCGAGTTTCCTCTACCACTAGTACTATTACTACTACTGCTACTATTACTACTACTACAACTAAACACAATGTGTGTTCTATTTGTTCATTTAGATTTTCTATAGAGCACTCCATGCCTCATTCCAATTACTCCACAGCTATAGCAGAAATACTGAAATGGGGGAAGCTAGAGGCCCGTTGAATACACCTCAGCTGACACTGTGGAGTTTAGTTGAATGCACGTACAACTTTAAGTTCTTTCCTGAATCAATTGTATTTTGGTTCTGCTTTGATGCTTGGTCCAATGAGTTTCATGGTCTGGCCCATTGGACTCCCAGAGACCTGCCTTCCTGTTTGTATCCTCTGAGAGGTCATACCAAGATAAGGTTTCCTGTTACTGATTGTAGGTTCCTTTTGGGTACATAGTGTTTGGCTAGTACCTGGGACCCTAGGACTCTGATCTGGTAAGCCTTTGATGTGGTAGAAATCTAAAACCAAAAGGATTGCTCTCTAAACAGTTTTAAGGAGCCACAGGTTCAGACACTTTCTAACAGCGTGGGTTTAGAACTTTTGAAGCCTACCAACAAGGTCCTTTAGGTGTCTGGTTCAAACAATATTCTATAACAAGGGCTTTCATAAACTCCACTCAGTGGTCACTTTGGAGAAGTGGGAGCATTCTCTGGAGTATGGAGAACCACAAACGGATTCCTTTATCCAGTCAATTGGCCTGAGGTACAAAAGAGATATCAAAGTTGAGTATGGCTCCCAGGTTCTTATTTTTAGTGGGGTGGCTGATGTTATTACATTGGCAGGACACCTCAATGTCAATGAGGGGGGTCCTGTCCTCCCTTGTCAATCAGTGATAGACATTGGCATCCGAGGAGAAGGGCAACATATTGTAATGAATACAGTGCTTGTTTTAATTTTATATAAATATAGTTAACATAGTTGTTCTGAAATAAATCAGGAAGCAAAACATTACACAAAAGCTGAAATATTTTGACTGAATGCTCCTACAATTGATTTTGAGGAAAATTACAAAGGGCATTCGTGTGTTAACTCTACTGACAAGAGCGTGAGAGACATTATAGTGACTTTGATCATGTTCATTCAAAGTTGGGGAAGCAGGCTTCAGTGAGAAATAGGATGGCCCATTTACAACATAGTTAGGGCCATGGTGAGGCGAGAAGAAGGAAGGGACAGGGTAGGGAGCGTGGCGAGAAGGAATCAATGAAAATTAGGCAGAAATGGAACATATTTATTTACGTATTCATATAATGTGTTTTTATAGACCGCTGATACATATTTTGTAAGATACACTTAAGAATATTATTAAGAAATATCCAGGTGTTGCTGTCAACTATATACTCAATATGTGTCTTAGGGATAAGTAGTGGATTCTCAGGGCTTTTTCTAGTGCTGCCTGGTAGGTAAAATACAGTTGAAATTAGTTCCCTAAACCACTTTGTTTTTCATGAAGCCAAAGGTCACCTTGGCATTGAAAATGACTCACAGATTTTGCACACTTTGAGATGGGGTGATGCAAACCCAGTTTGAAACGTTCCAGGTAGGACAGGGTGTGAGTGGGTCTGTATTCAAGGTTATAATCTCGATTTTCATTCTGTTCAAGCAGAGGATAATTTAATTAATCTAGGATAACATTTGCTTGAGACAAATGGCAGTACTTTAAGCCACCTGTAGCAAGAGGAGATTGTTAGAGCCTTTGCCAAACATCTAGTACTGGGGGTTCTGGAGACTGGAAGCAGATATACGGGTTGCACCGCACAATGAACACAAGGGGTGGCACAGAGAAACACTGGGGTACCCCTCTGGAGACTATTTTGCTGCCATAAAACAGTGAGCTAAGGCAAAGGTTATTTCTCCAGTTTGCAAGGAAGGATCTGATCCACTCGAAAACCCTTCCTCACTTTGCCATTTTCAGCAGCCAATCAGGAAACATTTGATGATCATCTGTGTCATAGACAACCAGTGAGCCAAGGGAGATAAAAACTACTGCTTGGTCTTTAGTAATTGTGACGAAGAGGTCCCCCAAATGTCTCCCTCAATGGAGTCCAGCAATTAGAAGCACCTCTTATCTCTAATATACTCAGACTCCTGAATTTTATTTATTATGCCAAATTAATCAATATATTCTTGTTTGTAAGCATATGGGGGCATATTATCAAGAAACAGCATTAAAAATATCGCTGCTTTAGCGGCAGCGCTATAATGGGCTTGATAATATGCCCTTGTGAATACCCATAGAAGCCCATGTTCTGGTGTGAACATGGGTATCTATGGAAATTCTCAAGGACAGTTTTCTGCCGCTAAAGCGGCGATAATTTTAACGCCGTTCTTGATAATATGCCCATTTATTCCGCTTGAAAACTTTCTAGAAGTAATTGATTTTTATCTATGAGGCAAGCGGGTTAAATATAATTGAAAACAATGTTCTTTATGGAAGCCTACACTGATTAAAATAGTTTTATTTCGATATTTATGAGTCACATGTGTGAATTACTAAATACATGCTTTTAACCCCTTAACTGCGGAGGTTTTTCCACCCCTGTACTGAGCCCTTTTTTGACTATTTATGGTAGTTAGTTCTTAGGGTTCCATATCTTTTTTCCACATAAGGTATGTATACCTAATTTGTAACATTTTTCCCCAACATCAAGGGGTTTCTAAAGGAATGCTGGGTTTGTGGATTGCCCTGAAGGGGACTGAGAAAATAGACAACACCTAGCTCAATTGGTGGGGTGGGGTGGGGGGAGTGCTCCACTTAAAAAGGGTCAGATTGTTTTCCATAAAACAGCATTAACAAATCTAGAATCTCCATCATCCGAGCTTTCAGGAACATACAAAGCAGTATCACCCAAAACATTTTTTACCACAGTTTTTGCATTTTTCTTAGAGGTAGCTAATTTTTCTGATTTCTTTTGCACATTAAGCCTTCTTCCAGTATGTGGTGGAAACTGGTGTGACATCCAGGGATGATACTGGGACATTGTACATTTCTGCAAAGTAAACAAAATTGTGAATTTAGCAAGTGGTCATTTGTGTATATCACTCAAAGAAAGTAACTGTTGAAATAAACAAATGGATAATTGGATTTAAAAAAACAGCCATTTGAGACAAAGTTTTTATCTGCAGCGTCTTGTGACAATGGCCAATTTACAAAAACATTACATCAACATGTCAGCTACACTCTTCTGGTCATGGTGATATATATGGTTTGTAGATTCTCCAAGAACTAGAGGTCTCCAAGGCCAACAACTGAACTGCACTTTACAACGGTTTTTCATTGTGTACAGAGTTTAGAGAAATTCATAGGTTAAATATGAAGAGAGAAAACGAGTATAAAGATAATCCTATGTATTTCTGAAAATCACATCAGATACTAAGTTTAGGAGCAGTGGTTATTTGCACATCTCTGAATTTGTGGGTACCCATACTAGCATGTGATTCAGAGGTACTTTTACAAAATGTCTTCTTAAACACCGGTTTACATTTGAATGCCACAAATGCAACACAATCCAATTGGTAATGACAAATGTTATAGACAAATGACAAATGTTATAGTTTCAAGTTTATTTTTAAAATAAATGGATTTTGACCTCTCCTGAGTGTTCTACTCAAATGTTCTATACTCTTCATGATGTGGCGATTTTGTAATTAGTTTAGATCACTGAGACGCTCGCGTTCACTTCGGCTGATTCACTCTTTTGATTAGCCATGGAACACCCGTTTTAAACACAACATTGCACTTGTGCTATTCTTTAATTATATTCTTTTTCACGCCTCTACCAGAACACTTCTGTGTCTTTGAGTGTATCAGTATTGGTTCAGACACACGTCTGTTTAAGAATGTGATTCAGTGCTATGATCAGGCACATGGGAGGAAAGTTCCCACACATCTCCAATAAAAATTGTCCCCTCCCCTATGTGGCTGGGCCTAGCAACATTTTTTTCAATGTAAGTAGCTGCGGATTCTAGGCACTAGTTCAGCCACAATCCTAGAAAACCTGAATTAGTAAGATATTTCTGAAAACTAGACACCTGAGGGTGTCCAGGATAGTGTGACTGCTGTGGTTCTGATTAATTGTTTTCCACAGAAGCCCTAGCAAACCTCCAACCTGGCTAAAAATACACATTTTCCTGACATTTCTGTGATGAAAAGTCCTGGAATCTGCGGGGAGCCTAAACGTTACTACCATGAGGAAAATGTGTGATTTTAGACAAAGTGTGACATTTGAGGGGTATTGGGGGTAAAAAATCCTCATAGGATCCAACCAAGGCACAACTTCCCGGAATCCCCTGGATGTCAAGTTTTCATAACTATCTGTGGTTGGAAGGTTTCCATGGGCAGCAGCTGAACACAGCCACAAATACCACAGGTACCCCTATCGCTGACCTCTCCAAGTGCTGCTTTAGAGCCTTTTGTGTGACAGTCTCTGCCTCGTTGTTATCATGAGATGTATGGGAACTCAGGGTGGTAGGAAAGTTGTAGATTCCCGCAGATTCCTGAACTTTTAACCAAAGGTTGGGATCTGCAAGGGCTATTGGGTAAGAAAACCTTTTGAGATCCACACAAGCCATGCCACCTGTGGCTCCTCTAGTTGTATAGTTTTTAGAAATTAGTAGGCTTTGTAGATTTTCATGGGCGGTAGCACAAAACCCACAGCTACCCACATTGTGAAAGCAGAATGGTTTTCAGTGAAAAAATGTGATGTGTCCATGTTGCGTTTTGTGCCCTTTCTTATCATGGGCTCTAAGCCCCCCACAAAAATGGGGTTCCATTTTTATGTGGCGACATGTGGGAATGCTGCTATTTGTCAATTTTTGGATCTCACAGATTCCAGAAATTTCCAACACAAAATGTAAATGAATGAGTGATCTTAGATAAAAATGCACTTTCTGGTTTGCAGGGAATGATGGGAAAGTGAGAGGGATGAGTGCACGTTATACCACTCTGAACACCACCCTTTGTTCAGTTCTTACAAAATGAGGGTTGTTACTGTATTTTTTAAGCGTTACAACCACTTACACATGTTGCTTTTAGCACCCTCAGAAGTGTTAGGTCCAAAGAGAAAATACTAATCACAGTAACAGAATATTGTAACCAAGACTACTGAAAGAGATCCACAAAGCCTGGAAAAGGCACCATCACTTTATGAGCCATTCATACACCTTTCAGGTACCAAACACTTTCATACAGCCAGCCACGGGCCAAATCCAACACAGCAGTGCACTCACATCAACATACTGCTGCCATTCAAGAGCCCATCACATTCATACGCCACAGGATGGAATCCCTAGTCGAAACCACCTCTCACCCAATCATCAACCAACTTGCATACAAACTACAAGCAAACTTCTACACACAAATGGCCAGACATGTTGGTGATTGGTGACCCAACAAGCTTTACAAATAAAAAAAAGGTTGACTAAGTTTTGGTACGTATCAAGTATCTGCCTCATTCGACGTGTTCCTAATGAACCTTTTACTAATGGCAGCCATGAGAGCCACATGAGGCTCAGTAAGACGTGTCTTTCATGCATCTTTAGCACATCCTCTGTGCTAAATCTAACTCCTTCCAGTTTGTGAATGTGAGTTGGGGGGTGTCCTGCTAAGTAAAGGTGCCTGGAAAGTTTCTGAAATCGGAGGCGGGTTTTGAGGTATGTTGGGCCAGTGTTGTGTAATGCTTTTAATGTGTGCGTGAGGAGTTTGAAAAGTGTTCGCTTTTGGATGGGGAGCCAGTGAAGCTCTTTCAGGTGCAGGATGTTTGTGAGGTGGGAGTGTTGTGTAGTTCCTACAAATCTATATAGGAGCTGCACGTTTAGACAACATAAACTATAATGTAAATCCGTATTTGTAAAGCGTAAACTACTCACCCCTACGGATCTCAAGGCGCTGGAGGCCATCGCGGAAATGAAGTGAGCTATTGCCCAGAGTCACATAGTGCTGAGCTGAGCTGCCGTCAGGGATCGAACCATAAACCCTGTGCTCCAAAGTCAGCTGCCCTGTCAATTTTTGGATCTCACAGATTCCAGAAATTTCCAACACAAAATGTAAATGAATGAGTGATCTTAGATAATAATGCACTTTCTGGTTTGCAGGGAATGATGGGAAAGTGAGAGGGATGAGTGCACGTTATACCACTCTGGACACCACCCTTTGTTCAGATCTTACAAAATGAGGGTTGTTACTGTATTTTTTAACCGTTACAACCACTTACACATGTTGCTTTTAGCACCCTCAGAAGTGTTAGGTCCAAAGAGAAAATACTAATCACAGTATCAGAATATTGTAACCAAGACTACTGAAAGAGATCCACAAAGCCTGGAAAAGGCACCATCACTTTATGAGCCATTCATACACCTTTCAGGTACCAAACACTTTCATACAGCCAGCCACGGGCCAAATCCAACACAGCAGTGCACTCACATCAACATACTGCTGCCATTCAAGAGCCCATCACATTCATACGCCACAGGATGGAATCCCTAGTCGAAACCACCTCTAACCCAATCATCAACCAACTTGCATACAAACTACAAGCAAACTTCTACACACAAATGGCCAGACATGTTGGTGATTGGTGACCCAACAAGCTTTACAAATAAAAAAAAGGTTGACTACGTTTTGGTACGTATCAAGTATCTGCCTCATTCGACGTGTTCCTAATGAACCTTTTACTAATGGCAGCCATGAGAGCCACATGAGGCTCAGTAAGACGTGTCTTTCATGCATCTTTAGCACATTCTCTGTGCTAAATCTAACTCCTTCCAGTTTGTGAATGTGAGTTGGGGGGTGTCCTGCTAAGTAAAGGTGCCTGGAAAGTTTCTGAAATCGGAGGCGGGTTTTGAGGTATGTTGGGCCAGTGTTGTGTAATGCTTTTAATGTGTGCGTGAGGAGTTTGAAAAGTGTTCGCTTTTGGATGGGGAGCCAGTGAAGCTCTTTCAGGTGCAGGATGTTTGTGAGGTGGGAGTGTTGTGTAGTTCCTACAAATCTATATAGGATCTGCACGTTTAGACAACATAAACTATAATGTAAATCCGTATTTGTAAAGCGTAAACTACTCACCCTTACGGATCTCAAGGCGCTGGAGGCCATCGCGGAAATGAAGTGAGCTATTGCCCAGAGTCACATAGTGCTGAGCTGAGCTGCCGTCAGGGATCGAACCGCAAACCCTGTGCTCCAAAGTCAGCTGCCCTGTCAATTTTTGGATCTCACAGATTCCAGAAATTTCCAACACAAAATGTAAATGAATGAGTGATCTTAGATAATAATGCACTTTCTGGTTTGCAGGGAATGATGGGAAAGTGAGAGGGAGGAGTGCACGTTATACCACTCTGGACACCACCCTTTGTTCAGATCTTACAAAATGAGGGTTGTTACTGTATTTTTTAAGCGTTACAACCACTTACACATGTTGCTTTTAGCACCCTCAGAAGTCTTAGGTCCAAAGAGAAAATACTAATCACAGTATCAGAATATTGTAACCAAGACTACTGAAAGAGATCCACAAAGCCTGGAAAAGGCACCATCACTTTATGAGCCATTCATACACCTTTCAGGTACCAAACACTTTCATACAGCCAGCCACGGGCCAAATCCAACACAGCAGTGCACTCACATCAACATACTGCTGCCATTCAAGAGCCCATCACATTCATACGCCACAGGATGGAATCCCTAGTCGAAACCACCTCTCACCCAATCATCAACCAACTTGCATACAAACTACAAGCACACTTCTACACACAAATGGCCAGACATGTTGGTGATTGGTGACCCAACAAGCTTTACAAATAAAAAAAAGGTTGACTAAGTTTTGGTACGTATCAAGTATCTGCCTCATTCGACGTGTTCCTAATGAACCTTTTACTAATGGCAGCCATGAGAGCCACATGAGGCTCAGTAAGACGTGTCTTTCATGCATCTTTAGCACATTCTCTGTGCTAAATCTAACTCCTTCCAGTTTGTGAATGTGAGTTGGGGGGTGTCCTGCTAAGTAAAGGTGCCTGGAAAGTTTCTGAAATCGGAGGCGGGTTTTGAGGTATGTTGGGCCAGTGTTGTGTAATGCTTTTAATGTGTGCGTGAGGAGTTTGAAAAGTGTTCGCTTTTGGATGGGGAGCCAGTGAAGCTCTTTCAGGTGCAGGATGTTTGTGAGGTGGGAGTGTTGTGTAGTTCCTACAAATCTATATAGGATCTGCACGTTTAGACAACATAAACTATAATGTAAATCCGTATTTGTAAAGCGTAAACTACTCACCCTTACGGATCTCAAGGCGCTGGAGGCCATCGCGGAAATGAAGTGAGCTATTGCCCAGAGTCACATAGTGCTGAGCTGAGCTGCCGTCAGGGATCGAACCGCAAACCCTGTGCTCCAAAGTCAGCTGCCCTGTCAATTTTTGGATCTCACAGATTCCAGAAATTTCCAACACAAAATGTAAATGAATGAGTGATCTTAGATAATAATGCACTTTCTGGTTTGCAGGGAATGATGGGAAAGTGAGAGGGATGAGTGCACGTTATACCACTCTGGACACCACCCTTTGTTCAGATCTTACAAAATGAGGGTTGTTACTGTATTTTTTAAGCGTTACAACCACTTACACATGTTGCTTTTAGCACCCTCAGAAGTCTTAGGTCCAAAGAGAAAATACTAATCACAGTATCAGAATATTGTAACCAAGACTACTGAAAGAGATCCACAAAGCCTGGAAAAGGCACCATCACTTTATGAGCCATTCATACACCTTTCAGGTACCAAACACTTTCATACAGCCAGCCACGGGCCAAATCCAACACAGCAGTGCACTCACATCAACATACTGCTGCCATTCAAGAGCCCATCACATTCATACGCCACAGGATGGAATCCCTAGTCGAAACCACCTCTCACCCAATCATCAACCAACTTGCATACAAACTACAAGCACACTTCTACACACAAATGGCCAGACATGTTGGTGATTGGTGACCCAACAAGCTTTACAAATAAAAAAAAGGTTGACTAAGTTTTGGTACGTATCAAGTATCTGCCTCATTCGACGTGTTCCTAATGAACCTTTTACTAATGGCAGCCATGAGAGCCACATGAGGCTCAGTAAGACGTGTCTTTTATGCATCTTTAGCACATCCTCTGTGCTAAATCTAACTCCTTCCAGTTTGTGAATGTGAGTTGGGGGGTGTCCTGCTACGTAAAGGTGCCTGGAAAGTTTCTGAAATCGGAGGCTGGTTTTGAGGTATGTTGGGCCAGTGTTGTGTAATTCTTTTAATGTGTGCGTGAGGAGTTTGAAAAGTGTTCGCTTGCGGATGGGGAGCCAGTGAAGCTCTTTCAGGTGCAGGATGTTTGTGAGGTGGGAGTGTTGTGTAGTTCCTACGAATCTATATAGGATCTGCACGTTTAGACAATATAAACCATAATGTAAATCCGTATTTGTAAAGCGTAAACTACTCACCCTTACGGATCTCAAGGTGCTGGAGGCCATCGTGAAAATGAAGTGAGCTATTGCCCAGAGTCACATAGTGCTGAGCTGAGCTGCCGTCAGGGATCGAACCGTAAACCCTGTGCTCCAAAGTCAGCTGCCCTGGCCGCTGCACCACACACCTCTCCACTAAGGGATTGGTGTCCAGACTGATACCAGACACCCCCCAAAGGATATGTTAGTCTGCAGACCAGCTAGCTCACAGTGCTACTATAAACCCCACAACCTTACCAAGGAGTGAATAGTTTCTGGCAACTATCGAACATGACAACGCTGACACCTCAGGGACTGTGGAAACAGTACAGTGTTTTTTGCTCAGTCACTCATGCTCTCTCGGTCTCAGAGAGATATACTAACTAAACGGTTGGGACGTTATCAATAATTATTTATTGGACCAGTTTCATTCTAGTATAAAATATGTGTGCTGCAACAACCATTAGACAGAAACAGATGTGTACGGTTATAATCACCAACAGAGTACAGAAAAGTCAGAATTCTACAATGGTGCTAAAACAATGAATATATGCAGGCATAAAGATACAAGGCAATAATCATGAGTACTCCTAAAATGCAAACCATAACTATATGTACCTAAATGTACCTAGCATGTAAGAAGATGTATAGCCAAGAATCCCCCTAGGAAAGAGCCGACCCTATTACTTGATGGGAGAGAATGAAAGACCGGGTCTTAGTTTCAAGATGGACACCCCGCAAGGGATGTCAGACCACTGCGTGCTGGAATGTCTGCTTGCAGGGACTTCAGTGTCTCAGGTCAGCGTGTCAGCAAGGAAGCTTGTTCTCCTCTGGTTTTCCCAGTGTAGATGTGGGACTTATATACCTGAAAGGTACCCTCAGGGGTTCTACCTACATGTGTCACGGTACTGTGGGCTTGTCGTCCACGGATAACGACAGTGGTGACTTTTGTACAGAGCTATTATGCAGAAGATGGCAATCCTGCTGTGACACTAAGAATCCTCATGCATAATAAATGAGGCTAGTTTTCAAAGAAAACCACACAACATTTATTCGGCACCTAACTAGGTAAAAGGTCAGCACCAAAGCTGTTATGTAGAGCAAGGTAGGACAAATGTAGGTAAAAGGTTGTGCAACTACCTAGGTCTATTTTAGGGTACATTGAGGCTCATAACAGGAAGTTGAGGGTGTGCCTGACTGCTGCTTTCTGTATAGTTCAGAGTCATCTGGTTAATTGAGTGAGGGAGCAATTGAGTATCAGGGTGAGTGCAGCGCCAATGGGATTGAGATCTTTGGTGGAGATGAAGTGAATGCATCTGTATCTCTATTACCTTGACTCTGCCTTTTACCTATGCAATATCCTTGTGAAAGCACACCTAGCCTAATATTTTCCTACCTGTTCATGTCTCCTTCTCCTTCAAAGTCCTGACTAATCCAATATACTAACAATGGTCCTCTCTGTCCAGCTACCATTTCCCATCTCAAAGACTTGGGCATTTTCCATACTCCATCTATTCCCCTGAAACCCTTGGCTCAAACTTCCCATCGACATGAACTATGTAAGCCTGCATTGACCAACACTCTAAGGCTCAACGTCTTTTATCTCAACACTAGATCCCTAGTAAAACATCAACTCGACATTGTTCTCCTCCTCTCCTTTCAAAAACCCGATATCCTATTTCTCACGGAAACCTGGCTTAATATCGATTCATCACCAGATATTTTAGCAGCACTTCCGGATGATTATTATATCCTACAGGTAGACCGTGTTTCAGGGAAAGTAGGGAGGGGAGTAGCTGCTATAATCAACAAAAGCTACACTTTCTCTAAAATGTCGTCTCTTGAGCTCAGTACAGTTGACAACTTAGTCATTAAGCTTGACTCTAGCTCAGGATCACTTCTGTGTGTTCTGATGTATAGACCCCCACAAACATGCCATTATTCCCATTTTCTCTGTGTGACCAATTAGCCACCATGGTAACCAATTGCACCAATATCTTATTAATTGGTGATTGTAACTATTGGTTTTACAGCGAGCTCGCCGGCCCATTGGCCAGTGAACTTACAGAGCTCCTCATAGGACTTAATTTCACTCACCATATATACACCGCCACTCATACCAAAGGGCATATACTTGACCAGATCTGGAGTCTGAACCTCGATATCTCTCCCCTGTTGTCTCACCATGTATTTGGTCCGATAATTTTTTGATCCAATTCAACATCTCCATCACTGAGATTAAAACTAATGTGACCACTAAGGAAGGGTTCATTAGAAAATGGGGCTCTCTAGATACTGTCGTCTTTTTGGAAAATTTAGAGAATACTATGCCCCCCCTCAACGCTAACCCAAATGAAATCGTGGCCAACCTTTCTAACTGGCTTACCTCTTCTAGCGACATCTATGCCCCGCTTAAAAAACTTAAAACCATCCATCAATCTGACGCTCATAAATGGTTCTCCCCCGATCTCAAGGCAAAAAAACTGCACGTCCGTCAAAAAGAGCGAGCATGGAGAAGATCCTATGATCCGCTTAATAAAGTTTCCTACTTGGTCGCCCGCGGCGATTATATGAAGGCCATCCTTTCAGCTGAGGCTGCCTTCTTTTCTAACATAATCGAGCAATCCAACAATAACTCTAAGGACATCTTTTCCACAGTTAACAAACTTTCGAACCTGGACAGAACTCAGCCCAAGCCGGTGGCCACTCAGGACTGCCGCAGCACCCTTAACCAATACTTTCTGGACAAAATTGTGATCATCAAATCCAGTATTCCTCTTACCACACTTACCCCCTCGGAGTATACACCTGTCTCAAACACCTGCATATTGGATCATTTCCCCTCTTTGGATGTCCCCTGTCTTCTTACCCTTCTGAATAAGGTAAAGTCTGGTTCTCCTCGAGACTGCTGCCCATCCTTTATTTAAAAAAAGGTATTTGCTACTTTTCCATCTCTCACTCTAGGTCTTCTTAATACATGATTAACTTTAGGCATGGTACCTAACTCGTTCAAAGAAGTAGTTGTGGTGCCTCTCCTAAAAAAAACTAGAGCTGACCCTACCATTTTAGCTAATTACAGGCCAATCTCCCTTCTTCGATTCCTTGCTAAGGTATTGGAAGCTCATGTCACCACTCACCTCTCTAGCTTTATCGAACAAACTAACGTTCTGGACCCTGCCCAAGCCGGTTTCCGACTGGCCCACTCTACCGAGTCGGTCATCATGGCAGTCTTGGACTCACTGTGTCATAATGCAGATATGGACATCCCCAAGGCCCTGGTCCTTCTCGATCTGTCGGCTGCGTTTGACACGGTCGACCATAATATTCTGCTCGACCGTGTCAGACTAGCCGGCATCTGTGGCTTAGCCCACGACTGGATCAGGTCATTTCTTAGTGACCGCTCGCAGGCAGTTGGTTTGCCCCCTTTCTCTTCTCCTGCTCTCCCTATTACTTGTGGGGTTCCCCAGGGTTCATCACTTTCCCCTATCTTATTTAACATTTATCTGCTCCCTTTACTTCAGTCCCTCAAATCTTTCAAAGTCACCACATTTAATTATGCAGACGATCTGCAACTCACTTTCACTATTGACAATTCATCTGATTCAATCCATTCATTTCAGAATACTATGCTCTTCATACGCCATTGGATGGACAGTAACCAACTGAAGTTAAATCCGGATAAAACGGAGCTGGTCCTTTTTGGTAAAAGCCAGTTACTCTCGGGCCCACACTATTGGCCACCTGAACTAGGCCCCCCTCCCACTCCGTCCATCTCGGTTAAAAGTCTGGGGGTGATTATTGACAGAGATCTGTCACTAAAACCTCAAGTCAATTCGGTGGTGGGGACATGTTTCTTTCAGCTCCGGAAAATAAAAAAGATCAGCCGGATGCTTACACAGCCAGCCTTGACCCAGGCAGTGATGGCCTTGGTGTTGTCTCATTTAGACTACGCCAACGCCATCTACCTGGGCCTCCCTGCTACTCTTAGCAGGCGCCTGCAGATGGTTCATAATCAGGCTGCAAGACTCATGTATCGCCTCCCGTGCTGGCAATCTGCCAGACTTCTAATGAGGCAACTTCACTGGCTCCCTATTACTCAGCGTGTCATCTTCAAAGTTGCCTGTATGACTTTCAAGGCTCTGCATACTCGTAGTCCTAAATTCATACAAGATCTCTTACCTAGATATACCCCCTCTCGCAGCTTACGTTCTGCTTCGCAAATTCTTCTCTCTGTCCCCCGGTTCAAGTTCCAACGCAAGGGTGGGAGAAGATTCGCCACCCTTGCTCCTAAACTGTGGAATTCCCTTCCCTTGGAAATCCGTTCTTCCCCTACTCTACTCTCGTTTAGAAAGCTTTTGAAGACCTGGCTGTTTGTCCAATCCTCCATCTAATTATTGTCTTTTTCCTCTGCTTATCTTCCATTCATTTAGCTCCTGTTGGTCAGCGCCATGAAACCCTCGGGTGTGCGAGCGCTCTATAAAACTTTGATAAGATAAGATAAGATAAGATGATACAACAAGTAGATAACTTTGCATCGTGCAGAGGAAGAGTGGTAGCTGGAGTTAAAAGCTACTCGATTTGAGAAGGCGGACTCTGAACTACCATGCAGTTCAGAAACTTAGGGGCATATTATTATGAACGTTGTTACAATTATCGCCATTTTAGCGGCAGGAAACTGCAGCTAAAGCGGCAATAATGGGCTTGATAATATGCCCTTGTGAATTCTCATAGAAGCCCAGGTTCACACCAGAACATGGGCTTCTATTGGAATTCTCAAGGGCATGTTATCAAGCCCATTATCGCTTTAGCAGCAGTTTCCTGACGCTAAAGCGGCAATAATTTTAACGCAGTTCTTGATAATATGCCCCTTAATATTTTCCAGCATGCACTCACTGTGCTTTAATAAACTTGCATTCCGATTCATAATAATGAATGCGAGCAATCATAGTTTGTAAAAGTATGCTGTTTTCTCCACATATACTTTGATGAATGCTATGAATATTGGTGACATATAAAATAAAAGCGCAAGCTTGCGAAAACAAGTGATGGAAGCAAGCATAATTTTTTTTCTTCTTAAAATGACACATTATGGCATCTAGATGATTATCACTTCTATAAAGTGTTAACAGCACAACTGCACTCAACCGCGAAAAAAGACACATTATAAATTTAAATTTGAATGTAAGCTATTCTGAGGTTTTTTAGTGTGGGTCCATGAAAAGAAGGGGATGTTTCCTAGTAACTAGAGCATGGGTACTCACAAACATTTACTCAGGGACCACACTGTACAGTCTGGTATGTGCCAGAGGGCCACATTGAAGCTGTGTCATTCCCAAGGAGACTGAGTAGAGTGGAGGATTATGGGGATGGGAATACGACCAGTTGGGTATGGCACCCCGTGAAGTGAAAGCGATGTTTAAATGTACGTGTAAAATTAATAAAATACTTTGAAATTAAAACAAAAAAAAACACACCTTGTCCAAAGATTTCGCGAAAATTATTTCTGTCAAATCTTTTTCATACATTTTACATTCTATTAAGTGTAGGTTATGAGGCCAAAAATAGATACATAATATTTTGTCAATTTCAACTGCCTGCCCTCTACCCACGCTCACTGACCCTGCCCACTGTACTCATGATCACAGCTTCCTTACCTTTTTGTATGCACCTCTTCTGTCCTCTCAGCTAAGCCAGAGATGCACATGAGCGGGGACACAGCCAGCGTTAACAGTTTATATATGGTGTGTAAAAACATATGCAAACTTAAACAAACATTAAGAAATTCTCACAACCACCTTCCACAACACATCAGTTTTACCGCACAATTTAAAACATAAAAACTTCCCCAGTATTGCACAGTAAGGAGAGCTCAGCTGACACTTCTATCAGAGCAGCACGCAAAGTGCAGGGGAAGCATTTGATGCCAGTGAGAGTAAAGAGAAGACATGGAACACTCCCAGAATACATCATCATCAGGCAGGAGGTGGAAGGTAGAACAAAGGGGAGAGGGTAGTGCGAACAAATGAGAAGACCACGAGCAGAGCATGCATACGGCAGAGCTGGCAGGGGAGCATACAAAGGGAGTATGCACAGGACCGGCTGGGTGCAGGCTGCAACATTCATGGGGCAAACAGCATGCACATGGCATGGTCAGCATTTAAAGGGCAGAGTGGGCACACATAGGAGGAAGGGTGTAGAGGCAAGGCAGATCACACAAAAGCAAGAACGGGGATGTCCAAGGGGAGCAGGCCATGTATTGGGACAACAAACATGACATATGGATTGGGAGCATGTGAAGGGCATCCCTGGCACGTGTAACAGAGGACGAGCAACCACATGACACACTGCAGCGGATACAGGCATGGAACATGCACTGTGCAGAGAAAGGACAAACACAAAAAGGGTCAGGATACATACAACATTGGTCGTCAAGAGCATACCAAGAAAAGGGCCAGTGGTCTGTGATGGCAGCACATAGCAGGTGGAGAATGCATGGGGCACACATATGGTGGGAGATAGATGGGTACCGGGAACCAGTGCAAGCCACTTTGCAAGGCTGCAAGAGACAAAGTGCACAGGGACATCACCGACATGCCTGAGGGTGCAGGAATATACAATGGGGAAAATGGCAGAATGCAGAAGTTATTGGGGCTCAGGATCTTGCACTGGGCAAAAGCATGCATAAGTAGATGGGTCTGAATACCACCATTCATCAGGATGCAGATGGATAAGGTCCCCAAAGATCATGCTCAACGGTGATGGTGGTCCTGGGATCAGTCCTCTCTTAGCTTGTAGCTCCTGAGTGGTGGACTTCACTGTGCACAGAAGGCACAGGAAGAGCAGTCGGGCAATCACCGTGGGCCATTTCTTTATCATGTTTGATTGTGAGCTGGCCAGAGCTGTGGTCTCAAATATGGGTTTAGCGCTCTCTAGGGATGGTTGCTGGTCAGGGAGAGCAGAGAACAGAAGCTCATGAATGTTGGAAGGAGAGGCTGGGAGAGGCCAGCTAAGATGGGAAATTCGGGCAGGGGGAGGGTCTGGTTTGGTGGGAGCCAGTGAGCAACAAAGAATCCTCAATCACAGATAGGCAGTCCAACTCCGTCTGTAGCCTGCAGACACCATCTCCCATAAAAGCACAACTAACAAAACGATTGGCAAGAAAGGTTCAATGCCGTAGTGCTTGGAAGAGGCAGAGATCATAATAAGTATGAAGAAGCATAGATAAGAAAAAATGGCATTAAAGTATAAAGACAGAGGGGCTAAAAAGCACTGCTATGAAAAAAACAAGCAGTAGCAGAAAGTGCTTGTTTACAAAGAAAGAAGTAGCTTCAGTAACGAAAGCAGCGGATGAACACTCCAAAAGGAAGAGTTACTTGGTCCATGCTCCAGAGTAATCACAAATACAGAAGGGATAAAGAAACCCAACAGTAAATCACACACAGTAACCAATGAAAAGCAAGGAAATGAGAGTGACAAGAAAGTCAACAAATGGTTGATCGAGCCCTTTATAAGATTTTTTTTATGTGCAAGAGATTTTGCAAGCCCAGTGCAAGCGCTGTGCAGGCAAAACCTAACAAAGTGAAAAGTAGGTTAAGCCTAACTCAGTTTACTTTAGGCATAGGTGGTTCTCTGCTGTATAACAAGCACATCATACTGCATCTGATGCAAAGGTCATTGAAAATCAAATCATATTCCAGATAGTGACCAAAGATAGAACGTTCCTACTTGGTAAATGTTTTTTGCCTAATCCTTGTAGTGACAGGGACTTCCCGGCACCATCAAAGATGACTGTGCTGATATTACACATTAGCCAGGGCACTAGCTAGCCTGTATAACACAAGATCCCACTAGTCTTTTGAGCATGACAATGCTGAAGTTTAAAGTGTCTTATGGACCTGTTCCAGAAAGTAAGGTGTTTTATGTGGTATAACCAGTCTAGACCTCTACTTTCATTTCCATGAGAAAGCCGAGGGGCTGATTTATCAATGCTTTGCACCTCCGCACAGTCTGAAAATGTCATGCAAATTGGTGGTATTTACTAGATTTAACATAGCCTGCAAAGTAGTGCATATTGTGTTTTGTGTATTTTGAGTTGAGGGTGCTTCCCATACTACCACCCATGGGTTTTTGATACAGAGCCCTATCTACTAAAAATAGTAGACAAGGCTTTGTGTCATAAAACAACACTTTCTGGAGCAGGTGTTAATTTGGAGAAATCCTTTAATTTCACCCAACTTTTCAAACATTGGGTGTGTACTCCACAGTTCAGCACACATCTAATGTGTGAAAAGTTTCAAGCTTTGCCTAGGCATATTATTTTGTTCTGTCAGGATACCTTTCCAGTACACTTTTGCACCACGTTGCACAGGTATGTCCATGGTGCTTGGTATCATCAGTGAGGAAGAGAGCAGCAGTGTCTAATCTTAGTAGCTATGGTTCTGCATTGGCCTCTTCCCCTAGAGCAACGCATTGCAACAGTTTTGGTTGCTATTCCCCAGATTCATCATTGTCATGTTTTGCGAGTCCTTAATAGCGATTTTTAAGGAATCGCTATTAAAGACTCGCAAAACGGGATTCATGTAGAAATCGCAATATTTTTTGCGATTTCTACTGCTTCCTTATTTGTGATTCGCTAATTGCTAATCGCAAATAAGGAATGGCTTTCCCATTTATTCCTATGGGCCTACAGGCCCATAGGAATGAATGGGGAGTCATTCCTTATTTGCGATTAGCAATTAGCGAATCGCAAATAAGGAAGCGATTTCAAGGGTGCCAGGGTGTCCAAAGGACACCCTGTAGCACCCCTGAAATGGTAATGTACACTGGTGTTGCGCAAAGGACATGTGTGTGTGTAACATACAACTTAGAAAAATGCACTAAAGTGCATTTTTCTAAGTTTTCGCTATTTACCACGTAGTCAGACTTCGCGGTAAATAGCAGCCCCAGATTGCGAATTCGCAAATTTAAAATGGTTCATGAATTGCATTTAAGGAATCTCAAATAGAGATTCCTTAAATGCAATTATTCGCAATTTAGCGATTTCTAAAAATGCGATTTTTGCATTTGGGATGATGAATCCCAAATGCAATAATAGCACTCTCAAATCTCAAATCTCAATCTCAAATCTCAGCATTCTCAGAATCTGGCCCTTTGCGAGCCGTTTTGTGCTTGATGAATTTGGCTGCAAGTTCTGCTAGAAATTGGCAGATTTGCGCCTGATTGTCAATTCATTCTTTTTAGGGGTCAGTGCTATACAGTACAGGAAAAATGGTGCTCACTCCTGCGTCTCCTGCTATCTAGTTTACTATCAGCTATTCTCCCATAAGGCCAGCTAGGCTTTGGATGGATACCCAATACCTGTGTTTGTCCTTTGTGTGTGTTTTAGTCTTTCCTTGTGTTTTCACAGTGGGAGTTATTGGAAGGCATGTATCGGCAAAGCAATAAAAATGAGGTGCCGAGCAGTCTTGACAATCTGGAGGCAAAGGACCACAAAGACTTGTGGCAAACCTAGGAGGAGCGATTTGGGAAATGTGATCTTCCCCCAGCCTCTGATGCATTACCCAAATGTAAACACAGCCCTGTAAAATTGAAGATCGCAATTTATTTGAGAGTTTTATATAGCGCTAGCTAGACCCAAAGGTATCAGAGCATTTTATAAGACATGTAATAGAAGGATTGAAGGTCGACATAATATATCCGGGAGGAAAAAAAAAACAGTGCAACCTTATATAAGAAAATCAAAAAGTGACACATAGTGCACCATTATCCCTCTTAAACATTGATGATAGATTAAAATGCTACATTGGGTCAGGTGACCGTATCGAATGTTCCTGTTGGTGTAGCAAGTTCAGGTGAGCGAGTTGAAGTATTTATTCGTCAGTAGTGATTTGAGGTTCCGTTTGAACCAAGTATAGGAAGGATTACAGCGGGGGCCTTTAGGAAGAGAGTATCTTACTCAGTTAACTGTATAAAAGCAAAAAGTGCAATTTTGTGATTTTTTTTAACCCTACCTGTACTGCCACTATGATTAGAAACTTGAAGCATACTAGGTACACTGAACTGGATAATTTGCCTGAAGTGTTGATCGCCCATAATGTTGACTGGTGGGCTTCAATCCTCCTGACAAAACATGTTGATATTTACCTGTTTGCAAATGTATGCCATTGGTGATTCTGGTGATAGCTACATCAAAACAAGCATTTACAATGCAATGGTCTCGGCAATATTATAGGTAGAGCTATTGGTATTGCTCATTATTTTTTAAATCTTTTTTGTATCCCTAAATAAATGGCATTGTCATTTCTATTGGCATTAGCTTTTTTTTTTGCATATGTGATACCTATTGCATTAGCAGAGAGAGAGTGAGGTAGTGAGATAGAGAGAGAGAGTGAGGTATTGAAATAGAGAGAGAGTGAGGTAGTGAGAGAGAGTGAGGTAGATAGAGAGTGAGGTAGTGAGATAGAGAGTGAGGTAGTGTAAGAGTGAGGTAGTGAGGGAGAGGGATGTTGTGAGGTAGTGAGATATAAGCATAGAGTGATGTTGTGATGTAGTGAGATAGAGAGAGAGGTAGTGAAAGAGAGTGAAAGTGAGTTAGTGAGATAGAAAGAGTGAGGTAGTAAGATGGAGAGTGATTGAGGTAGTGAGTTAGAGAGAGAGAGTGAAGTTGTGAGCTAGAGAGTGAGGTAGTGAGAGAGTTAGGTAGTGATGTTTTGAGAGAGATAAGTTGTGAGATAGTGAAGTAGTGAGATAGATAGAGTGGAGTAGTGAGGTAGAGAGAGTTATGTAGTGAGAGAGAGGTAGATAGAGAGTGAGGTAGTGAGAGACAGAGAGTGAGGTAGTGAAAGAGTGAGGTAGTGAGGGAGAGGGATGTTCTGAGGTAGTGAGATAGAAACGGTGAGTGAGTTTGTGAGGTAGTGAGATAGAGAGAGTGAGGTAGTGAAAGAGAGAGTGAAAGTGACTTAGTGAGATAGAAAGAGAGAGAGTGAGGTAGTGAGAGAGAGAGAGTGAGGTAGTGAGTTAGAGAGAGAGTGAGGTAGTGAGTTAGAGAGAGAGTGAAGTTGTGAGGTAGTGAGATAGAGAGTGAGTTAGTGAGAGAGTGATGTAGTGAATTTTTGAGGGAGTGAGTCGTGATATAGTGAGGTAGTGAGAGTGAGATAGTGAGATAGAAAGAGAGAGAGTGAGGTAGTGAGATAGAGAGAGAGTGAGGTAGTGAGTTAGAGAGAGAGTGAGGTAGTGAGTTAGAGAGAGAGTGAAGTTGTGAGGTAGTGAGATAGAGAGTGAGTTAGTGAGAGAGTGATGTAGTGAATTTTTGAGGGAGTGAGTCGTGATATAGTGAGGTAGTGAGAGTGAGATAGTGAGATAGAAATAGATAGAGTGAGGTAGTGAGATAGAGAGAGAGTGAGCTAGTGAGATAGAGAGAGAGTAAAGTTGTGAGGTAGTGTGTTTGAGAGTGATGTGGAATGCATGCTAACAATAAGCAACAAACAAACATGCTACAAATACCTCCCACCCCAAGACCGGCACTTACCTCTCATGCCGCTGATCAGCACACATAAGCTGTCAGGAGAAACAAGAACAATCTATCCCAGGATCATTGGCACTTGTTCCACTGCCCATCATGGACCTGGCATAAAAGGCAACAGTTTCCTGATACACCGCCAAACTCTCCAGGCACAAGAGAAACGAGAGCGGCGACCTCATCAGCGGGAGGGGGCGGGAAAAAGACACGGACAGCGGGAGAGGAGCACCCCTGGGAGTTGGAGGGCCCGCTTTGGCCTGTCTATCGAGAGAGCCTGCTGTCACTTGGGAGCAGGCCTTGGGTTAGAGGGTCCAATAACAGGCATCCTTGGAGCGCATGTTTGAGTCCGTATCTATGTGTTTTTGCCCCGAGGGGCATGAGCAGGGAGAACTGGCAGGGAGGGGTCGGCCGCTCGTCGCTCTGACCCTGCGAGGGACACCTACCCCTCGCAAAGGATGTCTGCTGTTACAGAACAATTCTTGTTTTCTGTGTCGTTAACGCTGGCTGCAGCGCTGCGATCTGTCTGCAGCGCTTGCAGTGGATGCGCTGCAGGGACCTGTATTGCTTTCAGTAAGGGCACTGTTTGGAACGGCAGCGCTTACAGTTAAGTTAGAAATGGAATCTGCTGGGATTGCAGTGCAGGCACCAGTGGGATGTTAGCAGTGCTTGCAAAGAAAGCACTGCTTGGACCTGTCTGCAGTGCCTGGCGTGGGGGGCACTGCTGGGGTCTGCAGTGCCTGCAGCAGAGGCTATAACATAGTGAGTCATAGATATGCCATTTAAAAAAATACATATACCATCTCAAAAAATGCAAACACCATTTACTATAACAATTCTATACAATTATAAAACAATTTACACTTACCTCTATCTCACAGCATCACAGACGATAAATTCCAAAGTCAACTAAAGATATCGCAACATGGAGTTGAAATGTAAAATGTGCACACACAGTCATATTAAATCCAATACATTACTATCCCCTAAGCACTTTTGTCCTAAGGAATCAATTTAAAAAACAGGTAAACAATATCTATATATCTTAAAGAAACAAATAGCAATTATTTTTTATCAACAAAATATAATGTCAAAAACAGAAACGCCATATACAAACATAAAAAAAGTAACACTTACCTGTACACCTTAAATAAAGAAATTGCAATTATTTACTTGCAAAAAATATAATGTAAAAAAACAGAAACGCAAGTAGCACTTACCTGTGCACGTCACAGCAGCAGGGACGGTGAAGTGTATAAAAGTCACGGACGGTACCCAAACAGAACACAGACAAGGAATCCCTAAAAAGTGTAAAAAAAAACCATTATATCGGAAACAAAAAATTACATTAACATCACATAAAAGGTGTTCTTACCTGCAGAACTTGCCGGAAGACATCGCCAACTGACGTTTCGGTGAAAAACGTGGCCCACTGGCACGTATTCTAAGAAGGTACTCCCCGTAATAAACGCGTTACAGCACTTTCGACAAAAACATCAAACACAAATACATACAAATATTATTACTAGATAACAAATAAAATAGCAGCTATAATATAAAAAAACTATACACACTGTAAATCAAAAATAAGCACGTTTTAAATCACAAAAATTAGCAATAACAGACATACATATAATATCTTCAAACAAATGCAAAAGACTTAAAAATTTCAAAATGTATATTTGTCCAAAAACTTCACTAACCTGTATATGGTAACAGCATACATACGTTTGGATTAACTTCGTGCACCACCACGGACCATGTTGGACCTAGAAAATTGAGAAAAAACATAAGATTAGCAAAAATAAAAATATGCCAGACCTCTAACGTAAAAAAAAAGCAACATTCATACCTGTCTGAATAACTTCGTGCACAGTAGTGCACACGGCTGCAGGGAAACGCCACGAGCCATGTTGGACCTAGGAAAGAGAGAAAAAATGGGAAAGATAGCTTACCTCAAACTGATAAAGAGCCGCGTTTCGGAACCACTCCGTGCACAGAGGTGCACATCGCTGCAGGGAGACGCCACGGGCCACGTTGGACGTAGAAAAGAGAGAATAAACAGAAAGTTAGCAAAAACAAACAAAATGGCTTACCTCTAAACAAAAACACCAGCAACATACATACCCGTCTGAAGCACTTAGTGCACAGTAGTGCACACGGCTGCAAGGAGACGCCACGAGCCATGTTGGACCTAGGAAAGAGAGAAAAAACATAAGATTAGCAAAAATAAAAATATGCCAGACCTCTAACGTAAAAAAAAAGCAACATACATACCTGTCTGAATAACTTCGTGCACAGTAGTGCACACGGCTGCAGGGAAACGCCACGAGCCATGTTGGACCTAGGAAAGAGAGAAAAAACATTACATTAGTAAAATGGGAAAGATAGCTTACCTCAAACTGATAAAGAGCCGCGTTTCGGAACCACTCCGTGCACAGAGGTGCACATCGCTGCAGGGAGACGCCACGGGCCACGTTGGACGTAGAAAAGAGAGAATAAACAGAAAGTTAGCAAAAACAAACAAAATGGCTTACCTCTAAACAAAAACACCAGCAACATACATACCCGTCTGAAGCACTTAGTGCACAGTAGTGCACACGGCTGCAAGGAGACGCCACGAGCCATGTTGGACCTAGGAAAGAGAGAAAAAACATAAGATTAGCAAAAATAAAAATATGCCAGACCTCTAACGTAAAAAAAAAAGCAACATACATACCTGTCTGAATAACTTCGTGCACAGTAGTGCACACGGCTGCAGGGAAACGCCATGAGCCATGTTGGACCTAGGAAAGAGAGAAAAAACATTACATTAGTAAAATGGGAAAGATAGCTTACCTCAAACTGCAAAAGAGCCGCGTTTCGGAACCACTCCGTGCACAGAGGTGCACATCGCTGCAGGGAGACGCCACGGGCCACATTGGACCTAGAAAAGAGAGAATAAACATACAGTTAGCAAAAACAAACAAAATGGCTTACCTCTAAACAAAAACAACAGCAACATACATACCCGTCTGAAGCACTTCGTGCACAGTAGTGCACACG
This sequence comes from Lissotriton helveticus, assembly GCF_964261635.1. Lineage (NCBI taxonomy): Eukaryota > Metazoa > Chordata > Amphibia > Caudata > Salamandridae > Lissotriton > Lissotriton helveticus. The sequence continues at coordinate 1,005,095,454 of NC_136071.1, read as the reverse complement.
GCTGCAAGGAGACGCCACGAGCCATGTTGAACCTAACAAAGAGAGAAAAAACATTACATTAGTAAAATGGGAAAGATAGCTTACCTCAAACTGATAAAGAGCCGCGTTTCGGAACCACTCCGTGCACAGAGGTGCACATCGCTGCAGGGAGACGCCACGGGTCACGTTGGACCTAGAAAAGAGAGAATAAACATAAAGTTAGCAAAAACAAACAAAATGGCTTACCTCTAAACAAAAACAACACCAACATACATACCCATCTGAAGCACTTCGTGCACAGTAGTGCACACGGCTGCAAGGAGACGCCACGAGCCATGTTGGACCTAACAAAGAGAGAAAAAACATTACATTAGTAAAATGGGAAAGATAGCTTACCTCAAACTGATAAAGAGACGCGTTTCGGAACCACTCCGTGCACAGAGGTGCACATCGCTGCAGGGAGACGCCACGGGCCACGGGCCACGTTGGACCTAGAAAAGAGAGAATAAACATACAGTTAGCAAAAACAAACAAAATGGCTTACCTCTAAACAAAAACAACAACAACATACATACCCGTCTGAAGAACTTCGTGCACAGTAGTGCACACGGCTGCAAGGAGACGCCACGGGCCATGTTGGACCTAGAAAAAAGCGAAGAAACATAAGATTACCAAAAAATAAAAGATAGTTTACCTCGAACTGCAAAGGAACAGACGTCAGCACAACTTCGTGCACAGTAGTGCACACAGCTGCAGGGAGACGCCACGGGCCATGTTGGACCTAGAAAAAAGAGAAGAAACATAAGATTAGCAAAATCGAAAAAAAAGCTTACCTCGGATTGCAAAAGAACAGCCGTCAGCACAACTTCGTGCACAGCGTGCACAGTAGTGCACACGGCTGCAGGGAGACACCACGGGCCATGTTGGACCTAGAAAAAAGAGACGAAACCGAAAAGATAGCTTACCTTGAACTGCAAAAGAACAGCATATCGGAACCACTTCGTGCACAACAGTGCACACCGCTGCAGGGAGACGCCACGGGCCATGTTGGACCTAAAAAAGACAGAATAAACATAAGATTAGCAAAAAAAATAAAAAATGGCTGTAACAGAAAACAACAGCAACATACATACCCGTCGGCACAACTTTGTGCACAGTAGTGCACATGGCTGCAGGGAGACGCCACGGGCCATGTTGGACCTAGAAAAAAGAGAAGAAACATAAGATTAGCAAAAATAAAAAGATAGTTTACCTCGAACTGCAAAAGAACAGCCGTCAGCACAACTTCGTGCACAGTAGTGCACACGGCTGCAGGGAGACGCCACGGGCCATGTTGGACCTAGAAAAAAGAGAAGAAACATAAGATTAGCAAAATCGAAAAGATAGCTTACCTCGAACTGAAGAAAAAACAGCATATCGGAAACACTTTGTGCACAGCAGTGCACATCGCTGCAGGGAGACGCCACGGGCCATGTTGGACCTAGAAAAGACAGAATAAACATAAGATTAGCACAAAAAAACAAAATGACTGTAACAGAAAACAACAGCAACATACATACCCGTCAGCACAACTTCGGCTGCAGGGAGACGCCACGGGCCATGTTGGACCTAGAAAAAAGAGACGAGAATAAACATAAGATTAGCAAAAAAAAAATGGCTGTAACAGAAAACAACAGCAACATCAAAAAAAAAGCATACATACCGTCGGAAGGAGTACTCAGTGACTTCTTGCAGAGACGATCAGCGCAAAATGGCATTTACAAAAGTACAGCCATTTTCGGAGTTGGGGCGTGGTTTTGCTGTTCTGAGTGACAGACTACGTCACTGTCTAAAGAACAGCAAAAATGACGCCCCCAAATCCGAAAAAGACGGGGCTAATTCGGAGTGACGGCTCTCTCCTCCAATGGCTGGCCTCCGTTTAGGAAGCCAGCCAATGGACGAGAGACTGGTCAGGGAGGCGGGTTCTACAGCCCTACTAAGAAGCATTAATTCTCCTCCCGGAGACTGCGCAAGCGCAGCCTTCTCGGTCCTCGACCTAAACAGATAGAATGGCTACAGCAGAGTGGCGAATCAATGAGTAATTCTATTGTCAACTTGTAAATAAAGCAACAGTGTGGGATGTCTGGAAGGAAAACATTCAGGATCTGTTTTTGGGACACCCCGATGCGAGAATGCGGGGGCCCTAGCCGAGAGTGCTCCAGTGCGCGACACAGCTCCAGCAATGCTCTGGAGGGCCCTATCTGTCCAATGCTTCGTCAATCCTTACGCCTGCTTCAACCAGGCACAGGGTTTTGACGCAGCATGGGCTCAAAAGTGACTGAGTGAAATATTGTAGATTTCACTCAGCCACTTTTAGGAGGCGTTCCTGCGCCGGAACGGCCCCCCTGCGCAGGAAAGCCTCCTTCTGGCGCAGGGCTTTACAATGTGACGCATCTCGCAGATGCCTCACGTTGTAAATACCCCACACCATGGCGCATCTTTTGCACTGCCGCTGCCTCACGAAAGTGATGCAACTGCGGCGTAAAAGATGCACAAGGGGGCTTGTAAATCTGCCCCTAAGCGTTCTTGGGTCTCAGGTAGATGCGCTTGAGCGGTGAAGGCATTCCTCAAGGAAGGTGGTGAGGGGCAAGTCTGGGTACAGGACAGCGTAAATGTTATTGCTGCTATAAAGATAAAGTAAAGTAAAGTAAAGTCCACATTTGTAAGCGCACAATAACCCGTAAGGGTCTCTAGGCGCTGGGGGGCCGTCGGGAAGATTAAGCGAGCTATTGCCCAGAGTCACATGGTGCTGGGCTAACTTGCCGCCGGAGCCGGGGATCGAACCGTGGTCCCCAGATTCCAGCGTCAGTCGCCCTGGCCGCGGCGCCACACCTCTTCCTCAAGTGAACAACCAATCAAAACTGGGTGAAGAAAACACTTTAATAATACCTTAATATGAATAAATATGTTTACACTATGACAGTGAATATAAACGTGGCCGAAAACCTCATGTTATTCAGAGCAAATGTACCAATAAATGTACATTCTTGTATTTGTTACTACAAAACAGTGGCCGAAATCCGGTTTATTACCACAATAGTATGAACTTCACACCGCTAATTCATTGTTTACTGCTCACAGGTGGCATGTTACAATTAATTTAAACGTGGAAACGAATCTCTTAATAGACACAAGGGCTCTTCACTATGATTTTAGCTTACTTCACTATTGAACTCAGCTGCGGCCCGTGCAGGTAAGAGCGGTGAGGCCGGGTGGGGGGGATTTCGACATAGGATGATGAGGGAAAATTAAATAAATAATTAATTTTGCCTAGTGGTCGTCTGTCGAAATCACCCCACACTCGGCCCCAGCTGATTGAACTCCTTGCCGCCTGGTTGTGCTTAAATACTTTTCTTTTTCTTTAAAAAACAAATACACTTGTAAAACACCAAGGCATAAGCCATATATGCTCACATGCAGAATGTAATGCACTATTTATTACTATTGTCAAAGGTGGAGAGAGGCCAACACGCAAGACAAGCATTTGCAATGCAATAGGTCTCGCAGTTATTAGACTTTGAGCTATTGGCATTGTAAATGGCAATGCCTTTTATTTATGTGTTGCTTTTGAAAACATAAATAAAAGGCATTGTCATTTACAATGCCAATAGGTTATACTCTCGCAAATGCGAGACCTATTGCATTGCAAATGCTTGTTTTTCTGGCGATCATCATACACAGAAGTATTGTCGAACCAGACCTAAAAGAGGAGAGCTGCACAACACACACAGAGCGTTAGTATTTCTGAGAAGCCAGCAAGGGCAAGGGGTTAATGTGTGTTAATCATTTGCTTTGTTTTACCCTGGTCGGTGTGAGGGAGGCTTCAACAAAAAGAAGGCTTACTGTTCATATGTTTTTCTGGTCTTTATATAAATGCGGATACTGCAAACATACGGAACCTTGGGGGGGGGGGGAGGAATCGTGCTTTTCTACATATTTAGTTTGCCTAGCTGCTTAGATTACCTCTCGTGCATTAATTATCAAGCAAGAACTTGTAAAGGAGAGTGCCTCTGCGAGTTAGTGTATATAATATGTAGCATGAAATGAAGCTTGGAGAAGGTGCTGTGCGTCTAGGAATGTCCCCCGTAGCGATCTCTCTCTTTCACCGGGGGAAGACAAGCCAGGACAGCCTGGGACTGAAAAGGCCGCTGCTATGCTGCCCTCGTCTGTTCATCATACCCGGCTTCTTACCCGTGAAGAGGATCCTGTGGCCGGGGGTGCTGGGCAGCGAGAGGCGGTGGGGGACGGAATAGAGGCCGGAGATTCTCTTCTGCCCCGGCATGGCGACCGACCCTGGACGGTGGCTGGCAGCAGGAATAACATTTTCCTGTTATAGCCCTGTGCCAGGCATTTGATATTTTCAATCCAATCCATACACTGCATCGTCCTGGCCTCGTGTTCACCTGATCCTGATGTTTACAAAATGAATGAGGTTGTCCTGGCGAAAAAAAACAATACTATCTGAAACCAAAATTAAAACACAAATTACCAGTTCCAAGATGCAATTGGCATCAAATATAATTTGCTCAATACTAATTCACGAGAGGTCCAGAGTCCACGTGTTGCCAGCTGGCCGGAGAAGGAACCACTCGTAACTGGTCGACTGTAATTTGAGAGCATGAAACTGCATCTCGACTTTGGAAGACCGGTGATGTCTACAGGCTGGCCTCTGCTGGGCAGAATTACCCTTTAATCAGTTCTCATCACGCATGCGGGAAACAGCGACAGACCTACTCGCGCGTCGTTAAGCCATTTAAACAACTCCTACTACAAAGCTGCGAGCCACGACTTTCCCGGCAATATGCTGGCGAGGCTGCGAAGTGCCAGCCTTATGGCACATAATTAGGGCTACGTGTGCCGGTGGAAATTAATGAGAAATGTGAAACAAGCTCTCGGCATTGCGTGGCGGGAGGGGGCGGGGGGAACGTCGAGTCGGAACAAAAAACAAGTGAAAGCGGGATGTAAGTAGGGGGGAGGAGAAGTCTGGGCAGGCAGGATGACTCAGGGGAGGGGGCGGAGCGGGGCAGAGCGGCATGTGGGTGTGAAGAAGCCGGGCCTTTGAAGTGAAGCTAAGCTTCACTTCAAAGGTGTCGGAGGAATGCGGGCGGCTGTGCACGCGCTTTTAAGCTCAATGCACATGCGCATTGAGCTTAAAAGTCACGGGCACTGCAAGGAATCGCCACGATTCCTTGCAAGTTAGATAAAGAGTCGATGAGCCCCTATAGTCTCGCTTGCTCGATGCGCATGCGCATCGACAGGCGAGACCTAAAAAACAGTCTCGCTAAAGGTGCCTCTAGCGAGACTGCAAAGATGGGGCACATGGCGCAGCTGCAGTGTGTATTAGAGACTTCTCCACTTACATAAACTTGTAATCTCTTATAAAATTAGTGGTAGCCAGTGTCTCGAAATGGAGCGTCTCCTAAACTAGAGGCCCAGGAGGCTTAAAGTCTGTGGCTCCACACTCAGAGGGTACTAACTCACGTGAAAAGGGGGGTAAATCACTGGTTGATCCCAGACTGTACTTCCCCCCAGGCTTAAAGGGCACACAGAGAGGCTACTCAGACTATTATTGATCCAGTTACCATGCCGATCAACAGGGAGCAGAATCGCTACATGCAAAGCAGGCTAAAAATATATCACATACAATAATAAGGGGAGCAGCAGGTGTATGTTGTTGCCAGGCAGAGTCACCACTCAGCTTACCTGCACCCTCAGCAACATTTAGAGGCAGCCCTCCTCTGATCTCTGCTGAAGGATAGAGAGGGATTTATTTTTAACTAACTGTATTTCTGGGCTCTTTCAGTTACCTGCAGTCTTATAAATTGCCAAGGTCAACAGCAGTAGTGCATATCAGCAGTACTTCTGCATAGTCCATGTAAAGCGATGAATACGAGAAATTCCTCCCTTTTGACCAATCACAAGTTTAACAAAGACCATGAATCTCGTGCAAAACCTCTGAAATAGGTCACAGTGCGAAGTTAATCTTCCCGCAGTGTTGGCCTGACCTGACCTGTACCACTGTGACCTTCGCCACAGAATACCCACCAAAGATACTCAAGTCTGAACCTGGTGAGAGCTCAGAAAGATGAAGCCATTGACCTTTCCCGTGCCAGTGAGTGTGTCGGGCCCTAGACCGGTGGTGCTGTAAGAGTGCACTATCCTTGACTGCAGCACACACAAGCTGCTCTGTGGGCTGCAATGCTACTCTGTTTTGAACCGCTCAATCTCATCTTGTCATCAAATGCCCATTCCAAGGGGCGTAGCTTGGCCGGTAAGTTTGAGGGGGGGAGGGGGAGCATTAGACTTTCCAACAATTGCCCTGGCATATAATGTTAAAATACATTGTGAGGGCTGCAATGCTACTCGGTGTTGAACTACTCAATATCATCTTGTCCTCAAATGCCCATTCCCAGGGGGGTAGCTTGGTCAGTAAGTTTGAGGGGGGGGCATTAGACTTTCCAACAATTGCTCTGGTGTATAATGTTAAAATTCATTATACAACTAGTAGGGCGCATGAGAGGGACTGAACGGGCAGTGGAAAGGAAGAGTAATGCATATTGGTTGGGGTACTAAGTGAGGTAAAACACAACATTTTATAAACTAACTTATTTTTTGAAGAGTTTCAAAATAGAGAGGGAGAGTGTGTGTGCATTTTTGTCTCTGTTTATGTAAAAATGTTAGGTGAAATCTAACAGACACCTCACCATGCCCGACTGAAAGCACCTGTTCCCAACGATTTACCAGAAAATACATATATTAGGGGGGGGGGGGTGTAACACCACCCAAAAAACCCTGAAGCTACAACCCTGCCCCTTCCCCATCAAGTAGCCTCCTACCACTCGGTGACCCTCTCCCTGCCTCGACATGCAGTGCTTCCACCAGTGTTGGACTGATTGCGCCACTCTCACGTGCACTCCCGGATGCTCCTGCTCCATGCCACTTGACTTCCTGAATGAACTTGGGAAGATGAAAGCATGCTAGGCACTTCACCTTGTTAATAACTGTGTCGAGCCCGGGACTACTTGTTGCGCTAAGAGATGTTGTGACTGCTCTCTCCTGCTGCACAGAAAAGCTGCTCTCCGAGTGCTGAAGTCCTAGTCAGGGGCTTCTGCTTTTAACTCCGTGTAACCAGGGTCTCTGACATGCATTCATCAGGAGTCCAGGGCAGGGGGGCAGGAGTTGGCTGTACTGTCTGGTAAGCAGGAAGTCTAAGATTGGAAATTGCACCTTGATCTACTGTCTGGGAGCAAGCATCCTGTAGCAGGAAGAGACCACTGTAACTGAGTGATGTTATCATACTGGGCCCCAGGTAGGCTGATCTGTTAGTTACTATGTGACACAGATCACCACACATTAAGTAAACAAGCCAGACCCCAGCCGAGAGGGCTTGGTAACCATAGCAACCAGTCACCTCTCCTCAACCTTGGCCCTATTCACACTCCATCCACTGCCTGGGCCAGCACAGCTCTCTGAGAGCTGCAGCTCCTTATCACAAAATTAGTTATCTCGGAGAGCTTCATTTTATTGCGGTGCTGGGGGCACCAGTACTAAAATGCTTTGTGGTAACCCGCAATGCGTGACACTTAGCAGGCTGACACAGATTACTTCCTCCGGGACTTCATGAGATGCAATAGAACATAGAGAATTATTACAATTGCTTGAGCTGAGAACACATCAACATGATTGTTAATGCAATGTTGAAAGGTTTAGGAGCGAAAGGAGTGGGTAACCTCCACTAACAAAGGGTTTTTTATAAGGAGGGGAGAGTTGATGCAGGGGCTTTCTCTGTATGTTTTTGAAGAATTGGAAAATAGAAGCGTGTCTAAATCCTTTAAACATATCGTTCCAGATCTTGGGTACAAATCAGAAGAAAGAGGGTGACAAAGCAGAAGGTTTTGATACATCAGTAAGTGACTTTGGAAACAGTGAGTTAGTGATTCAGAGATTTCTGAGCCAAGTGACGCTCAGAGGTAATATTTTAAGCATTTCGGCATGACTAGTTCCATGGCTTCAAAGAAAACACGGATTGATCTGTAAACGCAGCGCTCTTCGTATGGTAACCCCAAGAGCAGTCTTGGCGCCGGATATGAGCTTATTTCTGGTCTTCCGAGTCAGTCTGGCTACTGCGCTGCTTTGGCCGGCCTCTGTTCGACTCCAAGTGTAGTGCAAACTGAGGAGTACAGGTGATGGGAACATCATATAATTATTATATAAACACCTTCATTTTTTTAATTATCCGATTTTACAGCCTTGTGTCTTGACAAGAATACATTTCTCTTTATTATGTGCCTTTGCTGCTCTATTCAGTTGAAGGTGGATGTTAGTGGCCTGCAGCTCTTATCACTACGTTTATGTGCCTAAACATAGTGCTATTGTCAAGAAAAAACAAGGAAAACCCTCAAGGTAAATAACATGGTCTGGGACTGCCGGCCACCTCCCCCCTTAACACACTGACTGAGTTACCTGATTCAACCAGTCAACACATGGGGTCTTTGGAAGTCAGGGGGTACAGGGCCCCCCCCTGGCCGTATTTATTAAAATATAAAAACAAATCAAAATTTTAATAAAATAAACATTTCTGACAATTATTAAAAGATGCACATTTCAGAACATTAGATTGACATCCGTTTCGACATGGTATGATGGGCTAACCTTAACAAATATCTAGTACAGCGTGTTTCCTAACCGAATCTAACATCCTGAAAATTAAAAATTGCATTCTAATAATTAAGTCGTACGGCAAGGTCGCCAACCGGTGTCAGATCCTTTTACAGCTGCGCTTTCACGTTCGAAATGCGCATGCGCAACCCAGGGCACGTTTCACCCACGTGCGCTCCCTGAACTCCATTTAACCATAACAGGAGGGCCCAGACACTCGCGCACCTTAGTGACGTCATAGTGTTGTGAGGGGTGGCTACCAGCCTGAGGAAAGCGTAGACTCCCTCCCCCGCACCCTTTAAAATACTGGATATCATATCCTGCCCCTGAAGTTCTGAGAGAGGCCAATGGCCCCTCCCGACGGGCGGCCCCTTTCGTGAATGGGTCCGCCCCCCCGTAAGGACCTTAAAATGCTGCTCACCGATTAATGACCTTACCGCCAGACACACATAATAAATACGACATTGCTATATTAAGAGGGAAAAAAGGCCTAAGGAGAAAACTGGTTAATACACAGCAAAGCACAAAACATATACATAATATAGATATTCCTGTAAGCGGGAAAAAAGGCCTGAGGATAAAATTAGTTTAAAATATCACAGCAACGCACAAAACATTTACATCTGTTCATTCCTCTAGTAAACGGGAAAAAAGGCCTACTGGATCGAGCATATTATTCCTATAATCCGACACATTGCTAAACATTATACCTACCATTGGCTGGCCCCAAGGTCTGCTAAAAAAGGGGATGGAGGGCGGGGAAAATTAACAGCCCCACGGTGGGGCGAGGAGCGAGCCTGGGAGCGCGGGCACAAAGAGGCCGCTTCCCGCGCTCCCCAGGCTCTTAACCCCTTCGCCGCCGCGGCCCCGCCCCCCCACCCCGGAAGTGCACAACTACTTCCGGGGCGAGGGCGGGGGCAAGCGACCACGAAAGGAACGGGGTATGGGAGGGGCCGGGCCCCGCCATGCCTGCGTGAGGGCCGATTGGCCCCCCCTTCTCTCATGGTCTGGGACTGCCGGCCACCTCCCCCCTTAACACACTGACTGAGTTACCTGATTCAACCAGTCAACACATGGGGTCTTTGGAAGTCAGGGGGTACAGGGCCCCCCCCTGGCCGTATTTATTAAAATATAAAAACAAATCAAAATTTTAATAAAATAAACATTTCTGACAATTATTAAAAGATGCACATTTCAGAACATTAGATTGACATCCGTTTCGACATGGTATGATGGGCTAACCTTAACAAATATCTAGTACAGCGTGTTTCCTAACCGAATCTAACATCCTGAAAATTAAAAATTGCATTCTAATAATTAAGTCGTACGGCAAGGTCGCCAACCGGTGTCAGATCCTTTTACAGCTGCGCTTTCACGTTCGAAATGCGCATGCGCAACCCAGGGCACGTTTCACCCACGTGCGCTCCCTGAACTCCATTTAACCATAACAGGAGGGCCCAGACACTCGCGCACCTTAGTGACGTCATAGTGTTGTGAGGGGTGGCTACCAGCCTGAGGAAAGCGTAGACTCCCTCCCCCGCACCCTTTAAAATACTGGATATCATATCCTGCCCCTGAAGTTCTGAGAGAGGCCAATGGCCCCTCCCGACGGGCGGCCCCTTTCGTGAATGGGTCCGCCCCCCCGTAAGGACCTTAAAATGCTGCTCACCGATTAATGACCTTACCGCCACAGGCCAGGTAGTTGACCGACTATCTGGCCCCCCCCCCAAACCGCCTACACTGAAAGGTCATATCTTCCTAATCCAAAAACCCTCTACCCCTGCTATTTTGTTCCCTATCCATAGGGCATTCCCTGACTCTGTCCCCTGGACCCCCCACCCTGTGAGTAGAGCCTCTAATAAACGTCAACTCCTCATTATCAGCCGACTGTTAATCTACTTGGTCCCTCTCAGATGACCCCCTGTGGGATATTCTGCAATTAATGTGTATGAAATAATTTCTCAATCCAAGTGTTGATCCTCTTTACCGAGTGATTCTTCACCGAGTGACTCTGCGCACTCCCCAAGTCCACCCCCCCATTTCCTGCAGTCTGGGAAACAACTGAGCCCCCCTATGGTGCAGTCTGTGTTTTATATTTTGCTAACTAGCTAGCTAGTGCAATTATCCCTTCCACCAGAACCCCCTTTGCCCAATTTAAAAAACCCCAATTGTTGTTACCCGCTGTCAGATATTAACTGAGGGTGTTGGGCGTGCCTATCGGGTACTTCACCTTCCCGCTCTGGACCGACAGACCCCATCTTTGGTGTCTCGGGGGTATCCTGGTACTTTACCAATTGGTAACCTTATGCATATGCCATGCTGACACTGGTGGCCCTGCGAGCACAGGCGCCGTTACTGTAGAAATACAATTTCCTGTTTCAGGAAAAAATTACCGCCATTTTGTGTGAGGCAACATCCCGCTCCATTACTGCGGCCAGCCCAATCAAGGGTTTACACACCATAAACAATCAACTCTGTGCTGGCACCTCCTGCGTCTTTTGATCGCTCGCCCATCACACTTGCGTTGTTGCTTGCCATCCTCAACCTGACATAAGCATCCCTTGGGCTGTCCACCTGTAGCAGCTGTTGTGATGTGGAGCACTCCAGATATCCACCATGGACCCGGCCATACATAAATGGAAAAGATAAACACAAACCATTAGTGTTTCTGGTGATAACTGCTGTACACGTGCTAGTCTTACATTGCCATCACTTGCTAAGTTTGAGATACGATTAGCGTCAGATGCATACTCATAAACACTTCCGACTAAGTGTTAAGCATAGCCTCAGTTTGTGTCCCCTGTAGCGTGACTGGATTAGTGTTACGAAGAGTGCCCTGTAAAATGGCCTTCATTAACGAACACTACCCAGTGTGCAGTGCAGTGACACAAAGCATGGAGTCCCCAGTGAATACCATAGCGCCCTCATGACTCCTTAAGGATGATTAGGATATCAGTTTAAAAGGAACAGTCTGTTTGCCAATGCCGCATCCAAGTCTTTAAGCATAGGATTAGCACCCACCCAACCACAACTTGATGAGATATACGTATTCTAAGTATCGAACCCCTCGCGCCTGACTGTTGGCTTCGACCGTGGCTGACAATGGTAATGCGTAATATAACTAAGGGGCAACCATAACCTATATATATTATTGTTATGCTACCAAACTGAGCATCATTCCCTTAACAGGTTGCATGTAACAGGTGGCCCTCCAGCTGCCACACATGAATTTCCAATCAATTCATAGTATACCGCCACCTCTCGTAAATCATGATGCAACATTAGTTTCAACAGATCAGGGTTTAATGTGTTACCGTTCATTAACCCATTCTGCCTCCCCCAGTTCAGCCCTGGTCATATGCAAATCTGTCCGACCCCCCTGCCCATATAAGAGCACCAGCAGTATCAGAGATGGGATTTAGGCATGGTCACGACCTTCCTTTTTAGATCCAATCTACTATAGTGAGTCCTTTGCTTGCTATATGTCCTCTGAGAAGATTACCTGAAACTAATAGGCATACTATGGAATGTCAATTTCCTGGCTGACATTTGGTACGGCTGACTCAATTAGGCAATAAAACAGGGGGGGAGGAATTTAGTGCCAAATGCTGTTAAGTAGACACGCAAGTGCACACAGGTGACCCAGAACTAGTCTTGTCAATATTCCCGATAGATATATCCCTTACGTAGCCACTTTACCATGTTACCGTTTGCAAGTAGCATCACCTTGTTCCGGGGGCATCAAACGTTTTTTACCACTGAAACCAGGCTTAAATCGCACTGTGCCTAGTAACTTGTGCTGCACATTTCATAGTTTTGTCCTGTGATCAAATCGAGGCCTACCACCTAGGCAAGTACGCACGCAAGTGTAACTTGAATCAGCAAGCCCACAGGTGACCCCGAACTAGTATTGTCAATAATACCGATAGATATATTGATTACATAGACCACTCTGCCGAACGGTGGCGAGGGCGTGGCTGGTCTTAGGGGGAAATAAATCACCCAGCAAGAGCACCTTTAGTGGGTGTGAGCAGCTGCTCGTGTTTCCGTTCTATTGTATTTAGCACTATTTGTTTAGTGTGATAAGCTTCCTTCAGTCCAATATGGGCGCCAGGGTGGTCTCTATGATAAGAAATGAATATTAAACGCAGGAGTAAATTTCGGGCATTACCTATCCAAAGTGCACAATTAGTGAGTGCACGGGACTGCCTTTTGTTCTCTCCTTTTAGCACCATTTCTTACCACAAATGAATCCTTGCGTTGTTTTTGGATGCAAGGGGGCACCTACAGCACTCGTTATTCCTTGGCGGTCTCCCATCCAGGTACTAACCTGGCCCGACCCTGCTTAGCTCCCGAGATCGCGCACAGTCAGGTTGGTAGAAGGGGATAAGAGGGGTGACTGTAAAACGTGGAAGACCAGTACCCCTCCCTCAGACCGCAGTAATAATGCTCAAGTCTCATATTTCCTCATTGAAGCATTTCCCAGTCCTTGTTGTTACCCATTCGATTGATAATGCTTGTAAGCATTGGCAAAGGAATAGACTTGTTTTAGGTGCTGGTCTATTGTGTTAAATGTCTGGATGTAGTCCTAGAGAACATACAAAAGTGGCATGCTTTGTGAAGCGCAAGATTATTGTTTATATTTCTAAAGCTGGACCATAATTTATTGATCACCTGCACGTGGGAAAGCTGCCCACAACTCAGACCTCGTTTTCGTGGCTCTGGCAAAGACACACAATCATTCCTCACGCATCTTTCCCACTGACTAATCCCCTGGGGGCGATGGGATCCGAACCCACAACTCCAAAGGGGCTGGAGCTTATTTGCAGCACCTTAGACCGTTGCTCGCCAATCAAATAGCTACCTTTGGGCAGAGTCTAATTTCAACAACCATATTACATGTAAGAGCTCGTATTAAAATGACTCACATCTTTTAGCTTTAGTGTTTACACATATATGTAGATGCGCTCCAACGATCTAAGAATTATGCTCTCACAAAACTTTGAACACCCTTCTTAGAGCTTTCACGCACAATGTGCAAGCTGTCGTTTGCATATCAGGTATCAGCGTTTTGCTGACAAACACAACAACTGTAACATTAGTCAACGTATATACATGTTTTACCAAATGAAGGAATATAGGCAGATGCATGGGTATCTCATTATTGCTATGGTTACCGTATTACAGATAAAAGGCATCGACAGTGTATTGACCAATGATGTAATTCAAGCTCATGGAGGCGCATCCGAAAAATTGAAAGTACATACTCTACTTGCGTGGCCGTGGACCGCATCTGCCGCAAAGAGTGAAACCACTGAGCAGCGCAGCGCCCCATTAAGGTGATCACAACCAACAAGTATGGTGTTGTATTGTCCCCAAAATTTACCTATATTGCACAGGCTATCGACATCGCTGCAAGATTGATTGTTTACATGCAATCTATGTATCTTCTAAATATCGTGGGCAAAACCACCCAATGCTGGTGTAAACTGCAGAGTCTGGCTAATGACCCGATATTTTCGTTTTAAAATACGGAATTACCCTTCACATGTAATTTAGCACATTCTGGGGTCATTCCGCTACCTAAAGCTACCCAAGTTACGTCCAGCCCAAGCATGTACCTCGTGCAGTAAGAACAGAACCAGTGCAGGCCGCAGGTAGCCGACACTGCCTCTTTGATGCATTCCACTGAAACAGCCACTTTTTAAATCTGTTTCCTGAACATCGTCAGGTTACTCGTGTGTCCAGTTAATTAGTCAACGGCCATTGGCTAAACCACTTCGACCACATATAATTGGCTACTGCAAACAGGTCTGTCCATTTCGAAAACACTGGATTGGAATTGATGTCGAAATGTCTAAGCATATGCCACGCGTTGACACTTTAGCGCTGATGTGTTCGTATCGGCAACATATTTCCTTACTGAATAGGACCCACGAGACAGAGGTGAAGACCCCCCCTCACAGGCCGGATGATTGGATGTGCCTACCCCACTCCGTGCCTCAGCAACAAAACACTGTGTGTGCAGAGTACCCGGAGGCAGTTAGGGATTATAGCTTAAAACGTAATCTATCGAGCCCATTGTTTTATTATAATCACTGATTTACTAGACCGAAAGGGGAGCACATGACTCCGTTCTTTATCGGGACTTTACCAGAATAAATTACACTCTTCACACTGACCACAAAGAGGAGCTTGGGGATCAATTGAACATTTCTATGCTATGGGCTATAGTTATCCTCGTTTTACTTCATACATCACTGCTCGACTTTCAGTCAAGTTAAACCGATTTTAGTAAGAGTTATCGTACTCTTGCTCATACCATGTTCCCCATCAATCTCGGGAGAAACTCGGCCGCCCTTTGCTCTAACAGATCTCTGTATGAGCCACAACAGACACGGATTGGTCCCTTAGGTTTCCCGATCAAAATAGAGTAGTGCCGGTTGCGACATCACAGCTGTAGTATTACTAGCCCTCAAAAAGGCCACCGCCGAAAACCAGGATCGAACCGTGGACCGTAACACTGCCCACTAAACGGTATACACGCTGCGCTATTCCGGGCACTGTCTAAGCATGTACTGAGCATTTGCATTCTTTGGGGAATACTCTTGAACAGTTCTATGATGCTCTTAAAGTTGTACAATAGACCTGTGTTGCCTGGGTTCCATTTACAAGGTATCCACAAGAGATCGGTAAATTTGCATACAACATATTTAAAGGGGAATCAGTTCGGTCAGTGATTATCTTAAAATTCTAGTATACCAGTGCCCAATGCAGAATATGGATTTATATTCTGTTTTAATGTACAGGGTCCATACCAAACATGTATTACTGTAAAACGATCGAAAAACATTGTTTTGTGTAATAAGATACGTCTCCACTAAAAAACAGTGACATATCGACCAAAATGTGCAGGGGCTCTTTTAAGTGCCTGCTGCAGTTTGCAACTGAAAATATTGCTTGGGGAACTGGATTATTATCCTCATTGTCGCAAATGAAATTATTGGATTTAAATCCTCACTGTTACAGAACACGGACACTGTACTTGAGGAAGTCTTAAAGGTCAATACACCGGTTAAAGGGCCGACCTTTCTATTACTTACACAGACTGTTCGTGAGTTCAGCAACCCCGCCGTTGGTTATTCATTTTGTAATGACATTAGTCCGAAATGATGTTTCCGGGTCACAGCTCGAAACCGGCTGGCACACGTCCCCCGACGAAAGGGGAAATCATCTGCTGCTCTCCTGGGCTTCGTTCCTGGAAGCGCTGAGCAGCTCCCGACCTCTCCTGGGCTCTCTCTCGGACCTTTCCTGCGCCGCACGTCCCACTCCAGCTGCCCATCACTTGCGAAAGTTCCACGCTGGCCACATCCTGCGAAGCTCCGCTGCCCCGATGGCAAAAACCTGCAGGGAGAAAAATGAAAAAAATTAACAGCCCCACGGTGGGGCGAGGAGCGAGCCTGGGAGCGCGGGCACAAAGAGGCCGCTTCCCGCGCTCCCCAGGCTCTTAACCCCTTCGCCGCCGCGGCCCCGCCCCCCCACCCCGGAAGTGCACAACTACTTCCGGGGCGAGGGCGGGGGCAAGCGACCACGAAAGGAACGGGGTGTGGGAGGGGCCGGGCCCCGCCATGCCTGCGTGGGGGCCGATTGGCCCCCCCATCTCTGGACCTTGGGTAGCAGTTATATAGGTGAACAGTGGTCCTTAAACATTCAGATATCAGCAGGATAAATATAGACTGAAATCAATGCTATATTCCAAATGTCCAGCCGGACAATAAATGTAATAATGTAAACAATTAGACAATCGTAGTTGAGAACATCATTATAGTGGGACACAATCCTGTATCCTATATGGAACATGACAAATACACAACACATAAAGACATTCAGGCAAGACAGGTTTAGCTTGTCAAATGTAAATACTTTCAAGCTTAGTAGAAACAGTTAGTGCACTTGTTTTACACAGTGGATTAATGCACAAAGCTGTTTAACATGGGTAGGCGATGCTTCGATCCTTTCAGCGAAATAGTAGGATCATCTTCAGGACAATCATAAGTACATGCCTGATTTGATTAAGAAATTGCCTCAGAGTTTTGAGGGAACCAACTTCTATAGTTCAACAAGCCTGATTTCCAAATACTATTATCTTCTATTGTTCAGCGAACCAGTTGTCGAATCTTTACGAACAATTCAATTCAATGAAACCAAAATCATTTCAGTCAATTTCCATTTAAATTAGTAGAAATCAAAGCTGCGACTTTGTGACAATGCATGATACAATGCAGTCCTCGCTGGAAATTCTCTCCGAGCACCACTGTGAACGTATATAAACATAGTGCGATTATAACTGCGGAATTTGAAAGTTATGTGCTTTGGCCTTTTGGCGCTGTGGGTATAGTGCAGCACGTGGTGCAAGCACAGTGGTGACTGATACAGATAAACACTGGTGGGTGGTGGAGAGGGCGTGAGGGTGGAGGGGGGGGCCAGCGGAAAGCACACTGGGGAAGTGCTCACCGGGGGGTTCATAATAAGAAACATTTTAAAAACCAATTACCTGGTGCTACCTGCCACCTCACGCTCCTCTGCTTCCAGTTCCTGGCATCACATAGTCCCCATCAAATCCCTGCGCTGCTCTCAAGCATGAGGGCAATGTGGGGATTGGCCTGAGCAGGCTAGATAAATGCTCGCTCAGGCATAGGGAGTCTGCTCTGTTTCTCCAACCCAGATGTGCAGTACATGTGCAGTACATCCGGGTTGGAGAAACCTAAGTGTGCATATCAGTTTGGCTGGCCTAAGGCGTCTGGCCAAACTAACACGCACACTTAAAAGTGCACATCTACCACTTCTCCTTTCCCCTCCCATGGCCGGGCCCCGCCGCTCTCTGCACACTCTGGCTCAGAGCCAGCAGCTGAAAAATAAAACATAGTAAAATATTGTTTTATTTTTCAGCTGCTAGCTCTGAGCCAGTGGGGCGATGCTCCTCCGCCACTGTGGAGGAGCTGCAGCTGTCAGTGAGAGCACCTTTAGGATCATCAGGCAGGTGTTATTTCCTTATCTACACATCCTTTGCAGTAAGGATCATGGGAGAGGGGGCCAAAGGATCAAAGGCACCTTCAGTACTGAAAGGGGATCATGTGGCAAAGGCGCTTAGGTGCCACCGGTGTCGGGTTTTGATGAGTGACTTCATTCTACAGAACATACCACACAATCAGTAATACAACACCAATCAGACGAGCTCACCTGCATGATATTTAGATAAATTTGACCATCAATATTAATCAAGGTTGACTTTTTCATACGGCAGTAAACGCATGCACCAATCATCTTTCAGAACAGATCGTGTTTTCTTATAAACCAGAGCACATTTTAAAGTTGGTGAGGTCAAATCAATAAGATTACATGGGCCTAGATTCTGATATTTGAAGGTGGGCGGTAAATATTAACTTTAGTAGAGTATTTCAGGTTAGCTAAGATCCTAGATTGGAAAAAGAGTGAATGACTTTAGGAAAAGATAATGTAATGTGTTCAAGGTACCTGACTTGGGCTACTACTGCTTGTATCGGAAAAGAAGACCTGTATAGCATACTTATTCCCCAGTCGGTTTCAAGGTGCTAGGTGGCTAAAATTTGCCTTAGACGAGCACAGGTCCAAAGGTAGATCTGGGAGGCTTAAAAAAACCATATAAGTCATGGGATCAGTTGCTAATTAAACTGGAACTATCCCTTACCAACATCTAAATGTGCGGCTAGTGATTTTGAAGGTCATCTTGGCTTTGACTGGGAGCTAATGGTGGCAGTCCTTTTGTATTGTATTGTACTTCAAGATTTATATAGCGCTTACTATGCCTATGTGGGGCGCTGGAGTACATGCCTGCATGAGTAGCATACTACACTGTGTAGGGTGTGTGGTTGGAAGGAGGTTATCTTTGCTTTGATCCTATGTGGAAAATGTTTTCATGTTGTGCAAAATGACCACTGAACAGGGGCGGTGGGTGACATTTGAAAGTGGTGGGCGCAAAGTGATTCGCATACAGCACCGTAGCCCGAACCCCAAAAGGGGGGTTTGGGGGGGTTCGGGGGGGTTAACCCCTCCAAGAAATTTTTTGAAAAAAAGAAGAAAAATCATGCATTTTCAAGCAAATTTGAGAAAGCAGGAAGGTTAATAAAACAATTGTGAAAGTGCAGTTATTACATTAATAGATGGCATAACAGGTAGCTGCTTATTCAGTATAACCACAGAGCTTCATACATTCCGTCCTATTACGCTCAGGTGCTGAATTCAGACTATAAGACTTTCACTCTACTTGTTGGAATCTACATGAGATTGTGTTAGTCCAGTCAGTGGCGAAGACCAGATCCCCCATAGGGTTCTGACTCTTACACAGTGTTACCTCATATCCACGCCACAGAATGAGACTCATGCAAGGTGTCCCCTCATGGCCACTCCTTGGGATGTCAATCAATCAATCAAAGATTTATAAAGTGTCTTACCTATAAATTTGCCAGACCATGTACAAGTTATCCACTTAGCTGTGACAAGTCATTGTAATAGACAAAGATCCACAACAGGAGCATCAGCAATACCAGCGTAACCTAGGAAAGAACTGCAACAGAAAGTGTTGCCTCACAGCCTCAATATTGCTGCTGCAGAGAGAAGCCCATAGACGATACGTCACCTCTTCCATTGGAGTGATAATCTTCCTCTGTTACAATCACAGAGAAGGAAATAGCTGTGGCGAAAATGTCACTTGATGACACGTCACAGCCTCCACTAGAATGGAAACCTTTTATACATCCTACTTCAATGAAGAAAATGCCCCCCGGCATGAGCGCCACTACACACTTGCTTTTTGTGTGGACACACTTCTTAGGCACTCAGTATGGGCAATACCTCTCAGGAAGACTAGACCAGTCACACGATACACAATATGCTATACATCAACAATCTGATCATCTGTTGACCCCTGAATCTTAACACGACCAACAGACCATAATGATGATACACTAGGCTACTTGTTATAACACTCACAGCTCAAAAGAACACCTGCAACTTGTCGTTTTTTGCACCATCTAGTGGCACCACCTTCAGGACGTCGACAGCCACCATGCATCACATATGGCTCTGTCCTAACATACGAACAGCAGCTAAACTCTAAACCTCACCTGTTGATGTTTACAACTAAATTCGTCAACTATCGAGAGACTGCTGAAAAACTTTAGTTTGCTGGAACATTAAATCATAGACCTGCAGAAACTACCCCACCTGGGATTTTCGGCCATATATGTTTATATATATGCACCAGTGAAGTAACTGACCGAGATTCATGCGGGCAACCAGAAATAATTTTTTTTAAATTAGTGATAAGAAACAAAAAGGTAAATATAATAAGCACAATACATAAATGCTTTTTAATTTTGCATGGGTCAATCAGAAAGGCGTGACGAGTCAAGGTCCGGCGCGCGATCGATTGCTGGCACTCCACACCTGCACAGGTGAAACGTTTTGAAAACACTACCAGACATTGCTTGGGAACATTCTAGACTAGAGTATAAAGACGCGCGAAAAAGACGGTGTGTCGGATGAGTTTATCCTACGCTTTCAGAGGTGCTAAAGTCCATCATCAGACACCTGCAATGAATCGTGCACCCACCTCGCAGCCAATTTCTGCCACAACCACCACTTACCCCTCCTTTCACCCAGACAATAAAAAGGGCGAGGGATTCAGGCTAGGCGCGTGGACGGTCGCGTCCTCTCAGCCCTTTGCAACGAGGGAGCCCCAGAGCCGGCGCCCCGTCCCTCTGTCTCCGCGCCACAGTCCCCGCAGAGCTGTAGTGTGTGGCATTACAGAACTTACATATACATTAGTGAGGCTGGGAATGGAAGTGGAACTTAATGTCAATTATTAAATATTTTAAACACATTTTAAATTAAATGAAAAACATGTTGTGCTCTCAACTTTGAACATCAAAATAGCAGTGGTTAATATGTGGTGATTCGCGTCATCAATCGTGATGGACAGACCCTTGGAAGCTTACATGGAAGTGCATAAAATATGCAATAAGAAACACATGTCAGAGCAGCTCTGTGTGATTTCCATTTCCATAATCGGATAAACTCTGCGTTTAAGGGGTTTTCTGGGAGAAAGGGCCGCCACTGATGCTTTCGCTGCCATTACAGGCCCTAGCCTGCGCCCCTCGCACCACGGGACTTGAGGAAGCCGCTCCCCTACTGACGGGAGAACGGACACAGGCCGAAAGTGGAAGGCTCATTCCCCACAGCAGATAAGGTATGTACAGCAAAGGGGAGACAGGGCCGTGCACACAGACTGCCCCTTCTTTTCAATGTATGGAGGTCTTTGCTGCAGATTGTGTGAACAAGTCAAAGTGCACCTGTTATGGAAATAGTGATCTGAATCGACCATGGATCCAGCTTCGGGGACAGACATTTGTACTTTTAGACTGTTTTGTATAGCGCAATACACTGCGACTTCTGGGCACTCAACTAACCACCATTGTAATACTAAAAAATCTGAATCAATACAAGGACTGACCCATATGACAGCCGTGTTTCAGTCAAGCTCTTATTCTGAGGCGTAATCATGCGAAACCAAATGTGAATAGCTCGGTTTCACAAGTCCCTTAAGCCTTAGGTAGCTTAGTGGGTTCAGGCCGGAGATGTAGTTTCCGACGTTCCAGATCTAGAGGCTCCAGTGCCCATTCAGAGCCCTCCAGAACCATTACCAGTCACCTGCATAAACTTCTTAATCCTGCGCGCTCCTGTATTCTCTGCATGCGCCTGCCCTGCAATACACGTCTCAACGTAGGCACTACTTCCCGCTGCTCTTCCTCCTAATACCTACGAATCATCAACATATGTTTCAGTATCAATATGATGTGAAGGCCGCTACTTTTACCACCCTTTGGCTTAACTTTTGAAATATCTTCTAGGCATTCATAATTACTTTGAAACTGACACCTCTCAGTGTCTGAGGCTGTACTTACCCGAGCACAGTATTCGGGGAGATTTTTGAAATCCGCCTGCAGAATGCTCCCAAGAAAGGGCAGGGACTCACGACCACAAGGAGGCGAGTCGACTGAACCGGATCCTCCAACGCCAGCAGCTGCGAAATGGCCAATCACTGCATGACTACATTCAAGTCAGACACAGTGATTGGCCATTATACAGTGCTGCTGAGCAGCAGTGCACCACCCACGCGCGGCATCCAATAATGGATTGCTGCGCGGTGAGCGGCCAATCCTGGCGCTGCATGCAGCGCCAGGATTGGCTAGGGGGGCCCACTGTCTGCTCGCCCTCTGCCCTTCCTAACGCTGGGGGCTGGCCTGCCCGGCTAAACCTGCACCACCCTGGTCATTCACTAGGAGGGGGAACTTACTGTGCATGCTTGGGCAAGTTTCAGCCCCAAGCTTCACATGCGCTAGGTGTACCTGACTGTCTCTGCTGCTATAGTGCTGGTGATGTCACACTGTCACTCAAGCTGTGCAGGACAGCCCCCTTGTGTGCAGCGGGTGCTGCCCGGATTCCAGGCTCGGCGGCGCAAAAACAAATTACTCCGACCTGGTGGCGATTTATTTCAAAAGTTAAGTAGTTCAGCAATTCCAGCCGCGGGTCCATGTGGGCTAGTGGGGCTACGCCCCTACGCCCCAATGGACGCACCGCGGCTGCCACTGAAGTGCAGCTATCGTGTTACAGGACATAGCACGTAGCGGTGTGTTGGATGAAGAAGTGTACAGATGCACAGTTTTATGGTTTTTAGTATGTTGGTAGCTTTAAACTGCTCTCTGCATGTCCCGTTAGGGTATTTCATATAATATGGTCTGCTTAGCTGGTTACTGCATTGGGTTGTCCAATCTGAGATTTTGAGTGTAGTTGTGGTCAAGAGCTGGCATGGTTGGAGGGAGAGAAAAATGGAGAGATCTGTTGGGAGGGTGCTGGGTCAGAAAAGTCCTCTGCATGGTAAAAGACATGTACCACTGAGTGCCAACTGTACTGTTGTCTGATCCCTAATGCTGATTTTTTTGTCATGGTTTTTCATGGATTGCAGTCTTGTTGGGACAGGAGGGGCCCGATGCACTACTCTGATAGTGGTGCAAGACTGCTGCCTTCACCAGAAGTTAAGCAGCATGAGCACAGTGGTGGCAGTATACCGGGTAGTGATCAGTAAAAGTAAACAGAACCTTTTTACCATGTTTACTGGAATGAGGCCTATATGCTCACTCACCTTCATAAACGTTCTGCTGCTGTATGCTTAATTCACCCTTTTCCTACATCAGGTAGATGTCGAGGATGCATCATACATGAGCAGTGACTCTGCATTAGTTTTATGCAGGGCTTAATTTGAGCCAGTGGTTTCTGGTGCTTGGCTCCGTCATTTAATTGGCAGCACTGGCACTTATGACAGCCTGCCACATGTTGAGTTCTTTGTCTGATTTAGAGTGAGCACAGCAACAGTTGTTTACTAATTCAATAAACGTTAAAAATGACTATTACCTGCCACCCATGCTAATCTTAAAGCCTTAGGGGCCTGCAATAGTCTGAATAGTCACACACTTGTAGGAGTGTGATGGTTAGTAGCTGGTTTGGTACTGTCATTGGCAGTGCAGCAGGTGAAATGGGTGGTGTAGGCTGCAGTTGCCTCCTGTTGTGGGCCATGGCACTTTATTTTTTTACAAATTAAGCACTGGATTTGTGCCTGGTATGGGTACAGTACAAAGATGGAACAGTACTGTACAGTGCATGTGTGGTTAGGGCACGCACTGAGTGTACATATGGCAAGCAGAATATATTAAATGAGAGATGTAGTGCTCTGCAGTGCATGTGTGGATAAGGCATATGCAGAATATATGTGTGCATGAGTGGAGTATAATATTAATAGTAAAGAGTTCTGCAGCGAGCACATGTGATTAGGTATTGTATCCTCACATGTACACATGCATTCAGCACACACGTAAGGCCTGATTATATGTTTGGCGGCATGGGAGCGGGTCGTCATTCCACTGCCGGCTCCCACAATGCCAAACTCCACATCCAACTGCCTGCCAGATTACAAATTGTAGTCCGGGTGGGCAGTCCTGCGACGGCTGGCACACAGCGCTGATTTTCAATGACTTATAGGAGCGTCTTAGAATGGCTGCACCATTGGGCCATTACAGCGCATTCCAGCCTGGTATGGACTGTCAAGTCCATGCCGTGCAGGTACAGGCGGTGGATGGACACAGGGGAGCACAACATGTGCCACCCCACATCCACTGCGAGTGTGGCGGTCAAACTCATAATTAGGCCCTTAATCTGCAAGCACTATTCAGCACTGACACTTTTCTCTCATTAACCAGGCTGTGTTATTTCTAACCACACATACTGCTAGCGTACACAACCACTATGTACTCACTGCACAACTCTTTACCCTTAATGTAAAAGAGGAGGATTACATGCCCTCGCTGGACTCCAGTTGGGAGCAGTGGCCTAACAAAACGTGAGGAGTTCCTCCCTGCAGGATATGCTGTGGGGGCCCCTCACACTCATATCAATAGGGGCTGAGGGGGCCCCCTCTAATGTGGCTAAACCTGGGGGGCCCGCTTCGCAGGGGCTGCAGGGGCCTTTGTTACGCCCCCTGGTTGGAAGCTGACGGACTTACTTCTCCCCACCGCTGGGCAAGACTTGACTTACCACATTGCTGAGAGCTGGAACCTGCTCCGATCACTGGGGAGTTAGGACGCGTCTATCCGGAGAGTGAGCCTGCACCTGCCGATTCTGCCAAATGTACCTCGAGCAGCTCGTCTTCTCTGTGCAGGACCTGATCTCATGAGTGCCCGCGCTGAGGGTCCCCGCTGCAATGTCAAATGCTTCCGTGCTGCAGGAGCGGGTAAGACTTGGGACTTTGGTCCCCGCAGGAATCACTGCTGAAGATTCTGCAGCAACATCAGTTGCGGCTCCTGGAGGGAGTGCTGCAGGGCGGTGGGGCGGGGCTGGGGAGGGGCAGGGTGGGGCGTAGTAAACTCCGGCAAATGGATGATCGGAGTAAGGTAAAGAAATAAAGAAATAAAACAAATTAAATTGTGACATTGCAGTGCGCATTATTTTATTCGTTTCACCTGACAACTACTAGAGTCCCGACCTAAAGGGAGTCTGTGTTGTTGCTTCTGAATGTCGTACTTTGTTGCATGTGTAGAGTTAGAAACACAATACTACTTTTTCTTATAAAAGCAATTATTTGGTTGATTTAATATTCATACTCTTTGCATTTTGAGTTATGAGTTATGCACTGACCTGCAACTACGTGTCCCTGGGGGAGTCTCGACTGCTCGACCACGGCAACCACTGAGAGTCAAGTGCAAAAGTGGTTATTAACCCAGTTGAGCGGGAACCATAGTAGGTCGTGACCCAGGAACATCAGGAGTAAAAGGTCTCAACCACCACGGTTGGGCCCAGTAGCCTCTGCATGCCCTGCAGCACTCTGAAAGGGGTTCTGACATATAGGCATTTTTATTATCACATATCTGAGTATCTTTGTAAGATCTAAAGACTTGGTCAGAATCTGTAGCTATTTGGACCCTGCAGTAGTGGTCTACATTAAAGTTCTCCAAATTGGTCAGCAATGTGTGATAGATCTCTTCAGTTATTTCATGCCCTTTCATTTGGTGATAGCTGTTTTTTATTGTACCGTGCTGGTGATGGACAGCCCTCAGAGCAGATATGTCTCATGTGGGTTTAAGAGGCATAAGTTACAATTGTTTGTTGCCCTCTGTGTATTATTCTTTAAGAATTATTGTGTGCCATAACTGGTGTATATGGAAGTATATAATGCCATAGTGTACCATAGGTCAGCCCTTCTTAGCTCACCAGCTTATTAAAAGCAGTTTACTGGTTAAGTTGTTTGCAATTCGTGGGTTGTAAGCAGAGGATTGCACTTGAGGGTGCAACTGATTTCTGGGCTCTGTTGCCGGGATGTGAGTGGGGTAGTTAGCTAGTAAATAGCCATGTTTCCAACTGTCTTCATATGGATATTTGGAAGGTCTTACAGAGTAATTGTTTGGTATTATCTATCAAACATTAGGCCCACGTGCATCCTTCCTTCCACAGAGTCATCATAGCTGCTGATAACTAACCTTGAGCATACATGCCTACCTTTGTAAGGATGGTCACTCCACTTCCACTTATTGTTAGCCTCCTACGCATAAGTCTGACATGTTGGAAATGAGGAGCACTTAATATATTTTTTATGTCAGTGGTTCATTTGCAAAAACCAATAAGAGCAAGTGCTCTTGTCAGGAGGCAGCTTGCACCAGCCCATTTCTCCTGTTAACGCTGCCTCAAACAGAAACAACTTCTAACCATGAAAGTGGGGAGAGGATGTAGTGTAATGGCCAAAGCTGCAGACTTCAGAGCTGGGGAACCAGGTTTGAGTCTTGGCATTGGCTCAACATCCTGTGATTCTGGGCAAATTACTTAATCTCTCTATAACTGAATGTGTCCTTAACTGGTGCTCATGAAAAGTGCTAGGTGTTGATGATTAAGTGCTGGTGCACCGGAATCCACCGGCTCAAATTAAGCGCTGATTTATGTAATGTTGTTGTAAGAAACTGTGTTTTAAACAAGCGTCCTGTGGTTACATTGTTGCAGATAATGGCATTGTCATTTACTATGAAGTGTCTTGCAGTAATCCGGGTCTGCATGCATATCATGTGAGTTTTCAGAGTTAGTTTGCAGTCTTTCTGATGACTAGTAGTTTGAGATGAGATATTTTTATATGTAACCTAACAATACACATGCAGTATGTAGTCAAGACTGCAGGGCAGATGTGTTCACTCAGTCCACTGGTGTCATCTATCATACGGTGCACATGCTGGCTCTGGTTCAAAGATTGTCTTCAAAATGAAAGAAATGAAAGAAACATCAATCCCCACAAGCAGAACATCTGATGTGAATGATGTGATTGTTTGCCTCACTAAGGAGTAAGTTATCAGTGTAAAGATACGCACAGCCTTAATGAATTGCCAGCTGCATGAGAGAAGGTTTATTTTCTATTTGCCTGCGGCCAATACACTGTGGCAGAACCTGAGATGACTTGGCAGCAGACAGCCAGAAACTGTAGAGGCGAGCAGAGTCTGTGCCAGGAGAGGAAGCCCCACTTCTGGCATGGGCGTCAGTGCTAGAAGTCACTGGATGGAGCTAAAGGGCAGACCCAAACTCCCACTAGTGCAGGTGTTCAGTACAGGTGCATTATTTTGGCATGCTGTCCAGAGTACATGTGTCATTTTTGTAAGTGCATTAATTTATTTTCATCACAACAAATACTAGTATTCACAGAATTTCATCAATAGAACAATGTAATCTTTACCATACCTGACAATGTGTTATTCACAGTGGGCTTGATTCACATAAGTAAATTACACTTTTGTGTAAGTTGGCTATTCACAAAGCTATTTTACTAGTAGTATCCTTACGACTGCGGAGTCTCCATACATAGCCAGACTGGCCATACCGGGCATCAATCATTTCCCCGGGAGGCTGGAAGGGTGGGAGGCTGGTTTTGTTACTGGGGGCGATTTTGCAGTAGTGCAGCAGTTTTGAAAGTACCTGCTGCAGAGTTCCTTGTATATCCAGTAGTTTTTTAGGTAACAATAGTGTCAAGATAACTCTGGTGATTAATGTGCCCGCTGGAGAGAGATCAGAGTTTTGTCTAGTGGCAGGTTTGACTCGTTCAAGGTAGCGCAGAGTTAAGGACATGTACCATGCACATCACAGAATAGTATTTTATGTGCATAGCTTAGTGGGTTACTGCTTTTGACTCAGAGACCCTTTTGTTACTGTGCAGTTCATAAGTTACACTCATAATCTAGCACACTAAGCTATGAATTGTCATCAAAGAGCTGCATGCAAACTACACTGTACAGTTTAGAAGGTTATGTTTTTTTCTTAGTTTTTCATTATTCTATTGTTGCAAAAAAGGGTTTGTTTGGGTGCAAAATAAATTCTTATTAGTGAAGCAAACCCTAATATGTTACTTTCTGAATCCTAAATTTGTGATTCTTCGGCCCAAGCACTCTTAAAAAATGCCTACCAGAATGGATGTCATGAATCCTACACCTTGTAATCCCTTGTGTCTTATGTAACATTTCTGAACACTGATTTGCACACGTATTATTCATTGTCTCTGTATTTTTGTGTGATTTAAAGTGCTCCAACACCCTACACTTGTATTAGAGGTGTTATACAACAAATGAAACACATCTGAGAGAGGGGCCCTGGATAGATGAGGGGCACTTTTGGAAGGTGATAGTGAGAGAATCATTGAAGGACCCCAACAAAGATTGCCTTGTCCTAGTGCACTGTGTGGTCATCATCTACTATGCTTTAAAAGCTAATACAATTGAATATACAATGAAATATGTGTTGTAGAATGTGCCATTTTTGCCCAAATTTTATTTGTGGGGAGAGCCTCCCAAACCTTCCTTGTAGTGGTCAGACTCACTCAATGCACTCACTATGCTCCGTATGAGGGCTGACAATATTTGCCAGGGCTGATTTGGGTTCCTAGTCTGGCCCTGTCTCCACATATAAAACTATAGAACTGTCCTATTGTTTTATGTGCTGAGACTGCGCAATCATAAAGATACTACTCATAAAATACCTTTGTGAGCAGCAAACTATTGTAAAGTTTACCCTTGTGAATCTGTCACATTGTGAATTGAAATTCCCAGCTGGAATTGCTGGATACCAGCCTTGAAGTGCAGCAAGATCGCTCACAGATAATTACCCAAGTATACCACTCTGCCTGTACCCCGCCACCTTTGACTAGGGCCAGGTCCCAGAAATCTTGAGTCCAACCCATTTTTCATATGCATATGTGATCCATTTGAAAATGTTTTGACCCCCACTCAATGAATCATGAGTGAAGTGTAAATTTAATTTAAGACTGACCTTTAAAGAATGTGGATTTCGACCAAGGGCGTAAGTGTCTGTATTCCAAAGGAATTAACAAAAGAAATGCTGCAATAGCAAAGCGACTTCTGTGCATTGTGCTGTGCCACATATCATTAAGCTCCACATCTAGGTATTTGACATTACGGATTAAAACCCCTGTGTAATACCAAACCAGCTGAGGTAGGGGCTACTACAAACATTTCACACATGGCTGAAAAATACTCCTAAACGTACATGGAATTCGGGGCAGCGATGTGCCACCTATTGCTGCATGTAACATACTACAAAAAGTGATCGACTCAGTAGAACTGTATTTCCAATACATCACTGTCCAGATCAGTCATTCCCAGCAGCCAATTACATGGTTGTTGGGGATGTAAATTTCTGGCGCCTACCACAGCTGTGGTCCTCGTTTTTGTGCTGCAGAGGGCTGTAGAGAAGAAGTGCAATATGGCCTGAAAGTAGGTAGAGCATCACGTTAGTGCCCCTTCTCCACAGGCCTGTGGTGACAGGGTTGATTAAAAGAAAAAACAAGCATTGGCAAGCCAAAAGTGCTTTCCTTCAGACCTTTTGTTTTTTAGTCATGCTGTATACCATAAGTACTCGCAAACATTTTTCCAGGGGCAAAAACGTAGGATCTGTGGTGTGGCCAAGGGCCATATTTGTGGCAGCAGGGTGGGGGCTCAGGGAAAGGTGGATGGAAGGAGGGTGTTGGCTGTGCAAAGCATGTACATGGTAAGGGAGGGGGCAGGTGCCCCATACACACATACACACTTACACCCATGCAGTCACACACATATACACACACACTCCCATTCAAAAACGTACAAATTCATCCATCCATTCATACATACACAGGCAAAAAACATTAAAAAACATAAAACTTACCTGTTCTGCATCTCAGGACAGAATCTTTAGAGGTCCCAGGAGGGTTGGGACTGCTGCCTTACCTCATTGGCTGACCTTAGGTCATCACAGAGTGGGATTGGGTCAGTAAAAGTGCTGACCCCAGCCGACTTTGTGACGAGGTGTCACTAATTGACACTCAGCCCTGGGCACTTCTGGGCTTAAAACTGTAGCACCCAAGTCTAAGGTTATCAGTAACACTGCCACTCATCACGAAGGGCAAGGGCCTTCGAGGTCCTTTTGCCAGGTTGAGGAGGTCACACCCACAGGGCTGTGAAACCCTCAGCCTGGCAAACTTATGTTAAGTTATGTTGCTATGTTAGTAAGATTAATACAGTACACAACTACTCAAAGAGTGTCCCGGTGCTAAAACAGGCCTCACCGCCCCAGCAATGATTGTTCTATGAAGATTGTTGGAAGAGCCATGTCTTTCGTTTTTTCTTAAAAATAGGGAGTTCAATCTGAAGGGAGTTTATTCCATATAACCGGCCCAAGATAACAGAAAGATCGGCCCTCTGTTCAAATTTTGGGAACTCTATCCAAACGTTCAGAAGAAGAACGTAAAGTTCTGGAAGGGACGTAGTCATGAATCCTCTCTCTCAGATATCCAGAACCCGAGCCATGCACAGCTTTGTGTACCAGGACCATGGATTTAAACAGAATCCTTTTATATGGTAAGCCAATGGAGAGCATTCAGATGAGACGACATATGTGTTCTAATGGGAAGATTAAGAAGCATCCAGGATGCTGAGCTCTGCACCACCTATAGTCTGCCCAGAAGGTCCTCAGGGAAACCCAGGTAAAGAGCATGTCCCCTAATCCAATTGGGATATTAATACTAGAATTACTGTTCTCTTGGAACCCTCTGATGGTAGGGGCAAGAATACTTTCAACATCCGTAGCAGCCCGAAGCAGAAACATGTCCAAGCCTGTATCTGTGGTTGAAAGGAGAGGGCACTATCGAACTTAATGCCTACATTCTTTACGGAGTCCTGTTGAAGACCAGATAGGGGAGCGTCCTTCGGCCAAAAGGATCCCCATAAATCAGGCAAAGATCGACCTAAGACCATGATCTCTGTCATAGCCAAGTTACATTTTAAATGGCCAATTTTTATAAGCCTCTCCAGCAAACTCTTCCTCCTACCCACAGGAGAAGAGAAGCTGGGTATCATCGGCATGGGAGATTACCTTAGCTCCTAGATACTCTGCTAACACCACTAATGGTGTACGGTCAGCATTAAACAAGGTAGGGCTTAGTGCTGAGTCCTGGGGCACTCCAACCGTCAGTTCACGTGCTGTGGAAGAAAAAGGAGGTGTCCAAACCTCTTAGTTTTTTTCATCCAAAGTGGAGGTGACCCAATTCAGGACTGTATCCTTAATCCCAATTGCTTGTAGGTGATCAAGCAGTCTTCGATGGGTCAGTGTCAAAGGCCACCAATAAAGCCAACATGATCAAGATGCCTTACCTCTTACATCTAGGGCACTCCTTACATATTCCGCAATTTCTGGCAGAGCTGTCTCGGTGCTGAAGTGGGGTCTAAAGCCTGACTGACTACGGTATAGGAGATTATTGCCTTCCAAAAAGTTGGAAGTTGACACATTTTTCAAGCACTTTTGCAAAAGCAGCGAGAAGGGATATAGGTCTATAATTCCCAGGTATTTTGGGATCCAATGTGGGTTTTTAAGTAATGGTATATGTTTAGCACTTTTCCAATGTGCTGGAATGCTGCCTGATAGCAAAAAGTGTTCAACACTCTATCTACAATCGGCGTAATGGCCTGAGCTACATAAGCCAGTATCATGGGTCGGAAGGAGATCCCACCTTCAGACTCTTAATAGTGGTCAAAGAGTCCTCTAGAGACACAGGATGAAAATTAGAAAGGGTTGGCATCCCCGCAATAGCCGTGGAGACCTTTACTGTCTCAGGAGGGATTCCGCCTGATCGCACATCCCCGAGTAGATTTGCCTGAATTGTGTAAATGTTGTCATGAAAAAACAAGAGATAAAAGGTGTCAGCATGTTTTGTCTTCCTAAGAAGTCTCTCCACCATCGATAGGTCCAAAAGCGTAAAGCTATCGAGACAGAGCTCGTTCTAAGATGCTCTATCTTTGACAGCAGAAAGAGAAAAGGGCACTTTCCCTATTTTCAATGTCCCCTTATTACAGGTCTCCTTCCCCAAGAGTTCTTGCGGGTCATGCCAGCCACTCTGGATATCATCCTAAAGGTAATTTTCCATGAGACCACCATGTTTTTCTTCCCACCATTTCTGTCCTTGGTTCTCAAGCCTTCTCCTGTGCGAAGGACAACGGTTTTCTCTTATTGATTCAGACGGGAGGATGTAACTTTTCCCTCCTTGTCTGACTAGTAAAACAAAGACATTACTCTATCTAACATGAGCGCTTCTTTCAGCTGCAACGCAAAATGTGAGAAAGAACAAATTCCACAGCACACATGTAATTCAGCTATTAATTCTAAAGTGAGCGCTTCCAAGGAAAAATACATTTCAGACCTACAGGATTCAGCTAACATAAGACAATGGCATGTGAGCTTTACAAAACTGCACAAGAAATTAAAGCACGTTCAGTTAATATTTGTGCCTACACGTAAAATGACACATTAATAAACACATTTATTAAATGAATGATTGTCAGTTGCACAACACGAGTTCTTCACGTTAATGTTTCCTGCTTGTTACATTCAATTTCGACGTTCATTCAACATGTTACTATTCAATTGCCTAAACACATCACATTTCATGTGTTTACATTTCAAGATCCTAACACTTCATGTGTGCTTTTAATGTGCCCGTACAAAACAAAATGCGGTTTCCTCTATATCACCAGCTTCGGCAATCCTGGTCTCAAATAAAACTTTTTGGGCTAAACGCACCTCTAAATAAAGTTGAGATCAGGCAGACAGGTGTCTGCACGTTCAGCGGATGTCTAGCTTCCTGACTGCCTGACATGAACAAGAAGAGTGTCTGTCTCTCTGACCTTTATTCAGTCTGACAGACACCCTTCTTGTCAGGGGGAGGGAGGAAAGTTGAGGGGCCTAGTCCCACTGCCCATACAGACGGGCTGCAGCTGTAATATACACTTATACAAACCTACAGGACAGTGTGCAGAGCCATATAACTCAGCACTTGGTTAGACCTCTGGCCAGACACAGCAAACTTCCAACACATTTAAGACCTGATTTAGTTTGGCGGATAGGATGCCCCATCACAAAGGTAAGTAACAGATTACAAGTGCTGTAGGATGTGGTGCACCAAGTTTGTGACGCAGTATCCATCCGCCCTTGATTAGCAATGACAAAGTAACAAATAGTCCTCATTCTGCCTACAAACAAGACCAGACTCCTATCTGTGATGGGATCCCCAGCACCATGGGCAGAAGATACTGAGGCAGCTTCGGTCCAAGACCAAAACCAGCTGCAGGATGCTGCACACAGCAGAAGTGCACACTACATGACATGTATGAAGCAAGATCAGTCTCACGAGGGAGTCCTTCTACACATGCAACCCTGCGACTATTCACGCCGAGGTAACTGTCCATACTTTTAAGCATTCAAACATATACATATACCTCAGCGAGATTTCTGACATCGAACTATTTGTTTTCCATCTCTTATGAGTGCAATTGCATCGAAGTTGCGGAATCACATTACTCAAATGTGCTCATTACTGTCTATTATTTTAGTTCAACTGCGCATGTATATATTCTAGAGCGTTGTTATAAAAAGCAATGTGTTTCATTTGGACATTGGAAGAATAAATTGCAGTTTTGGTAGAACACTATAACTGTGTTATGCTGGTATTGATTCTGAGTCTAGATTGTGGATTCCAGCGCCACCTGTTGGTCATTAGCATTTTTCAGCATTTCTTCGTATAAACTATTTGTAGTTGCTTCCATGTTTTTTTTCCTTAATTTTAGCAGGAGCATAATAGAAGAGTTGGTGTTGTTTGTGCAGCTACCTCAACCGGTAAAAAAAAACTGCTGCAAGAAGTTGCTATTGACTACGATATTTTCCAAAAATCACAATATATTTCAGTGCTGAAAATGTTCTCATAGACCTGAATGCTCAGTGACTTCTTGTGCTTGATTTGGAATGAAAAAAAAAGATTCTGTATTATTAAAGTTTGTTTGGCGTGGTACTAATACACTGCATGCTGTACAACTGTTAGGAAGGCAATTCTTGAAAATCTATATAAATCATTATTTATATCACTGAAACTGCTGGCAACCCACATCTCAAATTCACAGAATAAAAAAAATGCGGGGACATGGTTTGATGGGGGGCGGGGGCAGGGGCAGGGGCACCAGGAACCGCCCTCATTAGGTGCTTAAGCAGGGGCTGGGTGCAACTGAGCCATGTGGGCAGCATAGCGTCCTTAAAATGTTTTGCACTGCTCTTTTAACTTTAATCAGATAAATTGATCTCCAAACAAGAGCTCGTGGAAACTACTGCAAGATAATTCATTGCATGATGAAGCTTTGAAGTGGGGCGAGATATGCAGCAAGAAATGAAAGAGTAGTGAGAGATAGGGAGAAGGCTGGAGAGAAGTAAGGATGGATGAAGAGATGGGTGGGCAGACGATGAGTGAATGGATAGATTGAACAAATGGATAATGCATGGAGAGGTGGATGTGAAGAAATACGGATGGAAGAAAGGATGGGAAGAATGGTAAAGAGAAGGATGGATTGATAGATGGAAATTAGGATGGATGGATTGTAGGCTAAATGTAGGGATGGGTGGAGATAAGGAAGAATGGAGAGTATTGTAGGTGAATGGAAAGCAGGCGGGAAGGACAGATAGAGGAAGCGAGTATGGATAGAGATAAGGATGGATGAAGAATGGAAGGATGGATGGAGAGGAGGAAGGATGGATTGATGGGTGGATGGCTGATGAGAGGGAATGGTGGATCAAGAGGATGAAGGAAGGGTGGCCAAATTAATTAAGAATGAATGTGTAAACAGGTACAATGTTAAGAGGGATGTAATATGTAAGGTCATAAGCAGTGCATTGCGGGGGCATGAGTTACTGCTGAATTTCTCTGGTTTTGTACAAGTGAAATGTCACCCTCACTATAGTTTTTAAAAAAAATCTATTTCCTAACCATAACATCTCTGGAACCTTTGTTTTTTTCAGTGAATTTCTAAGGTTTTTTAAATTCTATTTATTTTTTTTGTAAATACTTATTATTAAATTGTGAACATCAGCTTATCAAGTACATTACAGAGGAAGTAATAGGTCAGGCAATATGAGGACAATAGGTAAAAGCAATCAGTACAAAATATTACTAGAAAAGTCTAGGGTGAAGAGGGGTCTTCACTGCCGGTAGTGAGGGGAGGTTGACATATGTCCCCACGATAGGAATTCCACAAGCCCCAAACATGGGCCCACTTCTTGGGGCAACCCCTGACCCCAAATACCGTCTTTTCTCTAAACATTGACCAGTCCAGATCTTTCTTCCAGTCACCCACTGTAGGAGGTTGAGCCACTCCCCACCTCTGTGCAATATTTCTCTAGGCGAGCATGAGCCCCAAAGTGACCCATTGTATTGAGCAAGCATACAGATCTGTCGGCTCCCAAATATTCAAAAGACATCTTTGAACTTCAAGGCTAAGGTGCGTGGATAACACTGTGTTAATGGTGTTGTGTACTTTGTGCCAGTAGGTTTGAATAATGTAGCATTCCCAAATTATGTGCATAAAGGTGCCCTCCCGGCCACATCCCCGTCTGCAATCCTCCCTGTCCATTCTCCCCATCCGCACCATTTGGGGTCCTGTCACGTAAATCCTATGGAGCACCTTGAGCTGGACTAGTCGGAGGCGCGCTGGTATCACCACGACTCTGGGCGAGGAAACAGCCTCCTGCCATTCCTCATCATCCATCTCAATTCCGTCTCTGGACCATTTCGCCCGAAGTGATCGGAGAGGGTCCGGCATGTTA
Source organism: Lissotriton helveticus (assembly GCF_964261635.1). NCBI lineage: Eukaryota > Metazoa > Chordata > Amphibia > Caudata > Salamandridae > Lissotriton > Lissotriton helveticus. The sequence goes on along the minus strand of NC_136071.1, from coordinate 1,005,059,979 downwards.
TTTATAAATTCTATTTCTTAATTGTAATGTTAACTTTTTTGTTTAAGTGAGCCTCTAAGATATTCATATTTTCTTTCAATAATTGGATATTGTATATTAAATTTATATTATTTACCACTCATTTTTGTATTTGGTATGTGTTTATCTGAAAGTACATTAATAACTGTTTTTATTTTTAAGAATTTTTTGAGTTGGCACAACATTGTCGCATTTCTTTGGAGAATCTGTGATCTGCAAATGTATTTCACATACTGAAAAATACACTTAAAGAAATGTTTTAAATCAGAGCCACCCGAGATGCCAACATTTTGTTCATTTTCTTCACAAATATTTTTTCTTTGAATTTTTTTAATCTGCAATGACGTCGTGATGATCACGATCATGTCACGAAATTTCAAAACCAAAGCAGACATTCAACGACCACAACACATTAAAAAATGTTTACTTTAGAAAATTCATTCTAACTATGACAATATACACATTACTAACCACATCACTGCTTCAAAAACATATTTGTAGTAACTTTTTTTAAAACAGTGTTTGAACCCTACTTCCCGGTTTCTTGATTACACTGAGAGTCGCGATGACCGGTAACCACGACGATCGCACCTTTTTTAGGGGTTGCAAAACATACATATGTACACATTTTACACTATTTTAGACACTAGGGGGGTATTACTGCACTGTTTAAAGTCATATTTATGTAGAGAGTTTGCATTAAAAAATCTATTTAAACTGATTTCCCGTTTTGACAGTGAAGCCGGGCGTCACAATGATATCGGTAGCAGCGATCATCATGAATACGTCATAAATTACAAAACAAATGCAGACATTCGATAGCTACCACCACATACAAAGCTTATAACTGCAAAATGAATTATAACCAACACACTAAACACATTGCTATCTAAACTAATGTATAATTATGACATATACAACTCCCTTAATATATCAATAACACAGTGCATAACTTTTTCAATGTAATCCATGACTGCTTTCATCACTCTATCACTAAGTCTCTCATTCACTGTATAAGAATTTTAGGTGGATATGTGAGACGAGACGATGCATTAGTCTATCAATACTTCTGTAACAAAATGCGTAATTGCCTCAGTACATCTATGAGCTGGTGCATTAGTGTCACAATGGGTCTGTGATTGGTTGCATAAGTATATCACTCATTCTGTGAGTAGGTGCATGATTGCCTTAGAGCATTTGTAAGTAAGTATATGGGTGTCTGACTGGATCTGTGAATGAATACATGAGTGTCTAAGTGGTTGTCTGAATAGGTGAGTAGGTGGGTGCATAAGTGTCTGAGTGGATCTGTGAGTGAGTGCATCAGTCTCTGTGGGTCTTTGACTGGCAGCATTAGTGTTTCTGTCAGAGGTTGTGTGGGCCTTTGAGTGCAACTGTGCGTCGGTACAAGAGTCTCTGAGTGTATAACTAGCTGGGTGCATTAGTCTCTGAGTGGGTCTTTGATTGACTGTGTGAGTGACTGTATGGGTGTGTGAGTATCTGAGTGGGTTCGTGAGTGGATGTACGAGTATCTGAGTGGATCTGCGAGTGGGTGTATGAGTGTCTCAATGGGCCTGTGAGGGAGACCATAAGTCTGAGTGGGTGAGTGGATGGGTGCATGCATAAGTGTCTGAGTGGGTCTATGACTGGGAGGGCGAGTGTCTGGGTGGGTTTGTGAGTGGATGCATGAGGCTTGACTGGGCGAGAGTCTGGGTGCGTGTATGTGTGAGTGAGTTTCTGAGTGGGTGTGTGAGTTTCTGAGTGTAAAAATGACTGACTCCTCCCTCTCCATGTCAAAACAGGTCAACGCCGACTCCTCCTCCTGCTACAACACCCTCCACATGCTCCGAAGGAACTACAAGTGGCTCCCGACCGAAACAAGAAGAACAGTGACACAGGCCCTCGTCAGCAGCAGGCTAGACTACGGCAACACACTCTAAGCAGGAATCCCAGCCAAACACCTGCGCCGACTACAACGCATCCAAAACGCCTCAGCCCGACTGATCCGCAACGTGCCCCACCGCAGCCACATCACCCCCCACCCGAGAGACCTACACTGGCTCCCGGTCGACAAGAGGATCACCTTCAATTTCCTCACCCACGCACACAAAGCCCTCCACAACGCCGGACCAGCCTACCTGAATAGCAGACTCAGCTTCCACACCCCCACCCGTCAACTCCGCTCCACAAGCCTCGACTCGTCCCCCGCATCCAACGAAAGACCTCCGGTGGCACATCCTTCTCCTACCTCGCCGCCAAAACATGGAACAGCCTCCCGACCCACCTACAGCAGACCCAGGATCTACTAACCTTCAGAAGACTCCTCAAGACCTGACTCTTCGAGCAGTAGAGGCACCCCCCTCCCCTTAGCGCCTTGAGACCCTCACGGGTAAGTAGCGCGATTTACAAGTTCCTTGATTGATTGATTGATTGACTGACTCAGTTCATAAGCCTCTCTCTCTATATATATATATAGCCCCCCTCCACAGCCCATTATAGCCTCAGTGACCCCATCTCATGGAACAGCCCTATATATAGCCTACCGGTTTGGAGGAGGGCTGTGTGCCGCCCTTTGCAAATAGGGCTGTTTTTTGGGATGGGTCCACTGAGGCTGTAATTGGCCTTTTGAGGGGGGCCCTGAAGCCCACCTCCCCAAATAAAATAAATAATTTTAAAAATGCCAGCCCCAGGGAATCTACCAGAGGCCCCGCCCCCTTTCACCACCACTCTGCTAACACACCTCTTGGCACACTACTAGTTGGGGTATTAGATCCCCTTGGCTCCTGAGGGTCCTTGGGGACCAACAACCCCTCCTGTTACCGCTGGTAAGTCCCACACAGTGGGATTGCTGAGAGGTCATCAGAGGCTCCGCTGTCTTTCTCCACCACTCTGCAAACGTGCAGCCTAGTGGACTACTGGTTGGGGGATGAAGTTCCCTTGGATGCTGAGGGTACTTGGGGGGCCGAGAACCCCTCCTGTTACCTCCAGTAAGTCCCACACAGCAGGATTGCAGTGAGCTGGTCGGAGGCCCCGTTCCCTTTCACCAGCACTCTGAAAATGCGACTGCTAGTTAAAAAACATAGAACAAAAACAATGGTCACAGACCCGTTATAGTTTGGAAATAGTATTTAAAAAAACCTTAGAAATTCACTTAGAAAACCAAAGGTTACAGGAACGTTATAGTTAGACAATAGAATTGAAAATAACATAGAAATTCACTGAAAAAAAGGTAACAGGGGTGTTATAGTTAGTCTCAGATTTCACTTGTATAGACCATAGAAATTCAGCAGCTATAGTTACCTGAGCTAACTATAACTTACGCCCCCCGTACTGCACTACTTATGACCTAACATATTACATCACTCATGACATGGTCAGTGATATCACTGATGACATCTCAAATGACATCACTGATGACATCATCTAAAGAACCACTCACAGACCCACTCACACCCCATACAACCTCTTGTACACTCACTCAGACATCCACACAACCACTTACATACCTATTCACAGATCCATACCATTACTTACACACTCACTCACTCCTCTATAGAGCAACTCACTCACTCACCCACACACTCACTCATACAGCCACTCACACAACCATTCATTCACCCATATAACCACTCATACAATCAGTCACTCACCCTCACAGTCAATCGCACAGCTATACACTTATGCATATTGCTAATCACACACAGAGTTATTTATCTATACAGCCGCTCATACACCCATACAGCCTCTAAACACAGCCACTCTCACCCATTCAAGCACTCACACACTCACACAACCATTTAGATACCCATTCACACATCCCTTCAAGCACTCTCATATCTGGTCACTCACCCGTACAGTCATTCACACAGACACTCACTTTCCAATACAGTCATTCACACAACAACTCACTTAACCAAACACTCACTGAAACAGACACTCACTGACCCATACATCCACTTACACACCCAGTCACTCACTCATACAGTCATTCAGACAGTCAGTCACTCACCCATACAGTCACTGACACAGCTACTCACTGACCCTTACAGCCACTGACACATCCACTCACACACTCATATAGCTACTCACACACCCACAAAACCACCTGCACACTCACACACCTATACAACCACTCAGATACTCAATCTCACACCCATACAATCACTAATGCAATCACTCACACACCTACAGACCTAGTCAGAAATCCACTCAATCTCCCATAAGTCACTCATGCATGCACTCACACAACGATACAGCCACTCACACATCCACTCACACACTGATACAGACAATCACTCAGCCACTCAGATCACAAATGTTACAGATAGTATCACTCATTAGTACTACACTAGTATGCTAGTCCAACTTTTTTAGTAGGTTAGTATATATGTTTAGCACCCATAAACTCTTTAAAACACATTCTCTCACTTGATGATATCATCAGTGATGTCATTTGAGATGTCATCATCAGTGATGTCACTGACCATGTCATGGGTGATTTAGTATGTGAGGTCATAAGCAATGCTTTACCGGGGCGTAAGTGTTAGTTAGCTCAGGTAACTATAACTTCTTAATTTCTATGGTTTTGTATGAGTAAAATCTGTGCCTAACTATAACGTCCCTATAAACTTTGCTTATACATATTGTTGTGTCTATCTATCTATCTATCTATCTATCTATCTATCTATCTATCTATCTATCTATCTATCTATCTATACATTTATATATATGTATATATAGTATAAAATATTAGTGGAATATATTTAAATTATATTTAAATTATATATTAAAATATTTAAAATGTACTGCTTTAAATTCTATTTATAATTGGAAAAGATTATATGAAATATTTTTGTCTATTGTTGGATGATATTTGTGTCAACAATATTTTTTATGATATTTTTTTACTTACTGTTATAAGTATAGGATCTCGAAAGTATGGTAAACGATATTTTTTAAAGATTTTTTACATTGATAGTCCTTTTCACAATATTGTGTCAGTGGTTCATTCCAGCAGAAATGGGAGAGGCAATAGCAGGCTGGTGACCCTGTGGCAGGGGGTCCACGCCTGTAGCTGAGGAAGCAGCAGTACTCATTTCACTGGAAGAGACATTGATTTCAATATTTTTAACCAGCGCTCCGCCGTACAAAGCGCAGAGGCGCGCTTTTAACCCTCGAACATTTCCTGTTCTAATTTCATCTCCGGATTCCAGGACGCTTACCTGCTCACTCCACCTGAGTGCACCGGCGGCCGGCTAAGCGCTGATCGCTTCGGCGGGCTCTCAGCGGCCGGGGGCGCCATCTTGGGCTGGGTTGCTCGGGTGAGGCGAGGCCAGTGACATCATCACCACACCCCCCGAGTCCCGCTCCTACTTAGGAGTGCCGATTCCATCCAACTCTCGGCAATAGCAGGCTGGTGACCCTGTGGCAGGGGGTCCACGCCTGTAGCTGAGGAAGCAGCAGTACTCATTTCACTGGAAGAGACATTGATTTCAATATCTTTAACCAGCGCTCCGCCGTACAAAGCGCAGAGGCGCGCTTTTAACCCTCGAACATTTCCTGTTCGAATTTCATCTCCGGATTCCAGGACGCTTACCTGCTCACTCCTCCTGAGTGCACCGGCGGCCGGCTAAGCGCTGATCGCTTCGGCGGGCTGTCAGCGGCCGGGGGCGCCATCTTGGGCTGGGTTGCTCGGGTGAGGCGAGGCCAGTGACATAATCGCCACACCCCCCGAGTCCCGCCCCTACTTAGGAGTGCCGATTCCATCCAACTCTCGGCAATAGCAGGCTGGTGACCCTGTGGCAGGGGGTCCACGCCTGTAGCTGAGGAAGCAGCAGTACTCATTTCACTGGAAGAGACATTGATTTCAATATTTTTAACCAGCGCTCCGCCGTACAAAGCGCAGAGGCGCGCTTTTAACCCTCGAACATTTCCTGTTCTAATTTCATCTCCGGATTCCAGGACGCTTACCTGCTCACTCCTCCTGAGTGCACCGGCGGCCGGCTAAGCGCAGATCGCTTCGGCAGGCTCTCAGCGGCCGGGGGCGCCATCTTGGGCTGGGTTGCTCGGGTGAGGCGAGGCCAGTGACATCATCGCCACACCCCCCCGAGTCCCGCCCCTACCTAAACGGTCCATCATGTGTCAGCGCAGCGGGCGCGACGAAGGCGCGCCGGAGTTAAGCCCGTCTGCGCCTGTCCGCGGCCGACCGGGACCCGGGTCCAACCCCCCTGGCCAATTTCTCAGGTACTCGTCTTTGGAACTTCAAAGCCTGCGCTCTCACATACCTCATGGTCCATGCCTATACTCACTACCTTTACATGTATTGACACGCATCCAACAGCTAGGACTCTCCTCCCCCCCTTTTCAGTGGACGACGCTCAGCCTCTTTTACCATCTACTCCTGAGCTTCGACCTGCATCTACTGTAACTCACAATCTGTGTTGTTATTATCTCAACACCCGGTCCTTGACTAAAAACCAAGTCGACATCTTTTTATTCTTGAAGGAGGCAAAACCTGACATCCTTTTACTTACCAAAACTTGGTTAACTCCTCACTCCCTTCCCGATATTCTTGTAGCACTTCCCTCAGAATATTATATTTTGACAGCCAATCGTACATCCGGGAAGGCGGGAGGCGGCGTAGCAGCTATCATCCTTAAATCCCTTCACTTTAGGGAATTACCCTCTCTGACCCTTCCGGACACTGAGAATCTGGTGATCAAACTTGATACTGAAAGTGGGGCCCTTATCCTGGTCCTGATATACCACCCTCCCCAATACATGGCCAACTATCCATCTCTCTTGGCAGAGCAGTTGGCTTTACACGTAGTCAGCTACTCTAAAACAATCTTAATTGGGGACCTAAACTACTGGTTCGACAGCATAGACACAGATACCCAAGCTGCTGAACTAAAAGACCTGTTCACAGACCTTAATCTAACCCAGCACATTCACTCACCTACTCACCAGAAAGGTCATAGTCTCGACCAAATCTGGACGCATAACCTACCACTACCTAACCCTGTTATCAGTCCATGTATTTGGTCGGATCACTTCGTCATTCAGTTCACGCTAGAAATACGAGGGAATGTCAAGGCCAGATCATGCATGGGCAAAGAATTCCGTAAATGGAAATCTATGGATCTTCCTGGATTCATTGACGTTTTAAGTAAATCTATACCTCTGCCGTATGATGACCTGGACTCTGGCGAGAGATCTCTGTCAAACTGGCTACGCCACGCAGCAGACCTTTCAGCCCCCCTTGTACTGGTCTCCAGTATTAGAGGGAACGACGCCCATAAATGGTTTACCCAAGAATTGAAAAACCTTAAATTAGGGGTACGACAAAAGGAACGGAAGTGGAGAGTAAATTACTCCCCACAAGATAGAGAAGTGTATTGCGCTGCTAGGAAGGAGTTCCAAAAAATTCTGCACCAACACAAAACCAATTACTTCTCCCAAAAAATTTTAACCTCTTCCAATAAAACTAAAGATATATTTAATATAGTTAATGAGCTCTGCGACGATGATAGGACAGCCCCCTCAATAGTTCCCACTCAGAAGTTGTGCGACTCTCTGAATGAATACGTCAGAGAGAAAATTGCAATAATAAAACGCAACATTGCAAGCTCTCCTACATCATCTCCTTTGGATGATATTTTTAATAATCCCGCCACGTTAGATGCCTTCCCTGCTATAGACTCTAAAACCTTTTCCGCTCTCCTGGCACGTGTCAAGTCTGGTTCACCCGACGACATCTGCCCACCCCACATTTTTACAGAAATAGGGCAATCTATCCCTCAGGGGATCCTTCCTCTGCTAAATGATTCACTTGATCAGGGAAAGGTACCAGTAGGGTTTAAACACGCTCTACTCATTCCCTTGATGAAAAAACCTGGCCTGGACCCCCACGATCCATCAAACTACCGTCCGATATCCTTGCTACCATTCCTTTCAAAAATTCTGGAGGCACATGCTGCTAGCTGTCTCTCTAGCTTTGTTGAATCCACTGGATATCTGGAACCTAATCAAGCTGGGTTCCGACCGGGGCACTCCACCGAGATGGTGACACTGGCGGTCCAGAATGTACTTAGATGCAATGCGGACAAGGACATTCATCAAGCACTAGTACTTCTTGACCTGTCGGCCGCATTCGACACGGTCGACCACACCATCTTGGTCGACCGTGTCGAGCAGGCGGGCCTTAGAGGCTCGGCCTTGAGATGGCTGAAGTCATTTATCTCGGATCGTACCCAGGCAGTGAGACTAGGAACCTTTACAGCCCCTAAAATTAAAAATGAATGCGGAGTCCCTCAGGGATCGTCTTTGTCCCCACTTTTATTTAATTTGTATCTACGACCCTTGTTGTTTTCACTAAGAAAGTTTAAAGCTTTAATTTTTAACTATGCGGATGACTTGCAACTGATCTTCCGTCTGGACTCCCCTGGCGCTGCCACCAAATTTCGGGAGGCCATGGTCCACATCCAGAGATGGATGAGTCTAAATCACCTGAAACTCAACCCAGGCAAAACCAAATTGATTTTGCCTGGGAAGAGTGAACTGTACTGGGGGCCACATTTTTGGCCTCCAGAAATGGGAAATCCTCCAGCCAAGTCCCAAACGGTAAAAAGCCTAGGGGTTACTTTTAATGAAGACCTCTCTCTTAAAAGTCAGGTAGGGACGGTGGTATCCTCAAGTTTTTTTCAACTCCGTAAGATCAGGAAGATTGCCCACCTGTTAACTTACTCTGCTCTGATCCAAGTTATCATCGCTCTCGTGCTGTCCCGCCTGGACTACTCCAACAGTTTGTATTTGGGTCTTCCAGCCGGGCAGCTCAAGAGACTACAACTGGTTCAGAACCAAGCGGCCAGGTTGATTTGCAAGATACCCAAGTGGCAGTCCATTAGGCCGGGTCTGGCCGGTCTCCACTGGTTGCCAGTAGTGCAGAGAGCAACCTTTAAAGCTGGATGCATTATCTTTAGGGCTCTACAAGGTAAGGGCCCTGGATTTATTAGCAGCCTGCTTGTTAGGTACATCCCCTCACGTGCTCTTCGCTCAGGTCACAAGAACTTGCTAGTTGTGCCTCGTATTAGGAAACAACGCCAGGGAGGCGGTTCTTTTCACTATCTAGCCTCCTCCCTTTGGAATTCTCTGCCACTGACACTGAGACTTCATGATGACCTTTTGGCTTTCAGACAAGCTTTCAAAACTTGGCTTTTTAGGCAAGCCTACCCATAGTTAATTTCTGCCTCTTTCTGTTGCTGTGTTATGTCTCTGCAAATCTTCCAATAGCGCCATGAAGCCTACGGGCGTACGTGCGCTCAATAAATTTTATTTAACATAACATAACATAACATAACATTGGTGCCCTTATACAAAGTAGAATCAGAGGTATAGTTGCCATTTTTCTTTTTTTGTGTTTGTGGTACTTTTAGGGTGTCTGCTGAGAAGCAGCTTCTACTCAAATGTAAAACCTAGGATGACGAAGAGAAAAGTGGAGTGGGGATGCTGGTAACTGATCTGAACAATAGGTCATAAAATGGCCTGAACTGCACTTAAGGTTCTATGACCTCAGATTCTGTTTGAATCTTGCAGTCATTTCAAATAAGGCAACTCACCTGTTTTTGAAGCCCGGCAGGTACAAGGCATTTGAGACAATTCCTATTCCAGCCACAGAGTATGCTCAGAGCATCAAAGCCTGCAGTAAGTATTTTTATGGTATCTGTCAGCACAAATGGTGTGAGTGCAGTAGTACAAGGCAGTGAGGTGCTCAACTTTCTGAGAAGATCAAACAAAGAGGATACAGCTAGACAGATGATGAGGATGGAATAGAGAGGGAGGCCTTGCAGCTCGCAACTTTGAAATAGAGCATGCTTCTGCAGAGTGATTGAGAAAACACTAAATTCACTGTGTAATATGATTGTTATACTTGCCAAACAATATATTTGCCTGGCTTTTGCTCCTGGCTCCGTTATCTGCTCTAACCTTATGTTTTAGAGAATATCAAAATAAAAGCTTGCCCCTCCAAAAATGTTGTTGAGGAGGGGCTCAAAGAGTTGCAGCACCAAACTAGGTCACCTCATAAATGTAACTCCTCAGACCAAGACTTCACTTCCTAAATCCAGAGATAAAGGAAGATAACTGAGATGTGTAGGAAATCCTCCTTTTCAGCATGATCACCCTAGACTTTTCACCTTTTGGAGGACTCTCTAATTTTGCTGGCTTCGGAACTCTGTACACTTTACTCCTGCTGACTAGTAGCAAAATGCCTGTGCCCACCATTTACATTTGGGTGAATTGACCTATCCTTTTCTGGCACATTTAACTTGCCTTAGTCCCTAGTATATGCTGTAGGATGTACACCCGGGACATGGCAGGTAAATGTCACTAGTGGACTACTGCACCTATTGTAAACTTCACTACATGGCAAACCTGATTTCAGGGCCGACCCTGTAGCTTGAACCCTGTAATGCAATCTCTTAAAATAACCATTTCGACAGGAGAAAACCTTCCTTTTAAATGTTAATAGTCCACCCATGTGTAGGCCTTGCAGCCCACAAGGTGGGATGCATGTTATTTGAGAGTGGAACATGTAAAATATTAATGTTATCATGCCCCTAGAGTGACAAGGTCCAATAGGTTATTCAGAGTACAGATTAAAATACTAATACTGTATCTTGGGAATTAGATATTCTAGAACAACAACTATTTTTAATAGCTATTAGAAATCTAATTCAATGGTGAAGTTAGATTATTCATAAATATTAAGGAAAAGTAACTTTTAGACAATTATTCTTTGCCTGCCTGAATTGCCAAAAGACTAATTAGCATAAGCCTCTGCCAGTTTTCAGCCTCTGCTCAGCCTTGATTGGGTATAAAGTAGGTGGGAAATGTCTCCGACAAGCAAATAAAAGGCTGGCCTGAATAGGCAGAGATGACTCCTCCGAACTCCACTGAATATTCAGAGTGGGGGCTGTGGGCATTCTGTGATGCCGCACTGTCAGATCCTGCTTCACATGTCTGTTAAAACACACAAAACCCTTTGGCACATCAGAAAGGGTAGGGCCAAGACAATTCTTGTGGATTGCCTGTCGGTTTGCTGAAAGACCCTGCTTTTGTCCTACCAGACTTATGTCTCTAGGTTTATTGTGGGCACAGTACCCGCTTCAAACTGGATTTTAGTGTTAATTGTGGGAGAACACTTGGATTATGATAATAGACTGCCTACACATACCCCTAGCCCTCGGAGTTTAGTGTAACTGAAGACTTTCTCCATCTTGAAAATGCCCTTACACATATTGCTTGAAGTAAGCCAAACAGGAACTACTGAAAATCTTGGTAGGGTTGGCCCCCGAAACTTTTACTCCATTGGTTAGGGAGTACCCAGAAGTCATATCCGTCCACTAGTTGGTGAAAGGCATTAATGTGACACCCCTTGGACCCCTGAATGTGTGGACCTGCTCTTTTTTGTATTCAGACAGAAAAGTGGACTGCATGAATACATTGGAGGACCTCTTGTGTGACAACAGGGAGACATCAATCCGTAAGAGGCCTTTCCCTGAAAGTACCATGCTGACCAGTGGCAAATGAACCTAGATTGGACTCTTCTGTCGGCCTCTGCTTGACACCCTGTGAGTCTCTAAGTACCTCCCCTGATGTCCTGGGGGACCTAGAAGTTTAGTCATGTTATTGATTAGGGCATATAAGACTAAGTCAGATGGTCTAATCTTTCACTACAACAGGTTGGAGTATCTGACCCATGCTCCCACATGGTCGACCTCAAATCACACCTAGGTCCTGGTCTACCACCACCATTGATTATCATAGGTGCTTTCTGCTTTTCTTCTTTGTACTTATCAAGAGAAAAATGCCTATCTCAGGTTCCCCCTATTGGAGTTTTGTCATTTTGTTGTCATTTTGATTATTCCATTTTACTATATTTTCTGAATGGGTTGTGACTTTTATTGTTTGGCATTTTGATTGTATTACTTTTTTAGTACTGCATAAAAACTTTACACATTGCCCTTTGCTCTGTGCCATAGCTACCAGGGGATTGAGCTGAAGTTCATTTAGTAACTTTGAGGACTCTCCCTGGCAATGGTGTGATTATTCTTTGAGGTAGGTAGTGATCCAGCGGCCTATAGAAAATATATCATAAACAACGCTACCCAACTTCATAACCTATAAACAAAATTCTACACTAACTTATGGACCCATTTATAAACATGACATATTTGGGCCTACTGAATCAGGTGGTCAGATTAAATCTATATACACCTTATTTACAAACTATATACAATTTTATACATCTGTGGAAAGAATATTGTTATTAGAACAAATCCTAACTATTTAAACGACCACCATTGGCGATGGGATCTAGCTAATAGTAACCTGCACTTCTGAATAATCAAGACCAGCTTGTTTGTCAAAAGTAAGAATTTTATTTACTAAATTATGGTATTTCAAAATATAATTTTATAAATGCAATTTTATTAGCATTAAAGTAAGCATAGTTGAAAAGCTTCATGAGAAAAATACAGTTTAAGTAAGAAATTCAAAGTTTAAGTAAGGTTTTAATAGTTTAGCATTTCTAAAGCCTAAGTCCCTAGCTAAGCTAAATAATTGGAAAATAAAGTAAAGTTCTTTGAGGATTCTTACGTGCTCCACGCAAAGTCCAGCAGCACTTCACCCTCATCGGAAAGTCAGAAAGCAGCAGCCAGCCCATCCCTAAGGGCATGACTTTTTATACCTTTCTATGCTAGCTAATCTAAGCGAAGGAAAGTTTTCATAAATCCACGATGTCCCATTGGTTGAGAGTGACAAGTGACATGTCACCCACATTTCAAAACTTCCATTAGGTCACATTTCTTAAAGACCATTGTCTTTTCCAAACATGACTAGGAGCTTCCTTGGTTTGCAACAATTGTAAATTAATGTTCTCGCAGCGTTCATTTCACTTCCACGGGTGCCAAGTTAGAGTTGACAAAATTGTCCTTTATCACCGGTTTCCGACCTTGGCCGCGTCCGACAGAATGATGACAGCATGTCAGATTTGCTTAGTGAATGCAGCTTTGACGAACACTTTTTCAGAATGGGCATCTCGTGACTTTTGCAGAAGTAAATTTCAGCTTTAGCAAACTCGAGCAAACTAGGCCCAAAAGTAGGCAACTTATGCTTACTAGTAATAAACAAACACAAGAAAAGTATTAATGTAAGAAATAATGTTGATTCTGTATCCACCCTAGGTTTACTAATTAATTAACCCTCCCGATTAGTCTAATGTTACCTAGCGAATGCAAACAAATAAAGCAGCGTTTATATCTACCAGTCTTCATGAATCCATTAAACCTTATGTGCACCTAGAATAGTAGAAATGACACCACATAGACAAGGAAAAGCAAAATAAGCACATGCCTCTTTTAGGTTTGCTGCAGTTAGTAATGACAAAAACGAAAACAACAAATTATTTTATTATTTTGCACGAACAAAAAGATGCAACACTTATGCACGTTTATGAGCACACATGTTAGTCCTCCCATGTGTAAAGTTTAATCTAGGTTATATTAGCACAACACATTACAAATCATTAATTTTATTATTCACGTTATGGAAATGTGACTTCGCGAGTTTAAACAAAACTCTGTTTTCTATCTCGCTCCATCAACTCCCTCATCTGGTGATTAACAAATCACCACACTACCACCCAAAATTTGGTAATTTAAACTTCCGAGAAAATGATTCAAATTCATTTGTGTCAGTAATCCTAAAAACCTGTATCTGCATAATCCTCGGAATTTGCATAACGTTCTCTGTGTAACTCCTGTAACTCAATCTCCCTTTCTTCTTCTTTTCTAAGTTTATAGATCCTTTTCTTTTCTTTCAACTGCTTCTTTCTTTTATGCAACAAACAACCTATTTTTGTCAAAATAAAAATGAACACTATTATAATCAAAGGTGCCAAAATCTTGCCAAGAATTGAACTACCAATGTTATGAAACCAATTTTTAATTGCTTGGAATCTTTTTGAAAGTTTCCCTGTAAAATCATCTTCTTCTAAAGGAATTATCTCTGAATGCATTTGTGTAATGTTTTTAATGTACATCTCAATATTCTTACTTTCATCAGGTATATATGTGCAACAATGTTGTGCATGCAATATGCCACAGACTCCTCCCTCTTTTGCTAGGAGTATATCTAAAGCAAGGCTATCTTGAATTACCATTGATCTGATTGCAATTACTTCAACATTCACTAATTGGAATCCATCAGCTGTGTCTGTTGACAATCTGTCAACAATTGTGGATAATTTTCTGATTCTCCCTGCATTTAGGGTTATACCAACAAAAGGTATCACTGCTTGAAAAATATCTCCCAGAACTTCTGTAAAAGTTTCTCTTTTGACTCTATTTACATAATTATGAATTTTGAACAATCCTTCTGAATCTCTGTCAACATGAAACACTTTAGGAAAAACAATTCCCACATAACAAGTTCCATACCAATGGTCTGGAAGGTTGTAGTAGGCTTTGTCACCACAAACAAAATAAATCCCAGGGAAAATTGGATCTTTTCCACCTTTGAATCCCCAACCTCCCAAAATCTGATAAGTATCTTCACAGTTACTTGCACCTACAAAATAATTATCAAAAAGTGTATTATCTCTTCTAATGCAAAGCTTTCCACTAACTGGTTTGTCTATGTGAATTGCAACATTTTCAAGCATTTTGCTATTTAACTTCTCATCCTCTTTTTGCCAAAATTTTGACTTAGTCTGTTTGACTAATTCATTCCTTTTGTAAATTGCTCTTCTCTCCTCAACCATATTCAAAAATTTCTTTCCCTCAGCACTCAATTTGCAGGTTAGATTATTCTTGTAAGCATACTCATAAGTGAGTTCATTAGTAACAAGGAAAAATTCTCTCATTTGTTTTGCTTTCTTATGCTTATTTAAAGCACCCTCAATCTTTATATTCGCAAAAATCTCGTCAAAATCTGAATAGTAATATTCTAAGCGTCCAGTCTGATAAAATAAGCTAGTTAACACACTACATGTTACACCATATGTAAGAGGAAGCATATTGTATGTCACTCCCTCAGAAACAGAAGCAGGTAACTTGACGCAGACATAGCAGTCTTTTGCATCCATTACTTTGACATATTCACTCAAAAGCTTTGTGAATGTATTACTTGAAAAATCACTAATAGATTTATCTTGATGAATGTTAGGTTGATGATCAATAACTTTTGCAGATGCACTATGTTTAGTTTGACTAACCAAAGCTTTGCTTGTCATGTTAACTTTGTGTAATTCTCTATTCATCTCTAATGGGATAATCACAGCTAAAACTAACCAGAGCAGAATTAAAATGAGCAGACACACCAGAGTCATCTTACAGCATCTCTTAAAAACAGAACACCTTGAAGTGCTCTCCTTAACATAAGGCATTTTTGGTTAGTTTTGCCTCAAAATTAAAAACAAAATTTATTTTAAAATTTCTAAGAAATAAACTCTAATTTATTTATACCCCCCTTTTAAAATAATTTTATTTTTAAAACCCTAAACAAGATTTCTTCGACCTTATGTCATACATAAGTTTTCTTCAACTAAACAGTTTTTCTTCGACCTTATGTCAGCTAACAAAATTTTCTTCAGCCTTTTGCCAAATTAAAATTTCTGTACTTCAATCATTGTCACTAATTTCCTCTATTTCGTTTTCTTCTTCACTACTACCATAAATGTCAATAACAGGTGGAATTACTAAATAAGTCCACTCAGGAGACTTGTATTTCTGGTTTGGTCTTACTATTCTTTTTCCTTTTCTCGACACCACTTCAATTTTTCTTCCAACTCCAACTTCTTTTGCAGGACTCTTTTGACTACTTATTTCTTCAACTTGCTCTTTAGGTTTCTTGATCAACCTCACTCTCAATCTTCCACCAGGCCAGTAGTCTGCTTTTCTCACATATTTCTTCTTTGGTTCGGAAGCATTTGATTCTGACTTCCAAGTCCTTTTCTTTCTGTTTTCACTTTCACCGTCCACGTCACTTTCTTCGGTTTCGTAGTCTGAAATTTCAATTGACTCAGGAACTTCTCTATTCGGCAGTTTTACTCCTTCAGAAACACCACTTTGATTTCCAACACTGGTACTTGGTAATTCGTCTTCTTCTTCTTCTTCAATTACCTCCAACTTCCCAGACTTTGGATTTCTGTTCCTTACTTCAGAGCTTGTTTTCTGCTTTTCGATACTCTCCTGGTCTGAAACTTCTTTTTGTTCAGCTTCTCCGTTTTCAACAGAAACAACTGAATCCTCAGTTATCTTTCCTTTTAACAGATTCTCTTCACCTTCAGAATCTATTTCAATAATTTCCAAGTCTTTTCTTGTTAAATTACCATTCACAGGCACAGGTTCCAGATGTCGACCTTCCTGTCGATCTTCAGAATCTGGATTTATTTCGCCTTCTGCTTCAGAATCAGAATCATCTGTAGTATCACTTTCAACATCAGAACTCTCAGGAGTTGGTACTGGAATAGTATGACTAGGATGAATCCAACGTTTCAATCCTTTGCATTTTACAGCATTAGTAGTGATCAAAATTATTTGCCTAGGCTTCTGCCATCTAGGAGCCAGACAATTTCTTCTCCCATGTACTTTTGTTCTGACCCAATCACCAGGCCTTAGGTCATGTGTCAAAACTTTTTCATTTGATTGTGCTTCAGTTCCCACCTGATTAGACACAGAAGTCACTATATCAGATAACCTTTTACAGTAATCCAAAATAGCACTGTCATTTATGCTCAACAGTTTACCTACAGGTACAAAAGCTTGCCTCATAACTCTTCCCATTAAAATTTCATGAGGACTCAAACCTGTCTTTTTATCTGGTGTACTTCTTAATGACATCAAAACAAGTGGAAGAGCATCTGTCCACTTTACGCCTGTTTCAAGACACATTTTTCCAATTCTGTTTTTAATTGTTCCATTAATCTGTTCAACTACCCCAGATGCCTCTGGTCTGTATGCACAATGTATCTTCTGCTCAATGCTCAAAGCTTCACAAATTAACTTCATCAGTTTGTTATCAAAATGGCTTCCTCCATCACTCTCAATAGTGACTGGAAAACCGTACCTTGGGATAATTTCTCTGAGCAGCAGTTTTGCTACTGTAATTGAATCACAATGTCGTGTAGGAAATGCTTCTACCCATCTTGAAAATAAACAAACAATCACAAGAACATATTTTAAGCAATTGTGTAAGGGCATTTCAATGAAATCCATCTGTAACCTGGTAAAAGGACCACCCTCTCGACCAATTATTCCTGTTCCCACCACTGATTTTCTGTTTGGATTCATTTGTTGGCATGATAAACACCTTTGACAAAAAGATTCTGCAATTGTTCTGAATTTAGTATTGAACCAAGTCTCTCGGAAAAGTCTGATCATAGAATCTCTTCCAAGATGTGCCGGACCATGATATAATCTGGCCATATCAGCAATCAAGCAATTTGGTAAGACCACTCTGCCATCTTTGTAAACCCATACTCCATCTTCATCACGTGGTCTACAATCTGATCTTAACCACAGATCTTTTTCCTCATCATCTGCTTCATTTTGTAAGTCTCTAATCTCATGCCATGTTTCTACAACTGTTGTTAGCATTAATGAATTTGAATCAGATTCTTTACTCTTTTCCCGATTGTATGCACAACCTTTTCTTGCACAATATTTTGCCGTTTCATCTGCAAAGGCATTGCCTTTTGAGATATAATCAATTCCTTTAGTGTGCGCTGCACACTTGACAATTGCGATTTCTTTCGGCAATTGTATTGCTTCAATTAATCTCCTAATGAAAACTGCATTTTTTATCGGAGACCCTGCTGATGTCATATAGCCTCTCTGAGACCAGAGTTGTCCATAATCATGTACAACTCCGTATCCATACTGACTATCAGTAATGATGGTAACTCTTATATCCTTTGATATTTCACAAGCACGAATCAAAGCAATTAATTCAGCCACTTGTGCTGATCGAACTCCTTCAAGACATGATGCTTCTTCGACATCTGCAACTGTACAGACTGAATATGAGGCTTTCAAAACACCTCCTTCAGATCTCAAACATGAGCCATCTACAAAGTAGACAAAATCTGATTCAGATAAAGGTCTATCTTTGATATCATGTCTTGGCTTCGTGCAGAATTCCATAACATCTAAACATTCATGTTCTATTTCAATGTCATCAATGATCTCAGAATCAGGCAGTAATGTAGAAGGATTCAGATTCAAACATCTTGAAATCGAAACATTATCTGCTCCTAGTATGATTTTCTCATACTTTGTCAATCTGCTGCTTGTCAAATGCTGAGTTTTACCTCTTGTCAGCAATATTTCAACTGAATGAGGCACAAAAACTTTCACAGGAAATCCCATAATGATTCCTTCACTCTGTTCAAGACTAACACTTGTAGCTGCAACTGCTTTCAAGCAACCTGGTAATGCTTTTGCAATGGGATCAAGTACTGCAGAGAAGTATGCAATAGGTTTCTTTAAATTCCCATGTCTCTGAATCAACACAGACAATGCACATCCTTCTCTCTCACTACAATACAGTTCAAAATCTTTCTCATAATTCGGCATACCTAAAGCAGGAGCTTGGCATAAGCTCTTTTTCAAGTTCTCAAAAGATTCCATCTCAACTTCATTGAGAATAATCGGATCTTTTACATCAGACTTTGTTAGTCTTTGTAGTGGTTTTGCAATTACTGAAAATCCACTTATCCATTGTCGACAGTAACCAACCATTCCTAAGAACATTCTGACTTGCCTCTGTGTCCTTGGAGGTTGCATCGCTTGAATCATTTTTATTCTCTCAATTGTCACTTGCCTTTTTCCCTTTGCAATTCTGTGACCAAGATATTTTACTTCTTGCTTGCAAAACTGTAATTTTCCTGGAGACACTTTATGTCCCTCTTCTGCAAGGCGATTCAACAGTATTATTGTGTCTGTCACACAATTTTCTCTTGTCTTTGCAGCTATCAACAAATCGTCAATATACTGCACCAACGTAGACCTACCAGGTAAGTCCAGGTTTTCCAAAGACCTTTTTAACAATTCATTAAATATTGAAGGACTTTCTGTATAGCCCTGAGGGATTCTAGACCATCCGAGGGTCCTACCTTGGAATCTGAAAGCAAAGATTTCATAACTGTCTGGATGTAAAGGAAGAGTAAAGAATGCATTGCAAAGATCAATGACAGTGTACCATTCAGCATCATGTGGAATCTGGTACAGAATTACTGCTGGATTTGGAACCACAGGACAACATGGAACAACGATTTGATTAACCTTTCTCAAATCTTGTACGATCCTAAATGTTCCATTTGACTTTTTAACTCCCATAATTGGTGAATTACAAGGACTACTCTCCATTTCTTTTAATACACCTTGTTTGATTAATTTTTCAATTATAGGCATAATACCTTCAATTGTTTCTGTTTTCATTTTATACTGTGGAATGTTAGGAAATTCTATTCCCTGTTTCAATGTAATTTTTACTGGATCTACGTTTTTCATCAGACCCATCTCATTCCCAGTAAAATCCCATATATCAGATTTCACTGTTTCCTTGAGCTCTTCAGGCAAATCTTTCTTTTCAAATGCAGGAAACAATTTTGTTTCTTCTGCTTCCATCATCATCATTGTCATTCTATACAAACCATCTTCCTCCATTGTTTGTAATTCAACTCCATCAGGAGAACAATATATTCTGCAATTCATTTTACACAGAATGTCTCTGCCTAGTAAATTTACTGGACTACTATTACAAACCACAAATCTGTGTTTGTCTCTATAATTTCCAATTTCAACTGGAACTGGATCAGTTAAATCAGTTTTAATTTGTTGATTGCTTACTCCAACAACTTGGATGGTATCCCCAGAGAGAGGTAGGTTTTCAATTTCCACTGATCTAACAGTAGAACGGGTAGCACCAGTGTCCACTAGAAAAGTAATGTCTACATCGTTAACTTTCCCGTTTACAAATGGACCAGACTGGTCAACCTCAAGAGTGGCTCCAACAACACACTCTTCCTCCTCTCTCGGGCACCGTCAGCAATAATCATCAGAATCACTGTCTTGGCTTTCTGTTAACAAAAATTGTTGTGAAGCATTTTGCATTTGTACCCTTTGTTGCTTTTGCTGTTTTTGTGGTTTTATTACCTGTTCATTTCCCTGAAATCCCACACTTGAATTATATTTTTGAACTCCCCCACAATTCGGAAATGGTGGTTGTGGCAATTGATCCTGACGGTTATTCACCTGTTGCTGTTGCTGTCTGTTTAACTCGTTTAACCCCTGTTGCATCTGTAGCTGTTGCTGCAGGTCAACACCATTCTGCATCTGTGGATTTAATAAGGGATTCTTTAAGTTTTTAGGAGGTTTAGGACACTCGTCTCTCCAATGTCCAAATTCGCCACAATTAAAACAAGGTAATCTTTGTTTCATCTCCTCAATCTTTGAGCTAAATTTTCTTGGAAAAATATTACCTTTAAGCTTTCCTTGTATCTGGTTCGTATTTCCAGTTTGAACAAAATTTGTGTTCTTATTACCCATGCTGGCAATTTGTTGCTCAGCCACTTTTACCTGAGCCCACATGGCTTTCTCTTTGAGCTTCTTTTGTCTCACCTCCAACTCATCACTGCAATACTTAGCTTTTCTCAAAATGTCATCCACAGAAAGTGATTGCCATCCTACAATGCTATTCCTGATCATGTCTGCAATTTCAGGTTTTAGTCCATAAACGAATCTATAGACAAAATGACTCATATCCTTTTCATCCAATTTTTCATAGCCACTGTATTGTTTAAAAATTAACAGTAACCTCTCATAAAAAGAATGAACTGATTCTTTTGTTTCCTGATTTGTCCTTTCTATTTTAACCCAATCAACTTCTTTGGGTGGAATTTTGTTTTTCATCCATACGATCACTTTTTCGTAAAAATCCATTACTAGAGGATTTGGAGCACCTGTTTCTTTAATACGCTCAGGTTCTGTTTTTGGCCAACTTATTGATATTTTACATTCTGTCCAAAGATCTGATGGAACGACAATGTCGAAAAATCCATCTAAATCAATCCACAGAACTTTTGACACTTTGATAAACCTATCCACTTGTCTATACCACTCTACTGGTTTCTCCCTCAATTTTAGAAAGTCATTTGTGAATAGCAGTATGTCCTGTCTTGACCAAGGGACATGAACATATCCTCCACCTGCAATCTCTCTCATTGGAAATTGTTTTGACAATTTTTCCAATCTTTCGTCTTCCTTCTTTTTCGTCCATTTCACTCTCCACTTATTGAGTTCTCCCAGCTTTTTGATGTAAACAATCAAATCTTTTATATGCAGTATTCTTCCCATTGAGTTCAAACTCTCAATGTCACTTTCTGAAAAGTCTAGTCTGTAATGCTTTGCAAAATTCTTTTGTTTACTGACATCAATTTCAAGTTCCGCTGCTAGTTCCTCTAACTGATCATATTTATTTTTAGTTTTCCACTGAATACTTTTACAAATGAACAGTAGTTCATCATCTCGATAATAATTCAAACTATCTGGACCAATTGTTCCAATTATTAATTCTTCAATATTTGCTTTTAATTTAGCCACATCAAGTTTCGGAGTGGTCACCCTAACTTCAGGACTCCCTACATCTGAAATAGCACCCATTGGTGTTTTTGGAGATAAATCCTCATTAAAGGTTAAATCTGGCATTCTCAATCTCGAAGAGTTTATTTCAGATATGTCTGAGTAAAATTTTTCAGCAACCTTTTGAATTTCTGCATTTAAAGGAATAGTTAACCCTGTCTTGTTTGATTCTCTTTGGTCAAATACAGGCTGAACAGGACCAATTGTTACTGGAACTGTCACAGCTTCCATGCTTTTTGTCATTCGTCTAATTAATTCATCCTTAGATTTTAAATATTCAGCAGAATCAGCTGTCTCAATATTTCTTGTTTCTCTTGCATAGTCTTTTGCAGCTTCCCTTGCTCTTGGAGTCATTGCAAAATGTCTACCTTCATTTCGAGCATTATCAAATTCTGGTCTTCTAGGAGTTTCAATAATTTCACAATTATTTGGATAAAGTTTAGGAGTTTCATTAATTGGAGGTGCACTCGGTGAAGTTTCAGTAGAAACAACCGGAGTAGACCATGATCTAGGAGGTCTCAAAGGTTGATTCTTTCTAGCTGTAGTGTATATTTCTTCCATAACTGCATCTTCAGATTCACTTTCTATAGATTTCCCAGCAGGAGTACCCATAACCATTTCCTGTATTAAATACAATCCTTCACTCATGTTTCCCTGTCTCCACATTCTCAACCTGTCTTCATGAGTATCTCTTCTCCAAGCTGGAGGTTTAGAAGGTCTTTTAATTCCACTAGCTTCTCTTTGTAACTGATACATCTCATCTTCCCACTCAACTAAAGCTTCAAATTGAGTTGGTCTCGGTTTTGGAATAAGAGCATTCATTTTCTCTCGTAAATTTCTCAAGACTTTTACATTAAATGAACCATCAGGCCAAGTTAAAACACCGTCGTTCTTTGTATATCGTTTCCAGCTATCAAACCATGAAACAGTATGATATCCATATTCACCTTCCATGTACGCTGCAGGCGTTTTATACTTATGAAGTAATTTACCACCTCGCGTTTCGATTTTCTTGTCGGGTGAAAATAAATTTTTAAACTTCTGAAATAATGTTGGCTTTTTCTCAACATGTTTAAAATGATAACTCATTGTTAAGAGTTAAATCTAAATCACAAAATCGTTCGTAAAATATTTCCGGGATGTTCCGCAAAGCAACCAATCCGTGCGCGAAACACACTAACAAGCCAATGACAGTTGAGCTACGTCACTTTTCTGCTCAACAAATAAAAATGGAGTTTTTCTGAAGGACCAATCAGCTTACAGGTCGTCAGAGACTTGAGAGCCAATCAGAGTACAGTTTATGACGTAGGTTACCCAATCCCAGCGCGGCTCTGTGACGTACACAGCAGCTGCGGTTTCTCGTTTCTCACTCCTGGCGCTTACCCCTCCTTCACAAAATCTTTTCACAACGCCATTTTAAGAACACTTTTCAGTGTATATTAATTCTTAAACAATGACAATAAGGACTCATCTGTTTGTTTCACTATTTAGGATAGTTTACATACATTCAAGTATCCACACTTCGGAATAGTCGGCGCTATTCACACTAAGGATAATTCTCAATTGTCAGTAGAGTAACTCTTACCCCACCCTTCTAACACGTAAAATTATGAACTTGTTTTCCTCTGAGCGCACCGCGAAGTGACAGTTCTAAGAGTTCCACTTGAACATAAATTACAAATCAAACTCGCACTTTCATACGGAAAAATTCCCTAAATTCAAACACACATGAAATCCGTACAGGACTCTCACCTGTTTATAGAAATCATGCACCGTTAGCAAAATAACGACGTTATCCGTACAGGGCTCTCACCTGTTTATAGATATAAAACATGTATCCCTACAGGACTCTAACCTGTTTATAGATAATCATGCACCGACGCTACTCTGCCCTTCACTCAAGCTCGGATATAACTAATACTCTTATCACAGTGAGTTTTATGGAAGGCGCTTTGTCCCTATTCTCATGCTGCTCTAATTTCTTAGAAAACCCTCACTATACAAGATTCACACCTAGCCCTAACACTGTGCTGCACGGCGACAACACTATGGTACACGGCGATACCACTTGTGATACTCGGCGATATCACTGCAAACAGAACAGATGACTTGCGTGACTAATTTCTCGCCACACAATCTATACCGGTATAGCTTACAGATAGCACGAAAAACAAACTCAACATGTGTTAAAACATCGATCCTATTTCCATACCATAACACTTTAGTAACCCTTAGCAACCAACATATTACCTTGGTTACCCTTAGCAACCATCAATTTCTGCTACCAGAGAATTGATCCAGCGGCCTATAGAAAATATATCATAAACAACGCTACCCAACTTCATAACCTATAAACAAAATTCTACACTAACTTATGGACCCATTTATAAACATGACATATTTGGGCCTACTGAATCAGGTGGTCAGATTAAATCTATATACACCTTATTTACAAACTATATACAATTTTATACATCTGTGGAAAGAATATTGTTATTAGAACAAATCCTAACTATTTAAACGACCACCATTGGCGATGGGATCTAGCTAATAGTAACCTGCACTTCTGAATAATCAAGACCAGCTTGTTTGTCAAAAGTAAGAATTTTATTTACTAAATTATGGTATTTCAAAATATAATTTTATAAATGCAATTTTATTAGCATTAAAGTAAGCATAGTTGAAAAGCTTCATGAGAAAAATACAGTTTAAGTAAGAAATTCAAAGTTTAAGTAAGGTTTTAATAGTTTAGCATTTCTAAAGCCTAAGTCCCTAGCTAAGCTAAATAATTGGAAAATAAAGTAAAGTTCTTTGAGGATTCTTACGTGCTCCACGCAAAGTCCAGCAGCACTTCACCCTCATCGGAAAGTCAGAAAGCAGCAGCCAGCCCATCCCTAAGGGCATGACTTTTTATACCTTTCTATGCTAGCTAATCTAAGCGAAGGAAAGTTTTCATAAATCCACGATGTCCCATTGGTTGAGAGTGACAAGTGACATGTCACCCACATTTCAAAACTTCCATTAGGTCACATTTCTTAAAGACCATTGTCTTTTCCAAACATGACTAGGAGCTTCCTTGGTTTGCAACAATTGTAAATTAATGTTCTCGCAGCGTTCATTTCACTTCCACGGGTGCCAAGTTAGAGTTGACAAAATTGTCCTTTATCACCGGTTTCCGACCTTGGCCGCGTCCGACAGAATGATGACAGCATGTCAGATTTGCTTAGTGAATGCAGCTTTGACGAACACTTTTTCAGAATGGGCATCTCGTGACTTTTGCAGAAGTAAATTTCAGCTTTAGCAAACTCGAGCAAACTAGGACCAAAAGTAGGCAACTTATGCTTACTAGTAATAAACAAACACAAGAAAAGTATTAATGTAAGAAATAATGTTGATTCTGTATCCACCCTAGGTTTACTAATTAATTAACCCTCCCGATTAGTCTAATGTTACCTAGCGAATGCAAACAAATAAAGCAGCGTTTATATCTACCAGTCTTCATGAATCCATTAAACCTTATGTGCACCTAGAATAGTAGAAATGACACCACATAGACAAGGAAAAGCAAAATAAGCACATGCCTCTTTTAGGTTTGCTGCAGTTAGTAATGACAAAAACGAAAACAACAAATTATTTTATTATTTTGCACGAACAAAAAGATGCAACACTTATGCACGTTTATGAGCACACATGTTAGTCCTCCCATGTGTAAAGTTTAATCTAGGTTATATTAGCACAACACATTACAAATCATTAATTTTATTATTCACGTTATGGAAATGTGACTTCGCGAGTTTAAACAAAACTCTGTTTTCTATCTCGCTCCATCAACTGTCACCCACACCAAATAATTAAACTCTTTCTTACAAGATGGTGCAAGCGGGCATACCAATAACCAGTTGTCTTGCGCTAATTTAAGATGCCCAACAGGCATCAAACCTACATTCACTGTGGGATTTTTTTTAAAGTACTGCCAATTGTTGCCTTGTAGTCTATGAAGAGAGAGACCTAAGTCCAAGATTAAATAGACAGAACCTGATTTCAATAATATGTGCAAAATAGTGGGCCAGAAATGGAGAACACGCCCACCATGGGGATTCTAATCATTTCTAAAACATTTTGAGAATAGAGAGCAAAGACAAAACCCCTCTCCCTGCTAGACAAATGTACTAGAATTTTAAAGAATAGAAGGGCTGTAAACATTTGCAACTACATTCAATGTGTACCAGTCGAGCTCTTCACCAGCCTTTTGCTGCCCAATCTCTTCATGAGTCCTGTCACAAAACCCATTCATGTGATAGAAGCACATTTCTATTATTATTGCATGAGGAATAAAAGTAGAGCAAATAAGCCAAAGATCCTTTAAAGTGTGCGAATCACATAGCGGACTTTCAGGTGCACCTGAAAGAGCAACAATATGTGCATGGCATGCTAGTCGAGCTCAAGTATATCTCCACTTGTTTTGTTAATTAAAAGTGAATGAACTTACCTCACGGCCAAGAAGGATAGGGATCTGCACATTTACAGTCATGATGAAGGCCATTGACCCCTAGGGGCATTTTTCCGGCCGATAAATGTTGACCATCCTGCTTGACGCGAAGGAAAGTAATTCGTCCAACGGCTGCCACACACTGTTTTTAACCTTACCCCTATTCCCTGGTTTCTATATTAGACTCTGATTTAGGCACAGGGGGTTATTGTATGAATTGCATGGATCCCACAAGTATTACTTACCAGATACTCTCCTACTAGTTGGAAGCATCACTCACCTGGGGAAGCCTGTACCTATGCACCAATGGCCAAGTTGTTGAAGCAGTATCAATACAAGATTAAAACTTGAATGACGTTTCAAATTCAGCAGCTGTAAACACCCTGCATAGTCAACTTCTCTAATGGTAACTGCCAGCTTAAGCTCCATTCATACAATGGAACTCTTGGACTCTTCCCTTAAGATCGATGTTAAAATCAGTGAATTATTTCATGCTCTGAAAACAAAATTGTTTTGACACATGGCAGTTATTTTTGACAACAAAGTGAGGAAAACTTTTGGTGTAGACAAGTATGGGCACATTCCCTTTACATGAACAAACTCTTGCATAAATTCTGGGTATGGGAATAGCATATTTTTAGTTTTTCTCCCACATATGATTTTTTTGTGCATAATTTTCATCCACAGAGGACTCACATGACCAGAACATGAGTCTCTGGAACTTTAAAACTTAGGGGGCGCATTTATCAAGGTTTTGCATTGCCCTTGCGCCACGCACTGGGGGGCAACGGCGATGGGAAACCTTGTGTGGCCCTTAGTGGCTTGATACATCTAGAGTAAAGCAAGGTAGCCCAATGGGCTGCCTTGCATTACTCTGTAAAACACACAAGATGATGGACAGAATGTTGCACATTGGCAAAACATTCACCCCCAGTCACAGATCTGGGTTTAATCCATCGTTATTTTGCTCGCCACACTAGTTAAGACATGGCCATATGCAAATCAGTCGTGACCCTGTGCCTCATGGGAACAGTCCACTCCGAACTGCCAAGCCATGTCTTCCTTGGACTGGAACCAAGCATCCTAGGCCCGATTTGTGGCTATCTGCCCTCATCAGCCAGGATAGCTTGACTCCAGTGGCGTGGTGAGCAAGGGACCCACGTCTGGGCATACCCTTCCCACATAGGGCAAACTGCAAAACACACAAGATGATGGACGGAATGTTGCACATTGGCAAAACATTCACCACCAGTCACAGATCGGGTTTAATCCATCGTTATTTTGCTCACCACCCCACCCTAGTTCAGACATGGCCATATGCAAATCAGTCTTGACCCTGTGCCACATGGGAACAGTCCAGCCCAAACTGCCAAGCCATTATTATTATTATTATTATGCGTTCTTATATAGCGCTCGATTACCCGTAGGCATCTCGGCGCTTGCCTTGGGAACCCATCCTGGCTTTTTCCCTGTGAGATACCCGTACTGGGCATCCCCAAGGTGAAAGCCAGGCATCCCGCCGCAGGGGAGCCGTAGTGGAGATTAAGCAGGCTGATGCCCAGAGCTGCAGAGTGTGAACCCGTGATTCGAGTAGGCACCGAAACGAGAATTATCGAGACCGTGGATATTTGGGCTCAAGACCCTGCCGCGTCGGGAATTGAACCCTGGTCCCAGGTCTGACCTCTGCTTCCGGGTCTACCTCCTCTAACCAGTGAGCCACACTTCTCCATGCCATGTCTTCCCTGAACCGGAATCAAGCATCCTAGGACCAGTTTCTGGCTATCAGCCGTCATCAGCCAGGATAGCTTGACTCCAGTGGCGTAGTGAGCACGGGACCCACGTCTGGGCATACCCTTCCCACATAGGGCGAACAGCAAAACACACAAGATGATGGACGGAATATTGCACATTGGCAAAACATTCACCCCCAGTCACAGATCTGGGTTTAATCCATTGTTATTTTGCTCACCATGCCACCCTAGTTCAGACATGGCCATATGCAAATCAGTCTTGACCCTCTGCCTCATGGGAACAGTCCAGCCCGAACTGCCAAGCCATGTCTTCCCTGGACCGGAATCAAGCATCCTAGGACAGGTTTCTGGCTATCAGCCATCATCAGCCAGGATAGCTTGACTCCAGTGGTGTAGTGAGCACGGGACCCACGTCTGGGCATACCATTCCCACGGAGGGCGAACAGCAAAACACACAAGATGATGGACGGAATGTTGCATATTGGCAAAACATTCACCCCCAGTCACAGATCTGGGTTTAATCCATCGTTATTTTGCTCACCACGCCACCCTTGTTCAGACATTGCCATAAGCAAATCAGTCTTGACCCTGTGCCTCACGGGAACAGTCCAACCCGAACTGCCAAGCCATGTCTTCCCTGGACCGGAATCAAGCATCCTAGAACCGGTTTCTGGTTATCAGCCGTCATCAGCCAGGAAAGCTTGACTCCAGTGGCGTAGTGAGCACGGGACCCACGTCTGGGCATACCCTTCCCACATAGTGTGAACAGCAAAATACAAAAGATGATGGACGGAATGTTGCACATTGGCAAAACATTCACCCCCAGTCACAGATCTGGGTTAATCTATCGTTATTTTGCTCACCATGCCACCCCAGTTCAGACAAGGCCATATGCAAATCAGTCTTGACCACGTGCCTCATGGGAACAGTCCAGCCCGAACAACCAAGCCATGTCTTCCCTGGACCAGAATCAAGCATCCTAGAACCGGTTTCTGGCTATCAGCTGTCATCAGCCAGGATAGCTTGACTCCAGTGGCGTAGTGAGCACGGGACCCACGTCTGGGCATACCCTTCCCACATAGGGTGAACAGCAAAATACAAAAGATGATGGACGTAATGTTACACATTGGCAAAACATTCACCCTCAGTCACAGATCCGGGTTAATCCATCGTTATTTTGCTCACCACGCCACCCCAGTTCAGACATGGCCATATGCAAATCAGTCTTGACCCTGTGCCTCATGGGAACAGTCCAGTCCGAACTGCCAAGCCATGTCTTCCCTGGACCGGAATCAAGCATCCTCAAGTCAAGTCAAGTCAAGTTAAAATTTGTATAGCGCACTACTCACCCAGAGGGTCTCAAGGCGCTTGAGGGAGGGGGGGAGCTTTACTTATCAAATATCCAAGTTTTTAGTTGTTTTCTGAAGGAGAGGTGGTTCTGTGTGAGGCGGAGTTGGGTGGGAAGTGAGTTCCAGGTCTTGGCCGCTAAGTCGGAGAAGAATCTTCCTCCCATGGTGGATATTTGGATGCGTGGAATTGCGGCGAGGGCTTGATTGGACGATCAAAGTTGGCGGGTGGGGGTGTAGAAGGACAGGCGCGAGTTGAGGTATTCGGGTCCTAGGTCGTAGAGGGCTTTGTGTGCGTGGGTGAGGAGGCGGAACGTTATTCTCTTGTTGACGGGGAGCCAGTGGAGGTCTTTCAGGTGATCGGAAATGTGAGCTTGACGGGGGATGTCTAGGATGAGTCAGGCTGAGGCGTTTTGGATGCGTTGGAGTTTTTTCTGTAGTTTGGCTGTGGTGCCGGTGTAAAGGGTGTTTCTGTAGTCCAGTCGGCTTGTGACCAGTGCATGGGTGACCGTTTTTCTTGTTTTGGTGGGGATCCAGCGGAAGATTTTTTTGAGCATACGTAGGATGTTGAAGCATGATGATGAGACGGCGTTGACTTGTCTGGTCATTGATAGGGAGGAGTCCAGGATAAAGCCCAGGTTACGTGCGTGGTTCGTTGGTATGGGTGCGGTTCCCAGGGCCGGTGGCCACCATGAGTCGTCCCAGGCGGAGGGGGATGATCCTAAGACGTTTTGTCCGAGTTTAGTTTTAAGCGGCTGTTCTTCATCCACTCGGCTACTTCTTTCATTCTTTCGTGTAGGTTGGTTTTGGCGGTGTTTGGGTGAGGGATAGGATCAGCTGAGTGTCATCTGCGTAGGAGATAATGTTGAGGTTGTGTTGGCGCGCAATGGATGCGAGTGGACTTATGTATACGTTGAATAGGGTGGGACTGAGTGAAGATCCCTGGGGCACGCCGCAAATGACCTTGGTGGCCTCTGATCTAAAAGGGGGGAGGCGGACTCTCTGGGTTCTTTCGGCGAGGAACGAAATTATCCAGTCCAAGGCTTTTTCTTGTATTCCGACGTTGCTGAGGCGTTGTATAAGGGTGCTATGACAGACTGTGTCGAAGGCTGCGCAGAGGTCAAGTAGGATGAGGGCAGCAGTTTCTCCGTTGTCTAGTAGAGTTCGAATGTCGTCTGTTGCTGCGATGAGGGCGGTCTCGGTGCTGTGTTTGGCTCGGAAGCCGGACTGTGAAGGGTCGAGGGATTTGTTGGATTCGAGGAACGCGGCGAGTTGACTGTTGACGGCTTTCTCAATGACTTTGGCAGGGAATGGGAGGAGCGAGATGGGGCGGTAGTTCTTAAGTTCTGTAGGATCTGCTGTAGGTTTCTTCAGGAGGGCGCTGAGTTCGGCGTGTTTCCAGCTTTCCGGGAAGGTGGCGGAGTTGAGGGAGCAGTTGATGACGTCTCGGAGATGGGGTGCGATAATGGAGTCTGCTTTGTTGAAAATGTGGTGGGGACATGGGTCGGTTGGAGATCCTGAGTGGATGGTGTTCATTAGGCGGATGTTGTCCTCAGTGGTGATTGGGTTCCAGGTGCAAAGGTTGTTGGAGGGAGGTTTAAATTCGGAGGTAAATGGGGTGGGCTGGTCTCCAAAGCTGTTATGTATGTCAGCGATTTTGTTGTGGAAGAACGAGGCTAGAGAGTCGCAGAGGACTTGGGAGGGAGTGATGTCGTTGGTGCCGGTGGTGGGGTTGGTAAACTCTTTGACGATGTTGAATAGTTCTTTGCTGTTGTGGGCGTTGTTGTCGAGTTGATCCTTGAATGCTGATTTCTTGGTGGATCGGATCAGTTGGTGGTGTTTGCGGGTGGCGTTCTTGAAGGTGGCCAGGTTGTCAGTGGTTGGGTTTTTTCGCCAGGCTTTCTCGAGGGTGCAACAGATCTTCTTGGATTTCTTAAGGTCATCATTGAACCAGGGGGCTTTTTTGCTGCCTTGCTTGATTTGATGGTTTTTCAAGGGTGCTAATTCGTCAGCGCTGTGGGAGATCCATTGTGTGAGGTTGGTGGCTGCTTGGTTTGGGTCCGATGATTTTTCCGGAGGGTTTTGGTGAAGCGATGTGATGAGCTGGTCGGTGGTAATTTTATTCCGGTTTCTTCGGGGAATTGGTTGTGGGTGGTTGTGGGTCGTGGTCTTTTTGTAGCTGAAGTGTACGCAGTTGTGGTCCGTCCAATGGAGATCTGTGGTGTGATTAAAGGAGATGTGCTTGCTGGAGGTGAAGATTGGGTCGAGCGTGTGTCCGGCACAGTGGGTGGGGGTATCAACAAGTTGTTTGAGGCCGAGATTGGCGAGGTTGTCTAAAAGGGTGGTGGTGTTGTTGTCGTTGTTCTTTTCCAGGTGGAAGTTGAGGTCTCCCAGTAGGATGTAGTTCTCGGAGGGGAGGGCGTGAGGGCTGATGAAGTCTGTAATATCTTCGCTGAATTGTGTGCGGGGTCCGGGTGGTCTATAGATGAGGGTGCCTCTAAGTGTGGTCTTGAGGTCGGTGTGAATCTGGAAGTGAAGGTGTTCGGCGGTTGTGAGGTTGTCATCGGAACTGGTCGTGATGCGGATGGTGTTCTTATGAACGATGGCGATTCCTCCTCCTGTTTGTTTGATGCGGTCTTTTCGGATGATTTTGTACCCGTCCGGGATGGCTATGGCGATGTCGGGCGCTGATGAGGTGTTCATACAGGTTTCTGTAAGAAAGGCGACGTCCGGCGATGTGGTGTCGAGTAGGTTCCAAAGTTCAATGGCGTGTCTGTGGACCGAGCGGGTGTTGAGTAGGATGCATTTCAGGTGGTTAGTGTCGGAGTTCTGTTTGGAGTAAGTGGATTTGGTGTGGGTCCTGATGCAGTCGAACTTGCAGGAGTGGCAGGTGAAGGGTCCATGGGTGTGTCCTGGGGCGGCTTGGTAGCAGTTTGGTGGGCGGCCGGGGTTAAGGGCTGAGAGGGTTGCGGCGTCGTATGTTATGCAGGCGGAGTGGATTTTGCGGGGGGCAGGGGGTCTGGCACTGGGCGCGGTCCAGGCGGGGATGGGCGTAGACGGGCTTACCTGGCACGTCCGCTGCGTGTGAACGCTGCGCGCAATGGCATCTGTCATAAGTGGATAGCGGAGGGGGGTGGGGCGAGGGAGGAGCAGCTGGGAGGCGGGAGCGGGGTGGAGGGACGGGCTGGGAGGCAAACAAACAACAAAATGGCAGCAGAAACAAAAGCGAAACTAGGCGAGCTTAGGGCACAGTCTGGGGAGTCGCAATGGTATGGGCAGAGGCACCGGCACAATCAGGCAAATATTGTCACACAAGCAGTGCAATCCAGCGATACGATATCAAATTGGCACAAATCAAAGAGCAGTCAGTGCGATATAGCGCTAGTACATAATTCAGTCACAAGACAATAAGCAGTCAATCAATGCGGTATAGCACTAGTAAGTAACTCGGGCACAAGACAATAAGCAGTCAATCAATGCGGTATAGCGCTAGTAAGTAACTCGGGCACAAGACAATAAGCAGTCAATCAATGCGGTATAGCGCTGAAAAATAACTCGGGCACAAGACAAAAAAGCAGTTATTCAATGCGGTATAGCGCTGATAAATTACTCAGGCACAGGTTAAAATGCAGGCAGTGTGCGCAATGCACAGAATACTACGATACCAGGGAGCGTGGGGAGCGACCGCTTCTGCACGAGACAGGACGGTCACAGCGTTAAGGCGGGCGGGACGTTCCTTTACTCTCTGTGGGAGGGAGGAGCAGCTGGGAGGCGGGGTGGAGGGACGGGCTGGGAGGCAAACAAACAACAAAATGGCAGCAGAAACAAAAGCGAAACTAGGCGAGCTTAGGGCACAGTCTGGGGAGTCGCAATGTTATGGGCAGAGGCACCGGCACAATCAGGCAAATATTGTCACACAAGCAGTGCAATCCAGCGCTACGATATCAAATTGGCACAAATCAAAGAGCAGTCAGTGCGATATAGCGCTAGTACATAATTCAGTCACAAGATAATAAGCAGTCAATCAATGCGGTATAGCGCTAGTAAGTAACTCGGGCGCAAGACAATAAGCAGCCAATCAATGCGGTATAGCGCTAGTAAGTAACTCGGGCACAAGACAATAAGCAGTCAATCAATGCGGTATAGTGCTGAAACATAACTCGGGCACAAGACAAAAAAGCAGTCAATAAATGCGGTATAGCGCTGATAAATTACTCAGGCACAGGTTAAAATGCAGGCAGTGTGCGCAATGCACAGAATGCTACGATACCAGGGAGCGTGGGGAGCGACCGCTTCTGCACGAGACAGGACGGTCACATCCTAGGACTGGTTTCTGGCTATCAGCCGTCATCAGCCAGGATAGCTTGACTCCAGTGGCTTAGTGAGCACGGAACCCACGTCTGGGCATACCCTTCCCACATAGGGCAAACAGCAAAACACACAAGATGATGGACGGAATGTTGTACATTGGCAAAACATTCACCCCCAGTCACAGATCTGGGTTAATCCATCATTATTTTGCTCACCACGCCACCCCAGTTCAGACATGGCCTTATGCAAATCAGTCTTGATCCTGTGCCTCAAGGGAACAGTCCAGCCCGAACTGCTAAGCCATGTCTTCCCTGGACCGGAATCAAGCATTCTATGACTGGTTTCTTGCTATCAGCCATCATCAGCCAGGATAGCTTGACTCCAGTGGCGCAGTGAGCACGGGAGCCACGTCTGGGCATACCCTTCCCACATAGGGTGAACAGCAAAACACAAAAGATGATGGACGGAATGTTGCACATTGGCAAAACATTCACCAACAGGCTGGACTGTTCCCATGAGGCACAGGGTCAAGACTGATTTGCATATGGCCATGTCTGAACTAGGGTGGCGTGGTGAGCAAAATAATGATGGATTAACCCAGATCTGTGACTGGGGTCTGCAAGATGTATTTTCATTTTTAAACTAATTTCTTTCAGTAGATCTGGGAATGAGTCAGAATTGTACACCTCCCACAATATTTTTATTTGTCCTTGTCCTTGTTGTTTCCTCTTTCTGCATTCTGCAACACACATAGAAAGATGAAAATGCCGCTGAGGACTGTTTTTGTGCAGAAAGGTGTCCCTTAACATGTCGTACAATTTTTATATTGTGTAATAAGCATTTGTGTAACACAAAATTAGGCCCCTAACCACACTATATTTGGCAACAGCATCCTAAAGTTACCACTGCCTGCGGTGTAGGCTCATGCAAAAAGAACAGTTGATGGACAGAATGCAGAACAGTGTCATACATTCACCCCAGTACAGAGACCTGGGCCTAAATCCATTGTTTTTTTTTATTACCGTGCATTCCAGTTTGGACCCAGCCATATGCAAATCAGTCTTGACCCTACGCCCAATGGGAACAGTCCACCCTGAACTGCCAGGCCAGGTCCTCCGTGGACTGGAAACAAGCATCCTCGGACCGGTTTCGGGCATTCAGCCCTCATCAGACAGGATAGCTTGACTCCAGTGGCATGGAGAGCACGGGACCCACCTCTACGCATACCCGTCCGCCTTAGGGTGACAAATGCAAAAATGTAGACTCAGCCAGGGCACCTCAAAGTTGTACAACTACACCTGCTGCACTAGTGACAGCTCCGAGCCTGGTGGTCCCAGCATAATGGTGAGCCCGCTGGCACCTCGGAGGAGGCAGGAGTCTTTGTGACACTCATGAAATGCGGACAACCAAAACGAACAGTACATTTAGTACTGGAATGATATGCGCATTTTTATTTTCCTGTAGATACCTGTAGGCAGTGCAAGTGTTCTGGAGTTCTCGTGTGTGTTGTTAAGAATCTTTAGTTTTCGATCACTGGATTCCTGCCCAGAGCTGGATTTAGGACACGAGCTCTTTATTTTTGTTTTACAGATAAAATGATTAGTGCAGCTTCTTGACAGGAAGATAAACGGGGGGCTTCCAAGCAACTGAGGTCAGAGGTCACGCAGAACTATTCTTTATTTGCTTTCAAAGCCAAAAGGAATATGATTTATGCGGGATATTAGCTCATAACTGTGCAGGTGCTGCCGTGGGAGCGTGACCCTCCCCTAATCCCTGAAGCGCAGTGAGCACGCGGTCACTTTCTTGTAGCCTCGAGTTCTCGCGCCATGTGTTCCAGTGCTCTTGTGCTGTGGGGGAGGGGAGTGGAAACCCAGCCGGCGGCGTTTTCCGTTCTCCAAACCCATTAGTCGGAGGACACTGGATTTTTTATCCAACAATTAGTTTCCATTTTAGCATTTCCTGATGAATATCTGACAAGTCACAGCCAGACAAAAAAACAATGTCTCCTGATTTATCTTAATTTATTTTTCCAATCTCTGAACATCCTCATAAGTGGCAGAGAAGAGTGTATCCACAGGGCACATGGCATTTTTCCAAATCCATAGTGCAGTATGTGCATTAAGAATCCCAACCGTAGACGAAAACACAGCGAATTCCATCTCAAACACCACTCAGGGGACTAGGTAGAAAAGTTATGATATGTAGAATGTGCACACTGAACAGCATGAATGAACTTCATGGAAGAGAGGGCGGGTGAGGGGTGATAGTAAAAAAATAAAAACAAGTTATGATATGTAGAATATGCACACTGTACAGTATAAATTAACCTCCGGGGAGGGAAGTTATGATATATAAAATCTGCATACTGTACACCATCAATGAACTTCCGGGGGGAGGGGATGACATAGATACAGTAAAAACAGCATGAGTTTTCATCGAAGGGGGAGGGGGGAGAGTGGGGGCGGTCACCGTGGGAAAATGAAAAGAAGTTATGATATAGTGCATTATGTTCAGTATTAATTAACTTCTGGTGGGGTGGTGACATGTGAGATACTAAAAACAACTTAATATATCTAGGATAAGTATACTGTACAGCATAAATTAACTTCCGGGGGAGGGGGTGACAGTGAGGTAAAAAAAAGAAGTTATGATATGTAGAATATGCATACTGTGCAGCACGAATTTTAAATTCCTGGGTGGAGGTGATAACAGTGAGATAATAAAAGCAAACACACAGGTCTGAAGTTAACAGTTCTTGGGAGAGGTGTGGTGCAGCGGCCAGGGCAGCTGACTCTGGATCAGTGGTTTCACGGTTCGATGCCGGTTTCGGAAGCAGTTCAGCACCATGTGACTCTGGGCAATAGCTCACTTAATTTCTACGACGGCCCCCAGCGTCTTGAGACCCGTAAGGGTGAGTAGTGTGTGCTTTACAAATACGGATTTATTTATTTATTATTACTATTTCTTACAACCAAAACACTATAAAACATTTTCTTGAACAGCCAATCCCATGTATTGCTATGGCAGGAAGTTCATAACCTAGTCTGATCCAGACTTCTAGCAATGATGCAAATGCACCCAAGGAACATAAATGTGGCCCCACTGGTCCGTTACAGTCCATGGAATTCCTGTAATGCCCGCCTACTCCCCACATAGAATTACTGTTATGGTGGTCCCTGGAATTATGGGTGGAGAAATAATGGAGAGTAACAATTTTTGGAGGATTACAAGTGGGAATGGGACTGGGCGCGCCGATTCCAGCATGTCCTCCTGGGCCTGTGTGTGACCCCTCTGGTCCAGGTTCTGCTCCAAAGTCAAAGAGCACCAAATCATACTGCCCTCCTCATCTTTGCTCTAAGAGATCGCCCCCCTACGCACCAATTCTAATGTTAGGTCCTACAATGCAAAAGATAGAATTCTAATGGGCAGCACACCTTTTTCAGACGCACACTCAGGTGCAACACCAGGTTCTGCATGATTGCCAGTCAATCAATCAATCATTTGTAAGGCGCGCTACATACCCGCAAGGGTCTCAAGGCGCTAGGCGGAGGGGGGCACTACTGATCGAACAGCCAGGTCTTGAGTATCCTCCTGAAGGTCAGCAGGTCTTGGCTCTGTCGTTGGCTCAGTGGAAGGGTGTTCCATGTCTTGGCGTCGAGGTGGGAGAAAGATCCCCCACCGGTGGTTGTTCTTCGGATGCGCGGGACGGTGGCGAATGAGAGGTCGGCGGAGCGTAGCTGGCGGTTGGGGATGTAGGAGAGCCGTCTGTTGAGGTAGGCTGGGTCGGTCTTGTGGAGTGCCTTGTGTGTGTGGGTGAGGAGCTTGAAGGATATCTTCATGTTAATGGGGAGCCAATGCAGGTTTCTCAGGTGGGGGGTGATGTGGCCGTGGCGTGGTATGTCGAGGATCAGTCGTGCAGAGGCGTTTTGGATGCGTTGTAGTCGTTTGATGAGCTTGGTCGGGGCTCCCGCGTAGAGGGCGTTTCCGTAGTCGAGTCTGCTGCTGACGAGGGCCTGGGTGACAGTCTTTCTTGTATCTGTCAGGATCCATCTGTAGATCTTGCGGAGCATGCGGAGGGTGTTGAAGCTGGAGGAGGAGACGGCGTTGGCTTGCTTGGTCATTGAGAGTGTTGATTCGAGGATGATTACCAGGTTGCGATCGTGGTGAGTGGGTGTCGGGGCTGCCCCCTGTGCTGTCGGCCACCAGGAGTCGTCCCAGGCTGAAGGGTTGGAGCCGAGAATTAGGACCTCAGTCTTATCCGAGTTCAGCTTCAGACGGCTGGACTTCATCCAGTCGGCGACGGCCTTCATTCCTTCGTGGAGGTTGGCTTTGGCGGGGATGGGGTTCTTGGTGAGGGAGAGGATAAGCTGAGTGTCGTCGGGGTAGGAGATTATG
The DNA here is from genome assembly GCF_964261635.1 of Lissotriton helveticus. Lineage (NCBI taxonomy): Eukaryota > Metazoa > Chordata > Amphibia > Caudata > Salamandridae > Lissotriton > Lissotriton helveticus. Next base: position 1,005,021,971 of record NC_136071.1, on the reverse strand, counting down.
TTGAGGTCGTGCTGTCAGGCTACGTGTGCGAGCGGGGCCATGTAAATGTTGAACAGCATCGGGCTGAGGGAGGATCCCTGGGGTACGCCGCAGATGATCTCGGAGGCTTTGGAATGGAATGGGGGGAGGCGGATGCTCTGGGTTCTGCAAGAGAGGAAGGAGATGGTCTAATCCAGAGCCTTGTCTCAGATCCCTGCGGCGTGGAGGGGCGTGTGTAGTGTGCAGTGGCAGACGGTGTCGAAGGCGGCAGAGAGGTCTAGGAGGATGAGTGCTGCGGTCTCGCCGTTGCCCAGCAGGTTCCTGATGTCGTTGGTGGCGGCGATGAGGGCTGCCTCGGTGCTGTGGTTGCTACGGAACCCTGACTGGGAAGGATCCAGGATTCTGTTTTCTTTGAAGTATCGGGTTAGCTGTCTGTTGACGGTTTTCTTGAAGACCTTTGCCGGGAAGTGGAGCAGAGAGATGGGCCGGAAGTTCTTGAGGTCTCTTGGGTCTGCCTTAGGTTTTTTAGTAGGGCATTAATCTCGGCGTGTTTTCAGATCTCTGGGAAGGTCACGGTCTTGAGGGAGAGATTGATGACGTTGCGCAGGGGGGGTGTGATGGAACTGCTTGCTCTGTTGAAGACGTGGTGCGGGAATGGGTCTGACGGAGAGCCGGAGTGGATTGTGAGCATGGTCTCGATGGTGTTATCGATGCTCACATTGGCCCAGGCTAGCAGGGGGTCGTGGTCGATGGTGTGCGGAGGGTCTGTTGTGTTGCTGTCTGTTGGGGCTGTCTGGGTGTTGAAGCTGTCGTGGATGTCTGCTATCTTGCGGTGGAAGAAGGTGGCGAGGGAGTCGCACAGGGTTGCGACGGCGGGATGTCGTTTGTGTTGGAGAGTTCCTTCACGATGTTGAAGAGCTCCTTGCTATTGTGTGCATTGTTGTCAAGGCGGTCTTTGAAGGAGGTCCTCTTGGCCGCCCTGATGAGGTGGTGGTGGTTGCGGATGGGGTCCTTGTGTGCTGCGTGGCTGTCCGGAGTTTGTTAACTGTGCATTTCTTCTCTAGTTTCCGGCAGGCTTGCTTGGAGGCTAGGAGTTCTGGGGTGAACCAGCTGGCCCTCTTGCTGGTGTCTCTGTGGGGGGGTTTCTTCAGTGGGGCGAGGGTGTTGGCGCAGTCCTCGATCTAGCATCTGAGGCTGTGGGCAGCGTCATCAGTGTTGGAGGGTTCGGTGGGTGGGCTGAGAGCGAGGTTTGCGTGTAGTTGGTCTTCTGTGATTTTGCTCCAGCAGTGGTGGGGGATCTGTTGGGTGCGGTGGTGTGTGGTGGGTTTCTGGAAGGTGAAGTGGATGCAGCGGTGGTCGGTCCAGAGGAGTTTGGTGGTGTGGCTCGCGGAGACATGCGGGCTTGAAGAGAAGACGGGGCAGAGCGTGTGGGCGGCGGAGTGGGTGGGCGATGTGATGAGTTGCTTCAGTCCGAGGTTGGCGAGGGACAGATGCTTAGCATCAGCCAGCCTAACAGACTTTCCCCCCAATAAGACTCAAGTGGGTTGTATGACAGAGGCCCTCATGGCTAAAGCATGAGTGCCTCCACAACACTGCCCGCACAAGCATGTCTTCACAACGCATTCCTTTACCATGCATGCCTTTACCACACAATTTCGTGGCAAAGGCATGAATGGTAAAAGGATGCCTTTACCAGCCCCCCTACCCTGAGCCCTATAAATAACCCTATAAATAACCCTAAAAATAATCTGATTCCCCCAGCCCTAAAAACAACCCCAACCTCCCTGCTGAGCCCTAAAAACTACACCGTTCCCCGCCAGATCTAAAACAACCCTGACCTCCCCAGCCCTGAAAACAACCCCGACCCCCCTCGAGCCCAGAAACCAGGCGCGCAACACCCATTGAACTCACCGGGCTTCAGCCCCCCCCCGTCGTGTGTGGCAACCCGAATGAGACAGATCCTGGGCACACACAGAGCCGCACCCGAACGTTTTACAGGTCTTTAAAAGACCATTTGAATGTTAATTAGGCCTTGCAGTTGTTTCACCCCTTCTAAGAGCCCCTGCAGCTCCACTCTGCCTACTGATTAAAGGTTCAGCCCCCCCCCCCCGAAATTTTTTCTTAGCCCCCCCCCGAAATTTGACTCTAGTTGTGCCTCTGCCAGAAACAACGCTCAACCCTAAAAACTACCCCCCAAAACCCCCAAAAAACTAAACTTGTCAGACCACGCGCACGTCTCCTGATCCTTCCTCTTCCTGTGCTCACCCATCGGCGGTTCTAGACCACGCACTGCCTTAACCACACATTTGCGGGGTTAAGGCAAGCATGGTTCCACTTGCAGGGATACGGCACACATGGCTCAGCCCATGTTGTAAAAGCCGTTTTCCCTCACGTGCCCACTTGGCTCTTTCCACCGAAATTCTTTACCTCTACCTCTCCGCCTCAAGGATGAATTAAACAGAGAGATGAGCATGTAAAAGGCAGTGGGAGAGGTGTGGGATGTCATGATGATCATCAAGCTAGTGGTGGAACTGTGTGGAGTGTGCTACAGTTGTGATTTTGTGAGAGTCGCGGATATCAACAGGGTGAATCATCTATTCATTCAGTAGCATTGGTGAAAAGCAGAGCCCTGGGGGACGCCACTATTCCAGAGAAATTGGTCTTGTTTGATTTGGTTTGTAAGAAAGAAAGTATTGATGCAATGGAGTTCAGTATTACCCGAATGCTATTTCTGAAATCATCCTGAGCTTTATAGCTCATAATGGGGAATAACGTGGTAAAACTGCATTCCTCTCTTCGAAGTAGCAAGACCTGGAATCTTGTAGTGTTTCGGTACTCATTTTCACCTGGTTTCACATCGGTGTGTCGGTATTTAACAAATGCAATAAACACTACTCCTTGTTCCAGCATATTTAGAATCTCTGCCAAAAAAGTGAAAGTAATCATTTAGAAACAAACAAGTGTACTTGAGTGACTCAAAATGCCAAATTTAAATGATTTTGTTGCTTTCACATTTTTGAATGCTCATATCTGGAGATGTATAAACTTTCTTAATGGACACATTTGTATTGTTCACATTTTTAACATGGTACAAAATGTAACTTTCAATGAAAACGTGAACTGAGCCGAAACGTAATCGATTCAACGGTAGACGTGCTGGTAAAATCTTTCTGAACAGCTTGCGATAATGTAAAATAAATGTCAACACGAACGCAAGCCTAGGTCCGGAATACAGGGATTGCAAGAGTGCCCAAGCAGTTGCAACTCTTGTCACTTGGTGCAAATATCCTTTATGTACCTTTGGTTTCTGCAAATAGTGGGATAAAATGACATTTGCACAAGTGGATAACCGCGCTCCATTGTTGCAGTGTGAGTAATGCTGTCCCTGGCTTGCTCAGTATAGACCAGAAAACTCAGACAAGGAAGTTATGCAATGTGAAATAGAATCTATAAATTGGATAGTGAACTGCAGATGTAAATTACAGTGAAATGATGATTACACATAGTATCAAAAACATGTTCAAGTCAAGTCAAAATTCTTTATTTCGGCTTGATTGCCATAAAAGAAACAATACATAAACATTACATTTAAAAATATCAAAAAACAGAATAAAAATAATACTGTGTGTAACTTTACAGCATAAAATTTTGAATCCATTAGCTAGAAACAATTCAGTACATTTTAGAGACAGTCAATACATAGACAACATAAAATTCCGTGAAGGCCCCCTCCCTAGTTACTAAAAGGTAGACCAATTCTATCTCTAGAGTGGACCTCAATTACAATTGGAGTCCCAGTTTTTTCCTTTGGAAAAAAATAGAGTGTAAAAATCTACTAACACTAAATATTATTGATTGAGATGTGTTAGTTGAAAGAATTCTCAAAGCCTGTGCGCATGATCTCACGCCTAGCAATAGGCATATAGGTTTGATCCATCTTTTCCTAGCCTGTGCATACACAGGGCAAAAAAAGAGGATATGTTGCTCATTTTCTATCTGGTGGCATTCACACAAGGAACAAAATTCATCTGTTACTGTGGATGTGGTTTTTTTGCCCCTATCCCAACGTGCCAAAGTTGTCTTTATTAGGAGATTTCCATATCTAAATTTTAAAAATAAAGTTTTGGCAAGAGGGGGTTCAATTTCATCCAAAAAGGTCTCAAATATTGGTACATCCTTAAAAGTGAGGAATTTTGTTACCAAGGTCCCACCAGTTGCAGCACTTATGGTCGTATTGACTATAAAATTCCAAAAGGCCCTTTTTAAAATTGGTTTCGAGTTGGATGGTAATTGGTCCGGGTTCTCCCAAAAGTGTTTCAGGCCTATTTTAATAAGCCAAGTTTTAACATATTTAAACCACGGGATCACTTTTAAAGTGTCGAGCTCCAAAATTTCTTTTAGCCCGTCCCTGTAGTCTTGTAATTCGGGTACCCGCCATAATCTAATCCACAACAACAGTGGGCGTATTATGACCTGATGATCAGTTCTTTTAATATTTAGATCAAGTTGAAGGGGTACTAAGGGAGTACCTCTAGGGACCCTTACCAGGCTTCTCATAAAATTATTGTCCAGGACACTAAAATTGTCCTTAGACCCAGGGCCCCAAATTTCTGCACCGTATAGTACTGCTGGTTGAACTTTGTATTTGAAAAGTTCGATCGCCGGAGACACGGCTTTGCTAGTGCTCAGGCTTTGTTCCCTAAGGATAGGTTTTACATTCTGGAGAAATGTCAACTTACTTTTTTCCATCTGAGCTTTCCAAGAGAAATTGGAGTCTAATGTCACCCCTAGATAGGAAAAATGGGGGACCGATTCTAATTTTGCTCCTTTTAAGGTTAGGCAACCTTTGTCAGATTTGGTTGAGTTTAGGACCATACATTTGGTCTTTTTCCCATTTATTTCCAGACCCTTCTTGCTACAATATTCACTGAAGGAATTCAATAATGCCTGGAGACCTCTTTTAGTTTGAGAAATCAGGATTGTATCATCAGCGACTAGTAGGGATGTTCCCTTTTCGCCGTTCAGTTTTGGGGAATCATTTTTACATCCCTCTAGATGTGAAGGAATATCATTCACGAAAATAGAAAACAACGTGGGGGCCAATACGCACCCTTGGCGAACGCCACGCTCAATTGGAATTTTGGGGGTTAGTTCGCCATTTGGGCCCCATCTAATTCTCGCGAAGTTTCCTTCATGTAACTCTTTAATCTGAACTAATAAATTGTTGGGCAACCCTACTGCACTCAAAGTTTTCCATAGGAAATTGCGAGGCACTAAATCAAATGCTGCCCTTAAATCAACAAAGGCAACATATAAATGACCCCTTTTAATCTTTACATATTTCCAATAAAGACAGGAGAGTCTAAAGATCTGGTCTATTGTACTAACTTTGGATCTAAATCCAGCTTGGTATCTAGTTAGAATTGCCTTTTCCTCCAGCCAATCAGTAACACGAAATAAAATATGTTGTGCATAGATTTTCTGGAGTATATCCATTAAACTGATTGGTCGATAGTTGGAGGGGTCCATCCTGTCTCCTTTTTTAAAAATTAAGACAATTTCGGCTCCCTTCCAGCTTTCTGGGAAGTCTAGGGTACAAGATAGCTTATTGCACAGATAGTTAATGTATGGTACCCATACTTTTAGATCGTGCTTATATAAGTCGCCCGGAATTTTGTCTAGACCTGGAGCTTTACCAGATTTTATTTGGCTGATTGCCAGCTCGGTTTCCCCTAGGGTAAAATTCAAGTCCTCTATTGGGGATTCATAGCTTAGCACATTCGTGTCTAAGTCCAGATCGTCATATTTTTTATAAAGTCTAGAGAAGTGGTCAATCCAGGTTTGTTCGTCCAAATATACGTCCTTAACCACTCTCCCAACATGATTTCCATTGGCTATCAGCCTCCAGAAAGCTACGTTATCACGTGATTTGGCGGCCAACAGCAGATCAGCCCATTTTTCTTCTTCCCAAGCTTTTTTTGAAACCTTTTGTACAGTCTTGTAATTGTTCCTAGCTATTTTAATATCTATAGGTGACTTGGATTTAATCGCTAATAAGAGTTCGCTTTTGGACTCTCTGCAAGCTTTACCATACCAGGGTTTGCTGTGGGACAAATTTTGTGTATTTTGCTGTTTTTTCTTGGGCATTTTGGTGACTAAGAGTTTTATAGCATCAAAATGTTTTTGATGTAATATACTAAAATGAGTTTTGTTTTCCTCCTCCAATGTTGAATGTAAAAACGGCGCAAAGAAACCTGCGAAAAGTGTATATATTTCAGCAAGGATATCGCCGTGGTCCAATATGAATGGCCATTTAAATGTTCGTCTATTATTACTAATATGGATCACAATATTGTTATTGTTGGTATCTTCTACTAAGAGAGAAGAACCTATATCCTCTAGCAATGAGGCTTCCATTTTGAGCTCCAGAGGAAAGTGGTCGCTTTCAAGCCTCTCTTTTACCTCGAAATCAAGAAGATACGACCAAGTTGTTATGGAGGCAATCACAAAATCTATGTTACTTTTGCAATTCCTCCTGCAAAAGGTAGGTTTCTTCAAGCTATCAGACCATAACCGTCCATTACAGGCCCTGAGACAATGCTCTGTGCATATTTTGTTCATTTGAAGAGCCAAGGTTGAACACTTAACTGGTTTGATATTGTCCATGGCGGGAATATTGTTAGCCTGGTCTTCCTCTTCGAAGACATCACTAAGACCCATAACTGGCTCATAGTTACAATTTAGATCTCCAGCCAAGATAATAAAATCCTCCCTACCATCCAGTGTACTTAAAAGGCAATTTAATTTAAGTAATGTTAAAGATTCCCTTAGTGAGGATGATGGCCTATTATAGATGTTTATTAAGAATAGGTTTTTCCCTTCGCATACAGTAATCTTTAATGCTAGTACATCTAGGGAGTTTGTATCCACCACCTCAATACGCACCCTTAGATGTACTTTCACCCAAGTTAGTAAACCGCCTGAGGGCCTTCCATGTCCAGATGGAATCGCACCAATTCCATAAGTCTTGTACCCTAATCTGTGTGGTGTGTCAACTGCCCAGGTTTCCTGAAGCATGCAGAAGTCAAAGGATTCAATGTAGCTTGCCCATTCTGGATCCCTCAAATTTTTCGTGACTCCGGCTATGTTCCAGGAAATCAATTTTACTGGTTCCCTTGTTACTGCTGTCATTTCAATAACTTCCTTTTCTACTTCCCTGCAACTAGGAAGAACTTCAGGTTGTAATACCAAGGGTACATCTTCAGGTGTTGTCATGTTAATAAAACTTTTCTGTGGTAAAACCGTAACCTTTGATTGTAAACAACTCTCACCCGACATAGCTCTATCCACAGTACATTGTTCAGCCAAAGATAAAGACCCAGGATTCACCAACACATCAGTTACATTAACAACGCCCTCCACAGATGAAATTCTTTTTCCATTGCCCTCAGCCCCCCATGTCGAAAAACATCAATCACAGTCATCTAGGCCACTAAATATGTCAAATCTATTCGTGGTCTCTAGTGGTGTGAATGGTTTAAGGTGGTCCATTCTTCTGTTATAACCATTATGGAATCTAGCTGGCACATAATTCCATCCATGGGGATTGGGAGCTGTTACTGAATAGGGTAAATATGGTGCGTTCCTAGTATTCTGTATGGTTGACGGGTACGGGGCATAATGAGTGTTCCCAACGCTCTGCGTAATCAGAGGATAACTGGATGGGTTGGTTTGTGTAGCTATATGATGGGGTGGTTGATGCTGTGATGGAAACACCACTGACCTTGGATAGTGTTAAAAAGGTCAGGCTACCAATCAGAATAAGAGATCCTTAAGTATTGCCCGGCGGTGTCGCCTCTTAAACCCAAAAGATATTAACCAATGAAGAGGCAGGCGCTGGAGACTGGAAGGCAGGAAACAAGGGTTTTATTCTCTCCGGAGGAGAACACATCAGTTCGGACAGCAAGTATCGTCACGAGGTGCTCTACCCGCATCTCAGAGGCCTGGCCTCTTATACACAGTTAAATGAATTTTATTGCAAGTAACACAGTCTTGTAATGCTTTGAAGTATGAAAGGACATCCTCTGAATCTCCCCTACAGGCCCGTTCCCACACATATTTACAGTTGAAGTCCCCACCCCGGTCACAACAGGTGATGATTATCGCGCAGCTGGACATTCCGCCGATTCACGGAATGTGGGGGTTTGATCGGATCTCTTAGGGTGGGGGCTTTGATCAACTCGGGGGTCCTTTGATGAGGGAAGCTTTCTACTGTACGGGGAGGGGCAATAAACAGAATCGGCAGAGCTAGGTGTCGGCCTGGGAAAGAGGAAGACAAACGGGCACACAGGAAAGGGGGTTTGTATCAAAGGGCCTGGGACCATAAAAGGAATGAAGGGAGGTGTCGCGCTGGGAACAGGATGGGGTTCTGAGGCAGAGTCGTGCTGAAGAGGGGTTTATGACTCAGGGCATGTGAGAGCGGGGGGGTTGTCAGCGTGCGGGGGAATGCTTGCGAGGTTGAGAGAGAGAGAGAGACGCGCTGGCTATCAGCGAGGGGCAAGGAGGCCATGGTGCTCAAAATGGCTGCCGCTTACGTGCACGAATGGGTTCAAGGAGAGCAAGATGGCGCCGATAATGTTGACGTTTTCAGCTTAACTTTTAACAGTCCTCCCTTTTCAACATATCTAGCCAACTTGTCTTATTCAATATCAATCTTCATCAAATTCCTAACCTCGACATCATATAATGCTCCCATGCGTTCGTTTCCAAAGTCCACAGTCTTAGGGTAAATACATTGTGCACATAATGAACACAGGGGTGGCAGACATTGGATTCCTAAGCATAGACCGCATATTACAACTATAGGAATCAGGATAATGGTGAACAGTCTCCAGCCCCAGTTCTTAACAGTGTTCCAGAACCAACCACCAAGCGACCATTCTTCCTGTTCCTGGTGGACTTCTGAAGAGAGTCTGTGAAGATGTTCGATGGCTTTGTACACTGAGGGCGAGTTGTCCGGTATGTATGTACAGCAGCTGGACCCAATAATGCTATATAGGAAAGGGGTCCCAGACAGAGAATCAGTATTAACAATTTAAACAAATATTTCCAAAACAGACAAAGTATGAATGCAAAAAGATTTATTTCAGATTTGCATTATTACCATTCATTGGTTAGATTTCATCAGCATCACAGTACAAAATTCTTATATAAGTGCCCACATACACAACAGGGAGGGGGGTGGAGTGAGGGAAAGTGCCAAAGGTTTAAAGACGGGATAGGGAATAGTCAGATTCGCTCGTGGTAAGTATTAATCACAATTCAAAAAACAATAATTCATGTGATTCCTTGATCCAAGGTCCACGAAAAAAATGCTCATATAGAGTCCAGGATACAAATAGGTGTAGACCACCTAACTCGCCAACAGCTGCTGTTAGTCTAGCTTGGGGGTAGGAGTTGGTGGAGATATAGGCGTCTACGTTTCGACCCACAAGACGCGTAGGATATTAGTCCTTACAAACGGGGTCTTCTTCAGGACGGGATGGTTGTGGGTGGGCAACCACCTATCATACACAGGAGGAGGAACCACGTTGGATTCTTGATCCTATTAGGTCACAGTACTGTAAGTTGTATTCCCATTGGTAAATTAGTGCCGATGGCGAGGGAATAGGCCTGAAAAGAGCGTTACTCAAAAGGGAAGTGTACTTCAGCTGCAACGGCTTCACCATGTGATTGCACAACCTCTGTTGAACAATTCAAAATTATAAGCTGAAAGGTGGCCAGTATGGCTCACGGTTGAGTAGCCACCAACTTTTTCTAAGGTGAGCTATAATACGAAATGGTGTACAAACGCTATGCTTAGCAAACATAATTTTTTGCATCTTTAGCTGTCTCGACCCGTTTTTACTTATTCCCTTAGAAATGTATCTTATGGGGATGAAATGAAAAACTAAGAAAATACGTGAAACAACCATTACCAACTTCTTGTGGTGTGTTTGCCAGGGTCTGCTAAGGAATAAGAAGGAGACAAATAACAAACATTATCCTATGAATTGAAGCTTGTACCTGAGTGAGCCGCCACACTGCAATCCACCTCAACCGTGAGCCATACTGGCCACCTTTCAGCTTATAATTTTGAATTGTTCAACAGAGGTTGTGCAATCACATGGTGAAGCCGTTGCAGCTGAAGTACACTTCCCTTTTGAGTAACGCTCTTTTCAGGCCTATTCCCTCGCCATCGGCACTAATTTACCAATGGGAATACAACTTACAGTACTGTGACCTAATAGGATCAAGAATCCAACGTGGTTCCTCCTCCTGTGTATGATAGGTGGTTGCCCACCCACAACCATCCCGTCCTGAAGAAGACCCCGTTTGTAAGGACTAATATCCTACGCGTCTTGTGGGTCGAAACGTAGACGCCTATATCTCCACCAACTCCTACCCCCAAGCTAGACTAACAGCAGCTGTTGGCGAGTTAGGTGGTCTACACCTATTTGTATCCTGGACTCTATATGAGCATTTTTTTCGTGGACCTTGGATCAAGGAATCACATGAATTATTGTTTTTTGAATTGTGATTAATACTTACCACGAGCGAATCTGACTATTCCCTATCCCGTCTTTAAACCTTTGGCACTTTCCCTCACTCCACCCCCCTCCCTGTTGTGTATGTGGGCACTTATATAAGAATTTTGTACTGTGATGCTGATGAAATCTAACCAATGAATGGTAATAATGCAAATCTGAAATAAATCTTTTTGCATTCATACTTTGTCTGTTTTGGAAATATTTGTTTAAATTGTTAATACTGATTCTCTGTCTGGGACCCCTTTCCTATATAACATTTACGTACCCAGGTCCCTTGACTGTATTGGGTCTAACCCTTTGTGTATACCCGGACCCAATAATGCGGCATGCTCCACCACGGTCCGCAAGAACCACATCTAGGACAAGGCGGTTTTGGAGGGCCACCAAGCGGACCGCTTGAAGTTCGGCGGTGTTGTTAGCAAAGATACCAGCTGTGATGTTCATTGTCCTCTCAACTGCCTGAGTCAGATGTCGGATGGCACGGCTGTTCGCCATCGGGCCCCAGAGGGGAACAAATCCCTTCATAGCATCGAGGAACTGTGCTCCTGTCGAGTCGGCTTGCTCGATGTCCTTGGCTCGTTTTTGTCTATGATGATTCGCCGGGGCCACATAAGTTGGAGGAAGGATGAAAGAGATGAAACAAGTGCCCCCCCAGCCTTTGGGGAGCCAGGTGTAGGCCTTTGTGCCGCAGATGAAATACATGTTCGGGGACGACACAAAGGAAGGTGGATCCGTAGAGTCCAAAGTTCTGGTAAAACGGCAAGCACTGCGGCCCACCAGCTGTGTCCCATGTCCTTCTATGCACATGTGGCCGGTAACGTTGATGACTGACAGGGCCACAGTCAGAGTGGCAGCCGTGCGTTTCCGCAGGTAGGAGAAGGTGGGTCTGGTTGGATTGTTGAACACCTGCATTTCAATTCGTTCTTTAGCAGGGATGTCCATGTGGATTGAGTCGTTGGAAGTCTGCGGGCAGAAGTGTGTCTTTGTTTTGTTTCGCCAGACCCCGTGGTAGAAATGCGCTACGGTTTTGCCGGAGGTGGCATTGTCCTTATAGCTTTCTTGCAGGAGGATCAGCCAAGCAAGGCAGGAGCCATGAACTGAGAAGGGTGAGGGGATGAATGGTATCGAGTGTCCAGCGGCGTGGGGTAGCAACCCACAGATCCAACAGTTGGTGGCATTGGTGGCGAGATTGTGTTGGTGAAGGAGCTGTACGAAAGAGTTATTCCAAAACTCCTTTCGTCTCTCTCTGAGTTGAGGAGAGAGCGAAATCAGATAATGTTCCTTCATGGTGGTAGGCTGAGCAGTGGTCAGGAATGTTTCGTGAGCAGGTGCATTTTCTTCCACAATCCAGAGTGTGGTCATGAGGAGAAGGCAGAAAAGGATTGCGATGAAGAGTGCAATTGTCTTTGAGCTATGGAGTCTGTCTGTCCTGGGGTTTCTGTAGTGGGTATTTCCTGTTGCCTCCATCATCTTCTTATTTGGCGCTTCCATCATCTTCTTATCTGGCGCTTCCATCATCTTCATTTTCAAGGTGCTCGGTAGTGGGCAGAACCACAGACTTAGTTTAGCTTCTCTCCAGGTAACCCTTGGTTGCTTTGGGTCACCGTTCTGAGATTCAACTTAGTTCGTGGTCTACTTAGCCGAAGCTCCCTCCTTTCGACGCAGGAAATACCCTTCTCTGGATGGCACAGTGGGATCAGAGAATTTTGAAAGTTCAGGCGCTTCGGTGTCAGGATAGCAGGTTAGCGATGGTCGGTCTTTGTTCAGGAGCTCTTCCTGGTTGTCGATGTTTTCCGTCGTGGCCAGGGTCGAGGAGACCTTCTTACAGTGGTGTGCATGCAGCCAGTGCCGTTTCCCCTCCACACGAAGAGCCGTCCGGGTGGTGATTAACACTTGCCAGGGGCCCGTCCACCGGGGTTCCAAGCTCTTTGACCGCTGAAAGTTCCGGATCAGCACGAAATCCCCAGGTTGGATGGCGTGACCCGGACCCCTGGAAGCATCGGGGATGGCCTGCTGCACCTGCTGATGAATGACAGACAGAGTTTCAGTCAATTTATACAGATAATCAGACATTAAGACGTCCGGGACGTCACGAATGGAAGTTGGTTTCGGTGCAGACCAGATACTCATGGGTCGACCGAAAACTACTTCATAGGGTGTTAAGTGATGTCTGGTGGGGGTGGAGCGCATTGATAGCAATGCCAATGGGAGGGCGTCTGGCCATTTCAGGCCCGTGGTAGCCACTATCTTGGCCAGTTTAAGCTTTAGAGTGGCATTGTGTCGCTCAACTAGTCCAGCAGACTGGGGGTGGAAGACTGCGTGAAATTTCTGCTTGATGCCCAACCCCTTTAAGATGAACTGGATGACTTCGGCTATGAAGTGGGGGCCGTTATCGCTCCATAAAATACGACAAAGGCCGTAACGGGGGAAAAACTCCTTTAACAGTACTTTTGCAGTGGCCATAGCAGTGTTGTCACGGGTAGGATATGCTTCCACCCATTTGCTAAATGCGCACACCACGACAAGTACATATTTCAGGCCTTGGCACCTGTCCAGCTGGATGTAGTCCATCTGCAGGACTTCAAATGGGTGATTTGGGACCCCAAATCCTCCCCGGGGTACTACAGTTCCTTTCCCGGGGTTGTGTTGCAGGCATATCAAGCATTGTTGGACTAGACGTTTGGCGGAATCTGTGATTTTATCATTGTGCCAAACTCTGGAGACAAGTTCAATCATGGGGGCTGATCCTATGTGGGCAGGGGAGTGTGCCATAGCCAGTATGGGAATCAGGTACGAGTCAGGTAGCAACCATTTGTTTGTGTCTTTTGTCCGCCAGCAGCCTTCATCATCTTTTAATCCCACCCGTGTCCATTCAGTCAGCTCGTGTTGTGTGCTAGCCGTTTGAATGTCTCTAATAGTGTCCCTAGCGTCAGTCCATTTTTCTGCTTGTGACCTGGTCACGTACATATGTGTTGTCGTTCTATTTTCAGCTGTCGTTCGGGCCGTGATGTCGGCTAGTGCATTTCCCTGCCCAATGATGTCTGTCACCCTTTTGTGTGCCTGGCATTTGACGACTGCAAGCTTTTTGGGGAGAAGGACGGCTTCGATCAAGGCGGAGACTAGATCCCCGTGTAGAACGGGGGTGCCATGTGAGGTCAAGAATCCCCTTTCCCTCCAAAGGAGCCCAAAATGGTGGACCACCCCGAAGGCATACTGGCTGTCGGTGTAAATGTTCGCTGTGGTTCCTGCTGCCAGAATGCAGGCTCGTGTCAGGGCGATCAGTTCTGCTGCCTGGGCAGATCGTTGCGCGATGCGGGCCGTCTTGACTACAGTTCGAGCCGTGGTGACCGCATAGGCAGCGGAAGTGGTGCCATCGGGGAGTTTGATGCAAGAACCGTCCACCCACAGCTCCCCGTCAGGGTCAGGGAAAGCCGTGTCTCTGAGGTCAACCCTACTTCTAGTCTGTTCGTCCGTAAGAGTCACGCAGTCATGTACAGGGTGCACATTGGGATCGTTCTCTGGCAAGGGTAACAGAGTTGCCGGGTTCAGTGTGGTGCATCTTTTCAGGGTGATATGGGGTGCAAGCAAAGTCAGTTCGTATCCAGTCAGTCGTGCACTTGTTAGGTGTTGTGTCTTGGTTTGGTTCAGGAGGGTGTCAACTGCATGGGGTACCAGTACCGTGAGGGAATTCGAGAGTACGATCCCCTCACTCTGTCGGATAGAGATTGCAGCAGCAGCTACAGCTCGAAGGCAGGCAGGCAAGGCTCTGGCTACAGGGTCAAGAGTGGCAGAGAAGTAAGCGCACGGTCGTTGCTTTGGGCCAATGGCCTGGGTCAGGACAGATAAAGCGCACCCCTCCCTTTCGTGAGTGTAAAGGGAGAAGGGCTTTTTGTAATCGGGGGTACCTAGGACAGGGGCTGAACAAAGAGCATCTCGTAGTTCCGTGAAGGAGGTTTGACACTCAGGGGTCCAAGGGAGTGGAATGGGGACGTCTTTACCTAGCAGAGAAAGCAGTGGTTTCACAACGAGGCTAAAGTTCGGTAACCACTGTCGGCAGAAGGAGGTGAGGCCTAGTAGGGAGCGAACCTGTTTCTGGGTCCTCGGGACAGGAGTTTCGAGAATGGTTTGGATTCGATCAGGAGTGAGTTTCCTTCCCTCTTTGGACAAAAGGTGGCCGAGGTAAGTGACCTGGGGTTGGCAGAATTGCAACTTCTTCTTGGAGACCTTGTGGCCGTTTTCCGAAAGGAAGCGCAGGAGTTGAATGGTGGCTGTAACTGCCAGTGGAGTGGTGTCGGCTGCCAAGAGGATGTCATCGACATATTGCACTAACACCACTCCATCGGGTAACTGGACTTGATCCAGTTGTCTCTTGAGGGCCTGGCTGTAGATGCTAGGGCTTTCTGTGTAGCCTTGGGGTGCTCGACAGAACCTATATGAGCGGGCTTTTAGGGTGAAGCCAAAGAGATATCGGCTGTCCGGGTGGATAGGGATGGAAAAGAATGCGTTTTTGAGGTCAATGACAGTGAAGGTGGTGGCTGTAGAAGGAATCAAAGTCAGGATGGTGGTGATGTCTGAGACCACAGGGTACTGGGGTATCACCACTTTGTTGATCTCTCGAAGGTCAATGATAAAACGGTATGCCTTCTCATCTCCCTCTCCCTGTTTCTTGATGATGGGCAAGATAGGGCTGTTGCAAACGTTGCTTACCACTTCCTCTACCACTCCTGCATCTATCAGCGACTGAATAATCTTTACCAATGCCTTCTCGCCCTCGGGCGATATCCGATATTGTGGAAGTTTTGGGAGTGTTGCGTCTGGTCGGACAGTAATGTGCACTGGGTCAATCAACATGCGCCCTACGTCCGAATCCGCCTTGGCCCACAGATACGGAGGCAGAGTGTCAAGCAGGGATGTGTCAACGTCGGTGATGGAAAACATGCGTCGGGGAGGGCAATGTCTAAGCAGAACGGGGTTGTCGTAAAGGAAAACTCGTACTCCATCTTGAGAACATCTGATCGTCGCTCGGAAGTGTTTCAATAAGTCAAGTCCCATAATGGCGTCAGGGCTATTGGAGGAAAGTAAGAACGTGGTGTCAGTGGTGTTGTTTTCTACGTCAAAGAGGATCAGGGCGGACAAAGGGTTAGTGGAGGGCGTTCCATCGAAACCTGTCGATGTTATAAGTGAGCCAGACAAGGGTGCCCCCGGAATCAGTCGTTTAGATAACGCACTACGTGTTGCGCCAGTGTCTACCAGAAATGGAGACTTGGTACCCAGGACCTTAGCATTGATGTAAGGGCCTTGCTGGTCAACATAGAGCTCGACTGGATCCCTCCCTTGTCCTTGGCCGTCCTATGCAAAGTTGTGGGCGTCATCGTAGTCAGATTGCTGGTATTGGTTCTGCCTGGGTCGATCGAATGTATTTGGCCTGCCTGATCTATCGTTAGTCGTGTCGTTTGAGGGCCCTCGCTGTTGTCCCTTATTTCTCGGTCCACTTACTATGTCCTTGGGGTCTTTGTTTCTGATTATTTCCAGAAGGACTGGGCATTGGGATTTCCAGTGGCCAGTTCCTTTGCAAAAAGCGCACTGGTCCTCTCTAAGGTCTGTACGTCCACTGTGGGGAGTCAAAGTGCGGTCCTGGGGAAATGCAGCCTTAGGGGTGTTCGTCTGGTAGTTTCCCCGGTATTGGTCTCGTCCTATAGTCACCCCTTGCAGTTGGGCCATCATCACCCTCTCTTTCAAGCCCTTCTTCTTTTTCTCTGTTGCCCTATCGTGTTCATTTTTCTGATGCTTATAATATTGGGCCATCTGGAGGATAGCCGTAGGTTTGGAGGCTGCCCAACTACTCTCGCTAGCCTGCAGTTTCTGGGAGACCTCTGCTGACAGACCCTTAACATAATTCTGGACAAACAGATGGTGTCCGGTTGCAGTAGTCATGTCCTGGCCACTGTAATCGGAGAACACCGTTTCAAACCGGGAGAAGTATTCCGATACATCCTCCTGGGGTTTCTGGCGACAGGCCGTTACTATCGACCAGTCCACTTTCTTTTCTGGAATCAAGGTTTTTAATTTCTGTACGATTTTGTCTGGAAGGTCTAGAATGGATTTCAAAGGCTTTTGTCCAGGTCCTCGTTGTTTATCGATGTCATCGAGTTGTGACCAGGTATGTCCAAACAGCTCAAGGTGGTCGACTTTCCGGATTTGTTTCCACACATCAGCTGGTAGACATAACCCGAAAAACAAGTCGATGTCAGCCAGGGTCATAATCGTTGATCCTAGGGCTGTACCCAATTCAGTGTAGAAGGCCGTGGGGTTTTTACGTAGGTCAGGCAGAGATTTCCGCAATGTCAGAATCTCTTGCCGGTCCCATGGCTGGTAGACCCAGTTGTACACTACCCTTCCCTTCGCATCTGGGTGGTTTGTATCATCGTTAGTCCCTGCACCTCGTGGAGGGACCCAATAAGGGGCAGCCTCTCGTATCGGCATCATGGTGTTAGATTGCTCAGTTTGCGGCTCGGTCACTACGGAGGTCGTAGGTTTTGTTCCCGATTCTCGTTCAGTGAGGTGGCGGAAAACCTCGAGCGTACGCGTAAGGAGGTCCGTCACATCACACTCGCCCTCATCCCCGATATCGACCTTCCGGTACAGAGTCGTTAGGCTCTCGGGACCTTTGTCTCGATATCGGTCTTCGTATGCGTTCAAGACATGGTAACACAGTCGTACGGTAAAATGTCGCCTGTGACTCCCGGTATACGAGTTAAACATATCCGTGATGTACTCTTCATCTTCCTTCCTTTCTACCAGTGTCCTTGCTATCTTGTCGATCCCTGTTCGCTCATCTTTGCTTAGTCTGTTTGTTCTAGCAGAACCAGCCCTTGGGGTCTCGGGGTCGTCTAACGTTGTCGTTTGTGCAGTATTTGATACAAGGGGTTCGGCCGGCACAGAGGCCATGGGGGCCGAAGCTGTGATGCTACCTTCGTTTGTACCTGGGGGTGGGAGGTGCTGTGCTAAGGGTTGGGAGGGGGCGTATGGAGGGGGCATGTGGATGGTCGGAGGACCTAACAGCAGATCATCGTTGGCTCGTTGGCTCGAGGGTAAATCGGGGTAGAGCATGGAGGACGTTCTAACCGGACACTGACTTGATGTTTCCATTTCTAGTTTCTGTTTGGCTTTCTCTCTTTCCTTAACCCCTTCAGTGCTAATGACAAGGGTAACTCGTCATGGAGTTTCCATTGATTTCAATGGAAATTTAGTGTAAATCATGAGCATGCCTTAGCATCCAAGTGGTTAATCTCTCCTTCCAGTTTCTGAGCAGCTAGGTGGGCTGCTTTTCGCAGCTCTTTTCCCAACCTACTCTCAGTTTTCTTTTTACGTTGTTCAGTTTCTTTGCGCCACATGCCGAAACTATCAAGCATAGTGGGCGTTGTCTTGTTTTTACCAAGGGCTGTTTCTAGCGCATTTATTTTGTCATCATCGAAGGATCCTACCAGTGGCCACTGACTTTCTCGATCCTTTTTCGTATATTTATGCCACAGTTTGTTATAGGCTATAGCGATAAATCCATGCTTCATGAACATGTCCTTATTAGGGGTGCCTTCCAGTGGAGCCGGATGGTTCACCTCTAATAAGCGGTCCGGGCTAAACAGGCCACCAATCAGTGGGGAGAAGACAGACATGACGGAGCACAACGGGGACAAAAAGTCAGCACTGCCTATCTTATCACTGCGTGCAAAGACTAGACAGAATATTCCTATTCTACGTTGTTTGCAGGCAGTGAATACCTCATGAACAAATATCAAATAGTCAACGTTCGGTCAAAACAATTCAGTGGGGAGAATAAGTAGGCCCGCAAAGGTCTGCGTTACCTACCCTTTCACTATCTGTAAAAAGGGGGGAGGGGGCTCTTTCCTGTTTGCAGACAGAGAATCTCCCGAAAACAGTCTGCGAACAATAGTTCAGTTTCAAATAATTAATCAGTGGGGGAGAAAGATAGGTGCAACGGTTGTATTACCTATCCTCCACTGTTTGCAAAGAGAGAGCCTGTTGTTTCTCCGTTAGCAGACAGTGGATCTCCAAATAAATTAACAAAGAGTAATACTAGTATTTTCTAAACAGTTCAAATAATTATTTCGCAATTCGTCGTGTTTACGCGACCTTACCCGGACCGCATGGACAGTTTCTTGTCTTCCGAATCCAGCGCCCGATCGTCCTCTTTTCTTTGTAATCCTCGCGGCACTCCTGATGGTTCCCAGTCAGGACCGTAGATCGCTCGAGAGAGGTCTGTTCGGAACCAGTGAAGTTCGGATGATCGGCTGTCAGACGAGGGTCTATGAATGAATGAATGAATGAATACCTTCTTCTATAGCGCATGGCTACTCTTGAGCATCCCAGCGCTGTAAGACAAAGGAAAATAAAGACACTATTGGAAAAGGTGCGTCTTTAAGCGCTTCCTGAAAGCAAGGTGGTTTAACTCATGCCTAATGACATCAGGGAGTGCGTTCCATTCTTTAGCTGCATGCACCGAGAGTCGACGGCCACCCATCCGGGCCAGCTTCATCCTGGGAACTACCAGCAGGTTCCGCTGGTTGGATCTCAGAGATCTCACTGATTGGTGGCGATGAAAGAGGGGATTCAGGATAGGCGGGCCAGCACCATGGATGGATTTGTGCGCCATGCACATGGTCTTAAAAGCTATCCTTCCCTTAATGGATAGCCAGTGCAAGGATTGAAGTGCGGCTTTTGCTGAACATCTTTTAGGGACTTTCATAAGTAGTCGAGCAGCACAATTCTGTACCGATTGCAGAATTTTTATGGTGCCGACTGGGGCCCCCATGTAGACGGCATTTGCATAATCCAGCCGTGACATAATCAATGACTGGACAAGCAGTCTTCTGGCTTCGAATGGCAGAAGGTCTAGCACTTTTTTTAAGACTCTCAGCAGCCCATAGCAGGTTCCGGCTACCTTTTTTGCTTGGTATTGAAATCCTAGAGAGGAGTCTAGCCAGATCCCTAAGCTCTTTATATGAGTCTTGGGTGCTGGGGGAGGTCCTAGGCAGTGAGGCCACCAAGGATCAAGATTAATTGGGGCCTTATAACCTAGGAGCATGATGTCCGTTTTGGCCCCATTTAACTTTAAAAAGGAGGAAGTCATCCATTCCAGAACCTTGGTGAGACACGGGGTCAGATTGTTGATCCCCTGATTTGAAACATCGTTCCTCACCAAGGAAACCACCAGCTGCGTGTCATCGGCGTAGGTAACGAGTTGGATTCCCCAGGGAAGAACCACCTCAGCCAAAGGTCTCATATAGATATTAAACAGAGTTGGGCTGAGGGAAGAACCCTGGGGAACGCCGTGATTCAGTTGCAGCTGGCTGGATGACACCTCTCCCTCAAAGACAGAGAAGCTTCTGTCTGATAAGAAAGAATGGAGCCAATTGATCGCCAATCCAGAGACTCCTGTAAGATGCAGCCGATGCAGCAGAAGAGAGTGGTTTACTGTATCGAAGGCTGCGCTGAGGTCCAACAGGACCACCGCAGCACAGCCTCCTGCATCCACTATACCCCTAACTGCCTCCACTACTGCTACCAGGGCTGTCTCCGTTCCCTGTTTTGCTCTAAACCCGGTCTGGGTGGGGTGCAATCCTTCCGTGGATTCAATAAAGGAAGAAAGGACCTGATTCACATATTTTTCAGCTATTTTGCTGATAGTTGGTAATAGTGAAATAGGCCTATAGTTGGCCAGGTCTTCCGGGTCTAAGCTAGGTTTCTTAAGCAAAGCTCTGACCTTGGCCTTCTTCCATTTGGGGGGCACTACACCGGAGGCCAGAGACGCGTTAATGACCTGCGTTATCACAGGGCATACTGTCCCTGATACCTGTTTAAGAACTGCCGGGGGAGCGGCGTCTAACGGGGAGCCAGATTTAAGCTTACTAAGGAGACTATCCACTTCAGCCAGATCCAATGAAGGAAAGGCTTTGAGATCTACTGATGGGTTAGAGTCCGTATCCGGGTCCTCTATCGGACAGGTGCACTCCCCGATCGTTGCAGTCGTTCACTCTGTCATCAGGACCTCTCCCACTGGATCCACGAGTCACTGATGGGCCCCACGTTTGGGACGCCAATTGTTAAAAAGGTCAGGCTACCAATCAGAATAAGAGATCCTTAAGTATTGCCCGGCGGTGTCGCCTCTTAAACCCACAAGATATTAACCAATGAAGAGGCAGGCGCTGGAGACTGGAAGGCAGGAAACAAGGGTTTTATTCTCTCCGGAGGAGAACACATCAGTTCGGACAGCAAGTATCGTCACGAGGTGCTCTACCCGCATCTCAGAGGCCTGGCCTCTTATACACAGTTAAATGAATTTTATTGCAAGTAACACAGTCTTGTAATGCTTTGAAGTATGAAAGGACATCCTCTGAATCTCCCCTACAGGCCCGTTCCCACACATATTTACAGTTGAAGTCCCCACCCCGGTCACAACAGGTGATGATTATCGCGCAGCTGGACATTCCGCCAATTCACGGAATGTGGGGGTTTGATCGGATCTCTTAGGGTGGGGGCTTTGATCAACTCGGGGGTCCTTTGATGAGGGAAGCTTTCTACTGTACGGGGAGGGGCAATAAACAGAATCGGCAGAGCTAGGTGTCGGCCTGGGAAAGAGGAAGACAAACGGGCACACAGGAAAGGGGGTTTGTATCAAAGGGCCTGGGACCATAAAAGGAATGAAGGGAGGTGTCGCGCTGGGAACAGGATGGGGTTCTGAGGCAGAGTCGTGCTGAAGAGGGGTTTATGACTCAGGGCATGTGAGAGCGGGGTGGTTGTCAGCGTGCGGGGGAATGCTTGCGAGGTTGAGAGAGAGAGAGAGACGCGCTGGCTATCAGCGAGGGGCAAGGAGGCCATGGTGCTCAAAATGGCTGCCGCTTACGTGCACGAATGGGTTCAAGGAGAGCAAGATGGCGCCGATAATGTTGACGTTTTCAGCTTAACTTTTAACAATAGAAGTACGTCAGTGGTCTCGGGATTATACAGTTGTTAGTGGTGCCTGGCGGCCAACTTAATATAAAATTGGACGGCATTAGGATACCTGAAATTCACTACCACCACATCACCCTCGATGTCTTTGGGTCTACCCCCCAACCATTGAAGACGGCGAACATGAACAATTTCGACACTAATATGATTTGCAAGTGGCCTGAATAGACTTAGCCAATGCATAATCTTATTCTTCAATTGGGCAAAGCCCTCCTGCTTATTCATTTCCAGCACCGGGACCCCCGTTAAAACTACCACAAAAGGCACTGCCTCTGGCGGCAGTTCAGCAAGTGGAGTCCGTTTTGGTCTCCCCCACGTATGCTTGGGACCCCCCGCCTCTCTGGTCAGTCTTCCTGGAACTGCGTTTGCCATGCTAGTAGAAGGTTTTTCGAGTAGGTTAGCCGATGGCTGCTCTGGTTTTTTCTGTGGCTGTTTAGGTGGTGGGTTAGATTGTGTTGTCGTTTTGTTCCCCGTTTCCTTTGCGATGGAAGGATTCATAGTTGGAGTAGGAATTAAGGCAGGAAGGGGGTCATTTGGGACGGATTTAACTGGCAATATGTTGTTTTGCGTAACAGTGCTTGGAGCTACGATGTCAAGTGCTTCCTTACTTCCTAATGCCTGCTCAATTTTTCCCAATCTAAGTTCCACTTCAATCAGCCTCTCTAAAATTGATGCCGAGTAAGTTGTAATTAAACTCTCTAGAGTACCCAATGTAACATGACCATGGTTGGTTTGAGGCACATTAGCAAACATACTGGTGTCTAAACTATCATTTTTATCTATTGACATATTGGGTAAAGATGGTGGTGTAGTGTTTATTCTTTCTATAGCTACTACTGGGTTGTTGTTGTTTCTAATAATAGTCTTCGTCTTTTTCCCAAAATCAGAGTGACTCAATTTAGGTTGTTGTAAGTCCCCCCTTTTCCGCCGTTTTTTGTTAGGGGGTGGGCCATAGATTCTAGGAGCAGGCATAGATTTTTTTACCTTATTTCGTGTTGTTGTAGCTAGCGTAGGGGTAGCTGCTTTCATTAAACTAGGAGTACTGATGCGAGTTGTTAAAGGAGGATTATTCGTGTCCAACATGGGGGAAGTGATTAATATAGGTGTAGTATCGCTCACTTCCAAAGGCTGGCTATCTGGTATGTGTACAAAATCATTAGCCTGAGTAGTCACATTAATAGAAATAACAGGTAGTGGTAATGATGGAGATAGTGGTGACACTTCCCTATGTTTCATGCTTTCCACGGAACGACGGCGTTCAGCTCGTCGCTCCGCCAATGCGATCTCCTTAGGGGATTCACTGTTAGATTTTGTGAAGTAATTATCGAGGATTTTGTTTGACGAACCCCCCTGTTTATCGGACATGATTGGCTCTAAACTGGCGGTATCACAGACTGCAAAACAACAGCCCGAAAATTATCTAGTTAAATTTATCTAGTGTCTTCTTCAATAACAAGTAAATATAAAAACCATATATCAGCGCCCAGTCCAGTCTCCTCGTGTCTCTGAGGGCCTCAGAGGGCCCGCCCTTTGCCCGGGCTTAGCCCCGGGCGCTCCCGCGCGCTACCGCGCCGCGGTAGAAGTGGCTTGTTAATAAAGGGCCAGTTGTACGAGGTGGAGTCCAGTTGGGCGGGGCAGTTGGGGAGAGCACGCCAGGTGGTTCGGGCGCTGAATTACCGGGACTCCTGGGAAAGCGAGTCCCGGTTTGCTTGCTCGCAGCCCCTCTGTCCCTGCCCTCGTCCACAGCAACGGTGACAAGCGATGCGGGACCCGCGAAGCGGGTACCGCGAGGTGTGAAGGCAAGACACCCAGAAACAATCCTCACAGGCAGCAGGTCAGTTCGGAAAAGCGTCCCACGCAGTGACAGGAGCCCAGGTGCTTTAACGAGGTGGAGTCCAGTTGGGCGGGGCAGTTGGGGAGAGCACGCCAGGTGGTTCGGGCGCTGAATTACCGGGACTCCTGGGAAAGCGAGTCCCGGTTTGCTTGCTCGCAGCCCCTCAGTCCCTGCCCTCGTCCACAGCAACGGTGACAAGCGATGCGGGACCCGCGAAGCGGGTACCGCGAGGTGTGAAGGCAAGACACCCAGAAACAATCCTCACAGGCAGCAGGTCAGTTCGGAAAAGCGTCCCACGCAGTGACAGGAGCCCAGGTGCTTTAACGAGGTGGAGTCCAGTTGGGCGGGGCAGTTGGGGAGAGCACGCCAGGTGGTTCGGGCGCTGAATTACCGGGACTCCTGGGAAAGCGAGTCCCGGTTTGCTTGCTCGCAGCCCCTCAGTCCCTGCCCTCGTCCACAGCAACGGTGACAAGCGATGCGGGACCCGCGAAGCGGGTACCGCGAGGTGTGAAGGCAAGACACCCAGAAACAATCCTCACAGGCAGCAGGTCAGTTCGGAAAAGCGTCCCACGCAGTGACAGGAGCCCAGGTGCTTTAACGAGGTGGAGTCCAGTTGGGCGGGGCAGTTGGGGAGAGCACGCCAGGTGGTTCGGGCGCTGAATTACCGGGACTCCTGGGAAAGCGAGTCCCGGTTTGCTTGCTCGCAGCCCCTCAGTCCCTGCCCTCGTCCACAGCAACGGTGACAAGCGATGCGGGACCCGCGAAGCGGGTACCGCGAGGTGTGAAGGCAAGACACCCAGAAACAATCCTCACAGGCAGCAGGTCAGTTCGGAAAAGCGTCCCCGTTCCATGGCTATGTTTCCAGCAGGCTGCACCATATTTGCTCCAGTTTTTTGGGGCGGGGTATGCCACTGATGTAATACAGAGATTAAGGCTGTTGCAAGAACACAATAATGTGCCTTAAGCATGTGCATGGCGCGGTTTTTCATCACACACCCCAGAATGGAGGGTCAGCTCTGGGTCACACCTCGGACATGAATACCAGGCAGTGTCTAGTGCAAGATGTATCTTTTTAATTAATTGTTTGTGACATTAAACACGAAATCATCTCTGTCCTTCAAATGTAGTGTCTGGGACCAGAATATAATGTTAGACCCTTTTATGTGCTTAAGAGTGAATGAAGCTAATGTATATGTGCAATCTGCTATACCCCATTGCAAAATATATGGAATTGGGCGTGGAGAAGATATATATTTCTGTCACAGCTGGCCTAAAACTAAGGAGTTATTTACGCTGATGGCGCCCATATTTTTCTCACACGTTGATGGCAAATATCAGACTTGCAGTCTATAAAAAGTCCTATATCCAGACGAGTTCATTGGCGCTACTCGTTTGCTTGAAACACATGCGCCTCTAGGTGGCGCAAAAGCCAAACAGGATTTTACTTCCCCAAGATATCTTTACTGTTCACTAATAAAATTCTTTAAGAATTCTTTCACTGGGTGTTTTTCTTTAGAAGAACTGTTTACTTTCATATTTTGGATAATAATCGAGTCCTCTGGGTGTGCTGTCAGTTCTTGTTTTGCGTGTGGATCTGAAACTTGTATGTGTGCCAAAGGGGCGCCTTTGGTAGAGGGCGATGGCTCGCGATAAAGCAGAAAGAAATGTGAAAGTGATGTGAACGAAAACTGGAGACAACAAAATTCGATGAAGATGTCCTACAAGAAAACAGCTTTAAAAAAACTATGTATGTCCACCTTGTTGCAGGCTTCGCAATGAATGGCGGGTTAGAAGAAGCCGTAAGGGCCAGGTTAGGGAAGTAGGCTCATTCCACGGGAGGAAATCTGACATTTTGCATCCACTGTCTCTGATTGTGGGAAATAATAGTCCCACAAGATGTATTACAGCTCTTGATTTCTCCATGTAAGTCACACCATAACTACTTGAGTGCTGTGGTCATTTAAAATGGCAAGTTTGTTTAGTGTAAATTAAGATGTATACGACTTTGTATTACAACTTTTATGTAACTGTTACAACCTTTATGTGGGGTGCTGAGGCTCTTACCTACATGGGGAGCATGCTACACCGTATAGGGAATGTGATTGGAAGGCTGTTGCCTTTGGACTGAGGGTTTCCATGTCATGAGGGAGGACTACCAGGATAAGGCTAGCATGTTATGGGACGCATCACTTAGCAGAGTGTTGGATGAAGAAGTGTGAGAGAATAGGTGCGGTGCCAAATTTGAGCCAGTGGTTTCCGGTGCTCAGCACCGGCACTTAATCAACACCAACACTTGAGCTCCAGTTAAGGACACATTAATTTTTGGTAGGCACAGGGAGATTAAGTGATTCGCCTAGCACAGGATGATGAGCCAACGTCAAGACTCGAAGCTGGTTCCCCAGCTCCGAAGTCAGCAGCTCCACCATTACGCCACATCATCTCCTCACTTGTAGGGTTTGTTGATTCTGTGTCAGGCAGCCCTAACAGAAGAAATGGCATGGTCGAAGCTGCCTCCTGACGAGAGCCCGGCACTTCATTTTTTCACAAATTAACCACTGGATAGGTGCTCCGCTTATGGTTTTCAGCAGGCTGACAGCCTAGAGCCACTTTGGAAGTTCCTTTACGGAATTTCAAAAGATCATAGCCCACTGAGCTACTGCACTGGTCCGTACCTTCTGAGATCTTTTGCCCTGGTAGTCTAAATTAAAGTAATTGATTTGCCAGCGGTATGTGGCAAATCTCTTCAGTTACTTCATGGCTGTTCACTCGGTGATTGGTTATTTATTGCTGTGGACTGGTACAGGTCTGGGTGATCAACAAGACCTGTTGCAGGTTTGTCTTATGTGAACATGAGAGGCTTAAAGATTATAGGCGAATAAGTATGCAGCAAGCATGTGTCTGTCGCTGAGTGCTATGTGATTTGTATTAGTGTGGGCCAGGAGAGTAATATATAAATTGGCATTAGTATATACCACCCAAGCCAGACATAGGCCAGCCCTTCGTAACTTGCCTCCACATAGAAAGTAGTGTGCTGTTGGGCGTTTTACCTTGTATTCTATGGTAATTACATTTATACAGCTCGTACTACCCCTGACCAGGAGTTGAAGTACTTTACACTGGCAGCATGCTGCTCCGGAACCCAGGGTTAGTAGGTATTCATGTGGTTATTGGGATTAGTCTTGCGTTGTACCCCTAAATGTCACTCTGTCGAGTTCCAGCTTGCGCCCAAAAGAAGGCAGAATACAGAACCATCCAGGGTGTTACCTAAGCACAACTGTGTCTTCTACAGTAAAACTAACATTTGTAGAGCGGGGTGTCCAACACAGGTGAAGGACACCAGATTCATGCCAGACTTTCAGGATATCCACATAAACACTTCGGATTACTTTGAATTAATCTAAACTGAAATTATTTTCAATGTCAATGGTTATTCTCTCTATCTATCTATTCAATCTGGCACTCCGCCTGGATCTATGCTGGATACCCATGATGTATTCGGTACATAGAAAATGTGGCTACCTACTACTGGTTATGCTGGCAGGATTAAGTGGACACTGAGTGACCACTGAGCGACCAATAATCTGCAATACTCCATCAAATGTTTATCTAGTGTTTCTGTACCATTCAAGCTGTTAAAATGAAAGTTAAATCTACCCACCCCAAACGAAGGATTCATGTAGGTTGGAAAGCATTATAGCTTGTTTGACTGTGTTCTCTAGACTGTTTCATGCCTACAGGCTTTACCTAACTTTGCAAATCGTCTCTTCTACTACCACAAGTCAATGAACAGTTCTACTAGTGCAAGATTTGATGGCAAAAAAGCCAAATCATAATAGGCGTCAAATAAGTGAGACATTTGCTCATGTAGGATTATTAACATGCCTGACTTGTCTACACCCTCATTAAATAATGGGATGTTCACTTCTTGTTCCCCAGCTGGAAACACACTAACTCTTGCTTCTGGCAGGCACAAAATGTACGCAGCTTCCAGGATGAAAACTCCCTGTTAGGTTTATGTGGATACTCACTAACACATGGGTTTATAGGAACATACCTACTTTTGTACGATGAGCCATCGAAGAAGGCCAGAAATCCCAAACCATCCCTACAGTTGTGACTGCTACAATGTATCCAAGCATGGGGCAATTTATGAATGGAAATTTCTACATCCTCATTTAATGAATCAGACTTTGGAAACTTACTCTAAACACCCTTCCGTGCACTTTAAATTTGACTTAGGTGAACACTCTTTGAGAATCCTCACACACCCTTCCGTACACTCCGAGGCAGACGGCGAAAGGTTTGCTCGCTGCCCTGCAACATCAGCAACGCTTATTCTGCAATGCTCCGCTTTCATGAAAGAAATGCCATGATGGTTATTGAATTTGTCACAGAATCTAAGGTTGCTCGTGCGCGCACTGCACAGCGGCCTTCATGTGCTCTCTGGTTACAGAGCTGATCCTCGAGCTAATCAAATCAAGGGAAGGGGCCTCGTTAGAAATAAATGACAACACTTAAAACAAGGAATGTGAGTACAAATGCGGCGCAGTACATGTTCATGCACCGTACAGCGATGGAACGCTGGGAACCACCGCATGCCACAGCAGGGAAATGTCTGCCTGTGCACAGGAAACACGGCCCTTGTTTTCATAGTGGCCTGTACACGCTAGCTTTCAGCAGGACACCGCCTTTATGAGCGCACTTGCATAGCAGAACTCCTCGGCACTAAAGAAATCGGCAAACCTTGCCTCACGAGAGAAATAAATATGTTATCCCCTTGTAAATCACGGCTGGGCCTTGCCGTATCCTCAGGGTTCAAGGAATTCGCGGTGCGTCACTTCCTCCCGCCCTCTTCCCGGTTGCTGCTAGGCTCGCGGCGAATACTGGGAACTGCTGCTGAGTGATCAGAAAGCTGCTGTCACAACCTCCGATTCCCTGGACGCGCATGAATCTCTGCCAGGTAATCTGAGGAAACTGATTTCAGGCCACTTACCGTGTCGTGGTTATCAACAGAATGAGTGCACAAACAGTGCACGCTTTGCTTCATCACAGACTTTTATGTTTACATTTCCTTAGGGGATTTAGTTTAGTGCTTCAGGACATAGTTTCTTCTTGTAGATGTTTGTTTGAACTTAAACCGGGACCTAATTTCATGCTTTACTTGCTTTGTTGGAATTTTACATCTTTTAACGTAGATATTAAATTATGTATAACTATTGGGCCACTGGAATTGTGCCTCAATGGAGGACCAGTTGGGGTAGTTGCACTAAATCATGCAGCAAAGGGCAGGGACATAACAGAAACCCCTGCAGCCAAGTATAGCGTGGTTTTAGTGCCATAGGGTGCTGATAAGCCCGGACGAGGGCGAAACCAGTCCTGCTTTGCCAATGTTCTGGTTCAGGGAGGACCTGGCCTGGCAGTTCGGGATTGGAGCACGGTCAAGACTGATTTGCACATAACTGGGTCTGAATTGAGGTGGCATGGTGGGTGAAATAACGATGGAGTGGGATGCGGCTCAAGTAATTACCAGTGGCTGAGATTAATTTAAGCATTTAATCCATCAGTTTTTGTATACTTTGTTGTCATTAAAACAATTCCAATTGGTTATATTAAAATTACTTTATTGTCGAAATATCAGTTGAATGTCAATGCCATTGGTTGTTTGCTAGCTGACTCCTTTTGATTCTCTGTTATCCTAAATAGATTTGAAGGCTCTCCTTTGTTTTTCACTCTGTTTACATTCCTAAGGTTAGTAGGAACACTGGGTCCCCCCATGTATTCCTGCACACTCTGTATGAGTCTTCAAAGCCAAAAGGTACATCTTCCAAATTATCCAAAATAACCTGTTATTTGCCAAGAAAAGTAAACAAGATACAGTTTAAACCTGGCTCAATGAAAGGAACCTTGGTGGGTTCTAATCCCAACTTTCACGGATCGCAAAGTCACTTGGATTCACCCTGGACACCAACCTCACCCTCAAGGAACACATTGTAAAAAAAAGGCCTAGTACCAGCTCTCTCTTCTGGATGGTGGTAATGCCCTACTCCATGGTGTCCCAGACGTCACATTGGCATCTCTTAGGAGCATTTTACATGCAGCAACACGTCTCATCCAGGACATAAAGAATTATCCTCACAGCACCTGTGAAAACTCTATTGGCTCCCATTGCCAACCCACATGATCTTCAAAACCAATTGCATAGTTTATAAAGACAATGACCAGCACTCCCAGCACTCCCACTAATCATGTAGACAAGCCCATATTGTCTGGTGGATCTTGGCACACCCACAGACAGGACACCATTCTTGGCACACCCACAGCCAGGACACCATCAGACTGCAGACTAAAAAGTGTAAAAAAGAAAACACAAGACAGCCAGTTTTTTCCATTTATGCACCCATGATCTGAAACATCATTCCTGTACCCATCAGGACCGCCACAGTGCTGCTCCAATTTAGAAAAGTGTTGAAGACTCACCTCTTCAGTGAACACTACACCACAATGCATTAACCATCAACCCAATATCTCCTCTTACACATTGACTTTATACTTGTGTATGACTATGTACAGCCCTCCACATCCTATTAGCTAGGTTTGTGCTATAGAAATACCATATACACACATGCATACATACATCTGTTGTAGCATTGAGGTGCTGAACCTTCAGTATATATATTCTAACGAGCCTATTTTTATCTCCTTTAACCTCTGGCTACTGGTCAATCTCCTTGGTCCTCCCATGGATCTTGTTCTGTGCTGAAAGGGACTGAAATACTGGGAGGATAAGCAATTATTGAATGAGGACCAGGAATAAGATTACTGCTACATTCAAATTTTATGTTCATAAGATTTAGAAACTCAATTTATCAAACAGAAAGGGAAAAATGTTATTCAAATGATTTACCCATGAGGAAATAACAAGACAAAATCAGCAGATTTAGGTTAATAACATAGTTTAGTATTTAAAATTTAAGATCAAAGGACATTTAAATGACACAAATTGTGAACCTAGAAACTTAATACCTTGGGTGCTTCCCAGATTTTTCCCCTGTGCTGAACCTTATTGATTCCCATTGTTCATGACGAGCTCAGCTCGTCATGAGCACCCTAGAGGTATACCTCATGACGAGCTGAGCTCGTCATGAGCATGGAAGGGGAATTATTGTTAAGTTTCAATAAGTAAACCAAAATTGCGGGTAACAAAGATAACAGTGATATGAATCTTCCTCCGCTGAGGGATATGCGGGGCAATTACAACATTTAGATGAATGAGATGTCAGTTGAGCCTCAAACAAACCCGTAGGAGAGTTCGGTGTGCTCCGAATGACCAGCTCCAGTTCATTAAAGATAGGAAATCAGTCTCAGTCCATTGCTGTAACATCAGAGTCACAGCAGCATGGCACAAACCTTTCAGCTGAAAAGGTTCCACTATGCTTGCATACCAGCCGTCAGCAGATCGTCGTACTTCATCACAGTTCTTGTTGTCTTTAGATGTCCAAGCCGTCTGTCTCAATGCTGCAAAATGGGTGAGCAAGCAAACCAATCAATCATGCGAAAGTTCTCTCCATCCAGTTCAAATGTCTTGAGCAATTATACTTCATTAGTTCCAGGGTGACACCCCTTGACATCACCGAATATGTCAGACCACCCCGTCCAATTGGTCATCTTCAATAGGATGAGATGATGTAGTAGGTAAAAAGTATACAAATCCAGAAGAATTAAAGAATCCACAACATGTAATTTCCTTAGAATCTTTGTAGGGTAGTCGTATTAACAAGGTGACACTTAGTAAATAGGCGAGTTTACACTCTCATCTTTTGTCTTCTAGTTCTCAAGCATCTATTCTAACATGTAGCGGATTTTTGTTGCATGTTTAAGAAAATTGTGCTACAAATGTCAAAGGAAGCAATTGAAGTTATAACATGAGTGGCAACTTTACAAAAAGTTCCCATAGGCTTCAGACCATTCAGTTCATAAGTTTATATTAGAAAAAGAAGCAGATTTGAGTCCTACATGAAATACAGCTAGTTCATGATGAAATTGTGCTAAAATATGAATCTAGCATTGCATAACATGAAATAATAATCATTCAATTTAATGTATTAATATCATTTCAATCATATCGTATTAAATTCATGTAAGTATAGCGTACTCATAAATTAAAAAAAAAAAATGTCACTCAAAGTAGAATATTCATACGTTTTCTTTAACACACATGTTTAAAGGCACACCAAAAGAAAGGTTTACGAAATGCAATTTTAATTAAAACTTGTGTGGCACTTACTTTTATTTTGTCATTTTCAGTGCATACATTCCACATTTTAATGTACTATTAATTTCTAACACGTGAAATATTTAATTTTCGCATATAAATTTCTTAATTATCATTATCACATTATCTAATCACAGGATCAAATGCCATTACAGTGTTAACATTCTCATCTAGTCAGTAAATATAAATGCATTATAAGCTTATTCTGTCATTCTGCATGCTTTTACGATGCAGTATCTAAATCAAAATTACATTTTGTCATATCTAGAAACGTGGAGCTTAACACACATTTGTCATGCTCCATGTAAAGTAGTGTCACAAATCATTTTCTTTGTTAATTGTCGTAAATTAGTAAGATGAAAAGTTCTGCTCTTTCACAACCAAAAACTCAAATTCCATGCTGAGTATGTCCCCATGGCATCCAGCACAACCTATCAAGATTTTCTCCGTAAATGCTCTAGACAGACAATGGCTCACATTCCAATCATGTTTACTGTTTATATGATTTTATTTATTGTGTTTAGTAGATTAATTTCTTTTTATTACAATGGACCTCATTACGAAGTCGGTCGGAAAGGCTCCAAACGACATTCGGATTTTCCTACCCGGTGTCGGAACCCATGTTTCTGACCGAGTCAGAAACATTTCTGACAAACCGAGCCGGTCGGAGCCGAATCGTACAGCTCTATGGACCGTGTTTCCGACCAACATATTACAAAGTTAGATTGGCACAGCCTTTCCGATCCGGTCTGTCCAACACAGAACGGCTGTCGAAAGTTGACTTTGGGGGCATGTAGCAGCCCTCCCTTCACCCAGAGGCCTCCGGGCGGGTACCCATGGGACACCTCTTTACAACCATGCACAGTATGGCAGGCACTATGGGGTGCCCACCACAGGGTGCAAGGTTTTCCGCAACCACCCCTTTCGTCTTTAATGGGAGCCTCTGTTGTCGTCGGAACACAGGCTCCCATTGAAATAAATGGGAGTCTGACCGAACGCTGTTTCAAAACATTGCAATCAGTCGGTCAGACTCGCCGAACCTGAGTCAGTCAGAAACAATTCCGATAAGTAGTCAGTCGGATTGCTTTCCGACTGACATCGTAATGAGGCCCTATGTCTGGATTTTATGCTCTTTGGATCGATCTGATGTATACTTTGATTAATGCAGTGTATATCCCTCACAACCACTCAAGGCTTAGAAGTTTGAGTTGGACTTGCTTACCAAAAGGCGAGCGCTGGGCTCCTCAGAGAGCCCCCTTAACCTTGTTTCTGCCAGTATATAGAGTTAATATGATGGTGGGTTTAAAAATCTGAAATACATGTTTATTTTTATTTTGTGATTTTAAATTGTGGCATGATACACTCATTAAAAGCAGCCGCATTTAACCTGTGCAAATAATGTCAGTAGGCAAATACATATAATTATGACTCAATGTGTTCATTGCAAAGGATCTTGAAGGCAGTGTACTTGCTTCCATGGACACTAAAACACATTAAAATCTCAGGTTCAGTCCTTGCAAAGATTGAATCTTTCCTACCAGCTTGCAATACTATATACCAAATAAGTTACACACCCTTTGTTGAAAGCTTGAGAGTTAACTGGGAGAGTCCTCAGAGGGTTCCTTAAGACTATTTAGCATCTACTTGCATCCCTTTGGTCACATATTTGATGGAACCTCTCAAATGTATGATGACAGCACATTGATCCTTCTATGACTGAAAACTGGATACAACCCCCGCAACTACACACACACACACACACACAATAACTCCCTGACAATGCTGTCTCCGATCAGAGACATGCATCTCTGTAACTGATAAATACTTTGTTCAGGACTGCAAACTTCAATGGCCTACTGTACATCTGTGCAGTGCTTAGTTCTTTAAAAAAAAGAAGTGCCAAGCCCCTCATCAGGTTCCCACTGCAGATTGTACCACACGTTGTCCCTTCCATCTCTGCCAATGGAGGAACTAACATAATTACTAATCATCACACTCCTACAAGCGGGACAATTCAGCCTATTCCAGGCCCCCAAAGCTATAAGAGTGGCATGGGCAGCAGTCAATAGCGATTTTTTAATGTATATTGAACTAATAAACAACTGTTGTTGTGCTCATCTTTAAATTAGACAGTGCAACCCTGTGGCAGTCTGTTACAAGCCCCGATGTTGACAATTAAATGCTGGTGCCCAGCATCGGGAACCACCGGCTCAAAGTAAGCACGGCATCTGTGTGATTATATTAGGATGAAAGGACGATATGTGGCCCTAGAATGACATGTTTAGCATAATATAAAACACAACAATAGAGATGTTTAGCACCGGAGCTGCACAGGATAAAACAAAAAGTAGGGCTTGTTGACAAGGTGATAACAGGATTAATAACATTTCAATGACCATCATCCAAAGGAAGCACATTGAAGCCAGTAAACACCATTGGGATCCATCTGAAATGTTGGTATTAAAACTAATAAGTGAGTGCGCTGTTGCACCTGGAGATATCGAAGTCCATCTGCTTGGCTCAGAAGTACCTTAGGTTGCATTTTACAATGCAATACAAGCTCTTGTGCTCTACTGCATTGACATTTGGCAGTGCCAACATGGAACTTGTTGAAACAGTTAGCACTGGTCCAAAATGGAGGAGTCATATTTGTTTTAAGCTTAACAACTAAGGACCACACTATACCAATGTTTAAGTCTGTAAGTTGGATCCCAATGGCCAATAAGGTAATCCTAAAGACACAGGGCCAGATTTATAAATATTTTACGCAATGCAAGATAGCAAGACAACTTGCTGTGCTGCAATTCCTGAATGGGAGAGGGCAGGAATGTGGCATTTTTATCAATATATGGCACATTCCTGTTCTTTGCTTGTACTGGCCCCAATCTGCTGCCTAGCATCAATGCAGGCACCCTTCTACAGTTGAGCAAGAGTGCCTGCATTCCAGGCAGGATTGTTTTTGTGCAGAAAGGGATAGCGTCCGGCACAAAAACAATCTTTAGAGTTTTTTTTAAGTATGCTGCAGGATGTGCCTGGGAAGCCGTAGCATTTTGACGCATTCCCTGGTTTACCAGTCTTGGTTTATCTAGGATTGCAGACAAATCCCTGGGTGGATGCTAGGGAACTCCCACGCTCCACTCATGGAACGCCTTCCCAGGGTAGAGTAACAGAAGGCAGTGTCTTGCGCTGCCTTGCTTTGCACCAGATTTACCAAGTAATGCTGGGCATGCAAGGTGGCCTTGCGTTGCTTGGAAAATATGACTTAAGTATTGCGTTACCCCTGTGACACCATGTGTGAAGGAAGGGCAATGCAATACAATGATCAACCTGACCCACAGTGCCAAGCAAGGCAGTGTCCTGTGCTGCATGCTTTGCTCTAGATTTAGCAACCAATGCAGGGCACGCAAGATGTCCTTGCGTTACTTGGTAAATCTGACATAAGTATTGCGTTACCCTTATGACACCATGCATGAAGCAAGGGCAGCGCAGTACAATGATAAATCTGGCCCACAGTGCCTAGAACACGCGACATGTTGATTATAATAAATACATTTCATAGGTAATTAGTACGCAGTTATAAAGCAGCATGAAACCCACTGCAGAGGGCACATTCTCACTGGAGAAATCTATTCAAAGAACAGAACACAAGAAAGCACTGTGTCTGTAGCACCCCAAACCCATGCATAATCTGGATATGCAAGCTCACCTCAGAGTTCTGAGACCTCTAGATGATCACCGATGTCACCTGTAACTCGGCACTTTCCAATTATGTATGGCAGGATGTACTTCATCGCATGTACTAAAATGTCTTCTTATTAATGATCATGATAAGAAAAATGGCAAAAGCCACAATGACAATAACGACGATAATAAGAATGAGAATGATACAAACAACAACTATTCAGCAAAAAAAATAACAAACATAATAATAATTTATTTGTCATCTTGTACTTGCTCTTTTCTTCTTCTTCTTCTTCTTCTTCTTAGTATTATTATTATACATTTACACAAATATTAAGCCTAGAATCCAAGAGTGGTGTAGCTAGACCTACTGCCACCCGGGGCAGACCCTAGCTTTGCCGACCAGTGCAGGTTAGAGCGGGGGCTGGGGGATTTGAGGCGGCCAATGTTCTTGGGGGGCCGTGGGATGGTGGTAGTCTTCAGACAAGACTTGATCACCTCCACTTCCCTAAAAACAGC
Source organism: Lissotriton helveticus (assembly GCF_964261635.1). Lineage (NCBI taxonomy): Eukaryota > Metazoa > Chordata > Amphibia > Caudata > Salamandridae > Lissotriton > Lissotriton helveticus. The sequence continues at coordinate 1,004,986,069 of NC_136071.1, read as the reverse complement.
GCCGCCCAGGGCGGACCACACCATAGCTATGCCACTGTAATCCAATATAACCAGGCCTATATGTTATCAAGATGCTAACAATAAAATACTATTTTGTGATAGTTGTAGAAGTTATATGAAATTAAAAGGTTAAATTCAGAAAGGCCCCAAAAAATAAAACAGTGAATGGAGTATTTCAAAATAGCATGGCTAGAGCAGGGTTAAAGTTGGCAGTTAAACTAGTCAGGAAAAATATACTGATTGTTACCTCATAATTACTTTTTTTTTTATTCAACCTCAATTTTTCTCTTCTGTTCTAAAGCTTGAAATGCTTGTTGTGTTGCGGCCATTTTATGTCAGTTTGTGGTTGACATTGTACAATAGGAGTTATACCCTGGCTGGATACTGTTAGCCCTACAGAGACTGTAGTCTTTAAGTGTAATATCATTACTAAACCCACATTGTCATTGTCATAATTGTAGTCTTGCATCGGGTCAACAAAATGTCAAGGTAAAAACCTAACAATCGATCATTAAGGGCTGGTATAATTTCTTTCTTTTGTGTGGTTGCTCCGTTTCAAGCAAAGTGGGGACTCTTCAGTGCCAGGATGGTCTGACATCTTTAAATGAACCTTGATTAGGCTTCTCTTGCATCTGTGTTTGCACATAACTCTAACAAAGTGGATTTTAGAAATATGTTATTCTTTCTTTCAGATTTCAGAAGTCGAACGGAATCTGAGCAAAGTCAGTCCACATCAGGTAAGGGCCTGTGGATTCTGTTTAAACTGCTTCAAATGCTTCTGGAAATGAGTGTGAATCCGAAGAAGTTAATGATCCCCATTTCACCTGAAGTTTCTCACAATGTTTTTAAAACTTGAAACATTTTAGGCAATCACAACCAGAGCTTCAGTTAACCTTTAAGGAGACTCCACGTCTAAAATTTAGAAGGCATTCTGCTTTTTCTGAAAATTAGGGAATCAATGATTTCTCTAACAGAAACAATGCCCAATGCCATTAAGTTGAGTGTCAGTGGCGATTGATCTAGACCTGCCTAATGTGCCCTGTTGAGAAAATTATGAAAAATGTTTATGAAAAAGGTGGGGTGTCAGGTAGGTCTCCTGCCTTATGTGCTAATTTTTAAGACGTATATGAAAGAATCATCGCTCAGGGTGAATTGTAAAGCATGAGGCAATTTAAGACAATCTTTGAAACCCTATATATGGAATTTCTCTTTTAAATATGCTGCAATGTATGAATTTATGCAAATTTTGGTTTTCTTCGCTCACATTCTGGATGTTTTGTGGCTTTTTCTGGAGTCAAAAACTAGCAAAAGACTCCGAACCGAAGCAAAGAATTACAGTCATTCTTACTTCAACGTATTATATTGGATCAAAACAGAGACTGAAGCCAGCTTGGTATTTGGTGGCTTTATCTTAACAAACAGATATTCCCTACAACATTGAACCAAGACTTTAATTGAACGTTTTCAGATTGTAATGCCTGTAGAGATCTCATAGGATGAGCATATCATATGTTATTCAGTTATTACATAGCGCATGTCTGCTAATTTAGATTTGTCTCTGTGGGGTGTATTACAGTGCTCCCCGCCCTCCACATGACCTGTTCTATCTAGCTGTTTGGGATCATCTTGGTAGGCCTCGTAATGCACAAGCCACAACAGCACTTTCCTAGGTGTTAGTGAAGTGTGTGAGTTTGGTGTAGTAGGCTGATTGCATTGCTGAAAGTGTTTAACTTGGTTCTGTTGCCAATCTGGTGGTATGGTGAACTGTTCCATATATTTGGTGAGCACGTTTGCAGCATATGAAATATTGACCCTCTTGGTAGTGCAGATGAAAGTAGTTACTATAATTAGTCTTTGACATGCTCAACAAAGTCTACGCGGGATTCAGTTCCATAGTCTGTGCACAAACGGACCTTTCTTTTTTTTTTCCACTGTGGACTCCTTAATCATCGGATCATGGCGTAGATGGTGTAGATTCAAACTATACTTTTCAGACACATCTGTGGCCAGCCGCGGCCGATGGTGTGAGTACCTGCTGGCGGTGACGTGGGGAGGGGGGTAGTAATGTATGGATTGCGGAGTTTAACAGGTAAGTAAACATAAATAAATAAAACGAATTTAGTTGTGCGCACTGCATCGCATTTGGTGATGCAGTGCACACGACGAAATTTGTTTTATTTATATATATGTTAACCAGAGGCGCAACTAGAGCCACATTTCAGGGGGGTCTGAGAAAAAATTTCGGGGGGGCTAAAACTTTAAGCAGTAGGTAGAGTGGCGCTGCAGGGGCTCTTAGAAGGGGTGAAACATCAGCAAAGCATCTTTAATATGCACACATGGTCTTTTAAAGACCTGTGAAGTGCTCGGGTGCGGCTGTGTGTGTGCCCGGGAGCTGTCTGAGCCCGGGCTGCCACACACGACGGGGAGGGGGGGGCTGAAGCCCTTTGATTCCAATGGGTGTTGCGTGCCTGATGTTAATTTACCTGTTAAACTCCGTAATCCATACATTACTACCCCCACCCTGCCCTTCCCTCTCCCCACGTCACCGCCCGCAGGTACTCCCACCACCGGCCGCGGCTGTCTGTGGCAACTCATTTTCATTTTTAAGTTCAAGACAATAAACGTTATTTCTTTTATTTTTTTTATTTGAAAACATGGGAAAAGGAAGAAATAATAGTTGTGAAGGTATTCCCCAAAAAGCTTGACATAGTATTGCTACCCCTTAATTTTAACAACAGTAATAGGCATTGTGAATATATGGTATCATTTCCTTCCTTACTTGAGGGAAAAGATAGCTTGTCTCCCACAGTCCGTTCCATAAAACTACATTCTGGAGAGACATACAAGCCAGCTCTGGTCAGAGATTTCTCCCTACTGCTGCCGTCGCGGGTGCGCCGTCAGCATCGGTTCATTCTTAAGTTAGCTTCTAGCTTCTTCTCATTCCAGTCTCCACAGGAGTCGACATCAGGAGAGCAATTGGAGCTCCGGGAGAAATCCCAGCCGGGCTATCGCTCATCCGCCTCGCCGTTCTGCGGTTGTGAGAGAATGGTTTGATTTGTGAAGCTGTTCTGCAGACCTAACCTTTTGGACTCGCCTACCGGGGCCCATAAGGTTCATGAAACAGCAGACCGCGGTAACCGCGCGTGACACACTCCAGTGCCTTTGTAAAAGATTAACTCTGCCAGTGACAGGCTGTTCGGGTTGGAGCATGCACAAGAGGACAGTGTGACAGTCTCCCAAAATACCACTAAATACGTTTCATGTTGACACCTTATCGGCAAAGAGCTAGTGTTTGCTTTATAAGAAATTGTGGTTTCATTCATTCTGCCTTATTTCCTTTCAATTGCATTTAAACGTTTGATCAACATGTTTTTTATGCAATAGTGCAAATGTGATGCTGGGCTATTTGGCTAAGTGCAATTGGTTCGATTCACAGTTGTTGTGCATTATTTAGATTTAGATGTGACTTTTTCTTAATTTCTGAGAGTAACACGAGCTTCTACGGGGAAAAACCTTCAGAGACTTGCCATTGGATTACACTTGTAACATGTCCTTAGGTTGCATTCAAACCAATGTTCCAACAAGTAACACATTCGGAGGCATATTTACAAGCCCCTTGCACTGCCACTGTGTCACTTTTTGCGATGTAACGGCCCTGCAACGGCGGCGCAAACCATCAAATCATGGGGCATATTTACAAGAATGTAGTGCAACTGCAGGGCAATTTTTTTTAATGCAGTAGTGGTGCAATTAGTGCTCCACTCCGCTCCATATATACAAATTGATGCATTGAGCTCAATGTGTAAGTTTGTAGAGGCCTGCGTCACATAATACTTACGCCACATATAATGTGTGCAGGATAGTTGTTCCCATGTTAAAAACCACGTAGAACTGACACGGTGAAATGTACAACTTTTCACTGCGTCACTCTAGGACTTGACTGTGTCAAAATCCCTGCGCCTTCTCAAACCAGGTGCAAGGATTAACACAGGGCTTTTAACATGAGACTTGCCTCTGTGTTCTGGTGTATTGCTGGAGTTGCATCAGTCTTATGCGTCACAATTTCTTGTGCATCCGTGAATCCTTGTGCCATGGAGCACTGTACTGTAAATACAGCGCATCCATGGCGTTTTTAGCACATTTACAGCAGGCGCATGTAATCTGACACATCGATGCCGGTATGCACATTCTTGTTAACATGCCCCCATATTTATGAGCATTGCAAAAAACACAGTTGATGGACAGAATGTAGAACAATGTCATACATTCACCCCAGTACAAGGATCTGGGCCTAAATCCATCGTTTTTTTGCACTCCACACCACCCTGGGTTAGACACGGGCTATATGCAAATCAGCTCTGACCCTGTGCCTCATGGGAACAGTCCAGTCCGAACTACCAAGCCATGTCTTTCCCAGACCGGAATCAAGCATCCAAGGACCGGTTTCTGGCTATCAGCCTTCATCAGCCTGAATAGCGTGACTCCAGTGGTGTGGAGAACCTGGGACTCACGTCTGAGCATACCCAGCCCAATCGGGGTGAAAATTGCAAAAAACACAGTTGATGGACAGAATGTAGAACAATGTCATACATTCACCCCAGTACAAGGATCTGGGCCTAAATCCATCGTTTTTTTGCACTCCACACCACCCTGGGTTAGACACTGGCTATATGCAAATCAGCTCTGACCCTGTGCCTCATGGGAACAGTCCAGTCCGAACTACCAAGCCATGTCTTTCCCAGACCGGAATCAAGCATCCAAGGACCGGTTTCTGACTATCAGCCTTCATCAGCCTGAATAGCTTGACTCCAGTGGTGTGGAGAGCCTGGGACTCACGTCTGAGCATACCCAGCCCACTCGGGGTGAAAATTGCAAAAAACACAGTTGATGGACAGAATGTAGAACAATGTCATACATTCACCCCAGTACAAGATTCTGGGCCTAATTCCATTGTTTTTTTGCACTCCACACCACCCTGGGTTAGACACTGGCTATATGCAAATCAGCTCTGACCCTGTGCCTCACGGGAACAGTCCAGTCCGAACTACCAAGCCATGTCTTTCCCAGATCGGAATCAAGCATCCAAGGACCGGTTTCTGGCTATCAGCCTTCATCAGCCTGAATAGCTTGACTCCAGTGGTGTGGAGAGCCTGGGACTCACGTCTGAGCATACCCAGCCCACTCGGGGTGAAAATTGCAAAAAAGACAGTTGATGGACAGAATGTAGAACAATGTCATACATTCACCCCAGTACAAGGATCTGGGCCTAAATCCATCGTTTATTTGCACTCCACACCACCCTGGGTTAGACACTGGCTATATGCAAATCAGCTCTGCCCCTGTGCCTCATGGGAACAGTCCAGTCCGAACTACCAAGCCATGTCTTTCCCAGACCGGAATCAAGCATCCAAGGACCGGTTTCTGGCTATCAGCCTTCATCAGCCTGAATAGCTTGACTCCAGTGGTGTGGAGAGCCTGGGACTCACGTCTGAGCATACCCAGCGCATTCGGGGTGAAAATTGCAAAAAATACAGTTGATGGACAGAATGTAGAACAATGTCATACATTCCCCCCAGTTCAAGGATCTGGGCCTAAATCCATCGTTTTTTTGCACTCCACACCACCCTGGGTTAGACACTGGCTATATGCAAATCAGCTCTGACCCTGTGCCTCATGGGAACAGTCCAGTCCGAACTACCAAGCCATGTTTTTCCCAGACCGGAATCAAGCATCCAAGGACCGGTTTCTGGCTATCAGCCTTCATCAGCCTGAATAGCTTGACTCCAGTGGTGTGAAGAGCCTGGGACTCACGTCTGAGCATACCCAGCCCACTCGGGGTGAAAATAGCCCTGATAGCCAGAAACCGGTCCTTGGATGCTTGATTCCGATCTGGGAAAGACATGGCTTGGTAGTTCGGACTGGACTGTTCCCATGAGGCACAGGGTCAGAGCTGATTTGCATATAGCCAGTGTCTAACCCAGGGTGGTGTGGAGTGCAAAAAAACGATGGATTTAGGCCCAGATCCTTGTACTGGGGTGAATGTATGACATTGTTCTACATTCTGTCCATCAACTGTGTTTTTTGCAATTTTCACCCGAGTGGGCTGGGTATGCTCAGACGTGAGTCCCAGGCTCTCCACACCACTGGAGTCAAGCTATCCAGGCTGAATGAAGGCTGGTAGCCAGAAACCGGTCCTTGGATGCTTGATTCCGACCTGGGAAAGACATGGCATGGTAGTTCGGACTGGACTGTTCCCATGAGGCACAGGGTCAGAGCTGATTTGCATATAGCCAGTGTCTAACCCAGGGTGGTGTGGAGTGCAAAAAAACGATGGATTTAGGCCCAGATCCTTGTACTGGGGTGAATGTATGACATTGTTCTACATTCTGTCCATCAACTGTGTTTTTTCCCATATTTATGAGGTCAAACAAAGCCACTTTGCGTAGCTTTGCATGCCCTCATAAATATGGAGTTCGGCAAAGCAGTGCAAATCGCTGCTTTGCTTTACTCTGCAATCAGGATGCATTCCATGGGCGTTGTGGTGGGTGTTCCCAAGCAACACCCATGGATTTTGACGCATCCCCAGATTTACAAGACCATGTTAACCTGGGGATGCGCCAAAACCTTATGCCTCCCAACGAGGTGCAACAAGGAGAAGTAAAGTTATTCTGCAACAACACAAAGAAAGAAGAAAGCCTCCCAGGATTGTTTTTGTGCAGGAAGGTGCCCCTGCCTACACAAAAACAATCATGCATGCAACATAGACACCCGTGCACTGTGGTGCAAGGATGCCTACGTTGGCACTAGGGGGAAATGACAGGAATGCGCCACATACCATGGACACTGCACATTCCTGCCCTTACACTTTGACCCAGGGCAGCGAAACAAGGTGACTTGCTGTACTGCCCTGCATCAAATATGCCCCTCTACTTCCACATATCTGCCATATAAACTAACGCTGCAGAATATAAAGCGGAGTCAGCCATATGCGGATTCAGATCTGCAGTCCTTTCACGTGCACATTGCACAGCTGAACGAAGAGCGCGATCTGAGCGCACTGAACTTTGTCTCTCAACTTTCAACCCATTGAGGGAATCAGCATTGAGAATAAAAGTCAACATTCCACTTTCCCTGCTTTCCAGTGACAAATAGGTCTGCAGAATATGAAGACGCATAAAAGCAAAAACAAACAATGAATCACAATTCAACACCTTCCTGTTTTCCCTAAGGCAGCAGCATGTCATTGGAAAGGTATGTTTAATTCCAGCACCCCTCTCCTCATGGCGTATGGTCTGCTCCTCCACCCCGCTGGCCGTTCTTGCTCCTCTCTCATCTGACCTCCTCCTTAGAGAGAACAAAATGTCCGCCCAATTGATGGAATGCCCCTCGAACTTTCACTCTTTCCTCCTACACCATTCCCTCTCGATTTACTTCGTTTTTCTATCATCTACTGGTGATTAAAGTGCAGGCTGCTGCTCCCTGGGGCACCGCCTGCATTTTTCCACACTGACCAGCCAGCAGGTGTCATTGCAAGAGCAGTATTTAGACTAATCACACTGCAGCTCTCCTAGCCAGACCTTAAGTTCAGTGCTTTCCACTGAAGCCTATTCATTGACCAGCGCATTACAACTCCTTCATACACATTTCCAATACACAAAAGCACTGGTGCAAAGGGGCACCACAACTGTACTTTAAAATTGTCATGAAGTAGTATGGTTCCCGAGTATTCAGAAATAAACTTCTCTAGAAAAACACAACATGTAGCAAGTTCTCCAGGGCCCCACATGGAGTAGTAAGTGCTATATAAATGCTGCACTACAATACAACCCTTACACTCTAGCACCAATGTAACTCACACTCCCCTGCCAATGCTATTCACCTCTCACACTGATGTTATTCAAATTTTGTAACTAAATGATGGGATGATATTTTAGATTTCCTCCCTATTGCCTCATTGGCCTCTCTACTTGAAAGCCACAATATATCGAAGGCCATGTCTGTTATCATTATTGGCGTTGTGATCTCCTGAATACTGGCAGGTGACGTTTTCATGACTTTTTATAAGTGTGGTATATAGCTCTATACATTATATTGCATTGTAATAGTATTTGCATACCACTGCATAGCACTGATGATGCACCGGAGCAGGTTTGCACGCGTGTTTCATGCTATTTAGAGGAGTCCTATGCATTGGAAAAAGGTGTATAAGTCATGTAGGCTATATGGGTAGTGTGTAATAATATGCATGAGAATTTATGCTCTTATTGTGTGGTGGATGCCTACGTGAACTTGAGGCAAAAGGGAGTGAGGCATGAGGTATTCATCCATTGAGCATTGGTGTGGATGGATAAAAAGTGTGTGAGTGCACTCTAGTCTATATTAGAGTCTGACCATGTTGGTGCATGCGCATAGCTGCGTCTAAGTCTGAGTGTTGGCAGAAGTGCAACAATACAGGCAGGCATGCATGTGTAGACCTATAGTCAGAGTAAATATCTGTGAGGCACAGTTAATGCCAATAACAATGGGAATTTGACATTATATGACCCATCATCAGAGGTGCTCCAATGGGTCCATCGAAGGCAGACGGAGAAGTTAGTGTGGATTAGACAGGTTATATGTCTTGATGACTCCTCCTGGGTGATGCAGCTAAGATTGACCCATAGTAATGAATGTATATCTCACATCCTGTCCTGGTATTAATTATCAGGATTAGTCTATGGTGGCAAACAAGCATTTCAAGAAAGATAAGGTTTTAGTGACACCGCCCAAGGTTTTGTGACCTGCGAGCTTTGAAGGACAGTGTGGTTCACCCAGGAGTACTGCATCTTACCCTTCATTTAGGTAGATCTTTTGATTCAAACTTAGGTAGGCTAAGAACATAGTTCAATTCAGGCAACAGATTTAATACAGTTGTAGTAGTATAGCAGATTACATTTATGACAGTTCTGATGTATACACATTATTTACATTTATGACAGTGTTAATATATATACACAGACATGGTCACAACTAAAATATATTTATTTTAAGCAGTGGTGTAATGCAAGATGATAGAATGTGAAGAGGGGTGCCTGAGTCTACCATATGTCACCGACATGAATATAGCATGTTACATCGTATGCTATTACATCACATTCCTTTACAACGCAGTCGTTACAACGGCCAAGTTGTTAGAACGCAATACCTTTACAACGCAAGTCATTAGATCAAATAGTATAATTTACTATTCCAACTCCAGCCTGCGCAACAGTAGGGAAGGTGTTGGAATAGTAAATTATACTACTTCTTGGGTTAGAGTACCCCCAACAGCAAGTCAATCTAATGACTTCCGTTGTAAAGACATCGGGTTCTAACAACACGGTCGTTGCAACGACCACGTTCTATAGGAACTGCAATGTAATTACTGAGTTGCAAATGCTGTCTCCCCACCAACATTCATTGGCCTTGAGCTGATTGGGGCCCTCCTATCAGGCTCAACATCACCTGATGGGTTGGTCCTCCCGCGTTGCAGGGGAATGCGTTACGCCCATGATTTTAAGTGGTGGGTGTTGATGAGTCCACCGAAACTTGAGATAGATTGGCCAAGTTTGATGTAGATCAGTGATACAAACAAGGGCAGTCCAAGAACACATGTAAATTCACGTGAACCTCAAGCAGATTTAATAATGTAAATATTGTAGCAAGTGTCCTTTATACCAGTGGTGCTGTTTACATAAATATATTTATATCAACTATGTTTCACTTATGATGGTAGAGGGCATGTTAAATAATGTAAGAATAGTAGTATAGCAATCACATATTATGACAATTGAGTGGTTAACACCAAGAAGAGAAGTAATTCCATTTTAGTCAAATGAGTTTTACACAGAATAAATATATAAATATACATAATGTGTAGCACAGATTCATTCATATCTGGTGGGTGGTAAGGATATTAGCAGTGTAATATATTATGTCACTGGTGCTGTTTACACCAAAATGAGAAGCTTAAAACTGGGAAAATACACTTACATGTGAAGATAAAGCAGATCTCAGCTCAGGTAGGCTGAAAGCAGATCAGCTAGTGTAAGGGTGGTACAGCAACTGCATCTTACTTCACTGACCGTGTTTTTTAAATTTAAGTGGGTCTTAAACCGATTGAACAGTGGAATCAGCACCAAGGCATAGTTACACAGCAGCCCAAGAACACACTTCACATCCGATAGTTTTATGCACATGCCCTTTAATAAGATTAGGTAGCCCTGTAGCAACTGTGCAGTAGTTGCATGTTACGCTATTGCAGAAGAGAGATTTTGGATTCCTTTAAGTTCTAGTATGCCTAAGTCGAATGAGGGATGTATTCACTCTCTCACAGTACATCACATTTTAGGCCATAGACAGCTTTTGTTGTCCAATTGTTAGGGTATGAATATGTGGGGAGTGGTTCACATCTTACAGAGTATGATGGCAATGGATGAACTATTGTGTGATAATTTCGCTTGTCTGACAGACATCCCAAGATCACTGAGGACATCATGTGTTAGGGAGCAGTGTACCCCCCTACTGCTGCATGTGCTGCCGGCCTCCCCAAAACTCCCCTGTTATACCTCAGAGCCATTGGGCAGGCCATCTGCCCGTACAGACCTTCTTTGGATTCATGCATTGGGTACAAAGACCTTAGCGGGGCCCATGTTCCAATCCGGAGATTTAATTCATTGGGCCAAGTGCCTGATGCAACATCTGTAGTATATGTTTGGATCCTTGGAGACATTCATTCTTCAGAGGTTTATAAAATTAATGTTTTTGAGTTTAATAGAACCAGCATTGCTAAAAACAATTTTATATTGTGTGATATATAAATGTGATTATTAGTAAAATGATGAAGATATGTATGATAATGAACATTAGTAGATGAAAACAGACCAGTATCATTATTTTTTTTAAATATATTTTTCCAGAGTGTAGAAAGCTTTCAGATAAATAGGTTATCTCTCGGAAAACAAATAGAACAAAGAGACAGAATGCAACTTCTGTCTGGAAGATCTACTCTTCGAGGCAGGAGGATTAGTCATTTGCCAAAGTCAGCACCTACTCTAGGTGCTACAGTTCAACACCTACTCTAGGTGCTACAATGAACAGTTCTTGGTTCCTGTCTCTTTTGTTTAAGTAATCTGTCTCTGCTCAGGTTCACAGCCAGAAAACAGCCTTCAACCAAGCGCTGTAGAGCTGATTGCAGGGGGCATGGATGGTCTCTTCTGTCAGCTTAGATCCCTCCTATCATTGTGTTGAGCTTCTGGATTGGGGGGCGTGGGGGAAGGAGCACCCCCACAGTTTGAGGACCTAAGCCCCATAACAATAGAAACAAACCACTTGGCACCATCAAACTTAGCACAGCATCACAACTAAATTTCCTTAAGCGTTCCCACCTCAACACCATATGTATCGCTCTCATCAATTCATATATTAACCCACTCAATTAACTTAAATATATTGCATCCAAATGCACACTATCTTGCTTCTGAGCCACATAATTGACAAAGATGCCTCCGAAGTGAAGAGTGGTTCCCAGTCACTGTAAGCTTTTCATGTTATTATTCTTCATTTACAACTGATAAACCGCTTGTAATTGAAATATTACTGAGTTAAGCTAGGAGAGTTATGCTTCTTGTTGGCTTCTGTTTCAAAAAGTCCAACCTCCCTTAGCTTTACTGAAACCTATTCATATTTTCGCACAGGGTTGGGCTGGCCTATTGGGCAATCTAGCAGGCCCGGAGTGGCTGGTCTGAGAGGTCAGTATATTAGATAGTTTTTAGGCTGTATGTGGGCCTGTTTCATGGTCTCGGGTGCCACTTTTTGTCTTTGGATTCTCTGATATTACCCCAGACAATACCTGCAGCAAGCACAGATGCATACAGTCTCTCACACTATCCAAACCCCCCATGCAGCTTATCTTTACTAATTCAAAACTGTCCTAATTGCAAATGTGGGCCACTCTTTTAGCTATCTAATTTGCTAATCGGGGCACTTTAATTTGGTGCAGGGGTTTATTTGTTGTCCCAGTTCGACTCTCTTTTCGCATATACAGTCCAGCAGTAGGTCGTTGCCCCTTTTCATGGTTTTGAATCCTAGTATGAGGGGATATTCAACTTCAAGATTTCAGTGATGGTTTTCATTTCTGTCCATAGATATGGCCTCCTAGGACAAATAGAGGACCCCGCCATTCAGAACTATCAAGAGAGCTCTGTTCTTATGGAACTTGAACTTTGGCACCACTGAGGGACTAATACACCTCACGTGGCAGCAGGAAATTAAATGAAATCCGGTATTTGTAAAGCACACAATTACCTGAGGGTGTCAAGGCGCTGGGGGCCATTGGGAAGATTAAGCAGGCAATTACCCATAGTCACATGGTGCTGGGCTAACCTGCCACCGGCACCAGGGATCCAACCGTGAACCCCATTGTCCAGAGTCAGGCACCCTGGCCGCTGCGCCACACCTCTTCCAGAGGCTGCTCATCGAATATTTTAACACTTTTGGAATCTTCTGCTGCCCTCCATTGGTTTAAATTCCAAACACTGTGGACTTATTGAAGGCCTGTAGATTGTGCCCTTATGTAAAAATTCGAATAGATATAATTGATAAATGAAATTAGCAGAAAATGATTAAAATACCATATATTGTAGTGGGAGAATGAAAAAGACTGTGAAGTCAGCTGAGCTTGGAAAATCTGTATTGTATTAGTGACATAGATTGAAAACATACGGTACATCAACCATTCATTAGACTGATTCCAGCACAGCTCTTTGGTCTATTTAAGGTGCTCTAATCAATGAATCAGCTGGGTAGGCTTACATGTGTTCATGTGTTCATCTTTATAAGATCTCTGATATTCCAAACTGTCTTTTATCATTGAATGGCAATACCTTAACAGTGAGAGTTTTTACTCTCTTTGTCAAATCTATTCCTATTTACCTGAAAGTGATACCTATATATGTATTTGTTCAGTACATCCAATCCTATACACCTACAAAATGAACAATGACATCACATTCCATGTCGTTGTTGTAAGACGGACGCATGTTTGTATGAAATACTTATGAAGTCACTTAAATATTTCCTTTTCCTTGTCCCCATCCTCATACTCTCATACTGTTCAGGTATGCTTGCAAAATGTTCCTAAATCAACTAACCTAACACTGTTCTCATCTTTATTTCATTATATTTAGGCCTCATTTATCCAAAAACCTTTTACATTTTACTATAAAAATAGGTGTAATATTCGTACTTTTAGGGCTTTCGGCCACCACTCTTCATTCATTGGGCTGTTATTTAGTCATTCACTTTTTTCCCCACTCGCTACAGGATACAGCATGGGACAATGGATACGCCCACTTCTGCCATTGGCTAACTTCATTGTGAGTGATGGCATTCTCTCCTTTCACAAGGAGCACATCCAAAAACAAAGTTGTTTCCTTCGGTGCTAGGAATACTATGGCTATGTTTGCTGTTTGAGATCTAAAAAATACTTTTGCTTTTAGTCTGTTTTTATTTTTAGTCTGACAATGGCCTGGCAACTTGCCCAGCTATAAAGACTGGTAAAACGCAATTGACAAAGCGAAAAGACAGCCAGCCAACTCCAGACCTATTGACTTTGTCAGTCCTTGTGTTCTTTAATGACTCTTACTGTTAGTCTTCTCTCTACATTCCCCATCAAAACCCTTAGTGTAATTCCAGTTGTCACCCATTAAGCAGAGGCAGAGCGGTAATTAATTACATACACTTTCAATCCAGCCTTACACAGAAACCATAGCGGTTCCTTAATACGGTCTGCCAGACCGTGCATTTTATTATTATGACGCAAAACATGTTGAAACATTTGTGAGGTCATTAGTTCAACCGTGGCAAGCTCATCCAAGTTCATATAACAAAATTAAACTTTTCAATTTAGATGCTCTGTTATGAAACCAATCAAGAATTTATATTCACATGAAAAAAATAAAATAGGGAGTGATTTAGTAAATCATCAAAAATCTCTTGCAGCTAACTCAGCGTGGTAGATTTGTGTGCATCAAGGGCCAACAAAGTTTTAGTTGTGGAAGTGTAGATTAGCATAGATTCCGAGTTTGGGTGCGCCAGCACTTTTCTACTTTTCCTATATTTACGCACACATTTATCTTGGTATAAATGTTGGTTTTCTCAAACGGACTTTAAAACCATTTTCCTCCTGCCTTTGACACTGGATTGATGTTAGAATTTTTTTTTCCTCAAAACAACTCAAAAGGGATGTTAAAGTCCACGTTTCAATGAGAAAATTCACCTGCATTAAATGTTGCGAACTATGGGCCAGATGTAGGTAGGCATTTACCGGTCGGTAACGGCCGAATTCGGCCGTTACTGACCGGTAAATGCAATTTGAGATGTAGGGCCCTGTATTTGACAGAATCGGTAAATTTACCGATCGGTAAATTTACCGATTCTGTAAAATACCGAGTCGGTATTTTTACCGATTCGGGAAAATTGATATGTAGGTGGGACTCTTCTGAGTCCCACAAGCATTAAAAAATCGGTATTTTACCATCAAATACTATTTGATGGTAAAATACCGATTCTGGTGTGCATGCACATGTGTGCATGCACACCTATGCCATATGACAGGCAGACCTGCCCTTAGGGCAGGTATGCCTGCCACATGGCACCCGAGCCTCTTTTGGGGGTGCCAGAGGGTGTCAAAGTGACAACCCCTGCACCCTTGTGACATTCGGTATTTACCGATTCGGTATTTACCGATTCGGTAAATACCGACCGGTAAATGCCCAATCATTCCTATGGGCTTCAAGGCCCATAGGAATGAATGGGCATTTACCGGTCGGTATTTACCGAATCGGTAAATACCGAATATTTCCGATTCGGTAAATGCACATCTGTTTTTACCTACATCTCGGTACTTATATTTTACCACTTCTTAAATACCGAATCGGTATGATTCGGTATTTAAGAGGTGGTAAAATAAAATTACCTACATCTGGCCCTATGTGCGGTAATTGGAATATTCCACGAATATTCTAGAATAAAGAAAATATCGCGATAGAAAAACTTTGCAGCCTCACACACTAGCAGAAATAAATGTGGAAATTATTTGAAATGTTAGGCACAATGGTTGTTTTCCCACCTCCTAAACGGGTTGTTTGAGGAACTGTTCGCCTGTTCAAGATGACATGTAGATACTTAAAACCTCTAATGGGATGTCAGGTGCACCCCCTGAGTGACATTGATGGGTGAGCGTGTTGAAATACTGCTTCAGCTCTCCCATGGGTCCCTGCGGCCTGATTCTTGTTTGGGCCCTGCACATCTCTCGAGCACTGGCGCAGTAATGACATAAACAGAGCTCCCTGGAGCAGGCCAAGGTGTCACCGAGGATTTTCCAGCCTGCCAGTCCATCCATCCTTGCACTTCAGAACCTGGGCTACATGTCACCCTGCGCCTTTGTTCCACTCTTTGATCTGTGCAGTGTCTGTCACGAGGAAAGTGTTCCTGGTGAGTTATGGGCCAAGGGGGAGAGGGTGCACACTGCAGAAGCCGGCCATGAAATCTCCTAAACAAACCTTGCCAGTTGCTCTGTAAAAAAAAATGACCAACGAATGTATTTAATTTAAGACGCAGTGTTTTTTGTTTTTCAGTTTTAGAGTTATTTACCAGAGTTTTGTTTTTTTAAGTTCAATTCTGAAAGAATGAATTTCGAAATACATTGCCCTCAGTTACTGATGGGGATCTGACAGTAAATACTATATGTACAGAACAGTTACATTACATTGTTCATTCATTCAAATTAACTTTAATATATGAAAACATGGTTATTGAGAATGTGTATTGTGACAAGCAGAATATTGCAACAAAGTTTACCAAAGCCAATAGGTCTTGCTTTGCCAATGCTTTCCTTCTGCCGCAATTAGCTTTGCTATACCAGATGCTTTTCCAATACAGCAGCAATAGTATAACCATAAGCGTCGACAGGTCATGAAAAGAGTATAATTAGAAAACCTTGTTTTCTTTGCTTTTATAATGGTCGCCATGTTGCGTGAAGCAATATGACAACACAGCAGGGCGACACCTGCAATACAGTGTTTTCAATATTTATTACACTCAAGATGGCGGACGTGTTGTATAATGCACCGTGATCATGCACATCAGGGTGTGTATGAATACACTGTAAAAAGCACTACGGACAAGCTGTGCAGGAAGTGGGACAAGTCAATATTAAATAAAAAGCTGAGCTCAACAGCGAGGGGGGCTGGGAGCAACAGAGGAGCAGGTAAAGGACACCTACAAGAGGATGCAGTGAGCAGAAGGATGCGAGAGCAGCGAGGGGTAAAAAAAAGCTGAGTGGGACAGAAAGCAATGGACAGGCTGGGAGCAAGAGAGCAACACAGAGGGGCATGAGGGAGATGTGAAGGGGAAGCAGGAGAGAGGGAGGACAGCAAGAATACACAC
Organism: Lissotriton helveticus; assembly: GCF_964261635.1. Classification (NCBI taxonomy): domain Eukaryota; kingdom Metazoa; phylum Chordata; class Amphibia; order Caudata; family Salamandridae; genus Lissotriton; species Lissotriton helveticus. Next base: position 1,004,969,602 of record NC_136071.1, on the reverse strand, counting down.
ACACTAATGGAGTGCAACTAGCAAAATGAAACAAAAAAAATAGTTCCCTGAATATATAAATAGTAGTTAGATACAAGTGAACCTTTCAAAAGGCAAGTAAAGAGGCTATGCTCTCGGGTAAGGAAACAAAAAAGAGGAGGAAGGAAGGCTATTCTATAAGAAGCAAGCAAGGCAGTCAATGATACACAATGGGCTGACCCAGAGCCCAATGTAAGTATTGGTATTGTCCACAATAGGTTTTTGAACAACAGAAAGGTGAAACTTCTCTTTAGGCGAGGCCTAATCATGGAAAATATGACAATCTTTGGGAAAAAAGTGTGCTAGGAAGATAACATTGTCTCTTTCAGAAAAGGGTTATGGTTGCTAAACCAGCAAAAGCAATTTCACATCCAAAAACCTGAGCAGGGCCCTCTCAATGTCTTTAATTGATGCGTGGTGGAGCAGCATCTCCAGGTTGTAGGTGGCGGCGCCCAGCACTTATTTTCCTCCTCAAATATCGACTCAGAACGAGAGAGAAAAACACTAAGGAAGAAAGAAGGAGGAAGAGAAATACTGCAAAAAAGGCAAAAATGGAAGAACGTGAGGATAACAAAGAACCTGAAACAGTGAGATAAAGGGGCAGGGAGTGCCTGGCTGTGGATGAAAGGGGCATGAGATGAAATCAACACTATCCAGTCGTGGTATTCAGCACCCCGACCTCGAATGGCACAGGCTGTAGGCTTCTGAGCAAAACTTTCGGCCCAGCACTCATTCTTTTACAAATAAATCACTGGTAATAAGAATAAACTACCACAACACTCCATCATTGGCAGTAGGTTCATGGTCTTTCTGTAAGTCAAGAGGACGCCCTCGGTAAACTGCTTTCCTGTTGCATCTGCTTGTGCACATACACTTCCCAGGCTAGTTGATATTTATTATTTATTAGAGGTGAGAGTAAAGATTATATGGCAGTGCAGGGCACAATTTCACCTTCCTAGTAGTTGTTTCTGAAACGTGGTGCAACTAAAATGAGACTTTAAATGTGCCCATTTTTCACAGGAAATGCAATCTTCTGTGAAAAAAGCATTCTTATGGGTCATAACTCCCTTCAAGGCATCTTTTTTGCCACAAACATATATTGCAACTGAGCAGTGATGCAAACTCCCTCAATACATTGTCTCCACTTTCTATATATTAATGTCAACATGTTCCAAAGTACAAAAACAGCTGTTTTCAGATTGAAATCTTTTAACCATACCATAATTAATATTGTAAAATTTGTTCCCCTAATATACCGTGTGAATATGCCCCCACACTCAATTATGTTTTATAAACCGCGCCCAATTAGAGACACCAGTGCCCCTCCCCCATCTGTTGCTTCATGAAGGATTTTAAGTGCTACTGTGTGTGCAGGTATATCATTCTACTCAAGTGATTTATGGACATTGGTGTCTTCTGGGGCAGTATTACACAACTCTCTGCTGAATCCAATCTAAGTGTGTGCCTTTCATGTGCTTGTGGAGGTTTTATTTTTCAGAAGAAACTTAGGCGGTTAGTGCAGCCCGTTGCTATCACACACTGTGGAGGCATCAAGTTAGTGATGAGTCAATGGCAAGTGGGTCTTCCCTTGTTTGAATGAAGTTGTGGCTTCAACCTTAAGCATGCAATGCCAGAAACTAAACGTAATCCAAACACCCTACTAGTTTTTTTTAATTAAATAATCCCCGCCACAAACTTTTGTTTATATTTTTTGTTAGTGTTCACATTTTCAAAGCAAAGGATTAGACCCAAAAAGAGTCATCTGAGTGCATTGCTAAATGTGGCTTGATCAGTCAAATAAAATATAATTTATTTTGTTTGATGATCTGGCCATTGTTAGACCCGGCTTCCTGGGAACCAGGGCACTCAGGGGTAACTGCGCTCCAATCGCATCAACTGAAGTGTTCCCCACTGGTGTCCTGGGGCATCAGTACTAGTGGACCCAAAACTGGATAACCAAGTACTCCTCTTCAGCACTTCACTCTCTGGGGTAAGATATTCAGAATACAGTGCACACCGCACCACCAGCTGATAAACTCAATGTCCAGTGTCCAGTCAGTGCTTTACTTTTTATAAAAGAAAAGTACTTTAATAAACACAAGATAATTATACTACACGTAAAACTAGGATAAACAGTGAAACCTAGATGTCTCTACAACCCTCTGGGACAGAGTTCTGACCCCAGACAGTAATATAGATCCTAGACACCAAGCACTATAAAGACACAGTTAACATGAAAACACACAATAAGCATTGATTATTACAGACCATGTTACACAGGGCTGCTCTCATTCACTAGAGCCTTGATACCAATCTTTGGATTAAAAGGGTATATTTTCAGCATATGATGTGAAGTCAAATGTTCTTGATCAGCCCAATAACCCCCATCCAAAGCAACAGGAGTGCCCTCCCGTTTTGAGTGAGGACACCGCTCTAGTGGCGTCAGGGATCTGACCACCGGTGCCTGATGTCTTGGCACAGTTTACTGGAGTCCCTCTAGTCCAGTAGCCACTGGCTAGCTGTAGAAGGGTAGTGGCTGGACAGAGTGCCAATTGACCCTGATACCCCCAGAGATCACAAAAAGAAAGGTGGGGGCCTGTTTCGCTGACCTCTATTCCCAGCTACTGCTTGTACAGGCTCCCACAGCGCAGGGGAGGTTAGAGGGCATTTGTCTCACCTTCAAGGACTAGAATCAAGCTTCCCCCTCTCTGGCTCCCTTGATGTGCTGCAAGCATCCTTCTCCACCAGCTTCCTTGATGTGCCGCAAGCTTCCTTTCCACACCAAATCCTTTGATGTGCTGTAAGCTTCTTTTCCACACCCTGGGCAGCTGTCTGTAATTTCCTTGTCCAAAAGCACACGCTCCACAAGTCTCACAGAAACAGCTGGTCTCCAATGTTGCTGAGGCCCTAGATTCTCCTTGAACTCTTGGCAGCAGACTCCATCCGTCATAGAGAAAACTGCCTTAGTTTCAGACGCAGTGAAGAGTGTCTTTGCTCCTGCCTTCACACTGCGGGTTGCACCTAGCTATCTCCAGACGGACCTGGTGTGGCTGCCTCTTCAGCCATAGACCAGTCTTGAACAACAGCTGACCACTCAGGCCAGACTTCTATCACCTCTGATTGATAAGCTCATCCAATCAGAGGGTTTGCTACTTTTGCATCCTGAATTCACCTCCAACCATAAACCCTTCATGGCATGTTCCATGCATGCAGAAATTCCCTCCATTTTTTCCTGATACCAGTCTGTTCAAATCCCTAAAGAGGAATTTTATTTAACTCCAGCCCAGGAGGCCCTAACCAGTGGGGGAGGGTCCCCTTCGCAGAGTTAGTGCAGCTAAACCCAGATAAGAGCTGAGTGTCTACCCCAGCCCACCAGGCCTTTCCAATGAAATGGGGGGGGGGGGGGCACGGGTGAGCTGGGATGTCCAGCAGAACAGCTCACATTCCTCACACTGGCTCAGCTCACCATTCTTCTCCAGTACACCCACGGGCTCTCAAACACACGTCACGTAGACAAAGGCAACAGGACCATAGGCATGGCAGCCTGCACAGATTTGGTCAGGAGGGTGCCTAGGGACTCACCCCTCCTGACTAAAGATTTATTGCTGCCACCAGTGTCAGTCTACCACAGCCTTAATAGAGAGGGCAGTAGCTAATCTCTTAAAAATAGGGGTGCACTAGGCATGCCCCCTCGACCTCAGAGCCAAGCTCTAGGGTCTCAATCCATGTAAACAGGAAGACCCTCAGTGGACATGTATGATTGTCATGCTCACTGAGGTAGGGATCTAGAAACCATACAGTAGCGCTTTTGAGTGACTTGCCTGGAGATTAGCATAATGCAGGGGAAGCACTATCTCTCTAGAGACATGCAGGAGACTTCCCGTCCCAACGTCAATTGATGCATGGGAGTTAAGAGACAACAACTGCATCATGTAACAGACGCTGAGGCACTCACCTAGAGGGGGTAAGTCATCGCAGGTGAAGGCTAGACCACTATCCATGTTGTACTGGGAACATTTACCTTAGGAACTGGCCTAGCATAAAAACTGACTAAGTTCTGTTCTGAAGCAGGCTTGCATCCTTTGTGCACATGCTTGACACAGTCTTTTACTAATTTATATGGACAAGAAATAAAAAGAAAAAAAGGTTATTGTAAGAGTTCTACTAAAGGGCAAAGGACTGTACAACTTATCCACTTCTGAACTATTTATTAAAGAAATAGCATGGGCCACAGATATCAAGGATTGATTGTTGTGCACAATCGACGTCACTTCGCTTTGTACCTCAATCCCTCTGCAAGAAGGGTTAGACGCCATTGAATGGGCTCTTCTCAAACAGCCTCAGATCAGCGCTCATAAAGTTTTCTTATTGGAAATACTACAATTCTGCATGCAACACAGCTACTTCTGTTGGGGTGAAGAATTCGTCCTACAAATAAGTGGGACCTCCATGGGTTTTGTGGGGGCTCCCACATATGCAAACATCTTTATGGCTGCTTTTGAACAAGAACACATCTTTGAAAATTCCACACAGAGTGAACATCTTATCATGTATTGTCGATACATCGACTATATAGTTCTAATATGGTCTCATACAGAAGAATCTTTAAAGAACAATATTAAGCTCTTAAACACCAAATACAACATGATTCAATTCACACACACCATCAGCAATACTCAGGTGCCATTTTTGGACGTTCTAGTCAAGAAAAATGATCAAGGAATAAACACCAGTGCATTTGTCAAGCCCACTGATCTAACAACACAATGTTATTACAAAGCTATCATTCTCCCCATTTGGTACAGAATTCACTATACTCGCAAATGGTGTGCTCTAAAAGGATTGCTTCCATCAGGGAGAGATACGATCAGGATATCGCTCGTGTCAAACAAAGATTAGCACAACGAGTTTACCCTCTGGAAATTGTACAGAGACCAGAAGAATGTGATGCAGCGGTCTGATTGAAAAACTGTCTCAAAAACGCTACCTATCACCACAATACTCACCATCAATCATGAAACTCTAATAAGGCCCATAACACCAATGAGACAATTTTTGAGCGACTGAATCATGTGGCCTAATTGATCAAAGCTATTTACAAACTATTTACATAAATATATACAACTGCAGTTTATCTATTCTCACCATGGTTTAAAACTTGTGTCATTTATAATTAGGCCACGAAGGCGATTGGATCAACTGATGGGAACTAGACCATGAATAAACAAGACCAGCTTGTCATTTCAAATCTAATTTTATTAGTTTTATTCATAAAAAGGAAAATAGCATTAAAGATTTAAAGTCTTTATTTCATAAGTAATCAAGAAAGCAGCATTTATTAAGATAATGAATTAGCAAACTGGCATTATGAAGGCAAACTCAGAAACATGAATTATTAGCAAAATAACAGTTTCCATTCCCTAAACCCTATTTCCCTGTCTATTTCTCACTCCACCTAGAAAGGAAAAATCATTTAAAGACTGCTGTCCTTACGTGCGCCAAAAGTCCAACAGCATGTCACGTCAATCAGGAATCGGAAAGCAAGAGTTTTTTCCCTGCTCTCTGGCAGGTTTTATACCTTTCTCTCTAGCTAAACTATCTACATTTTGCATTCTTTCACGAAAATCCAGATTTCCTATTGGCTGAGCCATGTCAGTCCACCGTTAGGTCATCCGATTCTGACCAAGTGCAGGCTTCACATAAGCCCTATTGTTCTTAACTTCTACATCCTTTTAGCTTCCTCGAAAATAATACTTTCTCCCGAGTTCAGAACATTACTTCCTAATCTTGGCAGAGATTTATTGTTTCTGTCCTTGAGCCTTCTCTCCATGAGCACGTTTAACTCGACCAAAAACTGTTTCTGCATTTATTGATGACTGTACAGCAAAAATCTCCACATCTGCGCATGTGTGAAGTCTTCACTCTGGTCAAGTTTTCACGTCTGCAGCTCTGCCAGCCATTTTCTAAATCATCTTTTAGGCCAAACCTCGGAAACTATTATTAAACAAATACAAAACATCAATTAATTAAAGAATTGAGACCCATTCTGTTACCCACCCCCAATACTAATTGAACCCGTTAATTATGTTACCTAGCCAAGAACACACAGGCAGCTTTTATATTCACCTCTCCTTTGGGAATCATACAAACTCTTTTGCTTTTATCACAGAAAAGACATAACATAAGCACATAAATAAGCCCATGTCATTAATTAAACAGCCGCATTTAATACTGACAAAGACAATAGACAAGGTTAGCATATTATTTTTCTCTTTGCGTATGCAACATAAAGCATATTAATTAATCCCACGTGTATAAATGTTTGCATTTTTAAACTAAGTTGATTAATAATATCACCACATGCTTATTAGTTCTATTATTATTATGGGAGATTAACTTCGCAAGTTTGAACAAAATTTTGTTCCTCACCTTGCTTTATCAACTCCCTCATCTGGTGATTTAAAAATCCAAAAACAAAACCCAAAATTTATAAAATTTTCAACCTTCGAACATGTTTTGAACTTTCTTAATATTAGTGTTTCTAAACCTTAGTTTCATCTGTATTTCTGCAACTTTCATATTGAGTTCTACGAAACTCCTCTAATTCTATTTCCTTTTCTTTTTCTTTTCTCAGTTTGTAAATTCTTTTCTTTTCCATGACATGTTTTCTTCTCTTGTGTACCATGCAACTAATTTTTAACAAAAGAATCACTATGGCTATGACTATTAAGGGAAAAACTATTTTACCTATGATTGAACTACCAATCTCTAGAAACCAATGTTTGATTGCTGCAAATCTTTTACTTAAACGTTCTGAAAAACTATCATCTTCTAAAGGTTCTATCTCACTATGTAATTCAGTTATGTTTCTAATGTACATCTCTATATTCCGACTCTTATCAGGGATATATGTACAACAATGTTGGACCTTCAAAATCCCACAGACTCCACCCTCTTTAGCTAGCAGAATGTCTAAAGCAAGACGATTCTGCATTACCATTGTTCTCATAGCAATAAGCTCTGTATTCACTAATTGAAAACCACTTGCCGTATCTGTGGACAGTCTATCAACAATTGTAGACACTTTTCTGATTTTGTTTGCATTCAGGGTTATCCCTACTATTGGAATAATTGCGCCAAATATGTCTCCCATTATTTCTGTAAAACTTTCTCTTCTAAATCTATTCAGGTGACTGTCAATTTCAAATGAACCTTTTGCATTTCTATCTACATGAAAAATCTTTGGAAAAACGAAACCTATGTAACAAGTTCCATACCAGTGGTCTGGAAGATTGTAATAAGCTTTAATCCCACAAATAAAATATATTCCAGGAAAAATTGGATCTGTGCCTCCTTTAAATCCCCATCCCCCTATAATTCAATAAGTGTCTTCACATTGAATTGCACCTACAAAATAATTATCAAACAAAGTATTATCTCTCCTAATACAACATTTTCCACTAACAGGACTATCTATATGAATAGCAACATTTTCATTTTTCCCATTAAGCTTTTCATCTTCAATTTGCCAAAATTTTGACTTAGTTTGTTTCAACATCTCATTTCGCTTGTAAATTGCCCTTCTCTCTTCCACCATATATTTAAAAACGTTTTTTCTTCTGTTCTCAATTTACATGTTAAATTTTTTCTAAAAGCATACTTATAAGTAAGTTCACTACTTACTAGGAAAAATTCCCTCATCTTTTTAGCATGTTTCAATTTATTCAAACTATTTTCAACTTTTAAGTTAGCAAAAATCTCATCAAAATTTGAGTGATGAGGGGCGTGGCTAGCGGCCGAACATGGAGGCAGCTTAGCAGAGGAGCTCCGAGAGTGAGGCGATATCCCCCATAAATCCGCTGCACTGATCCGTCCAATTTTGTACTCCGGTGGAGCTGACCGGGTCTAGGACCGGGCGGAACCCCGCAGAGGTGTTTTGAGAGCCGGCGGGCACCCGGGACAGGAGAGGAGATATCCGGCGCGGAGAGGCCTGTGCGAGAAGGACAGAAGCGGACTGCCCTAAGACAGAGACCCGGGCGGAAGTGAGGAGGCGGCGGGACTCGGGCACAGGAAGTGGCCGGCGACCAGAAGCTTGGAGCGTCACTGGAAACGGAGGCGGCGGCGGCACTATTAAGGTCGGCACCAGACACAACGGACATATCGGCGCCACGCTGGGAGCCACTAGAAGCCTCGGACTACGGCCTACGAGAGAAGTCGGCGCTACGACCCCCCCGAGCAAGTCACACGGGGACCGGTGGCAAGAAGGCGGCAAATACAGGGGGCCCCCTGGCGAGAGTCGAGGGCCGGGGCCTGCTCTGGGCTGAGACCAATTGATCCTGGCACACACTGCCACCTTCAACTCCGGGTAATCGCCTAGTCTGGCCCCCCACCACAATCCAGGAACATTGTTGGTCCAGACACATGAAGGCAGCAATGGTTAGGAGCGGCTCATCCAGTCGGTAGCTGACTGTGTTGCAGAGAGAGCTGGGGCTAACGCGAGAGTGGCAGCAGGGCCTCGACTGCGACAACCTTAGAGCCAGAGAATTGGGACCGCACGGAGGCTTACCGAAGGGACAACACACACCTCACTGCCACATCTGAGAGGCGGTGAAAATTACGGTGGTGACAGGGGCACAGCCTAGCACACGCACCACCAGCAACAAGAGTCAAGCTAGAAGCCTAACGACAACCCCGTAAAGTGGAACTGGCCTGCGGTGGACACTAGAGTATAGCGGCCAACTGGACTCCCGGAGGTTGAGGGCGGGACGGAAAGCCCGCACCTGGCGGACGGAACCCCAAGATACGGTGACCTCACGAAACAGGAGTGGGGCAGACACAAGAAAGACCATGACGGGCAGGGGTCCCAAACACACCTCCGCACAGGCGAGATTGGACAAATTCGCCTACGACAAAAACACCTCACCCCAAGTGGACTCTCGTAATTCTACGGGCAAGACCCAGGAAGGAGACGGCACGAAGAAGGCGACGCTGGAGGATGTAATGCGTGCCCTGGCGCAGGTGCAGACCACGGTGGGCTCTACTGCAACTGAAGTCACCCTAATTAGAGCGGACCTCCAAAAGATGACCGAAAGAGTAAAACAAGTGGAGGTGGTAACGAAATCCCTGGTGGAAGACGTCTCAGAACTACAAGTGGCAATGGAGAAGATGGCGGCCGAAAACAAATTCCTCAGAGACAAGATGGACGATCAGGAAGGGCGCTCGAGGAGGAACAACGTTCGAGTCCTAGGAGTTCCGGGATCTGAAGGAAAAGGGGCAATGGAGCTCTATGTAGAGGATTTGATCAAAACACACCTGCAGCCCAAGGGCCTCTCACACTTCTTTTCGGTGGAAAGGGCTCACAGAGTGCCTGGTGGAACGCCCAAGCCAGGGGCGGCCCCAAGGCCTATCCTAGCAAGACTCTTCAACTTCCGAGATCGGGACGCCATCTTGCAGGTGGCAAGGGTATCCCCACCCATCCGTATCCAGAACTCAACTATCGCCTTCTTTCCGGATTACACTGCCGAGGTGGCACGCAGGAGGAAGACTTTCTTGGATGTAAAGAAGACGTTGAGGGCGAAGGAGGTGCCCTACTCCATGCTTTTCCCGGCGCGTCTTCGTGTGGTGGCAGAAGACAAGGTCTGGTTCTTTGAGACACCGGAGGCGGCACAAGACTGGTTGGAGGGCTGGAGACCCGCGAGCCAGTCACATCGCACAAAAAGACAGGACCGGATCCACCGAAACGATAGACCCCCAGGTTCACAGTCATCTGGAAGGGATGGGGGAAGTGGCTCACCGACGCTGGAAAGTCAGGGGGCTGCAGGAGGGGTGGAATGCTGACTCTACGGACCGCGCCGCTAATTTCTCCGTTAAGACACTCTCTGACGGGAGGACAAGCCTGGACACTGGGCCTGGAGGGCTCACAGGAGGGCAGGGATGTCGCCTGCTCCGGAAGATTCTCCACCCCAGCGCGCAAGTAAACTGTTAAAGGGATGGGTTAAGCACTCTGCTATGTTGGGGAGGCGGGCGGTTGCAAGTCCGTTCAGCAGGGAGGCAGGGAGGGGGGTGGAGGGATGGGGTTGTTTACAAGTTTTTGAAGTTCCACGAGCAAGGTCTAGCAACGCACCTGTACATATGCATAACCTGGGTCAGACATTGCACGGATGCACCCCGAGAATGGGATCCGAGTACCACAACCTACCTTACAAGACACATAATGCAAGACACACAAGCACACGCAGCTGAGGAGGGGATGCTGCGATCTCGGGTAACGCCACTCCAGCTCATGTCATGGAATGTGAGGGGGTTGGGGGACAAGATCAAAAGGGGGTTGGTGTTGAATGCGGTCAAAAGGTTGGGGCCGGCCTTGGTGCTCCTCCAGGAGACACCCCTTACAGGGTCCGCGACGAAGGCACTTGACAGAAAGGGATACAAGATGATGGTGCATTCCGAGTTTTCTACGGGCTCAAGGGGCACGGGCATACTGATGAAGAAGTCAGCACAGTTCATTACACTCAGTACCAAGGTAGACACGCTAGGGTGTTTCGCAGCACTTCAGGGCCAATGGGAGGGAGACTCCTGAATGTGGTATCAGTCTATGTCCCTCCGGCACTACACTCGACCATACTTCCAGCGTTGGGTAAATTCCTGTTGGACCTACCTGGGGGAGATATAATAATCGGAGGAGACTTCAACGCAGTGATTGATCCCACTGCGGATAGGTTACCGGTGTTGACGCAAATGGGGAGTCCCTCCCAGATGCAAAGATTCATGACGGCACTGGGACTGATCGACATCTGGCGTTACACACACCCTGCCGCGAGGCAGTACATCTACCACTCAACGGTGCACAATAGCCTGACACGAATAGATTACTTCTTGGCGCTGGGAGGTGGACTACAACAAATCGATTTTGCTGACATACACCCTAGGGGGATATCTGACCACTCCCCGATCACACTCGAACTATCCACGCAGGAACGGAAATGTAGGAGAATATATCCAATACACGCATCATACCTCAAGATTCCCAAGATTAGTAAAACACTTAAAACAACGACGTCCCACTACTTTAGGGAAAACACTGAATCAGTCCATTCACCGGCTACCCTATGGGAAGCTTACAAGACGGTGTTACGAGGCCAGGCCATAGCCTCTATAACGGGACATACAAGAAAGAAACACCGTGAACGGTCTGAATTGGAACTGGCACTACACGCAGCGACGGTGGCACATGAGGCAAATCCCACACCAGCGACCTCTCAGACCGTAATTCTAAACCAACAGCTACTCAGGGAACATGTTAAGCTACAGACGGTGTCCCAGATCACAGACACGGACCATAGAATATATGACATAGGGGACAAGGCAGGGAAAATGTTGGCATGGCTGGGCAGGAGCTGAGGTAGTGCTAGGGGGATACAGCGCATCCACGACAAACATGGAAAGATAAGCACGAGCCCTGAGGAAATAGTGGAGACGTTAGCTGAGTATTTTGAGGGGGTGTATACGCCAGAAACTATGGTGACAGCAGAAAAGGCGAGAGCAACACTGGAGAACGTCCCCATACACACGCTCTCACCAGACGAAGGGGCAGAATTAGAGGCAGATATCACGGTGGAGGAAATCCAAAGGGCGATTCACGACGTCAAGCCGGGAAAGGCGGCCGGGCCAAATGGTATTCCAATAGAATGGTACCAGTCAGCGGCGGACAGACTTAGTGGTCCCCTGCTGGCTATGTATAAAGATAGCCTGGAAAAGGCCACACTTCCGATGGACCAGAGGGTGGCGACCATAGTTGCAATCCCCAAGCCCGGGAAGGAGCCGGGAGAGTGCGCGTCATATCGCCCCATCTCCCTCCTTAACGCTGAGATTAAAATTTTAGCTAAACTCCTCGCCACCCGATTAATGGCCTTTCTACCCCACCTTATACACCCAGACCAGTCAGGCTTTATGCCACATAGGAATACCGCCCTCAATTTACATAGGGTGCATAACGCACTGGCTAGAGCGGAACCACTATCGGAAAAGGCGGTAATCCTGGCGCTAGACGCTAAAATGGCGTTTGATATGGTGGAGTGGGAATACCTGTTCGAAGTCCTAGAGCGTATGGGTATCGGCCCGAAATTCGTGGCCTGGATCCGTCTGCTCTACACCGAGCCATTAGCACAAGTAGTAGCAAACGGCTATATCTCTCGGACGTTCCAATTAGGGCGAGGCACCCGTCAAGGCTGCCCGCTCTCACCGTTGCTTTTCGCAATCGCGTTGGAACCCTTAGCGGCCCAGATACGCTCCACCCCACTACTGAAAGGAATTGCCTGGGCAGAGGGATGGGAAGACTGCCTGTCTCTATACGCAGATGACATGTTGGTGTACTTGGCGGAACCGGAGCGGAGTGTACCGGCACTGCTGAAGCTTTGTGACGACCAGGGTAGGGTGTCGGGATATACTTTGAACTGGAGCAAGTCAGAAATGTATGTACTGCAGGGCCCATCCCCCGTGCTGGGCGAAACATGCCCTCTCAAAATGGCGGGATCCTCCTTCCGATACCTGGGTGTCCATGTTACGAAGGACCCAGCGGAATTCTTCCAAAAGAACCTGTTACCACCACTTGAACGCCTGAAACAGGATGTCAAATTCTGGGCGGCGCTACAGCTGACAATGTTGGGTAGAGCAACACTCTACAAGATGATGTCCCTGCCCCGGTTCCTGTACATCCTGGAAAATACCCCATACCCGGTCGACACTCGATACTTCGGGAGGGTATCCGCGCTAATAGCTGGCCTCATGTGGAATAACCGCCCGGCAAGGATAGCTCAGGCTAAACTGCATAGAGGGTGGTATGATGGAGGGATCGCGCTACCGAATCTGCAACTCTACTATTGGGCCGCCCAATTGAAATCCATTAACCAATGGCTGCACGTACCTCAGGACGACCCTGCATATCGGGCGGACAGAATGCAATTAGGTACCAACACCCTCCTGACCCCACTCTATGACCAGAGGAAGGTACGTACACTCGTGGGGCCCACAAAGTTCACTGTGTCACTGTGGCATAAGGCACAAGCGAAACTGGGGTGGAAAGGGAAAATAACGAGAATGACCCCTCTATGGGACACAAAGGCCCTGGGTAACGTAAGGAGTAGTAAAGGATTCACGTTGTGGGACAACATAGGTCTGTCCATGGTGGGAGACTTGTGGGACAGGGACACAGTGATCCCCTTCGACCAACTGCGACGGCAATATGAGATGGGGCCCACGGAACTATATAGGTATATACAAGTGAGACATGCCTTACTAACCGCCATTCCCAGTGGCACGAAAATCCCACAAGCGTCGCCCATGGAAGACAGGCTACTCACAGACTTTATGCAGGAGCGAGCAACCTCCCTCACGTATCGCAAACTAGTGAATAATCTAGCGAACCCGACCATAGCGCTAAAAGCTAAATGGGTGGAGGAGGTAGGGGACTTGGACGAGTCCGAATGGAACGAGGCTTTGGCGGCACCCAAAGCAGTAGGCATATCGGCGAAATTCCGCCTTGTACAACTTAAGATCTTGCATAGGGTGTATTACACGCGAACGATGCTATACGCAATACACAGAATACAACACCCATATTGTCTGCGAGGGTGCGGGGAGGAAGGGACACTGTTTCACACCTTCTGGGAAGGCTCCCGCATCCAGGAGTTCTGGAGACAGGTTATGCGGACTATTTCGCAAACTTTGGGAGTGTCCCTGACTCCCGAACCACGAAAATGCTTACTCAACGTATGGGAACCCACAGATCTCAACAGACACGGACAACAATGGTCCACATTAGGAATGATAGTCGCCAAATGGGACATAGAGCAGAAATGGGGGGCAGCGACCACCCCGTCACTAACACAGTGGTGTGCGAACATGGACAGGGTCATGCTAATAGAAAGAACAGTCTACACAGTTAGGGCATGCCCGCGTAAGTGGAACAAGATATGGCTCCCATGGAACACATTCAGGGGGGACATATGTGAATCCCTGGAAGAGGAAGACTCACTGACATCAGACGAGGAAGATGAAGAAGAATAGTTAGAATGTAGGGAAGGGGGAACACGAAACCCAACTTGAGAGGGCCGTTAGAAGTAAGGAGGGGGAAAGGTAGGAGATGTGATCATGGCATGGGAGGAAGCGGGGAGGTCACCGACCATGGAGGGAGGGACGAAAGCAGACTGCGAAACACTGGACCTGCGTCCATATGACATACAAGCGATACTTAAGGTCGAAGCAGGGGAGCTGTACCCATTGCTAGGGAAACTATAGACCGAAAGTGGTAACTTCTAGTTGATTTTCTTGTTGAAGGTTATAAAATAAAAAACTGGACCTCTATGATTCGCGTTGAGATAATGGCACACCCACAGGGGTGACAGTGAACTGCCGCCGCGCCCCCGGGATGGCAGCTAATGGGCTGTGTAACACGTCTAACAACATGCACTACAGTAAGATGGCGGCCGGCCCCGGGGTTGTAGGCCAGAAGCTGTGTAATGTGAATAACCAAACAATAAATGTCTTTTTAAAAAAAAAAAGAATTGAGTGATATTATTCTAAACGACCTGTTTGATAAAACAAACTAGCTATTACGCTACAGGTTATGCCATAAGTAAGAGGAAGCATATTATAAGTAACACCTTCAGCAACAGAAGTAGGTAACTTTACACAAATGTAGCAATCTTTTACATCCATCATAATGACATATTCAGATGAAAGTCTTGAAAAGGTATTACTAGAAAAATCACCTACAGATCTATCTTGATGAATATCCGGTTTATGAACAATAATTTTATCAGTCTTTTCGACTTTTTCATTTTTAACCATAATTTTACTAGCCATGTTAGTTTTATACACCTCTTTATCTATTCCAAAAGGAAAAATGACAGCTAAAATTAACCAAACTAAAATTAACAAGATTACACATATTGAAGACAATTTACAACATCTTCTAAGAATTGAGCATCTCGAATTATTACTAGTAGAAGAAGGCATCTTTACTTACAAACAAGAGCCTTTGAAAAAAAATCAAAAATTAAAAATGACTAAATATACTCCCCTCTTTTTTTTTTTAACAGATTCTAACAGCTTTTCTTCGACCTTTTGTCATACATCAATGTGTTTTTATCAGCTAACACAGTTTCTTCGACCTTGTGTCACCTTACACAATTTCTTCAACCTTGTGTCACCTAATGAATAAAGTCAATCATTATCATCATCACTGGCATCAACTACATTTATTTGACTACCATTCACCTCAACTACTGGTGGAATGATGATGTAAGTCCACTCAGGGGACTTATACTTTTGATTTGGCTTTATCACTCTTTTAGCTCTACTGTTAATCACTTCAATTTTCTTTCCTGCTTGTTTTTTCTTGTTTAAGTCTTCTTCTTTTTGACTTGTGATCTCGTTCGCCTGATCTTTTGCCTTATTCACTAATTTGAATTTTAGGCCTTCATTTTCATTTGGCCAATTATCTCCTTTTATTGATAATTTCCTTTTTGATTCAGCTAAATTATACTCCACTCTCCATGCTCGTTTCCTTGTTCTTTTCACTTTTGATTCATCTCCAGTTTCATCTGTTTCACTTTCTGTGTTATCAGCTTTAGATCCAGGTACTTCTTTACTCGTCAGTTTCACTCTGTTAGGAACATCATCCTTATAGCTGGTACTTGGAATTTCTTCTTCTTCTTCTTCTTCTTCTTCAATTACTTCCAATTCACCAGTTCTAGAATTTTCGTTTCTGCTTCCAGAGCTTCCAATCTGCTTTTCAATACTCTCCTGATCTTGATCTTCAATCACTCTTGTTCAGATTCTTTCTCTGCTACTTGATCTAGCAGATCTTCATCAGTTTCAGAATCTTGTATTACAATTTCTTCATTTTTTTCATTCAATGCCTCATTCGCGTTTGAATTTTCCAGATGTCGACTTTCTTGTCGATCTTCAGGATCTGGATTTCTTTCAGGTTAAGTAAAGTCCACATTTGTAAAGCGCACAATCACCCGTAAGGGTCTCTAGGCGCTGGGGGGCCGTCGGGAAGATTAAGCGAGCTATTGCCCAGAGTCACATGGTGCTGGGCTAACCTGCCGCCGGAGCCGGGGATCGAACCGTGGTCCCCAGATTCCAGCGTCAGTCGCCCTGGCCGCGGCGCCACACTTCTTCAGAATCTGAATCAGCTGTTGTATCACCTTCGTCGGGATTCTCAGGAGCTGGCACACGAATGGTGTGGCTAGCATGAATCCATCTCTTCAATCCTCTACACTTTACTGCATTAGTTGTGACTAATATCACCTGTCTTGCCTTCTGCCACCTTGTTACTAGGCAGTTTCTTCTCCGGTGAACTTTTGTCCTCACCCAGTCTCCTGGTAACAGATCATGAGTTTGTTCTTTCTCTTTTGTAATTACTTCAGTTCCCACCTGATGGAACACAGAAGTTACCACATCAGAAAGATTTTTGCAGTAATCCATAATGACGCTATCATTAATGCTCAACAGTTTATCAACTGGAACAAATGCTTGCCTCATGACACTGCCCATAAGGATCTCATGAGGGCTTAAACCTGTTTTTCTATCGGGAGTGCTTCTTAAAGACATCAAAACAAGTGGAAGTGCATCAGTCCACTTCATTCCTGTCGCTAAGCACATTTTTGCTGTTCTGTTTTTTTATAGTACCATTCACTTGCTCAACAACACCTGATGCTTCTGGTCTGTAAGCACAATGCAACTTTTGCTTCATGTCCAGAGCTTCACAAACCAATTGTAGCAATCTGTTTTCAAAATGTGTACCACGATCAGTTTCGACCGTCACTGGAAATCCATACCTTGGTATGTTTCCTCTTAAAAGCAATTTTGCCACAGTTACTGAATCATTGTGACGTGTTGGGAACGCTTCAACCCATCTTGAAAACAGACAGATTATCACCAAAACATATCTGAGTTTGTTGTGTGGTGGCATGTCAATGAAGAAAAGCTGCATTCTGGTAAATGGACCACCCTCCCGTCCTATGGTTCCCATGCTTACAACTGTTTTTCTGTTTGGATTGATCTGCTGGCAGATCAAGCACCTTTGACAAAAAGATTCTGCAATTATCCTAAATTTTGGATTGTACCATGTCTGTCTAAACAATCTAATCATTGAATCTCTGCCAATATGTCCAGGACCACGATACATGTGTGCTATGTCAGAAATCATACTATCTGGCATTACTGGTCTGTCATCTTTGTAAACCCAAATCTCATCTTCTTCTCTCTGTCTGCATCCTGCCTTTAACCATATATCTTTTTCCTCATCATCTGCCTCATCTTGCAACTGTTTTACTCCCTGCCAAGTCTCAACTACAGATATTAGCATAAGTGAGTTCAAAACATGTTCATCATCTTTTTCCCAATTAATTGATACATTATTTTTTGCACAGAATTTTGCTATTTCGTCAGCATATCAATTTCCTTTTGTTATGTAATCCTCTCCTTTTTTGTGTGCTGTGCACTTTACCACTGCAATTTTTTCTGGGAGCTGAATTCCATCTATTAGTCTTTTGATCAATTGTGCGTTTCTTATTGATGATCCCGCAGAAGTTAAATAACCTCTTTGAGACCAGAGCTGGCCATAGTCATGGACTACACCATAACCATACTGACTATCAGTCACTATGGTAATCTTTTGCTCTTTTCCCAATTCACATGCACGAATCAAAGCAATCAATTCTGCTACTTGAGCTGAACGAATTCCTTTGAGACAGGAGGCTTCAATCACATCTGCAACTGTGCACACAGAATATGCTGCACTCAGAACACCTTCATCTGTTCTCAAGCATGAACCATCAACAAACAAAACATAATCTGATTCAGGTAATGGGACATCTTTAATGTCTTGCCTAGGTTTTGTGCAATATTCTAATACAGCCAGACATTCATGATCAACCTCATCCCTGACTTCTGTTTCAGTACCATCAGGCAATAATGTAGAAGGATTTAAATTCACACATCTTGCAATTGATACGTTATCTGAACCAAGGATAACCTTTTCATATTTCATTAGTCTATTGTTTGTCAAATACTGTGTTTTGCTTCTTGTGAGGAGAATTTCAACTGAGTGTGCAACATATACTTTTACAGGAAATCCCATTATTATTCCTTCACTCTATTCCAAACTTACACTTGTTGCAGCTACTGCTTTTAAGCAACCTGGTAATGCTTTTGCAACAGGGTCAAGAACTGCTGAGAATAATGCTATTGGCTTTCTCAATCTTCCATGTCTTTGAATCAGAACTGATAATGCACATCCTTCTCTTTCACTGCAATACAGCTCAAACTAATTTTCATAATCTGGCATTCCCAATGCTGGAGCTTCACTCAAACTTCTCTTTAACTGCTCAAAAGCTTGTAATTCAGTTTCTGTTAAACTAATTGGGTCTTTTATATCTGCTTTTGTCAGTCTCTGCAGTGGCTTTGCAATTACTAAAAATCCACTAATCCATTGACAACAATAACCTACCATTCCTAGAAACATTCTAACCTGTCTCTGTGTTTTTGGAGGTTGCTTTGCTTGAATCATTTTTATTCTTTCAGTTGTCACTTGTCTGACTCCTTTTGCAATTCTGTGACCAAGATATTTTACTTCTTGTTTGCAAAACTGTAATTTTGCAGGAGACACTTTATGTCCCTCATCTGCCAGATGATTCTAAAGAGTAATGTGTGGTATCCTTCTCTGTGTTATGCATGTGTGTCTTACTGATTGTAGAATGTTATTTATAGAATCTCATGATGTAGTTATGTTCTCATGATGTAGTTGTGTTAGGATTCTAATTGAGGCCAGGACTGTGCCAGTTGCTGCCTGCCTGTGTATCCTGTGGATGAGATCCTTTCTTCCTAATATAAGAATAAAGAAACCCTTTTATTCATCCAACATTTGAGATGTACTTCTTCACAAGGGCGACGAGGATGGGATGAAGACTTCCCTTACTACTTTCAACATTCATTTTGAAGAGGAAGAAGAACTTTCTTTTGAAAGACAATTCTCAAAAGGATCTCAACACCAAGCCTCAACTCAAAGTATTTTGCACTACTTGTTTGGACTTTAAGATTCAACCTAATAACAAGATTCTACTTCATTCTACATTATTTGACTTTCTCTTGTGCTCTTTGAGACTTGAAAGTGTCAGTCTGTTTGTCACTAATTTTAAAAGCAACAGACTCTGTGGACTTGTCACATTTATACATTTTATATCTATGAGGCGAGTCATGGAGGAGTTCGTTTGATATGTCTTCATGCGTTTATAACTGCCTCCTGAGTGAAGAACTTGTTTGCCTGCCGAGTGAAGGACTGTACAGCTCGACCCTTTATTTAAACAATTTGTTTGCGTAGCTGCTTACTTCCTGCCGAGTAAAGGACTTGGCTACTTCCCGTGTGAAAGACTGAGCGGCTGGAGTCTTTATTTAGTCAACTTCAACACTTCCTTGTCGTGACTGCGAGATTACAGTTCGTGCAATTTGGAAATAAACAATTACCGTCATCTGCACGCTCCTCACTTCTTTCACGCTCCAGGCTCCTCGTTTCTATCACGCTCCAGACTTCAGTGACACTCCTACAGTGACGCTTCTTCTAACGCTTCTAACGCTGCGCCTCAAGATTCCCTACGCTGCGCTTCACTGACATCATAGAGAGCTCCTTCCTTGACAACAGTCACTTGCCTTGACAACACTTCACCGGAGTATCTGTTTACGGTGGCGCTTCGTTCTCATCAACCCTTTTCCTGAAATGGGACATGACATATGAGGAAGGTAACTGTGTTCTATCTTGCCATATTAAAACCATCACAGTACTTCGTGGGATTCAAAGACAGATTACTGGATTTAAATACTTAGAGATTCTTCTCTTTTCTGCGCTGACACACTCAGCTTAATTGATGTGTGCAGTCAAGCTTTACTCTTAAATACAGAAATTTTTCTCTTTTCTGCGCTGACACACTCAGCTTAATTGTTGTGTGCAATCAACCTTTTCTCTTACATACATTTTACTTCGTGGGATTTAAAGGCTTGTTCTACTCACACACATAATTTTTTATGTGTGTTCATTTACTAAAAAAAAAAAAAAATTAAGGACGAATTGTGGCAGAAAGATGATCCTAATTTAGATGAAGTCATCGCCATAGCCAGACTAGACTAGAACATTCTGATGCATGTGTAAATGTTTTTAAGAAAGAAAAGGAAACCTCTGAGGAAAAAGTCTTGGTTGTTAATAAGAATAAGTCCCTAGAAAAACCAGACCTGAAATCTACTACTAGAACCTCTAAGAAAACGTCCAGCTCCACTCCTTCTTCTTATAAATTTTCCAGAACCTCCACTAGTTCAAAACTAAAATGTTTTCGTTGTAATGCCTTTGATCAATTAGCCAATGATAGGTCATGCCCTGCTTTGTCTTCTAAATGTAACAACTGCGGTAAGGTAGGGCATTACTCGAAGGCTTGCAGGTCTCAAATAATCAAAAAAAAAACCAAGTGAAAGAAGTGTTGATTGATGATGACTCTGACTCTAATTCTGATGACTTACATTGTGGTGAGATTTCTGTATTTGATGAAGACTTTGATCCTGATTCGGGTGAGTTACATTGTAGTGAAATTTCCTTATTCAATGGGTAAAAGTGTAAAGGTGCTGTTGATGTAGTACGCATTGATAATTGTGAAGTCAAAATGCTATTTGACTCTGGGGCAAAAATCACATTAATACCCGAAGTTTTCTTTGATGAGAAACTTTTTGGAAAAGTAAAAGTTTTTAAACCTGACATAAGACCACTGGCCTATGGGAGAAAACCTATTAAACTCGTGGGTTATTTCAATGGTCAAAATAACTACAAGGGACGACTTACTGCAGGTAAAATTTACATCTCCTGCAGGGGGGACAGCATTCTAAGTTGGTTTCATCAGGCAGACTTACATCTTGCTTTACTTCCTGGTGAGAATCCTTGCATCGTTCTAAGAGATATAGAATCTCACTCTAGTGAAAATAATCCCATCTTAAATGATGTGTCTCCATGTACATCTGGCTGTAATGTGGTAACTATAAAAAAAACTCTAATTTGAGTGAAAGTGAGGGGTCTTATCCTGATTGGCGAAGACTATTCGAAAGTGTCTTTAGTGACAAGCTTGGTTGTCTTTCTGGTTATGTTCATAATATTATTTTGAAGACAGATGCAGTTCCAATGGCATGTAAAGTGCGTAGCGTTCCTTTAGCAATGCAGGAACCTATGCGGTTGGAGTTAGAGAAACTTTTGAGTGATGGAATCATTGTGAAATGTGAGGCAAGTGAATGGGTTTCGCCTGTTGTTTTAGCTCGTAAACCCTCAGGCGAGATTCGTTTTTGTGTTGACCTTAGGGGTCTTAATAGAGAGATTGTGGCAGATAAATATCCTCTTCCTAATATCAATACCATGTTAACTCAACTGGGAGATGCTTGCATGTTCTCCACTCTCGACCTGAGGGCGGCATACCATCAGGTGAGGACTGATGAGGCGTCCATGGGTTTCACAACCTTCATCACACCCTTTGGCACATTTAAGTTCACTCGCTTACCTTTTGGGTTAATCTCTGCAGCCTCTGTTTTCAGCGAGTGATGGAGGATGTATTGAAGGGTATTACTGGAGTTAAAATTTATCAGGGTGATGTACTTGTGTTCGGGTCATCACAAAGTGAACATGATCTTAGAGTTAGATCTGTTCTGGAACGTTTCGAGGACAGAGGATTGACTTTAAGGGAAAACAAGTGCAGATTTAATTTGACTGAGATTGACTATTTAGGTCACTGTTTGACTCCTGATGGTGTAAAACCAAAGGAAAAGTTGGTGAAGACTATACACAGCTTGCCTACGCCAAAGTCTAGAGAAGAGTTGGTTACCTTTTTAGGTATGGCAGAGTATTAAAACAAATTTGTGCCTCAATTTGCAAATAAAACTTCTAACATGAGAGCTTTGTTGAAAAAGGGGGTAAAGTTTTCTTGGTCTCAGGTATGCCAAAAGGAATACGAACTTGTTAAACAAGATTTAAGTCTAGCTCCTTCTTTACAAAGTTTTGACGTTAATAATGATTCAATTTTGGTCACAGATGCTAGTTCCCGTGGTTTAGGAGCAGTGCTCAAGCAAATGAGGGATGGGAAAGAGATTACCATCTTGTTTCTGTCTAGATCCTTAGTTGGCCCGGAGTTGTCATATTCTGTGATTGAGAAGGAGGCTCTTTGTATTTATTGGGCTATTAGGAAATTGAAGAAGTTTCTGTGGGGTAATTCATTTGTGGTTCACACGGATCATAAACCGTTGAAGGAGGTCTTTTATAAAAAAGGATTGGATGCCATTTCTTCACGTATCTGCAAATGGGTTATCGCTCTCCAAGAATTTGAATATGATGTGAGGTACTTACCGGGTGTGAATAATAAGGTTGCAGATTGTCTCTCTAGATTGGTTGTGGAGCAGAATGACCAGAACTCTTTATCATCTGAGGATTCGTGGGAGATAGATGAGTTCAAGGTGTGTGAGATTGTTGAAGGAATTATCCAAGAGAGTGATTGGAGAGATGCCATGGGTACAGACTTTGAGTTACAGGAAGTTTGTAACTTGTTAAGTAAAGGGTGGCCATGTCTTAAAATTCTGAGTGATAGTGCCAAGAAGTACTGGAATGTCAAGGATGAGTTGTCCTTAAAGGATGGTTTGTTGTGGAGAGGCACAAGGCTTATTCCACCTTCTTTGATTAGGGAGAAAATTCTTCTTTTGGCCCACCAAGGACATCAATGCATATCCAAAACTAAGGAGAGGATACGGTTACATTTCTGGTGGCCAGGTATTGATCTTCTGGTAGAACGAATGATTCGTGATTGTGTTGAATGTAGCTCCTCTGACAAAGTTTTTAAGACAAGGACACAACCAATGGTTATAAGGGATATGCCGGTGCGTAGTTGGCAGGATGTAGCCCTGGACATCCTAGGTCCCATTTCTTCTGGGAACTCTCAACGGTATGTGCTAGTCATGATGGATATGTTCTCACGATGACCGGAGATAAAAATCACCCAAAACATTGAGCCAAAGGATGTAGTAAAATTTTTACGTGATGTTTTTTGTAGGGAGGGGTTTCCTGAAACTATCCTTACTGATAATGGGGTACAGCTAGTATCAAAAGAAATGGAAGATTTCTTGGCTAGTAAAGGTGTTAAACACAAGCGTTGTTCACTTTACCATCTGGAATGTAACAGAATGGTGGAAAGGTTCAACCGCGTACTCAAGGAATCTATTCAGATTTCTAAAGATCAAGGCTCAGATTGGAGAAATAACCTGATGGAGAGAGTAATGGTTTATAGGATTACACCACATTCCACCACAGGGGAGATCCCTTTTGTACTTTTTCGAGGTCGCACTCCAAACACTTCTATATTTCAGTCTTGGATGAGAAATTTAGGGGTGGAAACAAGAAATCTTAACAAGGGCCTTGATCTGTTGAAGCAAAAGGTGAAATCAGAACTGAGAAAGAAGAATTTTGATAGCAGACATGCAGTTGCTCATATCAAGGTGAGTGTTGGAGATCGGGTGATAATTCGTCTTCCACTTAGATCTTCAGGACCAAAGTTTTCTTCTCCCTTTTATGTCACGAAACTGTTTCGTAATGCTGTTAAGCTAAATGATGGAAGAATTTGGAATTTGAATCGAATTGGTTTTTTTTCAGGTCCTACTGAGAAGAATGTAACAAACAATGTTAAGTCTGATGCTCCTGTCAGGAAAAGCACACGTTTAAGTTGTGCTCCTACTGCTCTAAATGATTATATTTTGAAATAGCAATTTTGTTTTTTAATTTTTTTGTGTTTTCAGGGTAAGGTGTGTGGTATCCTTCTCTGTGTTATGCATGTGTGTCTTACTGATTGTAGAATGTTATTTATAGAATCTCATGATGTAGTTATGTTCTCATGATGTAGTTGTGTTAGGATTCTAATTGAGACCAGGACTGTGCCAGTTGCTGCCTGCCTGTGTCTCCTGTGGATGAGATCCTTTCTTCCTAATATAAGAATAAAGAAACCCTTTTATTCATCCAACATTTGAGATGTACTTCTTCACATAATGGTATCTGTTACACAATTATCTCTTGTTTTTGAAGCCACAAGGCGATCATCTATGTACTGCACTAATATAGATTTTCCAGGTAAATCCAGATTTTCCAAGGATTTCTTTAGCAACGGATTAAAAATAGATGGACTCTCAGTGTACCCTTGAGGGATTCGACACCATGCTAAGATACGCTCTTTGAACCGGAACGCAAAAATGTGTTGACTGTCTGGATGCAATGGAACAGTAAAGAATGCATTACATAAATCAATAACTGTATACCATTCTGCATCATGCGGAATCTGATATAAAATTACCGCTGGGTTTGGTACAACTGGGCAACATGGAACAACAATTTTATTAATTTTTCTCAGGTCCAACAATTTTATTAATTTTTCTCAGGTCTTGAACAATCCTGAACGTTCCATTTGGCTTTTTAATTCCCATAATCGGTGAATTACATGGGCTACTCTCCATTTCTTTTAGAACACCTTGTTTTATGAACTTGTCTATTACAGGAGTCACACCTTCAATCACTTCTGCTTTCATCTTATACTGAGGAATGTTTGGATAATCTACTCCTTGTTTTACTGTTATTTTTACTGGGTCTACATTTTTCATCAAGCCCATTTCATCTCCAGTGAAATCCCAAATTTTTACATTTACTGTCTCTTTTAATTCTTCAGGTAGATTACTTTTATCAAATATAGGAAATAATTTACTTTCTTCTGCCTCAACCAATAACATTGTTAATTTGTAAAGCCCCTCTTCTTCTGGAGTTTGAAGCTCAATACCATCCGGTGAGCAATATATTTTACAATTCATCTTGCAGAGGATATCCCTTCCTAACAAGTTTACAGGACTGCTGTCACAAACTACAAATCTATGCATATCCTTCAATTTACCAATTTCGACTTCAACTGGTTCAGTTAAATCTGTTTTTATCTGTTGATTAGCTATACCTACTACTTGGATCTTTTCACCAGAGAGAGAGAGGTTTTCTATTTCCACTGATCTAACAGTAGAACGGGTAGCACCTGTATCCACTAGGAAAGTAATTTCTACTAACCCTCGGCGTAGTGGGCGTAGTGGGGCTTTGCGAAGCTACGCGAAGTGGGCAAAAAACTACACCCACCCACGCGCTTCGCGTAGCCCCACTACGCGCCACCCGCCTCCCTCCCGCCCTCCCTAAATGCTTAAATGAATATATAAATGAATTATAAAACCACTTACCTTGTCCGCCGCGTCCCCGGGGCTCCCGCTCGTCATCGCGCCGCCGGCGCCGCCATCTTAGATCCTAATGCGCATGCGCGGGTGGCCGCGCATGCGCATTAGGATCTAAGACGGCCGCGCCCCGGGGACGCGGCAGACAAGGTAAGTGGTTTTATAATTCATTTATATATTCATTTAAGCATTTAGGGAGGGTGGGAGGGAGGCGGGTGGTGGGCAACTTCGCTATGCCCACGAAGTGGGCATAGTGTTGCCTGCTTCGCCTACTTCGCAAAGGGCGAAGTAGGCAACACTACGCCCACTTTGTGGGCGTAGCGAAGTTGCCCGCCCAGGGTTAATTTCTACATCCTTCACTTTACCATTTACAAATGGACCAGATTGATCTACCTCAAGAGTGGCTCCAAGCACACACTCTTCCTCCTCTCTCAGGCACCGTCAGAAGTAATCTTCAGATTCACTCCCTCCATCTTCTTTCAACCAATATTGTTGAGAAACATTTGACACATTCACTCTTGGCGATCTGTTTACCTGTTCACCTCCGCTGAATCCTGTTTCTGCACTGTATCTCTTGACATTTACACAGTTTGGAAGTGGCGGTTGTGGTATCTGACTTTGCTGATTCACTACCTGTCGCTGTAGCTGTTGCTGCTGATTTATCTCATTCTGCATCTGTGGATTTAATGATGCATTTTTAAAATTTCTGGGCGGATTCTTACATTCACGCTTCCAAGGTCCAATTTCGCCACAATTAAAACATGGGAGTTTCTGTTTTAACTCTTCTATATTTCCCATCAAGTTTGGTTTATTGTAATTACCTTTAAATTTCCCTTGATTCTGATCAACTCTTTTATTTCCTAATATTGCGATTTTTTGTTCAGCCACTATTACCTGTGCCCACATAGCCTTTTCTTTCAGCTTCTTTTGTTTAGCATCCAATTCATCACTACAGTATTTTGCTTTTCTCAAAATATCATATACTGTAAGTGATTGCCAACCAACTATTCCAGATCTTATCATTTCACCAATTTCAGGTCTTAAGCCATATACAAATCTATATATAAATGGCTCATATCTTTTTCACTTAAATTTTCATAACCACTGTATTTTTTAAATACCAGCAGTAATCTTTCATAAAATGAATGTACTGATTCTTTTGGCTCCTGGGTTGTTCTGTCTATTTTAACCCAATCTACTTCTTTTGGTGGAATCTTGTTTTTCAACCACACAATTACCTTTTCATACACTTTTATTACATCTGATGAAGGAGCACCTGTCACCTTATGTCGAGGAGGTTCTTCTTTAGGCCAATCTATAGAAATTTTACATTCTGTCCATAGATCTGATGGGACAACTATGTCAAAGAATCCATCAAGATCAACCCACAAAACTTTTGAAACTTTTACAAACCTGTCTACCTGTCGATACCATTCTACAGGTTTTTCTCTCAATCGAGGGAAATCATTTGTGAACAGTAAAATGTCCTGTCTCGTCCATGGGACATGCACATACCCTCCTCCCGGTATTTCTCTCATTGGAAACTCATTTACCACTTCTCCTTTTTCTCTGGCAGGAAAAGCTAAACTTGTTCTGTCTTCCTCTCTTTTCTTTGCCCATTTTATTCTCCATTTGCTTAATTCACCCCATTTTCTCAAAATCAGAATGAATTCTTTTATATAAGTTATTCTTCCTATTGTATTCAAATTTTCGATGTCTTTTTCAGAGAAATCCACCCTATAAGTTTTCTGCAAGTTCTTCTGCTTACTCAAATCCACTTCTAATTCAAAAGCTATTTCCTCTAATTGATCATATTTGTTTTTCGTCTTCCACGTTATGCTTTTACAAATAAACAATAATTCATCATCCTGATATGCCTTCAAACTGTCAGTTCCAATTGTTCCAATTATTAATTCCTCAATATCTGCTTTCATCATCATCATCATCACAAAGCTTTATTCGATTTTGAGAATTAAAATCATAAAAGCATACAAACAAATAACACAATACATTCTAAAAACATTTTTAAAATAAGTCTCATAATAACTTTAGATTTGCACAGTTAACACAGTACACAACCTTTAGGCAACGTTATAGGTCACAGTATTCTAAGAGATTTAATAATTACGGCACAATGAACTGTAAGACGACGGTTTGGGACAGTTAGGAGCCAGTGAAAAACTACTGCCATTACTTAAATTACTTAAACTTAAATGGGTTCCTCTGCCCACTGGGATGTTAACAAAACCCCGAGTACTAGGTGAAAACCTACAGGGCGTATAAGGGTAGAAATCATATAATCTCATAATAACTTTAGATTTGCACAGTTAACACAGTACACAACCTTTAGGCAACATTATAGGTCACAGTATTCTAAGAGATTTAATAATTACGGCACAATGAACTGTAAGACGACGGTTTGGGACAGTTAGGAGCCAGTGAAAAACTACTGCCATTACTTGAATGGGTTCCTCTGCCCACTGGGATGTTAACAAAGCCCCGGGTACTAGGTGAAAACCTACAGGGCTTATAAGGGTAGAAATCATATAGATCCCAAATAGAGATAGCACCATCTCCATTTTGAGGTAGCCATGTTTGCAAGTATGGCACAATGTGTCTGCTCCTAAATCGTACCAGGATCAAATCCCCCAAGATGTCTTTTTTAAGCGGTCCAAGCCATCCCACCCTCCGGACACTTATTATACGGCCATCAAGATGGTAGGGCAGAGGTCTGTTTTTTGATAACCAGAACTTGACTTTATTCATAAGTTCATTGTGTCGCTCAATTTTGCCTTTTGTTAGTTCAGGGACTCCCGATAGAACTATTACAAAAGGCGCCGCTTCTGGCGGTAAATGTATATGGGTAGTTCGCACATGTTTAGGTGGGATGTGGCTTGGTGTTGTCGCTTTCTGGGGGCCTGTGGAATTGATGGGCAACAAAGGAGTAGTGGTTGAGCATTGAATCGGTGCCGCAACATATGGAGTAATCGGGATAGGTAGATTTGTGAGGGCGGTTATTGACGAGCAGTCAGTTGTTACTACGTGGGCTGTTGGTTTCAGGAAAGATTCAATGGAGATCTCCAGCCCCGAGAGCTTATTCTCCATCGTATTGATTTTATCCATCAAGGGGTGTATTAAAGATTTCAGCAATTGCTCGATCATGGTCAGGAGGGCCTGATGGGGAGATGGTGTCAAAACATCCAGATGAACAACAGGTGGCACAGAAGGAGGAAAAATAATTAAAGGTGGAATTGGACTTACAGAAAGTTTATCAGACGTTAGAGATTTAGTAAGACTCCCATTATCTTTGTCCCCCTCGATCTTCCTTTTGGCAGGCGTGACCCTGGAAGGTATAGATTTTGTATCCGGAGGAGATTTCAGCTCCCTTGTAGGTAATCGTGGGCTGCTGCATTTTTGCGTGGGGGAAAATGCTGCCGGAACATATTTAACCTTGCACAGACTATTTAGATCATCCAGCCATGGGAAGTTGGATGGAGAATGTGCGAATATGTCATCTGGGATTGTATTGGGCATTTCCCCTGCTTTAGGCTTGGGCATGTGTTTATGAAATACAAGTCGGTTAATTACCTCAACAAGCAACCAAAAGGAGTGGCCCGTCCCCGTCCTCCTCTGTCCGAAGAGGGCCGTAGAGGGCCCGCCCTTTGCCCGGGCTTAGCCCGGCGCCCGACCTCGCGAGCGTCCCACGGGGCCGGGAAAGAGGGCTGACTGAAATAGGCTCCGGTAACAAGGGGGTGTGGCCGCCGCCTCCCGAGTCCTCCCGCTGCGTCCTGGAATGGCCGTGCACTTCACTGTGCACCCGCTGCGCCTACTGCGAAGCGGGAGACGCGAGGTCTGTTTTTGGTTCCCCCGGTAGCAAGGG
Organism: Lissotriton helveticus; assembly: GCF_964261635.1. Classification (NCBI taxonomy): domain Eukaryota; kingdom Metazoa; phylum Chordata; class Amphibia; order Caudata; family Salamandridae; genus Lissotriton; species Lissotriton helveticus. The sequence continues at coordinate 1,004,940,384 of NC_136071.1, read as the reverse complement.
GGTGTGGCCGCCACCTCCCGAGTCCTCCCGCTGCGTCCTGGAATGGCCGTGCATTTCACTGTGCACCCGCTGCGCCTCCCGCGAAGCGGGAGACGCGAGGTCTGGTTTTGGTTCCCCCGGTAGCAAGGGGGTGTGGCCGCCGCCTCCCGAGTCCTCCCGCTGCGTCCTGGAATGGCCGTGCACTTCACTGTGCACCCGCTGCGCCTCCCGCGAAGCGGGAGACGCGAGGTCTGTTTTTGGTTCCCCCGGTAGCAAGGGGGTGTGGCCGCCGCCTCCCGAGTCCTCCCGCTGCGTCCTGGAATGGCCGTGCACTTCACTGTGCACCCGCTGCGCCTCCCGCTCCTGCTTTCAATTTTGCAACATCAAGTAATTTAGGGGCATATTACCAAGCAATAGCGATAATTATCGCTATTGCTTGGTTAGAGAGAAAATTTTACCGCTAAGATGCGGCGATTTTTACCGCAGATAAACCTTGGTATTACCAAGGTTTATCGCAAATGCGATAAAAAACGGCCGCAATGCATGAATATCGCTGAAAAGTCAGCGATATTCATGCATTACCGAGCTAATGCTCTTAGCCATGTTATCCACCTCCCATTGGATAATATGGCTAAGAACTGCTCAGGGGCAGGTGTTAGCTTTTGGAGATATTCGCGATTAGCGCGAATATCTCCAAAAGTTGGTAATAGGAGATAGCGATGTTAGCGACTGTTTCCAGTCGCTAACATCTTGGCACGCCCACTTTGCATGTCATTAGTGATAAATATCACTGACATGCAAAGTGGGGCCCAAGATGGTCGCTATCTCCTACTAGCTGTCGCTAACTGGTGTTAGCGACAGCTAGGTAATAGGGAGATAATTTTATCTCCGCTTTCTTGGCTTTTAAAGCCAAAAAAGCGGAGATAAACCCCCTTGATAATATGCCCCTTAGATTCTGGGCTTTGTGTTAAATCTATTTTATTCAGGCTCTTTTCTGGAGTTCCGGAATCAGATTCTGCACCTGACGGAGTTTTACATGCTGAACCTTGATTAAAAGTTAGATCTGGCATCATTTTCTCTCGATGTATTTCATACAAAACTGAATACATTTTTTCTGCCACTTTCTGTATTTCCGAGTTTAATGGAACAGTTAAAGCTGAGTGTCTAACTTCCCTTTGATCAAATACTGGAAGAACAGGTCCAATCGTTACAGGTACTGTTACTGCTTCCATGCTTTTAGTTAACTGCTGTATTAATTCATCTTTTGAACGAAAGTATTCTGAAGTATTTGGTAATTCCTCACACCTTTCTGTTCTCATTCCATTTCTTGGGGTTTCATTTCTCTGAACCGGAGTTTCAGAATTATTTCTAGGTGTTTCAATAAAATTTCTATTTTCGCCTGATAAACTAGAATAACATCTTGTTTCTACTCTTTCGGGTGTTTTTCTACTATTCAAATTTGTTTTGGGAGAAATCTCATCAATGATTTCTCTTGGAGGGGCAGTAACTTCTCTTGGAGGGGCACTTGGAGAAGTCCATGTACAAACTGGTTGATAAGGTGGCGGTTTTCTAGTATACATTTCTTCTAATACCGCATCCTCTTGATCACTTTCTTCACTATTATTCTTTTTCTTTTGAGCACTCTTTTGTCCAGTTGTGGAGTTCTGGACTTTTTGGTTCCGTCCAGAGGTGTCAGGGAAAACACCCGAAGACCCCGGAGTTCAACCTGTCTCGGTGCACAAACAAACAGAAACACGGGCTTCTCGATGGTGGCGTCAAAGACCAAAGGTTTATTACTGCAGGGACACAGAAGTCACAGAAACTGCACATGGGCAGTGTCTAGGAGCCTGTTCCATTTGTACAAAGAGGGTTGTTCCTTATATACTAAATATTCTGCTCGGGGCAAATTCTTTACATGTTACCACAGTTCTAAACATTCGTGTCTTAAACAATAAATATTTGGCGTTGTACAGGAATCGTCAACAGTATCTGATGTCAAAACATTACGAATGAGGGGTTCCCACTAGTCCATCATAATCCCATGTCAATTCCTCATTCAAGACCCGGACCGCCTCATCGTAAATTTCGTTACCTCCCCCTAATAAAGGCCCAGAAGGAAAGGAGCAGAGCCAGGTGCAGAAGATAGAAAGACAGGATAAGAGATGTTTGTGGGTCATAAATGGGCACGGTTACCAGCTTCGGCCGCCTAATCATGATCAGGCCAACGAACACAAGAACCAGTATAGCAGGACTGGCCTCAGGCTGGGGAGGCAGTTCTTGCCGAGTCATGCTGCTACAGCGTTGCTGGCCTAAGGTGCACGTGTCCCTTGCAAGGTGAATCGCCGGGTAAAGCCTACGTGTCCTTAGATGAAAAAGAGGTCATTGCGTGTCCATTGACTATGTGAGGGCAAGGAATACAAAATGGCTTCCGTGTTCTAAGATGGATGCCACGGGTAGAACAGAAATGTGTTTGTAACAGGAGTGCTCTTGCTCGTAGCATAGCGAAAACACCAGGATATACTAAATGGATCATTTGCGGTTCACTGATACCAAAATTATGTATTTATGACAATGTTACAAACACGAGTAAAATCGTCACGGAACCTCAGACCCTCCTTTTGCCCTTACATAGGCAATTACTCAGTCTATGTCAGAGTCAGAGTCTAATTCTATGCTCATTAGGTCAGTGACATGTTGTTGTATCATCATCCTGTCTCGTGCCTTTTCTCCTAATGCAGGTGGTTTTCTGAAACAGGTTGCAGCACAGAGACTACACAGAGCGGGACCACATTGGATAATAAGACAGCACGAGAACAGAAATACTAGGATGACACCAATGACCATCAGAACCTTCCATCCCCACGCTGATACCAGAGTCCAAAACCACTCCATGAAGGACCAGTTTCCCTTGTCTACGTGTATGGAGTCGGAAATCTTGTGTAGCTTAGAGATCGCTTCATAGACTGTTGGAGCATTATTTGGAATAAAGACACAGCAGCTCGATTGGATCATTCTGCATACCCCACCTCGATCTGCAAGTATTACGTCTAGAACCATTCGGTTCTGCAACGTCATGAGACGATCCGCCTGAAGCTCAGCTGTTAAGTTACTAAGGGCACCAGCAGTTTCTGTAATAGTAGATTCAACTACCCGTGTTAGTTGACGTAGATTTCTACTATTGGCCATAGGCCCCCAAAACGGAAGGAAACCTTTGAAGAAGTCTCCAGCTTCCTGACCAGCGGTATCTTCCTTGCTGAAGACACCTCTTGCTACTCTGGTCTTGTGATAATCTGAAGAAGCAGTGTATGTCGGAGGTAACAATCGAGCAATATAACATGAACCTGAAAAGTCAGCAGGCAGCCATGTATATGCTCTGTCCTGACAGATGAAGTAGGTACCCCTAGCAGTCAGAAAGGCAGGGGAGGAGTTAGACGGAAATACGTAAGTCTCAACGCACTCACTCCTCCCTAGCTGAGCTCTCAGATTTCTCCCATTTCCTTGCAAACAGACTTGACCTCGGTGAGGCACGACCCAGACTGAAGTGGAGCTTTTACGCTTGCTTTCTCCCAAACTAAGGCGATACTCTGTAGAGTTCCAACTCAAATACACCCGTAATTCATCTCTAGGGTAAGATGGAGTATTATTGACGTCTTTAATCATGTCAATAATTCCCTGGACTAAAGCTTTGTTGGCTGAGTTGTATTTAGTGGACCGTGGTGGACGCGGAGGATAGGTCTCAAGGGCGTATGAAAAAATGGTCTGAAAGGCCTGAAATGATCCATTGTAGCTAAAAGGCAAGACTAGATAGGGAATGCCTTTATCCATAGTGTGAGGTATCAAGCCACACACCCAGCAGTCTGTAGTATTAACTACCAGTTGGTGTTGATGCAAGAGCTGTACAAATGTATTGTTAATAAATTCTGAGCGTCGAGCTTGTTCGTGTTCAGGAAATGAGTGAAAAGAATGCATAGAAGAAACCGTAGAAGTAGTAGGATCAAGGGGAGGTACTGTAGTTACTGGCATAAAAATCAAATGTACACCAAAGACGATTCCACCCACCAACGTTATCAAAACAATTAAAAATGTAACTGCACATTGCATTAGAAAGCATTTGCTGTGAAGTATTCTGTACAGTCTATTTCTGCGAACATAAATTACATTTTCTCGTTGCAGCTCAGGAAGCTCCATCTTCTACGACCGTTCGCGACCACTGATGATGTGTACGTAGATGAAAATGCCTCTATCAGCCCTGGGAGTTCCCAGAACTAACAGAAAGATCGACCTTGTGTCTGACCCCCGCAGATTCAACTAGGCACACAGCCACGACCCTACGGCTACCCAGACGGCAAGGCAATTTTAAAACAAAAAGAAACAATACAAAGTATTAGCAAACTTCCTGGCTGGAGGCAATGTATAGAAAATTCAAATCTGAAAATAGGCAGTTTCCTGCTTTATTTGTCCATATTGCGAGAACGTAAGTTGTATCTCAGTTTTGCAGGAGCTGTCTGGTCTGGAAACAATGTATTTTCAGCCGACGTTGCAATGTTCACGTTTTCAGATGACAAATGTTCTTTTGGTGCAGATGGCAAATGTTCGTTGGGTGCGGATGACAAATGTTCAGGGTTCAAAAGAGCAGTTTCAAGAGGAGAGTCAGAATTTGGTGAATCCGTGATCAGTTCTGCATCGCTGAAAGGTATGAACCTGGGGACTTGTTCCGTTTCAGAGGCACCGATTCCTTTTTTTACCCAGTTGTCGTAAGGAAGTGGCAGAGGCACACGTTTGACATGTGTCGTATGGATCCAGTTCTTCCTTCCGGCCACACGAATAGCAGTTCTCGTTGCTAGTAGGACTTGGAAAGGGCCAATGAATCTGGATTGAAGATTTTTCGTTCTTGCAAAATTTCTAATGACCACCTGGTCACCTGGTTTCAGCTGATGGCCTGGACTCTCCGGTGGCTTTGGCAATGCATCGAAAACCTGTTGGTGAAGAAGACTCAATTTAGCAGTCAAGTCGAAAAGGTAATCAATTAACATTGGGTATTCCAGCTGCTTGAATTCTTTTGGTCTAGGTACCCCCCAAACATTTGCAGGACGACCAAAAACTATTTCATAAGGACTAAGCCCTACTCTAGAATGTACAGTTGCTCTTGTTGATAGCAAAGCCAAAGGCAATGCGTCTGGCCAGGACAAACCCGTGGACGCTTGTATCTTAGCAAGTTTCAGTTTAAGGGTGCCATTGTAACCCTCGACTAAACCCGCGGACTGGGGATGATTCGCACTATGAAACTTCTGTCTAATCCCTAGGCCGGCACACACACTCTGCATAACTTTCCCTACGAACTCACTTCCGTTATCTGACCATACAATCCGTGGCATTCCGTATCTGGGGAAGTATTCTTTAAGAAGAATTTTGGCAGTGGATTAGGCAGTATTGTCCTTTAGCGGGTATGCTTCGATCCATCTGGAGAAAGCACAAACTACCACTAGGACGTATTTCAGATTATTACAACGATCCATGTGAATGAAGTCTAGCTGGATCACTTCGAAGGGGCAGGAAGGAGGAGCGAAGTGACCTGCAGGTGTGGGGATTCCCTTGCCAGGATTATGCATCAAGCATACCATACAATTTCTCACCACTCTCTCTGCACACTTACTAATCCCATCATTCTTCCAGACCGGAGCCAACATCTTACAAATCCCTTTTGAACTGATGTGTGCTGTTCCATGTGCCATCGTCACTACTGCAAGCACATACGCATCAGGCAACATCCAACGCTGTTGTTCCGACAAGTCAATCCAACATCCACTCGAGTCCAATTTACCCGTGCTCTCTCTCCATGCAAGTTTTTCCTCCTCAGTCGCCTCTTTCTGAATTTCTTTCACGCTTTCCACTGTGTCTTCACACATTCCAGACTCAGAAATCCATCTTGCAGACGTTGCAACATACATTCTACTCATCATATTTCTAGCTGTCTGTTTTGCAGTCTCATCAGCAAAAGCATTCCCACGACCAACATCATCCGTGATTGCTTTATGAGCACTGCATTTCACAATCGCAACTTCAGTCGGCAAGGTTAGAGATTCCAACAAGTCATTAACTAGCTGACCATGTTGAATCTTAGTCCCATGGGACGTAATGAAACCTCTCTCTTTCCACAAACGGCCAAAACTATGGGCCACGCCGAACGCGTACTGACTATCTGTGAACACATTCACTCTCTTTCCCTTAGCTAAAACGCACGCTCTTGTTAGCACGATCAATTCTGCAGCCTGGGCAGAATTCTGACTCACTCTTGCAGTCTCCACAATCGTACTCAAGGTCGTTACTGCATAAGCAGCAGTCACATCACCATTCTCTAATTTGAAGCAAGACCCATCAACATACAACGTTCCATCTGGATCTGATAACGGAGTGTCTTTTAGATCAATTCGTCCTTTTGTTTCTTCCTCAGTTTTGAAATAACAGTCGTGTGGTTCGGAATCACTCGACTCTTGGCTAGTCGGCAACAATGTTGCTGGATTCAATACATTGCATCTCTTGATCTGAATATGACTAGCTAACAGTGTCAGTTCATAACCTGATAATCTAGCACTGGTAAGGTGTTGCGTCTTGGTTCAGTTCATGAGTGTATCCACCGCATGAGGAACCATAACCACTAGCATGTTGTTCATTACTAAACCAGCAGATTGTCGAATGGAAGCTGCAGCTGCGGCTGTAGCTCTCAAGCAACTAGGCAACGCTCTAGCTACTGGATCTAATGTTGATGAAAAATACGCACAAGGGCGTTGTTTATCACCAAATTTCTGCGTCAAAACACTCAATGCACAACCTTCTCTCTCGTGGACATAGAGCGTGAATGGCTTACTGTAGTCGGGTGTACCCAATACAGGTGCTGAACACAGTGCATTTCGCAATTCAGAAAAACTCTGCTGACATTCTGCAGACCATGGTACCGGACTCGGAACATTTTTCCCAGTCAAGGCTACCAATGGTTTTGCTAAAAGAGAAAAATTTGGGATCCATTGCCTACAATATGAGGTAATACCTAAAAAGGCACGTACTTCTCTCTGCGTGCTAGGAACATTCATCTGTGTAATTGCTTTTATTCTCTCTGGGGTCAACTTCCTTCCCTCCTTTGACAAGAGATGACCTAGGTAGGTCACTTCTTGGCAGCAGTATTGCATTTTTGAAGGTGACACCTTGTGATTCAAATCTGACAAATGATGCAATAAAGAAATCGTAGCTGTTTTGCAAGTTTCCTTGTCATCAGCAGCCACTAGAAGATCATCAACATATTGTATTAAAGCAGAACCAAGAGGAAGTACGAAGGAATCTAACTGGCTTTTTAATGCTTGACTGTAAATGGATGGGCTTTCACAATAGCCTTGTGGAGCGCGTTTAAACCTGAAGCTTCGTCCTCCTAGAGAGAAACCGAAGATATCTCTGCTTTCTTCGGCTATCGGAATGCTGAAAAAGGCATTTTTCAAGTCGACAACCGAAAACCATGCTGCTGTAGCAGGAATCAACGTTAACAATGCAGTAATGTCTGGAACCACAGGAAACTGTGGAATCACAATTTTATTAACCTCTCTAAGATCAATTACAAACCTATAAATTGGAGGTTTTGTAGGGTCAGTTCGTTTCAAAATAGGCAGTACAGGACTATTACAGACATTACCTCTAGTTTCTTCTATAACGTCTTTCTCAATCAGATCATGCACTATCAGTAGGAGCGCACGCTCACCTTCACTAGAGATTCTGTATTGTGGAATTCGTGGAAGTTTGACATTTGCTTTCAAAGTTACTACATAGGGTGGAATTTCCAATAGACCTACATCATTAGGACCAGTCGCCCAAAGAGTGTCAGGGAGTGAACGCAGCTCTGGTGGGAGCGCATCCATCGACAAGTACATCGGAGAGGTTATTCTTTTACCCAACGTAAGCTGTACTCCTTCTGGAGAACAGTATAATGTCGCATATAGGCGTTTTAACAAGTCTAAACCAAGCAGATTTTCGTTACAACCTGTCGTCAAAATCAGGGGTGCTTTCAATTGACAGGGTCCAACAGAAATAGACAAAGGACCAGAAACAGGGTTATGAACAGGGGCGCCCGAAAAACCTACTGAAACGTTTGTTGAGCCAGACAAAGGTGCGCCAGGGAGTTTCGCATGTATGATTGAACTTTTTGCTGCACCAGTATCCAACAGAAACGGTTCGACTATACCTGATGTTGCTACTGCGACATAAGGCCCACTCTGATCTACTGGAACTGATACTACTCCCTCTCTTTGTCCATGGCTGTCCTAGTACTCACTTTGCTGACCTTCCTCACTAGCTTCATAATAGTCTTCAACATGATACTGTGGAGACCTATTCTGTTGGGCAGATTGTCCATTTCGCTGGTCGAAATAATTAGAAGGGCGATCACTCGTCTGCGGAGGCATAGCACCTCGTCCTCGACCTCTAGAGTTTTGCATAGAACTACCACGACCTCTCTGAGCTGCCGCAGCATTATTTTGTGCCCGAACTGGACACTCATTTTTGTAATGACCTTCCACTTTGCAATAAGCACATTGATTCCATTGGTATTGTGGCCTTTGAAAATTATAATCCGTTTTTTGATATGACCCTTGCTGCATATTAGTCTGATTCGTGCGAGGCGGATAAGCTTGCTGTAAAAGTACTTTAGTTTTTAAATCTTTCGTCTTTTTATCTGATTTTTCCTTCTCTTCTTTATCCCTATTTTCATAGTACTGGGCAGTCGCAAGTATTTGCGCAGTCGTAGAGACAGCCCACGCACTTTCAGAATTCTTTAATTTACCACTAAGTTCTGGCAACAGATTGTGCACAAATTTATCAACAAATAATCTCTGGCCTCCTTCTGTGCTCATATCCTGACCACTATGATCCACGAAAGTCTCCTCGAATCTTGTGAAAAAGTCGGAGACGCTTTCGTCTTTCTTCTGTTTGCACGCGGACAATTTGTCCCAGTTAACGCGCAATGCTGGCATCAAGGTTTTCATTAAATCGATTATTCTACCAGGCAAATTAGCAATTAAGGGTTCAGGTTTTGAACCACCTATTTGTTGACCATCCGCTGCAATTATAGCTGCCCAGTCACCACCTAGGGCAACTGGATGATTCTCTTTACGAATTTTAGCCCAAATTGGTTGTGGTACTACATTACCAAATAGCAGATCTATGTCAGCAAGATTCAATACACAAGCGTCAACTGTTTGAGCCAACTCTTTGTAGTACCCTGCAGGATTTTTACGCGGATCTGGCAAGGCCTGTTTCACTGCTAATACTTCAGCTCGCTTCCATGGAATATGTATCCATACTCTCTGGAATTGGGCCGGAGCGGCTGCAATACCAAGGTTTGCGTTAGCTTGCACAGCTTCTCGCCAAATTGGTGGAACCTCTCTCATTGGGTATTGACGATTTTGTTTCGTACTACGTTTCTCTAACTCTCTCGGTGAACGAAGGGATGAGTCGGTCCTATAACTTAGAACCAGTTCCATCGCTTCTTTTATATTTTGACCAACTATCATACCTGCAGCAAACTCTTTCTGTACATTAATTAATTCTTCTAGATTTGATTCAGGGTCATCCTCTTCCAATTCCTCACGTAGAAGGAAACACATTTCATCGAACACATATCTTTGTGTCGGTTCATTCCATTGCATAAATGTATCTAATACATCTTGTACATTATATCTTCCAACTTTTGAAACCCATCTAAGAGCAGTGGAATCTAATATTCCTCTTTCTTCAGTACTGGGAAGCTGGCTACGCCTCTGCACAGAGTCAGAGGTAGGAGTCTTAATCAGAGTTTTATAGAAGGGAGATAGAATATTGGAGACAGAATCAGTGATTCTCCGACGAACAGAAAGTGGAGTCATAATATTAGCAGAGGCAGTAAATAGAGTAGCAGTTGGAACAGATAGATTAGGAACAGTAGGAGTAGCAGGAAAAATAGCTTGTGAACTAGCAGGTGTGAGTGACACAGGCATAGGTAAAGAAGCCGGCAACCCTAGAAGAGGGGTTGTCGAAGGAACATTAATATTGACCACAGGAGGTACAGGAACTTGATTCAGGGGAGCGGGAACACCAGGTTGTCCAGCAACCGGTAATTGAACATTCGGTATAGGTGGAGCCGTAGCACCCTGTGCATACGGTGGGGGTGATCGTAACAAGTAAGACAACAGGGGATCCTTTTCAGGGTCCTCTACTATCTTAGCCGTACTCGATGGCAAAGCAGGATAGCACTTGTCTATCGCTAAATTACGCTCTCTATTGGCCACCTCCATCGCTTTTTCAGACTCGTTGAGTTGCAGCTGCCTAGCAGACTGTTCTAAAGTCAACTCTTGCTCTTTCTGTTCTTTCTTCAACTTTTTAATTTCTCTCTGTTTAGATTCTTTTCGCCAATAACGGAAAGAATCAAACATTGCCGGCCGGGCTTTCTTCTTAAACAACCTTCTTTCTAGATTATCGAGAACTTCGGGTTCAAAACTACCATGTAGTGGCCAACTAAGGACACCATCTTTCTCTGTGAAGCGGATCCATACCTCGTTATAAGAGATAGGGCCCACACCAAATTTGCAATATAGATCATAAAGGGGAGTTCCAATCGGAGGAACCAAACACGAGTCCTCTAACTGGGAATCACTGTTGCAACTAAAACAAGACAACATACAATTTTTCCGACTTACCATTTTATAATCCGGAACACAAAACAAACAAAACACAAACAGAAAGGATGCGCACTCGAACCAAGAACTTAGGCCTACCAGAACTGATAAATGTATCGATACCTGAACTGAACAGAATGATTATCGTAACCAGAATAACCAGTGATAATCTTACAGAACTGAACTGAACTGAGAACTAAAAAAGGATTATCCAAACAGGAGCAACCCTCACAAAATACTTAACTGAGGTACTGAAGACGTCACCAAGGAGAAACCCGTCACGTCTCGCCGTACTGAGGACTGCACCTCGGGTCCAAGACAGGGCGACGGTCAAGGCAACGGACCACTGCAGCCGTCTGAACGGGAACCCTCGTGGAAGAGAACGTCGGGGCCACTTTTGCGATATGCCGGGATCGATGAAGTGGGGCGCCTCCCTCTGAAATCTTCCCACGAAGCTCCTCGAACTCTTCAGGCTTTTGGACCGGTACCGAATGACGTCGCCCCACGTTGGGCGCCAATTGGAGTTCTGGACTTTTTGGTTCCGTCCAGAGGTGTCAGGGAAAACACCCGAAGACCCCGGAGTTCAACCTGTCTCGGTGCACAAACAAACAGAAACACGGGCTTCTCGATGGTGGCGTCAAAGACCAAAGGTTTATTACTGCAGGGACACAGAAGTCACAGAAACTGCACATGGGCAGTGTCTAGGAGCCTGTTCCATTTGTACAAAGAGGGTTGTTCCTTATATACTAAATATTCTGCTCGGGGCAAATTCTTTACATGTTACCACAGTTCTAAACATTCGTGTCTTAAACAATAAATATTTGGCGTTGTACAGGAATCGTCAACAGTATCTGATGTCAAAACATTACGAATGAGGGGTTCCCACTAGTCCATCATAATCCCATGTCAATTCCTCATTCAAGACCCGGACCGCCTCATCGTAAATTTCGTTACCTCCCCCTAATAAAGGCCCAGAAGGAAAGGAGCAGAGCCAGGTGCAGAAGATAGAAAGACAGGATAAGAGATGTTTGTGGGTCATAAATGGGCACGGTTACCAGCTTCGGCCGCCTAATCATGATCAGGCCAACGAACACAAGAACCAGTATAGCAGGACTGGCCTCAGGATGGGGAGGCAGTTCTTGCCGAGTCATGCTGCTACAGCGTTGCTGGCCTAAGGTGCACGTGTCCCTTGCAAGGTGAATCGCCGGGTAAAGCCTACGTGTCCTTAGATGAAAAAGAGGTCATTGCGTGTCCATTGACTATGTGAGGGCAAGGAATACAAAATGGCTTCCGTGTTCTAAGATGGATGCCACGGGTAGAACAGAAATGTGTTTGTAACAGGAGTGCTCTTGCTCGTAGCATAGCGAAAACACCAGGATATACTAAATGGATCATTTGCGGTTCACTGATACCAAAATTATGTATTTATGACAATGTTACAAACACGAGTAAAATCGTCACGGAACCTCAGTTGCCTCACCAACTAATCTTGCTGGGTACAAACCATCACACATATCTGCACGTCTCCAGTGACGCATTCTATCCTCATGTGTTTCTCTATGAAGACCTAATCCAGTACCTCTTGGTATTGCTCTATTTTCTCGCTCTAATTCAAACATTTCATCCTCCCATTCAGCTAAAGCTTCAAATTGAGTAGGTCTAGGCTTTGGCACAAGTTTCATAATTTTTTCTCTTAAGTTTCTCAAAACTGCTATGTTAAATGATCCATTTTCCGGTCAAGCTAATACAGCATCATTTTTGGTATATTCCATCCAATTCTCAATCCAAAGGCAAGTATGATAACCATATTCACCTAACATATAAGCTGCAGGTGGTTTGTACTTATGAAGTAATTTTCCACCTCGCGTAGAAATTTTCTTGTCAGGTTTAATTTTGTTTTTCAATTTCTGAAACCATGAAAGCTTCTTTTTCTCTTTCATATAATAGTAATCCATGTTTTTAAACAATTTCCCTTACTTCGGTAAAGATCGTAACAACCTAATAACAAGGAAGTTGTTATTCCGCAACACCAACCAATCTGTGCGTGAAACTCACCAACAAACCAATCAGCATAAGCCACGTCACTATTTGCTCGACCAATAGGATTACTGTTTTCAGGATGAGCCAATCAGCTGACAACTCGTCTTAGTCACGTGAACCAATCAGTGCGCCTACTGTGATGTATGTTAGCCAATCACAGCGCGACTCTTGTGACGTATACTGCCGCTGCAACTTCGGACAGAGAAGCTCCTCTCCGCTCTGTAAACTCACACCTCCTTTACAAAATATTTTCAAAGCGCCATATTTACAAATTTTTCAATTGAATTCAGTTAGTAACTCCACAAAAACAAATCATTTGTCTGTTTCGCTAAAATAAAGTGATAGCTTTCCCAAGCATTCAAGTATTCTTTTTTACGTGAAATAGACGACGCTATTTTCACAGAATATTTAAATTCGTTGATAAAGTAAGGCTTCTCTACCCTTCTAGCAGGTAATAACAAACTCGTTTCTCTCTGAATGCACATATAGAAACATTCCAGAGTTTAACTCGAACGTGCATTACAAATTCATTTACGCACAATCATACGGAAAAATCCCTAACCATGCATATATAATTCTTTAGTAGGACTTTAATCCACCAATAGAAATCCTCACTTGCCAGTAAGATAGACGACGCTTCCTTACCCTTCACTCAAGCTTGGATAAATCTACTACTCTTTACACAGTGAGTTTTAAAGCAGGACATAAGTCCCTATACTCAGAAGCTACAATTTCATAGACAATCCTCACTATCGCATTCTACCTTTCACACCTAAAATCCCTAAACTTGTGCTGTACGTCCACAACACTAGTGATATACGGTAATACCACTATTTTGAAACAGAACAAATGCACTGTGTAACTTCACCTGTCACACTTCTCATGCCGGCAAAACAGGAATTTTCACACTGCTGGAAAAACCCTTTCGACTACATATAACAACTAAACAAACTTAACATGTTTTAGACATGTATCCTATGTACTGCCATGTAACATGTTAGTTACCATAGTAACCAAACTCTGCTACCAAGAAAGTGATGCAGCGCTCTGATTGAAAAACTGTCTCAAAAACGCTACCTATCACCACAATACTCACCATCAATCATGAAACTCTAATAAGGCCCATAACACCAATGAGACAATAGTGAGCGACTGAATCATGTGGCCTAATTGATCAAAGCTATTTACAAACTATTTACATACATATATACAACTGCAGTTTATCTATTCTCACCATGGTTTAAAACTTTTGTCATTTATAATTAGGCCACTAAGGCGATTGGATCAACTAATGGGAACTAGACCATGAATAAACAAGACCAGCTTGTCATTTCAAATCTAATTTTATTAGCTTTATTCATAAAAAGGAAAATAGCATTCAAGATGTAAAGTCTTTATTTCATAAGTAATCAAAAAAGCAGCATTTATTAAGATAATGAATTAGCAAACTGGCATTATGAAGGCAAACTCAGAAACATGAATTATTAGCAAAATAACAGTTTCCATTCCCTAAACCCTATTTCCCTGTCTATTTCTCACTCCACCTAGAAAGGAAAAATCATTTAAAGACTGCTGTCCTTACGTGCGCCAAAAGTCCAACAGCATGTCACGTCAATCAGGAATTGGAAAGCAAGAGTTTTTTCCCTGCTCTCTGTGGCAGGTTTTATACCTTTCTCTCTAGCTAAACTATCTCCATTTTGCATTCTTTCAAGAAAATCCAGATTTCTTATTGGCTGAGCCATGTCAGTCCACCGTTAGGTCATCCGATTCTGACCAAGTCCAGGCTTCACATAAGCCCTATTGTTCTTAACTTCTACATCCTTTTAGCTTCCTCGAAAATGTACTTTCTCCCAAGTTCAGAACATTGCTTCCTAATCTTGGCAGAGACTTGTTGTTTCTGTCCTTGAGCCTTCTCTCCATGAGCACGTTTAACTCGACCAAAAACTGTTTCTGTATTTATTGATGACTGTACAGCAAAAATCTCCACATCTGCGCATGTGTGAAGTCTTCACTCTGGTCAAGTTTTCACTTCTGCAGCTCTGCCAGCCATTTTCTAAATCATCTTTTAGGCCTCACCTCGGAAACTATTATTAAACAAACACAAAACATCAATTAATTAAAGAATTGAGACCCATTCTGTTACCCACCCCCAATACTAATTGAACCCGTTAATTATGTTACCTAGCAAAGCACACACAGCCAGCTTTTATATTCACCTCTCCTTTGGGAATCATACAAACTCTTTTGCTTTTATCACAGAAAAGACATAACATAAGCACATAAATAAGCACATGTCATTAATTAAACAGCTGCATTTAATACTGACAAAGACAATAGACAAGGTTAGCATATTATTTTTCTCTTTGCGTATGCAACATAAAGCATATTAATTAATCCCACGTGTATAAATGTTTGCATTTTTAAACTAAGTTGATTAATAATTTCACCACATGCTTATTAGTTCTATTATTATTATGGGAGATTAACTTCACAAGTTTGAACAAAATTTTGTTCCTCACCTTGCTTCATCAAATGCATTAAAAATATTGATCGTAGTGAATTACTAATCATTAAACAAAAATCTGTCACCAACAGTATGGTTTTTGCATCCAAATTCTCGATAAGATCTAGAAGCATCACGAAGGTGGTCAGGAGGAGGTGAGAATTATTACAACATGAACAAGATTTTGGTCAGTTTTTTCTTGAACCTCCATTATTTGCCCATACCAGAAGCCATAACTTCAAGGACCTGTTAGCAGCTAAAAAGAACACATGCCGCATTAAACACGTAGGGATGAGAACATTTAGCAATTGTATCCATTGCAACAAATTAATTCAGCAGAATTTCATTACCCATCCCAAAACAGGGGAAAACATTTATTTGAAACACTCATCTGCAACACTACCAACGTAATTTATTGCATCAAATGTCCCTGTGGATTTCTCTATGGAGGGAAAACCGAAAGAAAAGTTAAAATATGGATTGGTAAAGGCATGATCTGTACTAAAAACACCAATTCCAACTTGGTTGTTCATTGGATGGAACATGGTCACAACATCACTCAAGTACGATTTTTTGTTTTGGAAAAAGTGCAACCCAAAGAGGGTTCAGACCCAAGCAAAATTCTGTCCCAAAAGGAAGTCTTCTGGATAAAGAAATTCAACACCATAATGCCCTTGGGTCTCAATGACAAATTTCACTTGAGTTGTTTTTTATAAGAACATTCATGAGAAAAACACCTTTCCTACCATTCCATATTTTTTAAGATTAAACATATCAGGATTTAGAACACCACACATTTATGTTCATCACCTTTGTTTTATTTTCACCACCTCACGTTCAGCACATTAGACATGTTGCTTTATCAATGTGAGCATTAGAGAACACAACACATCTGTGGTATGATGTATGTTATACTGTTTTTGATTACAAGTCAGTTTGCATGGTTTGAGACATCTATTTTAAATTGACTACAACATCATGGTGATGTGGTATCGATATCATTGTTGAATGTTTTGAAATTTTTAATGTTGAAATGTTGAACTGATTTTCATCATACAATTTTCTCTGTATGACTATTCATACATTCTTCTAGCAGGGTACCCTTGCACTCTCACTCTAAGAGACTCTAGTCACTTTGCACTTTTTTGTTGACGTCGATCACATTAGGTGTATGCTACTGGTTTCCACCAAAAAAAGGTACATTGGAGGTTTTCCTCATTCCAGTTTTACAATAATGTCTGTAGGTCCCATTCGGCTATTTTGAAACAGACACGTTGTTTCTTTTACACTTTTCCACAATTTTTTTTAACATGTCCAATATGGCCGCTGTAAAGTCCCAGAAATGCTGATCGTTTCCATCTCTGGGTGGAGCATACACCAGGTGACCTTCCACATGAAGGTGTGGGAATATTTTTGTTTATATCCGGGAGACGGCTTTCGGCGTTTTCCAACGATTCGTTCACTCGCAGCATTTATACGAAGAACACGCTTCAGCTTCTGTAAGCACGGCCCGACTTGAGACTTTCTCTCATCGATACTTGGTACATTCATTATATTTACGTGCACTTTTTAGTTTCCTTTCATTGTTCATAGGCTCTGTTTATCATACCGGACATACATCAAGGAAATTTCCTCTCTGAGCATCTTTTTTACAATAGGTCATGCACAGCATTTTATCTTCTTAGCAGACATTATGATTTTGACAACCTATGTTTATGTGGTTGTGTTTACAGGAAGACATTATTTACTAAATGTTTTCACGCTGTCCACGTGTGATAGTAAGTATTGTCCGGCACCCTGTCCTAAATGCAAATTCAGCATGTTTTTTATGCATAAGGAATTCTCCATACATTTCAGTTATCCATTTTTTTTCTTTAGATTAGGTGGGCACTTTTTGTATGGTATGACAGTGTATCTCCGTGACCCTGATTCGCACTCCACTGAGCACCACAAGCTTGTCAAATGTGTATACTGTAGTGACTGGTTGCAGCAGTTATTTAATTTTGATCACTTCCTGGAAGTTTGGTATGCATTCAGGGGTTCTGCATGACACTAACTCTGAATTTTTCATTTGTTTATTCACCCAGCAGGGGGTGTCACAAAAGAGGTAGCTACTGTCTGTCTGTAGTTTACAGCAACGTGGTAGTAATCAGAGGTTAATAATAATAATAATAATCCACATTTGTAAAGCGGACAATCACCCGTTAGGGTCTCTAGGCGCTGTGGGCCGTCGGGAAGATTAAGCAAGCTATTGCCCAGAGTCACATGGTGCTGGGCTAATCTGCCGCTGGTGATCGAACTGTGATCCCCAGATTCCGGAGACAGTCGCCCTAGCCGCGGCGCCACAGGTTATCTTTTGTTTACTTTTACAGTGGCCCCTGAAAAGGGTACGATCAGTCCAGAAAAGAATAGGGCATGGGCATCACACAATTGAGTGAAACTCGAATTAAGATACGTGTATCTCAGTTCATGATTCTGTACTATGTATAAAATATAGTTTAAATCATGATGTCATTCAATTGAAATTGTTGCTCCTTAAATTGAAATTCATATGTGTCATGAAACAATGAAGATTCTTATGTATACATTTTCGACTACATGGTTCCTTTGTGTGTACATGGTTTAATATTATGTTATTCATGGTCAAACTTGCTATACAAAATGTTAAAACATTTGTTTAAGTAGTGCACACAGTGCCTTCAGGCAATTGTTCTGCTTGATCTACCATTTCATTTATTGCACTTGTGGATGGGCAGCCCACAAATACTGTGTAGCACACATTATCAGTTTAGTTAAGTAAAACTACCACAACAGAGTGTCATTTTTCTATTACTTTTTGCGGTGTTAATTGCTGAAATCCCTCCAAAATGGGCCACACAGTACCTAGAACCCCCGTGTTAAAGTACAACCTTTGGCTGAACCTTTGGAGTGCAGCAGAATGTGCAGTGTGACTTGAGCCAATATCTGATCTTAAAGGTTTTTCAAAACTACATCTGAAGCAGTCAATATATGTTTATTAGGGTCCACTTTCACTAAAAATAACATCATAAGATAGCTTGGAGGGGTGGACCTAATTTTCATTAGGAATTGTTAAGTAACCTTTTTAGGTATTTGGTGAATATTTATATTTTTCTACCCTAATAAATATTTTGGAACTTCAGTAGAAAATATTACTAATGGCACAGTGGACTCAGAATCTTTGCGGAAACGGAATGGATTTTGTTCAGAGGGTTAGAGATGCATCTGCTCACAATTTATGAGAGGAGATATGAGTGCTGTCCACCATGGAACATTTAGGAAAATGAGTAGCAAATGGCATGTTTCAAACTGCATTAAGCCAATAATTGAATATAATTTAAAGAAAAAAATACATGGGTTAGGAGATTGACTGTTAAGTACCATCTCTATCTGTGTGTGGTGCTTTAAGAGTATGGTTATCTTTCTAATTTACTTCTACTGCCAGTTGCCCTGTTGGTTCTGGCTCTAGAATGATAAACTGAGTTGGGAAATGTCTGCCTAGCTGGGTGGCAGGTACTGTGCTGTTCTCCTAATAAAACTTCACCAACTTTTACTTGCTGGGCAATTTTATTTTGCAACACTGGCGAAGAGTTGACGAGGGGCTTTCTACTTTAACACTGCACAGCAGTGGTGCCCTCTTCTTGAAGTTATTTGCACCTATGTATTTATTTTTAGTTGTTTCTCACGATTATGGATTATAGTGGATTATTTCAAGCTTCTTGACCTGCATTCTTGGACCTTGTGAATATCGTTCACCCTGCCTTCGAAACCGTGCTTCAGGCAGAGTACAATTTTTTGGTGCATTTGAGGCGTGGCATTTTTGAATCAAGCATGCATTGCGGAGCGAGGAACTGGCTGATTACCAAGGACGCCAGTGATCAACATTCCTGCCTCTTTGTCTTCTAGTTGGTGCAGTGTGGAGGTGCTTCACGTTATGTCTCCTAGCAACATAGTGCCTGAGGAGTGGAACATGCTCCTGTGTGACGTCTTCAAACAACTCAAACATATTGCATTAACAGAGGAGCGGGGATATGCTCCTACGTGGCATGCCAACATCATGATGCCAGTAACGCCATCTTGCAATGAGTTTTGAGCAGGTTCTGTCATCAAGCATTTGTTTTTTAAGCACTTTGATGCACGGACTACACAGGATGCCGTCTGTGGTGTTGGGATGCACATCAGCTTTGCAGCTGTCGAAAGTGGTATTCTTGACTCTCGCGCCGACACACACAGCTGAGAGAAATAAGTTGCATATCATGTGTCAGTGAAGACCCACATATTTGGTCGCAGTGCTGATGCACACAGCTTTCAACAAGGGTTACCGTGTTTTGGTATTTGTTTCTAGCTGTTGGAAATCTGTGAGTTCTGTTCAAGGTAGCCTACATATACTTTTGAGCAAAAGCCTGTTTTGTGTGTCATCTACATTATGTTAGTGACAATGCAATTTGAACCCCTTGCAAAGTTTCTGTAAAATAAAGGGAATTCTCCCATACCCTGGGATAGATGGAAAGAGGAATTCTTTATGTATATGAAGGCAATTGATGGGGATAGAATGGGTGCAGAGAGGAAAAATAATGTATTACTCCACTGCTTAGGATCAGAAGGTCAGTTGACATTTAGAACTTTGCCACAGGCTTCTCCACAGGGAGAAGGAGATCATGATGTGTTTGAGGAGGCCCTAATATGGATGAAACTCAGGTTTAAACCTACTTCTAGAGTGACGTTGAACAAGTTCAGGTTTTACACCAGAGCTCAATTTGAAAGGGAATCTCTCGCTGATTTCCTTACAGCTTTAAAGGTGCTTTCAGTGCACTGTAACTTTGGGGGGATTACTGATGACATGACTAAGATCAAATTATAGTGAATTTTAGGAATAAGAAGGTACAGGAACAATTATGGGTGACATGAGACACAAAGTTGCAAGATACCATCAACACTGCAAAAGCAATAGAACAATCAGAAAAGTGGATGAAGTCTGCAAAAGAATTCTGGAAAAAGTGTGAGGATTACAGATGAAGTGTGTGTAGTGGAAGATAATGCTGTATGCATAAATGGACAAGCACGGAAGAGGTATGATAGAACACTCACATGTTATGGATGTTGCATTTATAACCATCTTGCCTCATCATCTCACTGTCCTGTTATTGTGAATGAATGTAGTAAGTGTGGGAGGACACAACGCTTTTCAGTATGTAAAGGAGAGAGGAAGAAAGTTGCTGTTCCCTTCAACAGAAGTACTGCATGTGTGAGGGATGTATCTATTGAGAGGTGTGGTTCCGGTGGTAATGATGAGAAAGAAAGGGGGATAGTTATATCTATGAGTATGGTGGAGGGAGAGGATATGGTTAGGAAACCCCCTAAGTGCAGAGTGCAGATTCTCGATAGGGATCTGGAACTTAAGGGTCATTTTGGACCGTAATTTCTGAGGAATATTTTGAAGAGAAGTTTGGGGACATCATGACGGTAGAATATTTGAAGGCACCTGATGTTTTGGCACAAGGTTTTCATGGGTCAGCCATTGAAATAGAAGGTTATTCAGTGGTGGGTGTTTCTTTCAAGGAGAGAGAGGCACACATTACATTGTATGTGGCGGTGAAAGGTGTATATGTGTTGGGATTGAGAGAACAATGGAAGCTCAGCATTATTTTATATCCATGCAGCAAGGAGGTTGTTTTAGTAGTTAATGATCCTGAAGATTTTACTTGGATTGTTTCTCAATTTTCTGAAGTGTTCACGCGAAGGTTTGGCAAATTTCAGGGGTACTCTCACTGTAAAAAACTCAAGGGTGGAGCGATACAAGTGAAACAGATAGTTAGAAGGGTACCCACTAATTTAAGTGATGAACTCAATAGTTCTCTGGATGACAGGTTGAGTGAAGGGATCGTTGAGAAGGTGGAATCTTCTAAATGGGTGTCTACCATAGTTTCATCGTGCAAGGCTTATAAATGTTGGAGGATGTGTGTTGACCTTAGAGCGCTCAATGCTAACATATTGGTGGGCTACCATCCGTCACCAAATATTAACGAGACAGTGAGTATTCTGGAGGGTGCAGCATTTTTTTCTGCATTGGGCTTGTGCTCATCCTACCACCAGATTGAGTTTAGCAAAGATTCCAAGTGTTTGACTGCCTTTATCACTCAACAGGGCTTATTGCAGTTTAAGAGGATGCCATTTGACCTTGCTTTGGTGGTATCTGTGTTCCAACTAGCAATGTTTCGCATCTTCAGAGGTATGGAAGCCTCTGTGAAGTGCTTCCAAGATGGCATTTTGATATTTTCAAAGAACGAATAAGAGGCTTTAAAGCACTTGAAAAAGATATGTGGAGTGTTGGGAAAATAATGGTTGATGCTGAAGAAGGACAAATGTAAGTTGTTTTGGGAGTTGGTGGAATATTTGAGACACACATTGTCTAAGAAAGAGTTTGTACTTAAGAAATCATTGGTGGATACTACTGTCAATGTATCTGCACAAGACAATAAGGAGAAGTTGCTCTCATATACACGCCTTGTGAATACTATAGCAAATGTATCCAAGACTTTGTGACTAAAATGGAACTGTTGAGGGAGCTTACCAGGAGAAATGTAGAGTGTGTATAGTCGGACAGACAACAGTAGGCCTTTGAATTGTTAAAATCCGAGATTGTGGGAGCACCTATTCTAAAGCCCTTTTGTGTGAACAGAAAGTGTATAATAACTGTAGATGCTGGTCTGTATGGGTCGGGAAGCGACTCGTCACAAAGTTGTGGTAGTGAAGAATGGATAAGCAGTTTGCTTCTGTACCATGAATGACGCAGAATGAAGGTATGCCGTGACTGAGAAGGAGTTGCTTACATGTTTGTGGGTGGTGGAGCATTCTGAAATTACAGATGGGGCTCTTGTTTCACCCTTAAAACTGAACAGAAGCCTCTGGTTTGTGTTTTATCTCCTGGAGGGGGTCACAATGTCACTGCACGTATAGCGAGGTTGATGTCCAGGCTCCAGGAATACAATTTCAAGGTGGGACACATGACTGGGAAGAGTAGTGTCACTGCTGATTGTCAAGGCTTCCGTGTGAACATAAGGATGGGGTTAATGGTGCAGGGGAGTCAGAGGTTATAGCCAACATAACAGATTGATGTCCAAAGAGTTTGAAGATGTTGATGAAGGGAAATGGAGAAGGGCTGAGAAGGAGGATGTGGTGTTTAAGGATGGTCTGGAATGCGTGAGAGAAGGGTGGCCAAGGAGCAGGGAGATTTCAGTGGAGCTATTTCCATTTGTGAAGGTGTTGCGGAATGTTGTTTAAGGATAGGAAGTGCATACCACCAGTGGGCTTGCTTGATCTCATTTTGTCTTTGCCATGAGGGATATCTAGGAATGTCATCGATGAAGAGGTTGGTGAGGACTTTGTTTTGTTGGCCCGGTGTTTATAGACTGGTGAGTTGGGTTATGCAAGAATGCGAGGTGTGTGTGAACAGTGAGAAAATGCTTAGAGTGGTCCTGGTGCCTTTGTGTCCAGTTGAATGGCCCACATTTTTGTAGCAGAAAGTAGGTTTCGATATTTCTGGTCCCTTTAATTTCTTGTCCCATGAATGTAGGTTTGCCATGGTTCTGGTAGACTACCACCCTAAGTAGCTGGAAGTTAAGTTTGTGTCCCAGGTTTACATTGTGGTGGTTATCAACTTTTTAAAGGAACTGTTTGCTCAGGAAGGCTACCCGGAGGTTCTCATCACATATAATGGGGTTTAGCTGAGGTCGCATGAAATGGAGTGTTTCCTCGGGTTTTGCCAAGTAACCATGTGTTGTATGAACCGCAGGAAAATGGACAGGTGGAAAGGTTCCATTGGAAAGCATTTGTGGTCACATAGGTTTGGGGGGAATGGAAAGACAAACTACAGGAGAAGTTGTGGTCGTACCAGATCACACCTCATACTACCATGGAGGTTAGTTCATTTAGGGTGCTCAAGGGTAGGGATTCTGTGTCAAAGTTATGTCTCTGGTGGCTCAAGAGGAAGCAGATGGAGAAGAGTGTGGATAAAGTGAAGGAAGAAGTGACAGCTAGAGTGGCAGAGAAGCTGGGGAAGCTTAAGTGGGCCTATGATGCAGAATGGAAAGTTAAGGTTCCTGATTTAATGGTGGGAGATTGGGTGAGGATTCACAAGCCAGTGGTTCTGTCCAAAAGTGAGTACAGATATTGTAACACTCTGAGTGTTGTTAAAGTCAATAGTAATAGTGTGGTCACTCGAGACAGAAATGTCTGGAATGTCAGAAGGGTTGCCAAATGTGAAAAGGGTGAGGAGGGTGCAACGTTTGATGTTCCAGGTGTAAGAAACCCGTTGAAGAGTGTGGCTTCAAGGATCAAGCATAGTGACATGACTGAAAGCCCCACCTTGTAGGTTTGTAGATTATGTGTAGGTTATGGATTTTGTGTGTCTCTGGTTGGGTGTAGTTATGTAGTGTCTGCTCTGTGTTGTCCTGTTGTGTGGCTGTTCTGTTCCTCTCCATGTGTTCCTGGTGTGTGTATTTGTTTGTAAGGGGATAGGTGTGTTGCATAATTCCATTTATATTTATACCTTTTCTGTTTGTTATGAGATATTGCTTTAATGCACCATCTATGTATCTGTGTGTGGTGCTTTAAGAGTATTGTTATCTTTCCAATGTACTTCTACTGCCAGTTGCCCTGTTGGTTCTGGCTCTAGAATGACAATCTGAGTTGGGAGTTGACTTCCTGGTTGTGTGGCAGGCACTGTGCTGTACTGCTAATAAATCTTCAACAACTTTTACTTGGATAGACATTTTCATTTTGTAGCAGAATGTTTGGTTGATTTAACAGGAAATGTTCTAGCATGAAATACATTGTATGGAAATTTTGACCGACAGTAGGTAGGATTTAGAGACCACTTTAAGAACAGTTTCAGGCTCTCTGAAGTTGTTTTAAAAAACATGAGTGACAAACAGTGGTTTTAAAGACATACTGGCAGATGCATCAACGTAGCCTTTGCTATTCCTAAATAGCAATTTTTAAGGAATCTCTATTTAGGCATAGCAAAAGCCTATGCATGTAGGAATCGCTATTAAAATAGTGATTCCTAAACATTCCTTAATTGCTACTCACAAATTGCTAGTCGCAATTAAGGAATGCTGTCCCATTGAATGAATTGGAGATTGCATGAGCAATTTGCGAGTACCAGTAGGTACTCGCAAATTGCTCATGAAATTTCAAAGGTGCAAGGGTGTCAAAATGACACCCTGTTGCACCCCTGAAATTGATCACTGCACATATGTTGCACACACACATGCCCTAAGGGGGAAACAACCTTTACAACGCAACTTTTACAACGCACTACCATTACAACGAAACTTTTACAATGCAACATCCATTACAACGCATGTTTTTACAACGCAGTCATTACAACGCATGACACTACAACGCACACCACTACAACGCATGCCATTACAACTCAGTCATTACAACACATACCATTACAACGCATAACTTACCATCCAACACTTACCCTACTGTTGCACCCCCTGGAGTTAGAATAGTAATTTTTACCCCTACACTATCCAACACTTACCCTACTGTTGCACCCCCTGGAGTTAGAATAGTAAATTTTACCCCTACACTATCCAACACTTACCTTACATGCAATGTAATGTAATGCGTTGTAATGGTATGCGTTGTAAATGTAGTATGCGTTGTAGTGGAATGCGTTGTAAAGGTAGTTTCAAAGAATTTGTTGTAATGGTATGCGTTGTAATGGTGTGCGTTGTAATGGATGTTGCGGTGTAAAAAATGCATTGTAAAGGTAGGCGTTGTAAAAGTATGCGTTGTAACGTCATACATCCGCCCTAAGGGCATGTGTGTGCGCATCATGAAACTTTGAAAAATGCCCAAAAGTGCTTTTTTCAAAGTTTTAGCAAATTACCATGAAGTTCAACTTCATGGTAATTTGCTACTCCTATTAGCGAATTCGCTATTTTTCTGACTTTCATGCATCGCAATTAAAGGAATCGCAATTTAGAAATTCCTTAAAGTGCGATTTTTGCATTTGGGATGATGCATCCCAAATACAAAAATACCGGTCGCAATTTGCGACTTGTATTTACTTTGATGCATATGCCTGATAATGTTTGTAATGTTAGTAAAAACCGAATAGATGTTACATAACATTTTACAGGATTTTTGCCAGATATAATTGCAAAGGCTCACAATAGCAAAATAAAAGTGCTTGAAACAAGAGAATATGTGTCTATATGTACAAATCCAAAAGTATCAGTAAAAATTTACTCACCTAAAATGGGATTGCAAATGGATACCATTCGATATTTAGAAGGAGCATGTTAAGGATGTACCTTCCAAATACTGAATCGCTATTCAATGTATCAATGTTTTGTGATCATAATACATTTACCAACCCCAAGTTCGGGTGCTAGGCCATTTGCAAAGGGAATGCTATCCCCTTTGGACCCCTTCCCCTTAGTGAATTAAAAAGGTTTCATAGGGAGTAGATAGTGCTCCAGGGGATTACTGGCTGGTCTCGGTGAAACTTTTAAAAACTTTTTTGTTGTTTAGAAACAGCCCCAATTCCCTTGAAGAAAACCAGGCGCTTTAAAAGAGTACTTTATTTAAAACACAATCACAGACGTGATGGCCTGCGGACCCTTGCAGAGCAGCATTCCTGTGATTGTGGCCAATCAGAGTGAATTGCAATTTATGACCTATCTCATGAATATTAGGTCATATTAAAACCCACTCTTACCCAGAATTTTACAAACTGAACGATTAGTACATAGGTCAGTTCACAAAATCTTAGAATGGGTGTAAACATACTGGTTGCAAATTGCTTTGGTGCACCAATTCTAAAGCTTGACAGAAAAATCCTTAGCAGTTGGTTGGTGGTGCTAGGCTGATAGAATGGAAGTGCCACACATTTTTTTTAGTAACTTTGCCAGTTAAAGCAGTTCTGAAGCTCTCTATTCGAGAGGGATCAGCCATTTTTTTCATTGAGTGTGAATGGGACTGATTCAGTGTTTACAGAGTGCGAGGTAAAGCTAGTTTTCTTTGGCCATCAGTGAAGTATTGGTACAGTTGTGCCTCAGTGATATTCATTTTAATACTGTGAAGAGTGATCAGTTCAAAAGTGGCTATTTGGTTGTAGTGATTTTTGGAGTGAAAGGTGACAGACTTTCATCAGGGATGGGGTATAGAGTAATTTGCTCTTATATCCTCAATATCCATTCTAGAGTGACTCCTTCAAACTGGGCCGAGTACAACCAGGCTTCTCAGTAAGGTAATGTGAAGGTTTGCAAACTCAGAATTCCCAGCAATGGAATAACGGATTGTCTAATCCAGTGCTTTACTTTAGATATGAAAATTAGTTTATAATGTGCACTTAAAGCGGAATAAGAAACAGGAAATACTAACAGACACATCTAAAAGATACTGGTGCTAAGATTATCACACCTTGGGATACTGCCAATCACTTCCCTTTATGTGGGTGCCCCATCTCTGGTAAGGCTAGGGGTAATTTCCCCTGGGGTTAGGGTATCTATGCAGCACAGATCAAGGCTCAGATAAACCTTCTTCAGAATAAACAGTACTCAGTTTGTACACTGCCCTTCAAAGTCTCTCCAATTGCAGGTCTCCATGTTCAAAGTGCCTCCTAGCTGGAAACCAGCAACACCAAGGAGATGTGCTCTTCGAAGTATTGGCCTTTGTTAGTCCAGTCAGGTTGCAAGACATGAAGCAGTAACTTCCGTCTAAGGTCCTCCGACATGAACACAGACATTTGGAGTTGCAGGGGTCCCACGGTGGTCGGGGCCAGCCTCTCTCAGCTTCCAGCCTGCTTCTGGCTTAAGTAGTATTACATTGGAGGTGGGCAACGCTACCTCAAAAGAATGAGTCACGGTTGCATGATGGAGAGCAGTGAGGACTGCTGCAGACACACTCCTCAGTCTCTTTGGCATGGTTGGCCAATGCAGCATTTCTTGGCACATTGGCAAAGTTGGTCAGGGCTCACTTTTTTGACACAGTGGTGAGAGTGTTCTCAGTTGCA
This sequence comes from Lissotriton helveticus, assembly GCF_964261635.1. Taxonomy (NCBI): domain Eukaryota; kingdom Metazoa; phylum Chordata; class Amphibia; order Caudata; family Salamandridae; genus Lissotriton; species Lissotriton helveticus. The sequence goes on along the minus strand of NC_136071.1, from coordinate 1,004,913,119 downwards.
CTTCTTGACATGGCTACAATGTTGGCGCATATCTATGATTCCACTCAAAAACGGCAATACCGGAGTGAGTGGTGTCTACCACTCCTTGAATTTGCAGATGTCTCTCCGCCATCTTCCTTCTCCTAGTAAACACCAACAGCACCTGCTTTTGCTGGTTTAAGCTCTTCGTTGACAGTCACACCTCATGCTGGTTTGGCATGCTCATTCTGCCTCGGAGCATGCAGGCTGGCTTCTAGGTGCTTCATGTCAGATGAACAATTTCATCCAGAAAGGTGAGACTTCAGGTAAAATCTCTTCACCTCTGGAAGGAAAGCTGGCTATAAGGCAGATATCAGCTGTGGTTGCTCAGCAATACTCTAACAGGTACATGCATCATTGAAATGTTTTGTGATTCCTTAATTGCGATTTTTAAGGAATCGCAAATAAGGGATCGCAAAACGGAATGCATTAAAAAATAGCGATTTTTTAAGGAATCGGTAAAATTTGCAGAATAAATTGCGATTTCCTTATTTGCGAACTCGCAAATTGCGAAATGGCAATTAGCGAATTCGCTAATTGCGAGGTCGCGCATTGATGCATGTTGATGACATCACAACCAGGAAATGTGCTGTCCAAGCCTCATTTTCATTGCTGAGGCTCAGTGGGAGGAGGGAGCTGGCTCTGAGAGTAGAGGAGAGTGAGAGGGAGAGAGACTGTGTTCACCTGGAAAGAAATGCAAAATGGAAGCTGACAATCAAGCACAGGACAGCCAAAGTTCAAGGAAGAGAAAACTTAAATTCTCAGAAAAAGAACTAGAGACTCTAATTGAGGGTGTAGTGCACAGCAATGACAAGCTGTTTGGGAAAGCCTCACTGAAGGTTCCAGAGCAGGAAAAACGCAAAATATGGATCCGGATTCAAAACCAAGTAAATGCCATTGGGGTCACACACCGTTCAACAGATGAACTTAAAAAGAGATGGTACGATTTACGCAGTCGTGCCAAGTCGCGCATTGCCGACCGTTTGAAGGAGGCACAGAAGACAGGAGGGAGCACACCACCAAACACAGGAAACACTCCCATGGAGGACTTGGTGGAGTCTACCATCCAGCCTGAAGCAGTTGTTGGAGCTGGACACCTCTGGAGCTGCACACACCTCAGAAGGTAAGAAAAATGCATGTTTAAATTGCCCCAAGTAAATAAGTCAGGATGCCAGCAGAGCACAGCATAAGCACACACTGTAAAGCCTGTATACTATTACCTAACTGAGGAAAGTGCATCATGGGAGTTGTAGTCAGGCTAAGTACTGACATTGACACACACACAGATTCAGGAAAAAATGTCAGAAAAAGTGTAGCAGATGTCTTAAAATTTTTTATTTATTAATTGTGAACTGTGACATGACCTCACGAGCATACATTGATGTAGTTTTGCACTGTTTAACCTCACAGATGCAGAACTCAATGAGGCTGTGGACATTGATGTTCTGGAAATGCACCACAGCAGCGCATCCGAACATGAGGACACTCCAGCTCTGCCAACGCCCCAGTCACGTGTGCCTCATTCACGTAGGTCACCTGTCCCAACACTGCGTCCCATGGCTTCCGATGATGAGGGCAATGCTGCACCTTCAGTCAGTGTATGGCAAACAGTCATCGCAACACCCACACCAACACAGACCCGGAGAGGGCATAGTAGATTGCAAAGGAGAAGATGCAGAGCACGCAGACCACAGCAGGTGGAGGCGGGAAATCCACTATGGGGTGGCTTGGAGGGACAGATGCTCCGATCACATCGCCTGCAGAGCAAGAACACTCGGTTAGTGAAGGATGAAATTTCCATGATGTCAGGCAACATTGCATTACTTGCCAGTAGTGTACAGGAACTCACAAAGGTCATGCAGGAGGGGCAAGCAACGCGCAACAGACAGCACCGCCAACTGATGCAGCAACTGAAACAACAAGGAAAGACCAACAATAGGCTGGCCACATCCACGATACTGCTGGCGCGTAGATCAGTGACTTTGCAGACGGAAATGTGTCACTGTAGTGGAGATGTTGCCAAAGCACTACATCAAGTGACCAATGCAGTAGACATGATGAATGCATCCGGTGGTCAAGTGCACATGACTGCACAGATGACAGCAGTGAGTGTGCCTCAAGCATGAGCAGCACCACAGTGCCTATTGCAAGTGCAGTGAGACGCACTACTAGCAGCGCTACCCCATCCACTACCAACGAAAGGCAAGAAGATGCTGCGGCAGACAGACGTCTGGGTGTTCGAGGGAAAAAACGCTGGTCTCCCATCCAGGCATTTTGATTGAAATGGTGATTTAACCATTGACACGCTGTGACCTAATCAATGACACTCAAGTACATTTGATTTTATTTTGATTATTTCTTTTTAAATTCCAATGAGTATTGTGACATTAGTCACTTTGGCTGTTTATTTCATTTCCCTGGTCACAAAACATTTACATAAAGTATACTTTGCATTACATTTAATGTGTTTGTGTCTTCATTACTCACCTCAGAAGTAATACTGTGTAATCTCCAATCTGCGGCCTTCTGCTGCGCCTGTGCCTTGCTGGGCAGGGTGGCGTGGCACTTGTTGGTTTCCATCCTCAGAGTCACTGTCGGACAGCTACAGTTCCAAACCTCCCTTTGTCGCTATGTTGTGCAGCATGGCACATGCTACCACTATCTTGCAGCATTTGACGGGTCTGTATTTCATTGCGCTTCCGGTCTTATGAAGGCGTCTGAATCTGCTCTTGAGTAGTCCAAATGTGCGCTCAATCACATTCCTTGTAGAGATATGTGCTGCATTGTATCTCCTTTGTGCGGCTGTGGCTGGATTTAGGTATGGTGTCAGCAGGTAATTTCGCAAGGCGTATGCGCTGTCACCTACATATGAGGGAAGAAAGGCTGTCAGTGGTTGTTTGAGTTTTACATTTGTACAAGGATTGCAAAGATGTATTGCACATAATTACCTAGCAAATGTCCCTCTCCAAACTCTCCCCTTGCTAGACGGGTATGAATGCCACTTTGCCTGAAGATATACGAATCATGTGCACTGCTAGGGAATTGTGACACGATGTCCGTTATGATGTTCTCTGCATTGCAGACCACCTGAATATTCAGGGAATGATAGCTTTTCCTATTGCGATACATATATTCTTGAGCTGCAGGGGGACATATCGCCACATGTGTGCAATCAATACAACCCAGTACTTGGGGGAAGCCAGCAATTTGATAAAACTCCTGCTTGGTCCTATCTATTTCATGGGCTGTGGTAGGAAAACTTATGTGGTTGTGTATCCGTACCATCATAGCATCAAGGAAATCTGCCAATATTCGTGACATTGCACTTTCGGACACACCTCCTGCTACTGCTATGACTCCCTGAAAAGTGCCTGACGCCAGTAGATGTAGGAAACATAATACCTGCACATGGGTTGGGATTGCATTGGTCCTGTGAGTCTGTCGTTGCAGGATAGGGTCCAATTCATGGATTAAATCATGTATCATTTGGCCATTCAGCCTATACTTATCATATATTTCATCATCCTCCTGACCAAGCAAATTTATGCGGATTCTGAAGATGCGCTCATTTATTTGCCTCCCTCTCTGTTGAGCAGCTTGCAGCCTCATCCTCCTCGCCATCAGGTACAGAGCAGCCATTTTGGAAACTGGGACCTCATTGTGGGTGTGTTTATATATGTTTCTGTTGGTGTTCAGCTGTTTCTGATTTGGACTAATTTTTACCACCTGGTTGTGCCCCTTCTTAAATTGCGATTGCAATTTTGCGATTTTTCATTAAATCGCTAATTGCGATTTTTCATGCATTTGGATTGCGATTCCTTATTAGCGATTCTTTACTTGCGAATCGCAAACGGGAAATCGCAATGATTTTCGCAGATTTTTTTAGCGATTCCTTAATTTAGCGAAAATTTACAGATTTTCGCTAAATTAAGGTTCATGCATATTAACACCTCAAATGGCGATCGCAAATGCCATATTTTTGCGATTTGAAATTTTACCGACTTCCTAAACGCTTGATGCATGTGCCTGTTAGTACTCTGCAGAGCACTATCTCTCTTGACCATAGAGAACTTGGAAATGGAGCAACAGGTAGATCAGTGGCTCTCACTTTTGTAAGGTCGAAGCGTACAAAAAATATGGATTCACTGTCTGCACTTTAAGAACTGGTTTGGTGTGGTTTTTCATTCAATTGCCCTTTTAAGGCTGCTCTTCATACACAGGTTTTGTGCAGAGTGATGCTTCTGACAGCAGGGTAGTCTCCAGATTTAGGTACTCACAACAGAGTCACACAGAGGTGTGAGGGTTCTGCACCTGGCTAATATCAGCCCCACTGAACAGTGATTAGGGAAAAGACATAAGGCTGGCTTAACCTTAGGGACCCCCTCACTCTAAATTATAAAGATTGTCGTACCATCTCTCACTCCCAACATCTACCATATGGCAGTGCTACAGAAAGGCAAGTCTGTAGGTCCTCTCATCAAAAGGCCTAAACATTTCTAAAGGAGCCTTGTGTCCTCTCTTCCCACTTCGGTGTCTAGGTCTCTCTCGTCCAGTTCAGGAATGTCAATACACTTCCACTGTCTGAAAAAACAACCTCACCTCAATCTTATCCACTGCAGTATGCCATAGGTATCCACAATAGATATCAGGGGCATCCATTACTCTGCCTCACTCAGACACATGCATGTACAGTACAGGCTACACTCACAAAAACACACAACATACATTTGCAATGTTAAGGCTAGTAACTGGGTTACTGCTCATAAGTGAAACTTTAGATGTGGGGGCAAGTCGAGATCGTCAAGGATAAAAATTGAGTCACAAAACACTATGTTGTCATCACCGATCTGTCATTTGTTTAGCATGTAGGACAGCAGTTGAATCTGAGTACAATGAGGGCATGCTTGGCACACATCCAGATCATAGAAAAGGTCCAGAACCTCACACATGTTATGGGACAGCCCTAGGCCTCTGTGCATATGCTAGATTACTGTGAGGCTAGAGTCAAAATCAAAAATAAGGATACCAGATACTCGCAGATGGATATAAAAGTCCGTTGTAGGAGCAACAGGATAGCCCCGCAAAAACACGCTCTTCTTCTTCAAGGATTTGGGCCCACAAAACATTGTGAAAGTTTTGGAATGACTAGTAGCTAACCCCAAAGATTCCGTTTAGTTAACGAACACCTGGGAAAGGATACTGAGGCTTATGTATTCCCCAAGCAAAACGGCATCATCCGCATAGAGTAACAACAGAGCTTTTTTCTTACCCACATATGGTACTTCAGCATTACAGGTAGATAACACATGCTCAAGGCCATTGATGTAGAATAGGAATAGAATAGGGGCTAAAACACACCCTTGGTGAACACCCTTTTCCAGCAGTCAGCTGCTGTTGTGTTACCCAGCAGCATCAAATCTTATAGACTGTAAGTTTACAGTTTTTTTCTTGGAAGATTGAGGTTCAGTCAGTAATGGTGAAGACGTAATCTGTTTGATGTTCCAATGTTGATCCTTGAAGAGTTCTTATCAAAGACATGACTGTAACCTTGCAAACATGCATAGGGTGCTGGTGAAAGTAGAGGAGAATATTCTCCATTAACAATGTCTTTTAAATCAGACCTCAAGTAATGGTATACCCTCTATTCCATTAGATTTTTGAGTGCAGAGAATTAACCCCCCCTTGGATTCTGACATTTGGTGCTTATGGAACTGTGGCAGATATTTTAAACCTGTTGTGTGGCTACTCTTTAAACAGGCAACCTTGTGGATGTTTTGCGGCTTGCCTGAGCTGCGGAGGATGCCCCGGCGTTGTTTACAACACCCCAGCAGTGACGCCAAGCGACGCCACTGCATTTGGAACAGGAGCCTGTTTTTTGCCGAGTGAAAGTATTAATGAGGATTCAAACTGCACCTCTAAAGCCCACTGAGGTAAAAAATTTTGAACATTACATCGCATGTCAAGGCAGCTCACTGTAGAAATAATTGGCACTATGAGGTCCAAGATGCCACGGGGTTGGCCACGCCTAGAGGGGCGGGACTTTGTTTATCATATAGTGGCGCCAAAAATTGCCAAAACATTTGCGATATACCAGCACCTCTGAAAAAGTGTCAAGGACATGAAACGCGTCAGGCGCAAGCTGGCATATGAATTTTGTGAAGTTCAGCATTGCCCTCGTTGTACCGGCAATAAAAGAATCTGTGGCAGATATTTTAAACCTGTTGTGTGGCTACTCTTTAAAAAGGCAACCTTGTGGATATTTTGCGGCTTGCCTGAGCCGCGGAGGATGCCCCGGCGTTGTTTACAACACCCCAGCAGTGACGCCAAGCGACGCCACTGCATTTGGAACAGGAGCCTGTTTTTTGCCGAGTGAAAATATTAATGAGGATTCAAACTGCACCTCACAAGCCCACTGAGGTAACATTTTTTGAACATTACTTCGCATGTCAAGGCAGCTCACTGTAGAAATAATTGGCACTACGAGGTCCAAGATGCCACGGGGTTGGCCACGCCTAGAGGGGCGGGACTTTGTTTATCATATACTGGTGCAAAAAATTGCCAAAACATTTGCGATATACCAGCGCCTCTGAAGAAGTGTCAAGGACATGAAACGCGTCAGGCGCAAGCTGGCATATGAATTTTGTGAAGTTCAGCATTGCCCTCATTGTACCGGCAATAAAAGAATCTGTGGCAGATATTTTAAACCTGTTGTGTGGCTACTCTTTATACAGGCAACCTTGTGGATGTTTTGCGGCTTGCCTGAGCCGCGGAGGATGCCCCGGCGTTGTTTACAACACCCCAGCAGTGACGCCAAGCAACGCCACTGCATTTGGAACAGGAGCCTGTTTTTTGCCGAGTGAAAGTATTAATGAGGATTCAAACTGCACCTAACAAGACCACTGAGGTAAAATTTTTTGAACATTACTTCGCATGTCAAGGCAGCTCACTGTAGAAATAATTGGCACTACGAGGTCCAAGATGCCACGGGGTTGGCCACGCCTAGAGGGGCTGGACTTTGTTTATCATATAGTGGCGCCAAAAATTGCCAAAACATTTGCGATATACAAGCGCCTCTGAAGAAGTGTAAAGGACATGAAACGCGTCAGGCGCAGGCTGGCATATGAATTTTGTGAAGTTCAGCATTGCCCTCGTTGTACCGGCAATAAAATAATCTGTGGCAGATATTTTAAACCTGTTGTGTGGCTACTCTTTAAACAGGCAACCATGTGGATGTTTTGCGGCTTGCCTGAGCCGCGGAGGATGCCCCGGCGTTGTTTACAACACCCCAGCAGTGACGCCAAGCGACGCCACTGCATTTGGAACAGGAGCCTGTTTTTTGCCCAGTGAAAGTATTAATGAGGATTCAAACTGCACCTCACAAGCCCACTGAGGTAACATTTTTTTAACATTACTTCGCATGTCAAGGCAGCTCACTGTAGAAATAATTGGCACTACGAGGTCCAAGATGCCACGGGGTTGGCCACGCCTAGAGGGGCGGGACTTTGTTTATCATATAGTGGCGCCAAAAATTGCCAAAACATTTGCGATATACCAGCGCCTCTGAAGAAGTGTCAAGGACATGAAACGCGTCAGGCGCAAGCTGGCATATGAATTTTGTGAAGTTCAGCATTGCCCTCGTTGTACCGGCAATAAAATAATCTGTGGCAGATATTTTAAACCTGTTGTGTGGCTACTCTTTAAACAGGCAACCTTGTGGAAATATATATATATATATATATATATATATTTATATGTATACATATATATATATGTATGTATACATACATATATGTTTATATATATACATATATATTTATATTTATATATATATATATATATTCACTGAAAAAAACCGTAGGTTTTACACACGTTATAGTTAGGAATTAGCATTTAAAAAACCTTTGAAATTCACTGAAAAAAACGTAGGTTTTACACACGTTATAGTTAGGAAGTAGCATTTACAAAACCTTTGAAATTCACTGAAAAAACCATAGGTTGGACACATGTTATAGTTAGCTGGACATTTCACTCATATAAAACCATTGAAATTCCCCCGTTATAGTTAGTTCAGCTAACTATAACTCGCGCGCCCGCAATGCACTGCTGATGACGTCATATATTACATCACTCATGACATGGTCAGTGACGTCACTCATGACATCACTGATAACATCTCAAATGACATCACTGATGACATCACTGATTAAATCATCCAGTGAATGGGTGTTTTTCTGAAAATTAAATATGTTTTATATATTTATAGCTGAAGGTTGATGGAAGAAGAAATGGGTATATAAGTGTATAAATGGCAGCTTTTTTGGTGAAAAATAGATTGTATAACTGGCTGATTAAGTGTATCTTAATGAATACATGGGTTAGTGAGTAATGTTTAAATATGTACATTTCTGTATCAGTCTCTCACTTTCTGTATAAGTGGCTGTATGTGTTGGTGAGTAGCTATATGAGTGATACATGAGTGTCTATATGGGTTATTGTTTGTTTGATTATCAGTAGGAGTGTCTGAGTGTTTGAGTGTCTGTATGCTTCGTTGGGAGGTCTTACGTAGTGCATAGATGCATGAATGAGTGACTTACTGCTTGTATGTGTTGAAGGCAGCATAAGTGCAGGACTGTATGGGTGGATGAGTGTGTGTGGTGAGTAGCTATATAGGTATTTTTTTTTCTGTATGGGTGGATGAGTGTATATATGGGTGTGTTAGTGAATGAATGACTGTTTCAATAGTGTATTTGTGAGTAAGTACATATGTTTTAAACTGGTACATATGAGTTATGTGTAACTCTATGGATGAGTGTCGGTGTGTAACGATGATCAGGATGTATCAGTGTATGAGTACATATGATGAGTGAGTACATGTATGAGTGACTGTATATGTCTGTTGATTAATGAGTGGATGAGTGTATAGATCTTGGAATTACTAAATAGGTGTGTTGTAAGTGGCATTGGTATGTCTATTGTATTGAACATGATATTTTCTATTTTTGAATGTGTGTAATAAAAGTTATATTATGGTGAGAGAAGATCTGCCCCTCTTCCACAAATATGATGTCATCAGTGATGTCATTTGAGATGTCATCAGTGATGTCATGAGTGATGTCACTGACCATGTCATGAGTGATGTAATATGTGACGTCATCAGCAGTGCATTGCGGGCGCGCGGGTTATAGTTAGCTGAACTAACTATAACGGGGGAATTTCAATGATTTTATATGAGTGAAATGTCCAGCTAACTATAACATGTGTCCAACCTACGGTTTTTTCAGTGAATTTCAAAGGTTTTGTAAATGCGACTTCCTAACTATAACGTGTGTAAAACCTACGGTTTTTTCAGTGAATTTCAAAGGTTTTTTAAATGCTAATTCCTAACTATAACGTGTGTAAAACCTACGTTTTTTCCAGTGAATTTCAAAGGTTTTTTAAATGCTAATTCCTAATAATAACGTGGCTGTAACCTATGGTTTTTTCAGTGAATTTCAATGGTTTTGTAAATGAAAAATTTTTAATGTAATAATTGTTATATTTTTTTATACTGATTTACTATATTATTATATTTTTTTATTTTTAGATATATTATTTTTTAAATTACATTACATATTTTTAATATAAATTGATAAACAATGTTTGTACACCCACACTTCTTTATCACTATGCCCCCACAATTTGGTCCCCCTGGGGGGTGATTTTTAAATAAACATACCGGGTTTTAAAAAAAACATTTTTGGCCTTGGGGGTCCTTGTGGGACCCCATGAGCACGCCTAGGGGGTCAGGGTGCTTCTACCCTGCCCCCTTTTTGTGTTCTACATGTTTGTCTTTCTGCTTTCTTGTGCCTCGGTCTACCGAGCACAAGATGGCTGCCAACACTTCCTGGTTTGAAGTGTTGAAGGCACAAGAAAGCAGAAAAAAAAGTGAGGAACTTAAAAAGGGGGCAGGGTAGAAGCACCCTGACCCCCTAGGCCTGCTCAGGAGTTCCCACAAGGACCCCCAAGGCAAAAAATTTTTAGGGGGGAATCATGGGGTGCGCGCACCCGCGATTTTTCTTTTTTTTTCTTTTTGTTTTTCACCTTGAGCCCCTGAGCAGTCCTAGGGGGTCAGGGTGCTTCTACCCTGCCCCCTTTTTAAGTTCCTCACTTTTTTTTCTGCTTTCTTGTGCCTCAGTCTACTGAGGCACAAGATGGCTGCCATCCATTTCTGTTTTGGAGTGTTGACAGACAGTGGCAGCCAATCAGCATGAAGCTCGTGCACGGCAAGGTGCGCGCATGGTGCGCGCACGGTGCACGCACGGTGCGCGCTTATAGATATATAATTGATTTCAACTTTAATTTTCTCAGGCACTACTGGAGGGATTTACACTATTTAACCAAAAGCGTGATCTGCGTACCAGACTCTACCATTTTGCCAAGTTTGGTGTAATTCCGTTCAGCGGTTCGGGCTGTAGCCGTGTCTAAAGGTCCTATGGAAATGAACATGGAGAAAACACGTTTTGGGACCCCCCTTTTTTCTCGGCCCCCGCTTGACGAATCTACCCGAGACTTTCAGGGAAGGAGCGGAGCGGAGCTGGCCAATATTTTGGAAAATTACACACAAATTCCTCAACCGGCACCAGAGTTATTCCCAATAGAATGTTGCGGATTTCCTATGGAAACTAGGTCCTAACTATAACTACCTACTGGCGACCGCCAGTAGGTAATATATATATATATATATATATATATATATATATATATATTACCTACTGGCGGTCGCCAGTAGGTATATATAGTTAGGATTTTTTCCCTATGGGATTATTGAAAATTCTATGTCTAATAACTTTGGCGTTTGTGGACGGAATTGGCTGAAATTTTCTGGAAAATGGAACATTTTGTTTCTGAGCAGCCCCTGAAAATTTGGGGGGGGGTTCGTCCAGGGGGGGCCGAGAAAAAAGGGGGGTCCCAAAACGTGTTTTTAACATTGAGTTTTCCATAGGGCGGTTGGCCTCACTTTTAGCCCGAACGGCTGAATGGATTTGCACGAAACTTGGCAAAATTGTAGGGACTGGTAGCCCGATGTGCCTTTTGTAGGTCTCAATATATGTGCTCCAGTGGATTTTGAGAAATTAACGTTTAAAAAAAGATATATATCTGTAACAGCGGCCCGGGCAGCTCCCCGGTTCGCGGACCGGGGCGCGTACCAGAACTTCGCGTAGCGAAGCTGATTGGCTCTCCGGCGTCTGTCAACATTCCAAACAGTCCGGAGCGGCCGCCATCTTGTCTCTCGGTAGGATTGAGAGACAAGAGGAGGCCAAAACAAAGGGGGAAATAACCATAAGGGGGCATAGTAGATCCTCCCTGACCCACTAGGTTTAATGTGGAGGCTTTAAAAGGGCCCCGCGGGGCAAAAAAAAACAAAAATTTTTTTTTGTTTTTTTTGCGTGGGTAGCGCCCGGTCCGCGAACCGGGAAGCGTTCTGGGCAGCGTAACGTAGCACGTCATATGACGTATCACGCGACAACGCGAAACGTCATGCTGACGCGACGCGTCACGATGTTGTTTTCTAACGCGACAGTTGCGCAAACGGAACGTTTACCGGTTCGCGGACCGGGTCGCGGCTCCGAATTGAGCTAACGGGAAGCTAACCGGTTCGCGTACCGGGAGCGAAACAATAAAAATAATTTTAAAAAAATTGTATTAAAAACATGTAAAAAATATTTTTCGATTTAAAGAAGAATACATTGTAAAGGTTTTGATATTTGCTATTAAAAAACCATTGAAATTCACTGAAAAAACCATAGGTTATAGACCATATATAGTTAGGAATTAGCATTTACAAAACCTTGAAAATTCACTGAAAAAACCATAGGTTATAGACCATATATAGTTAGGAATTAGCATTTAAAAAACCTTATTTTATTCACACAAAACCATTGAAATTCCATATATAGTTAGTTGCACTAACTATATATCGCGCACCCGCAATCCACTGCTGATCATGTCACATATTACATCATTCATGACATGGTCAGTGACATCACTGATGACATCACTGATGACATCTCAAATGACATCACTGATGAGATCACTGATGACATCTCATTTGACATCAATGACCACATCACTGATTATATCATTCATGTGACAATACAATGCATCTCCTCACATTTTAATATAACCTCCGTTTCACCCAGTGTTAAATACAGAGTATAATTTTTGAAACCATTGACACACCAATACTAGTTACTACATACGTACTCACTGATTCCTACGTCTACACACACATTCACTCATTCACCCATACAATCATTCATACATACAATCACTCATCTTTACAACACTATCATATGCACTCATACACCTATACAGACACTCACACTCTGCCACTCATCCATGGAGTTACTCACACACCTAGTCAGTCCTGTAAAGAATCAATCACACTTCCATTTTCTTGTCTATACAGTTAAACATAGAGCACCTTACATTTCCAAACATATACTAACACATACTTACTTTCTTATACAATCATTGATACAAGTACACATTGATCTGCACAGAGTCACACACCTCCCAGCCAGCCACACACACAATCAGTCTCCCATACAAATACTTAGACAATCAATCAATAACCCATATAGTTAATCATATAGCTACTGATCAACACATGCAGCAGTTTACAGAACAACAGACATAATGATGCACAAATTAAGACAGTTTAGTCACTAACCCATGCACTCAGTGAGACACATTTAATCACTCACTCATACATTCAGTCATGCACCTACTAAATCCTTCGTCCAGACACTTATACATCTACTCATTCTTCAATATGTAAAACATATTTAAACTTTACAGAAACACACAGTCACTGGATGATGTCATCAGTGATCTCATCAGTGATGTCAAATGAGATGTCATCAGTGATCTCATCAGTGATGTCATTTGAGATGTCATCAGTGATGTCATCAGTGATGTCACTGACCATGTCATGAATGATGTAATATGTGACATGATCAGCAGTGGATTGCGGGTGCGCGATATATAGTTAGTGCAACTAACTATATATGGAATTTCAATGGTTTTGTGTGAATAAAATAAGGTTTTTTAAATGCTAATTCCTAACTATATATGGTCTATAACCTATGGTTTTTTCAGTGAATATATATATATATATATATATATATATATATATATATATATATACACAGTCCAATACTCATTCGGCAATCAGAATGAGCCCGACACTGCTGGTGTAAACAAAAGGATTTATTCAGCAAATCAATTTCAGTGCGTGGTTTTCAAAGGTCAAGAAACACTGGGCAGACGCGTTTCAGCCATGAGGCTTTTATTAGTGCCGGTTTTCAAGCAGATCCTTTCTCCTGGGGGTCATTTGAATGTTGTGATGTTTATGTAACCACTCCCAATGGCTTGATGTTACAACCTGCCTCTGCTTTGCAGCTGTGTTACACCTCCTGCTGCTCTGAGACCTGCTGCATGCTGGTGAACGTAGTCCGGTGTGGTAACCCGTACAGTGAGGGGCTTACATCAAACACCCAGTGGTGTCCGATTCCTGCTGGCTCATGGGCCTCGTTCCTCTACATCTCAGTCAAACAGGTATCAAGCTGAAACCAATTGTGAACCCTGCAACGAATACTGCAACCTTTCTACGCAATGTTGATACATCCGCCAGAGGGGGCTACGCGTTGTATTACAATACAATGTTCAATGTTGCTGGCTGACGCGTCGCACCAGAACGAGAGTGTGTGCCGGTAGCCAGTGCCTGCAATATAGGCAAAACATACAGTCCAATACTCACTCGGCAATCAGAATTAGCCCGACACTGCTGGGATATACAGACATATATAGGCACAAGCAAAAATACAAAGATTTATACTTACCTTAAATAGAAGTTCAATGCGTGGTAAAGTCATTCATGGTAAAGGCATATGTGTGGTAAACATTGTGGGGAAAAAATACATGGTAAAGGCACTGCATGGTAATTTCTGTGTTGTAAAGGCTGTTTCCTATTCAGTCATCAACATTGCTCCCAAAACAGCAAAGGTTTTATCAACACAGAGAAGGGCATGAGCAGAGATATTTGGAGGAAATATTTTGATTGAATTTACTTTATATCACTCATTGCCAAAACAAATTTGAAAACGCAATAACCGCTATCACAGAAAGACATCATCTGGAATGAGCAGAAATGTAAACTCTACATTTCATATTAGAGGTCTTTCTTCTTCACAACAAACTCAATATATTTCCTGCAGTAGAAATCAAGAAAATGATTTGTAAATGGATCTCAGCTCTGTGAGCAGGTGAATAAAGGAGATTGTTGTTGTATTGCCGAGGGAATGAAAGCTTCGCTCTATATATTATATTTATAGAACATTATCATTATTTTACCATATCTAGAAACAGCTACCCCTCATTTTGATATATACCAAGTGCAGGGATATTTTTACAACTGTTTGTGTTATACTGGAATTACATTTTCAAGTGATTATACTTTCATTGTGAAGGAGGGTAGCTGGCCATTGAAAATCTGCATCCACCACTGGATATAAGTTATGCTTTTGGGATAATCAGGAGACCCTGCAAAACAAAGTGATGAGCATTGACATTATTGAGGTATTACTTTCTATTCTGGGTACTAATTGTGTGGTACAATCTTGAATTGCACCTGTGATTGGATTGGAAGTCTGTCAATATGGGTATCAGAATATAAAAACCATTAGCTCAAACAGTTGCCCCACTGTTTCGATTTGCCCTAAGGTGAGCAACAGAATTTTGGAGTAATGCTAGACATTTTTGGAAAGTTTGACTTGATGTTGTAGTTTCTTCCTAAATCATTTGGGGTTTCCAGGCTAATGGTGGCACCTAAAACAAGAATAGAATAGCTTGGCTCTTCCTGTTATATATCTCTTCAATGAATATCAATTGTATTTCCTGCAGGCAACTTGAGAGTCAAACCATTTATCCTTTGAGAGGGTTTGTTCTGTCTTCTTAGAGTAAAGTATTTGTTGGATTTTACAAAGTGATAGAACCAAACTCTAAGAGGGTAGGAAAAGTGCCAGTGACCTAGTCAACACAGTTTATCAACCAATCTGTGAGCCATGCTCTGACCTAGAACATGATCAAAACAGAGGCTTTCAATAGGAAACAAATTGTTTACTTGATACCTTGGAACTCCCCATGCTTTTTCTTTTGCTCAAGCTCATCCTTTCAGGAGAAGAAGCACACTTTCCTGATAGCCATAACTAACTTTTCACTTACATCCCGTAGAGAGAACACAGAAAAATCAAGAGTAATACAAAAGCCCTACCTTTAAATGCTGTCAACCCATAATGTACAAAGATCATATTTGTGTATTTTAATACATAGCGATTATTGGGAGCCTTAACTAAGGGTGCACCTTAGCTAAAATCCTATTAACATTAGAATAATTTTGATTCCCACTCCCAACACAAGCATGAGGGTATATTCACCAAAATATATGGTAAATGTTATATTGCATGACGGTAATGCAGCATTGCCTACAACAACATAATCACTACCTTGCATGCCATATAGATCTAGAGGTAAGAATTGTAACTACATACTTACCTTGATGATGCAGCGAATGCAGTGTTCTTGTAGTTTGGTGATAACATCCTCAATGTAAAGTTATACAGCCATCATGAGTTATGTTTTTGCAGTTTACAAACACATATTGCTAGAAACACCATTGGGGAAGTCAATAACTTGAAAGGTATGAAGAACCGGGATAACCCACTTTCTGGGTCCCGGCGGCGTGGGAACCACCCAAATCTCCCATACCTTCCATACTGAGTAAAAGGAGACACAGGAGCCTTCGTCTGTAGGAGGAACCCAGATTTATTTCAATAGCCCGGGCTATGGAACAGAGTCCCAAGCTAGTCAGAGACAAAACCCAGAAGGCTGCTACTTCCTTCTGTAGCTTACAAGCCTTTTATATATTTTTCATCCCAGTCTTTTGGCTGTCAGACCATTGTTTAATCAGGGCAGTGTTTACAGTTGATAACCAGATCCAGACGATGTTTGTAGTTAGTTACCTGGCCAAGGCTTGGTACACATATCATTGTTCACTCGGCTTTGATCAAGGCTCAGTTTTTCAGGTCTTTGTTCAATTGCCTTGATCAAAGTACGGTCCTTCAAGTCATTGTTTAATCACCCTTATCAGGGCACAACAGTCAGACCATTGTCTAGATAACCTGATCATGGTGTCAAGGATGTTTACCAGGCTGGGAGCAGGAGATGGAAAACAAGCTTGTTTACACAGGGCGTGGGTGTCTCATGGCTTTCTGTTGAACTGCAAAGAACCGGGGGTTGGGTGTGCGACAGTTCCTGGGCAGAAATGCAGGCTGCAAGATGGTTTTTGTCGTGTCAGTTTAGATTTTCCTCAGGCATCAGCAGAAATGACCAGGTGGGTCGTGTGGAAGTGTATGAGACGAGATGGCAATGAAAAAACAATGAAGTCCCGGTACAGATGATGCTAATCAGAAAAACACTTTTCCTCAGGTATATGAACCTAAATGTAGCAACTCTGGGGAAGAGCTGTTGGGAGGGGATGGGAGTGTTGAATTGTTGCCTGCCGGATAGTAAGGGTCCGATTTTGACTTTAGCGGATGGAGTAGAAGCAGTCAGGATGGCAAAGATTTATGTCCGCCACCCTGCCTTTATGCCATCCGTAAATTTAGAGTTCCCTGCTGTCTCTGTGGTGAACTCTCTGCGTTTGTATGAACTGTTGTCACAGCCAATAATACAAAGCCATGTACTGTACCAGACACAGGTTTACAGGTGTAATTCTGACAATGGCATGTGATACATTTTTTGAGTGCTAGTCACCATAGTAGAGAAGTCCTTACTTATCATTTTCTTTTTTGTCATGGTGAGAAATTCTCCCCCTTCACTCCAAAAATCTGAGGATTATCTGTTTCCCTTCCCATGCCCGAAAGGGATCAGGCCAACCTCTGGTGGAGTAGATCCCTTTCCTGGGTGCAAAAGGGACGTGCCCCAAATTCCAAGGCAAACCATGCTCACAAATCACCCCTTTAGTGGGGTTTACAAGCATGGGTTTCTCAACACTCATAAATAGATTTACATCTACTAGGAATCCATTTGTGAATTAACTCCAGGCAAAAACATTTTAATTACATTTTCTTTGTGAAATGGACCCAATGTCCAGTGCTTCAGGGGCAAGGGTCAGGGCCAGGGCCCTGGTGCCTTGGAGTGTATGCCATATGACAGACATATGATAATCCTAGCACCCTTTCGTGAATTGGTAGGAAAACTGGCATTTCCATGCCATTAACTGTGAACCACAGGGTGTACACAGGAGAAAAGGTTTTGTAAAGTCTCAAAATATTTGCACATTTGAGAGACATTAGAATAGCATGAAATACAATTGTACCTCTCCCTTTATGAAACTAATATCCCATTTCAACTTTCACAATGTGTTCAAACAAGTTTTGGTACAGTCTTGCAATCATCCATTATAATGGCAGACAATGGAATAATGTACTAGTAAAGCCCAGTGTAGATATGTTTTCTATTCACTAAAGATGTGTGTAATGCTTAGGTGCCATTTTGGCTTTTAGCTGCGTATAAAAAGTGGAGATTTGAAATAGGAACAGAACCCAAACTGTAAATCAAAAAGTTTCTTTCCCAACAAACTACAGCAAAGAAATCTTAAAGGACCAATCTGGAAACACACGATTTGTCACGTTGCATACTGTTAAAACAGTAAAGAGTAAGGCACATATACGCTCTCTTTGTAAGCATGGTCTCACTCCAATTTTTAGTTTCTCAGTTTTGTCTAGCAGACGGTTTTTATGAGAAGATCAGTGAGCGATAATTGTTTATCAAAATTAATGACATTTGCTTTAATTTTGCATCACGTTTGTACGATGTTAACATAAAATCTTTTTTCTTCTTGCAAATTTGGAGCATAATATTGGGATTTTGAATGTCACTAGTGTATGCACCCATACAAAACCTTTCATCATATGGTGGGAAAAAAGCAGTAGCCTGGCCTCCTATATTTAAAAAAAAACAATTAAAACCGGAATTAGCAAAAGCAATAAGTCTGGCCTCGACTGTGTCTTTTATGAGGCAATAGAGAAAGCATCATAATTTAAATAAAATAATGAGAATGTATGGATATTTGCAGGTTTCACTTGTAATGGTACTTGCACCAGAATTAGGTTTGGCGTGGAATGGTGCTTACACCGTTTTGACAAATATATTGTACTCGATGCATACCGCATACATATATCAAAAGGGGCTTCAGCGCAGGCTTCATCCACTGTTGGCTTGAGCGATTGATAAACATATATTTGCTTTCAACAGTAGCATTTTAATTTCATGTCTTTCTATCAGCTTAGACGAGTCCTTTTGCTTTTTTGTGGAATGCATGAGGAACTATTTTATATCTGGAAAGCAGATTCTATCATCACACACTTAATTATCTCATTCATGGATTGTATATTAAAAGCAACTGTTTTGTTTTGGACTGCAGCAGAATATTTTCATCTGCTTTTGTCAATGGAGGACTAGGAGACATTAGTCTCAGTACCACTCAAAGATGTATAATGTTAGTCCTCCTTTTACCCAGAATGCCATGAAGTTGTTACTGGCAAGCAAGCTAGGCCCAGGAAAGCTGTAGTTTTACTATATCCAACAAATGTCCTCAATAGAGAATATTATTGATTAAAAGCTGAGATTCCATTATAAAGCCAGAAGATGACCTCACAGAAGAATACAAACGGGATGGAAAATTTGTTGTACATTCCTTCCAACAGAGCTCCTCAACGAAGAGTATAATGACATCATAGCCCTTCTGAGGTGTATTCTTATACTTTGGAAGAGCAAGTTATGCAAAAGGCAGACAATGTTGACATCTACTTACAGCACTGCTCTACACCTACATCCACATGTTTCTCAGACAAGTGTAATAAACAAACATATTAACATCTACAAGATCACATTTGCCATGAACCTACTTCCACTATTGAATGGTTCCCTTTGTTTAGCAGTCAATCAAGGTGTATAACCCAGTGGAGAATGGTAGCTACACAACCTTTTAGGGATGAGTCAAACATATTAGAAGTTTTGCGCACAATTAGTGTATTTAACTGCAATACCAGTGTATTTTAACACCTTCAGCGCGGCGCAGATTCCTGCGCTGTGCTGAACGTTCTAATGAGCCAACGGGCTCATGACGGAACGGTTCCGTCATGAGCACAGCTCAACCGACGCTCATGACGGAAACGTTCCGTCATGAGCATCGAAGGGGTTAAAGACGTGCAAGGGCTGCAAAGCTAACACAGTTCCTTGACTCGTTGCAAAGATGAGGCAGTGTGCCTTCAACCTAGAAATTTGCATATACACTCTTGCAGTCGAGCTTGTTTTTCTAAAGGATAAATAAACATACCAAATCTGGTTGATAGTGATGACTCAACATTGCATCGTGCAATAAATTTCTTGAGTGTTATGGAAAAAGTTGATGACACCCTATTTTACATATGGACTAGCCGTCACGGGGATGTACAAGTGTGTAAACACTTTTATTCTTGGGTGAAATATGTTTTAGGTGTGTGTATACATGTGCAAGTGTTAAATGCAGTAACTCAAAGTGAAGGCATCCAATTGCTAATATGGCTGGTCCATTGCCCTTTACTTTGTGTTTGGCAGCAGAGTGCATTATGTGAATGACATTTGAACTGACCAATGGGGGAAGAGAGTTGATATTTTTTGGAAAACATGAGACCAGCAATTTAGTTAAAGCTGTCTTTAGACTAGACCTAAAAAGCAATCTACACATCTTTATTGTAACTTTAGTATTTTGGTAAGAAGAGATGAGTATAGAAGAAAGGGATTGCATCATGTTAGAGTCAATTTTAATAGGAGTGGGGTGAATCTGAGTTACACATATACATGCTTGAATATAAGACTGATTATCGAATGATAACTGTTGAAAATGGAAGGAAATAAAAATAGGACAAATAGGAAATGATGTTGCATTCTACAAATACGGTAAATGTCTGGCTTGTAAAACTGAAATAAATTGTCCAAGGCCCAAAATTGTGTACTTAATGTTTGGAGTATTTTATATTTGGCGAACACTTTGAAAACGTACAGTGTCACTATTGTAACAGTTATAAAAGGCAAAGAAATTTGAAACAGATTGTTGAATTACATTTGTCTAATTTCTAATTAAGTAATATAGGCCCTTGGCCCACCTCCTCTCCTCCCTACATCCTCAGTCTCCAGCCCATCTACCCTAGATCCTCAGGTTATAGCAACCTCCTGTACTGAGTTCTATCTCTTTGTAGCAAAGTTTGTGCTATAACAATGCAGCTCAATACATGCAGAGCATCACCATTATTTGCCATTTTTGAAGAAGAAGCAAAAGGAAGTTCATTTTGCTTCATGCACTATTGACTAATTATCACCTTCCAAGTATTGTCGTGAAGTTGACTCATTAACTTTTAGAACATGAAATTCACTCAGCCCTCAGCAAATATAAAATGTACTCACATCAAAACATATTGGATGTTTTCTAAGATTTCTCAAAAACAAACCAACAGGATGGTACTAGTTTCTAAGTTTTCCAACATGAGTTCAGCATATAAACGTATAATACTAAAACACTGGCCCATCATGAGCATTGAACCAGATTTTGGCAATACCTTTAAGGAACCACCTCTTTTTGCGTATACCCGCAGTGCTAACTTAAAAGAAATTTTGACAATGAAACACCAGGAGAAAGAGCCTTCTAAAGGCACAAGGCCATGCAAAAATTGCGGGAACTGCAACAACATTATCACGGGAACTGTAGTGAATCACCCCATGAAGGGTACTCCCATCAAACTATTTGTGAATGCTACATGCGACTCAACGAATGTCGTATATTTGATCAAATGTCCTTGCGGCAAAAGCTACACAGGAAAAACGGAGAGAAAGATCAAGACTCGTATTAACGAGCATAAATCCAACATCAGACTCAAGAATACAAAATCCAATGTGGCGACACATTTCAATGACAACAAACATAATGTTTCCCAACTCAAGTTTTTGATTCTTGAACAAGTGCAAAAAATCGAAGGAATGGACAATAACAAACACCTACTTCAGAGGGAAATGGCTTGGATTTTTCGTATGCAGACCATGAAACCGATCGGTCTTAACGATCGTTTAGAATTTTCATGTTTTGTTTAATATCATGACATTGTTCCCAATTATGCGATTGATTATCATTACTACATCCTATGACTTTACTTTTACTTCACCTGTCTAAGATGGCCACTTTTCTTTAACACTTTCGCTAGTCCGCTTTCTGTTTTTATTATTCCTACTAAACACACAGCACTTCCTGTTCACTGATACGGACGCTCGGAACGAATGACCACACCACCACGAGTAAGTAAGCACCCCTTAGATGTATTCCGGTATGCTTGCAGCACTAGATCACTCTAACATTCATACCACCGCCGAATTTTTCGTTAAACGCCATTTGCGTAGACCGATAAGCGATCCACATTCACTTTGACCTTAATACCGGCGCCTCTAATCACCGTAGTAATTTCCACGAACACTAATGCTAAATGAACTCTTCATTTTGATTAACGGCACCATCCCTTTTGTAATACACTTTAACCGACCCACGAATGTCTGACTCTTAGAGCCATGAACTTCTGCATGCCATCTATTTTTCTTCACGTTTTTTCATCACGTTCATTTCACCACGTATTATGTAGTTGATTTAAATAACATCTCGGACACGTCATTCTTAGTGCTATGTCTCGTTTTAATTGCAGAAGCTCCCCGATGAAGGGCGTTGCTTGCCCGAAATGCATTGGAGCATGTGGATAAATTCACTTGGATATACTTACTTTGTGAAAATTTGAACTGATTCAAATCTAACACTTACGAAAACAAAAATGAATGATTAAAATTCTTTTTGAACAATATTTGGAGTCTCACTTCTATGAGAACCTAGGGAGTGCCCGACATTCAGGGATGACACCATGGTCTCTTGGTGTCACATGATTTATTGTCTGTTAAGACGTGCCTAGGACGGACACGTTACCTGTTGGGAGCACCCAATATATCGAAACACTGGTGATCACCACGAATTTAAAACGCCTTGTTACAGCCAGATGTGCGCCTCCTATCCTTGAACATTATTGTATTTACTAATCCGCCCAATAAGGCGGCTGCACGCACGAATTAAACATGCAATATGAAGAGATCAGCAGATCCACCGACGCCAAAGCCGACATCTTGGCATTTGATGCAGATGAGACAGCCCGCATTTATGCGTTAATTAACGAAGACATAGATTCTAATACTTCCAATCGCACTAAGGAACAATGCATACGACAGCTACTATATTTGTCTAAGAGGGAAATAAATCAGAAGCTACATGCTAGTACGCTCTTAAAGTACCATTGTGCACTGCGCATCCCTAGGGGATTACGCATAGCACTGAAACCTTCGTTATGTAAGAATTCAAAGTCCTTCCAAGAAAAATGGAACGCTGTATTGAACAAATGTAGCCTTGACTTAATTTTGTTAATCATTCAGGAACTATCTATCATTTTAACTGAATTGAACAAGGAGATCAAAGAAGTGGAGAATGAATTATCCAATATGATCACGACTCAGGAATGGAATAAGACTCTGGAGGATATAAAAGTACAGATAGACAAACATTCTCGTGAAATTAACGACAGGAAGATCAGAAAATTCAGGAGGGACACCCAAGATTATAAATTAGGAGAGGTGTATACGTGGGCAGATGTTTATGCCCAACGTAGAAGAAATAAACCACCTAATTCACAGACTGACACGTCCTCTTCTGGAAGCGACACCTCCAACCGCCCATTCAGAAAGATTCCTACACCATCAACTGAATCCACTACCAACACTGAAACACGTGGTCAGCAACCAGGTTCCTCCACTGCGGTGCCTTTTTTAGCCGAGGGCAGAGATATTATAAACGACCCAGGCGGGGTCTTAGAAAAAGAAAGAGGAAAAGAACCAGTTCACCCGAGCACTCGGAGTACAAAGAAGGACATCAAGAAAAAGAACACTTGATCATTAACATTTCTGACATTCCTCTCAACAAACATGAACTGAATTTATTATCTAAAGGCACATCATTTGTACCGACATATAGGACTAATCCATTAGAACTACAGGTCAATACATACAAGTTCATCAGAAAACTCAAACTACGACACTATTTTGATCATGTATTACCTCCACTACCAAACAAACCAGATCAATTGTTGGGTCTAAGACCAGTCAGCACATTCGAAGCGCCCATAAGCCATAAGAGTATTGATTTATTCGAAAACCTTGTGAATCAAGACATTATGAAGTTAAACTATAACAAGAAAAAACAAAGAAACATCACACAGAAAGATTATGACACCTTGAGAAAGCTATCTGAGAATAAAGAAATAAAATGCATCAAGGCGGACAAAGGTGGTGCCCTAGTGGTAATGAATTCATCTATGTATCATCGCAAGATACAAGAACACATTCAAGATGAACTTACATACATGAAACTGCCTGGCAACCCCACCACACAATCCAAGGAAATACTAATCAACATCGTACAAAAAGCTTACGAAAATGGAACCATTGATGACAGGACAAGGAAATATCTAATCAAACCTTTTCCGAAAAGTCCCATCATTTACCTGATACCTAAGATCCACAAATGCCTAAGAGGATCCCCCTTTCAGGCCGATAGTCTCAACTAAAGGTTCACTACATGAACCTGTCAGCAAGTTCATAGACCGGTACTTACAACATAGTGTCAAACAGATGGATAGCTACATCCAAGACACCACAGATTTTCTACAGAAACTGGCCAGTGTGAACATCACTGAAGAAGAAAGCATAACATTATGCACAGCGGACGTCCGCCCGTTATACACCTCCATCCCCCATGCTGGCGGCATTGAGGCTATGGAAAAATCTATTCTGGAGCGTAACCTTGAACCTGACATGCAACAATTTCTCATGGAGCTAACTATGTTTACTCTGTACCAAAGCTATTTTCAACTAGATAACGACTGGTATCTACAGCTGTCTGGAACCTCCATGGGTAATTGCGCAGCGCCCACCTACGCTAATATTTATATGAAACATTTTGAACAGTCAAACATCTACGAAAACCCAACCTGGACAAAAAACATGAAAATGTACGCAAGGTACATAGACGATGTTTTCATCGTGTGGAGCAACACGAAAGAATCCTTGTCACAAGCCTTAACCTTATTGAATCAAGCTAATGAACGTATCCAGTTCACCTGGGAAATTGACAGTAAAACCATCACCTTTCTTGATGTCAAAATCACAGCCACCACTACAGGTTTTGAGACAGATTTATTCCGCAAAAACACTGACCGTAACAACGCATTACATTTTTCCAGCCATCACCAAGGATCTCTGAAAACCCATCTACCCGCATCACAAATGTTGAGAATTAAAAGAATCACCTCGAACATTGATCAAACTCAAATCAGACTACAGGAGATGGGAGAAAGGTTCCTAGCCAGAGGATATCCCCCAGCCCTCATAGAAAGCGCTAAAAAGAAAGCCATGGACACTCCTAGGGAAACGTTGTTTTCTAAGATTTCTCAAAAACAACCAACAGGATGGTACTAGTTTCTAAGTTTTCCAACATGAGTTCAGCATATAAACGTATAATACTAAAACACTGGCCCATCATGAGCATTGAACCAGATTTTGGCAATACCTTAAAGGAACCACCTCTTTTTGCGTATACCCGCAGTGCTAACTTAAAAGAAATTTTGACAATGAAACACCAGGAGAAAGAGCCTTCTAAAGGCACAAGGCCATGCAAAAATTGCGGGAACTGCAACAACATTATCACGGGAACTGTAGTGAATCACCCCATGAAGGGTACTCCCATCAAACTATTTGTGAATGCTACATGCGACTCAACGAATGTCCTATATTTGATCAAATGTCCTTGCGGCAAAAGCTACCTAGGAAAAACGGAGAGAAAGATCAAGACTCGTATTAACGAGCATAAATCCAACATCAGACTCAAGAATACAAAATCCAATGTGGCGACACATTTCAATGACAACAAACATAATGTTTCCCAACTCAAAGTTTTTGATTCTTGAACAAGTGCAAAAAATCGAAGGAATGGACAATAACAAACACCTACTTCAGAGGGAAATGGCTTGGATTTTTCGTATGCAGACCATGAAACCGATCGGTCTTAACGATCGTTTAGAATTTTCATGTTTTGTTTAATATCATGACATTGTTCCCAATTATGCGATTGATTATCATTACTACATCCTATGACTTTACTTTTACTTCACCTGTCTAAGATGGCCACTTTTCTTTAACACTTTCGCTAGTCCGCTTTCTGTTTTTATTATTCCTACTAAACACACAGCACTTCCTGTTCACTGATACGGACGCTCAGAACGAATGAACACACCACCACGAGTAAGTAAGCACCCCTTAGATGTATTCTGGTATGCTTGCAGCACTAGATCACTCTAACATTTATACCACCGCCGAATTTTTAGTCAAACGCCATTTGCGTAGACCGATAAGCGATCCACATTCACTTTGACCTTAATACCGGCACCTCTAATCACCGTAGTAATTTGCACGAACACTAATGCTAAATGAACCCTTCATTTTGATTAACGGCACCATCCCTTTTGTAATACACTTTAACCGACCCACGAATGTCTGACTCTTAGAGCCATGAACTTCTGCATGCCATCTATTTTTCTTCACGTTTTTTCATCACGTTCATTTCACCACGTTTTATGTAGTTGATTTAAATAACATCTCGGACACGTCATTCTTAGTGCTATGTCTCGTTTTAATTGCAGAAGCTCCCTGATGAAGGGCGTTGCTTGCCCGAAATGCATTGGAGCATGTGGATAAATTCACTTGGATATACTTACTTTGTGAAAATTTGAACTGATTCAAATCTAACACTTACGAAAACAAAAATGAATGATTAAAATTCTTTTTGAACAATATTTGGAGTCTCACTTCTATGAGAACCTACGGAGTTCCCGACATTCAGGGATGACACCATGGTCTCATGGTGTCACATGATTTATTGTCTGTTAAGATGCGCCTAGGACGGACACGTTACCTGTTGGGAGCACTCAATATATCGAAACACTGGTGATCACCACGAATTTAAAACGCCTTGTTACAGCCAGCTGTGCGCCTCCTATCCTTGAACATTATTGTTATGATAGAGAACACACACTTCTTAGTAATTAACACAAAATTCACTCTATCGCGGTTCAATACCAGAAAATTGAGTGTAAAAATATCATCCTACAGAAATATTGTAGGCTTAACATTGACTACCACAATATTGTGAAATGAAGTGCACATAAACAAATATAGATTTACTATTCTTACCTACATATCCATGTACCTTGAATATATAGATTTTTAAAACAGTACAGTACTCTTCAGTGTCTTGTGTGTCACTTCGATTCAATGTATTATGGTCGCTGATACTCTTGTTGATTGGAACATGCGGGTAGGGTGGACTAAATAGTGTGATTTAGAAAGCCAGATTTCACACAAGAAATTAATTGATAAACCTAGGTAGACATATAGGGGCAGATTTATGATGCCCTTGCGCCTCCTTGCGCCGCAATTGCGTCACGTAATGTGACGCAACGGCGGCGCAAACAATGCGCCCTATTTACAACGTGACGCATCTAGGAGATGCGTCACGTTGGAAACCCCTGCGCCATAAGGAGGCGTTCCTGCGCAGGGGGGGGGCGTTCCTGCGCAGGAACGCCTCCTAAAAGTGGCTGAGTGAAATCTATGAGATTTCACTCAGCCACTTTCTACGTCAATTCCTTACGCCTGCTTGAAGCAGGCGTAAGGGTGACGCACAATGCATTGAATAGGTGGCTCCTGTGCATTGCAGGATTCATGTCGCACTTGCGACATGACTCCTGCAATGCGCCGCCTGTACACCGAGAGATGCGTCACGCATCCTCACTTCCTTGCACCATGGTGCGCCGCATCATAAATGCGGCGCTCCATGGGTGGCGGAGCAGTGGCGCACTGTGGCGCATGTTAACTGGCGCATCCCTGGGGATGCGCCAGTTGACATAAATCTGCCCCATATTACTTTATAGTGTTTGACTCTTGTCAGAGGCTGACTCATCGCTATGAGGTTCTCACTGCATGGCGAGTATTTGACAAGGGGCGTAGCTCCCACTGCTGGAGCAGGTGCAGTGGCACCAGAGCCCTGGGTACTGAGGGTAGGGCTTTTCAGTGGACCAGGTCCATCCGGGTCTCCAACCCAATATCAATTAAAAGCAGACATTGAAACAGCTCCCTATTAGGCCCTATTTTCCTGTCCTTAACTTCAATGGCAAAATCACTGATCAATTTATGAACAATTAATGTAAAAGGTACGTTAAGGAAATCCATGTCCGCACTTCAGTTTCTATATATATTTTACATGCTTTGCTCAATTTTGAATTTCTGAAGAGTTTTAGCATTTCTAGGATGTTGTTTTTCTGTATATTTTCTTTTTCAATGTAGCATATTACTCCTGTATGAAGGTGTTTTTAACTGGCCACAAGTGAACGTTCAAGAGTTGAGACTGAAGGCAGTGCAAGCTTCTCACAATGCCTGTCCATAGATTTAAAAATGTGTTCAGAATCCATGGCCATCCAATTCTCACTCTCTCTGCAGAGCAGACAGAGCATGGTGATGTGTTCCAGTTGCCATTGTGATTATATAAAAATGTGTGCAAAGGAGGTACACAGCTGTCAAAATATTGATAAGGGGAAAGTTAAAGAAGAGGCAGGGTTTACAGGTGAGTGAGTGCATTGTGTGTTTAGGGGTGGTGAAGTGAAGGAGGTGTGAGCAAGTACATTCAGGTGAGAGGGAAAAGAGGATGCTAAAGAGGAAAGAGTTGAGGTTGCAAGATGTGCTGATGGACGAGATGAGGTGAGAAATATGGGCACATATCTAACAGAGTTTGCATAATGAGAGTGACTGAGACAGGCTTAAGACAACTGCCCTTTCCACAGGTCTCAGCAATGTTTATTCACAGTCCCATAATTTCAGAATTCAAAAATGTTCAATATTACTTGTAATGAAATCATTGTTGTAATTCATTTATGTTAAACAACCAACCACTATTGACAAAGCCAATAGTTCTGACTGGTTTTAGGTGTGTCAGTTGTTGTGTAATATATCTGGATGCAATAGCAGAAAGATCAGAGGGGAATACAAATACCGGATGGTGGTATACTATAGGAAACCCAGAAATGTAGCTTGTGTTTAAGACATTCCCTTAATTACATAGGACACGACTCTTTTAGAGACCCCCCCCCACTTTTTTCACCCCACTTAAAGCACTGCCTGAGGGCCCACTGAACCCTGATTATTTCCGTATTTCACATTTCGAATAGCGGCCCGTGGGCCCATCTCCTTCCTCCGCCGACTTTGAGGATTTGTATATAAAACATTGCACTGACTCTGGCACTTTTTTTGTCAAACTGATATTACTTACATAGACGCTGTACGCAGGGCCAGCTTTTGGCATGGGCAAGCTGGGCCTAGGCCCAGGGCGCCAATCTTCAGAGGGGCAAAAAGTACTGTCTGCATAAATGTCCAGCAAACAGCAGTGCCCT
Source organism: Lissotriton helveticus (assembly GCF_964261635.1). Taxonomy (NCBI): domain Eukaryota; kingdom Metazoa; phylum Chordata; class Amphibia; order Caudata; family Salamandridae; genus Lissotriton; species Lissotriton helveticus. Next base: position 1,004,884,389 of record NC_136071.1, on the reverse strand, counting down.
TCTACCTTGGCTCCAGTAATTCAGTTTAAAGTGCTTGTAGTCGTTTTTAACGTGCTGTGATCGCTGTTTTCAGCACCCTATCAGCCCCCTACCGCCACACATCAATACCCCTTCTCCTCACTAACAGAAAAGTGGGACCATTCTGACGGATATGTGTGAGATTCAGGCGAGCTGGGGGACATGTGTGGTGTTCAGAGGCAAGTCGCTGCTTTGATGTAGCCAGCAAGGGACTGACTGGCATGTGAAAAGAGGCTCCTGCCTCATTCTATTCACTAGCAGTGGCGAACGCGGCATATTTCTGAGCCCCCCTCACCCACCCTCCTCTTTTGGCTCAAGGGCCTGCTCTTGAGCCTTAACTTTTTCGTGAAGATTTGAGCACTCTCTAACTGCACCAGTATACAGTTGTGCAATGAAAAGGTCTGGGAAATATTGTTCTCATTTGAAGGTTATCCCACTGACCTCCTGTAGAGGGAGCCAGTGTCGAGGAAGTACCGCTGCTCTACTGTTGATGTTGCGTGTATATTTTTGATCTCGGCTTCAGCGGTGGGTCCAACTTTAAAGTTACGAAATGTTGACAGCCTGAAGCTGCATCATCGTTTCATTTCTATTTGTCTGCCCACAAACTTGTAAATCTTCACCTACGCCAAGCTGCCAACTCTCGTTGGGTTTTTAAAATAGAGAGAGCCAGCTCCATTAATTATTTTTGCAGACTCTCTGGAGCCCTAAATTTTGGATCCTAAAAGCAAGGCTGTCGAAGAGCCATCCTGGAAGAGTGCTATTAGTAACATGTGAAGAAATCTTAAAGAGGTGCTAAACCTGGGCCAGTGAGAGTTAATCAGATTGCAAAAGGAAATTTAAGGCTTTCAGGGATATTTCTTCAAATTGTTATAGAAGGGAGTGCCAGAAATATATATATATGCGCTGACAAGCGTCTAATCTAGTCTGCATGACTGCTGTGCGGTGATTGTCCCTGTAAGAACCATCATGAGATTCAGGGAAGACACTTTTGTAAAAAGAATTGTCCCGTAAAAACGTTTTGGAATTCGAAAAGTTATTTCCCCTAAAGGAGAATGTTCCCGGACTGGGGATTTTCCAGTCTATTGGGATTGCTTTTGGACCTTAGTTTACACCGTGGTGTATGAAGCATAGGATTACCTCTCAGGAAACAAACTGTGTTTGAAATGAAAAAATCTCCTCTGGCTTTTTGGGGTCCAACCCTTTTATAAATAGAATTTAGCTGGTTCCCACAGTGCTGCCCAACAATTCCCACACAATGAAGTGTCTGCACATTTGTCTGCCTTTCTATTGCTATTTGGCAACTAAGAGCTAACAGTCAGATTGCATAAACTGAACTGCTTTTGGAACGTTTTACTATGGTGTTGGGCATTTTTTTCTCATTGTTTTTGAGCCGACATTTGCACTGAATAACCTTTCTAAATTTTTCATTTGCACTGTTATTGCAAATATCTGTGCCCAATTACACTGTACTGGTGCAATATAGCCACCAATGCAATTTAAGTACTTTGTCTCATGTATGTAAAAGTTCATGGTATAGATGATTCTTGATAATATTTGCTGCATAAAAAATAGATGATTAAATAGTTTTGCAAAATTAAGATTTTTTGATAGGCACCATTGTTCATAGCCTTCAAAACACTGAAATTAATATGCCAAGACAACTTCTCTGAAATCCTCAATCTGATCCAAATGTATTTTTTACTATTAGTTGAAGTATTTTTGTGAGTTGTGAGGGGTTGTTGTGTTTTTTCAAGCATTTACGTCACAAAAATCACTTGTAGGGAAAACTTCGCCCTTGCAATTAAGTAAAAAGTATGAAAAATATTGGAAGATTCAGTATATCTTGGAACGTTTAATCTTGAACATTGCAAAATTCCATAGGCAGAACTGAAATGTTATATCTAGCAAACCTATGTCTTAATATTTCTTATTATGTAGGATCCAATAAAGTGCAAAAGAATCCCACTCCATCTTGTAATAAAGCGTTTTGTTTATTTTTAAACAACCACAAACTAAAATGATTTATAGGCAGCTGACACTGCCTATATTGTATACATATTTAGTTTGTAACGGTATCGCAGGATATCTCCTTCATTGCTGCCTTTCTATGAAAATGAATATGTATTATAAATTGAAATAAGTTCTGTCCCCTATTATGGAAGCACCAACAATGGTGCAAGATTGATTTTTACTATTTTTGTTCCAGCGCAGCCATTGCAAAAATGTGGTTAAAATATGGACCAAATTTATGATTTGGCGTAGGGCAGCACCGTAAGTGTTTTTGCTGCACTGCCATACGCTTAATTGAAAGGGTAGGAATGCACCATTTTTACGAGATACATTGCATCCTGTTCTTACGGGGAGCACCGGTGCACAATATGGTGCTTAGCTCCAATGCAGGCACCCTAGCACCATGGTGCAAGGGTTTCTGCGTTTTTGGCAGGATTATTTTTGTGAAAGTAGGGATACCTTCCTGCACTAAAACAATCCACGGGGGCAAATGTCGTCTGCCTTCAGGAGACACATATTGAGGGGTCACAGCAATATCTACTTAAAACTCTTGGATATTATTATTATTATAGCTACATCACAGGGGACACGGACTAGGGGGGTTGCTATCTTATCAAAAGGTGGGGGGTTACTATTTCCACGGGCTGTAGCGGATTCATTGGGATGATTTGTAATAGCAGAATGTCACTACAACAATGGGGGAGGTAAGCTAACAATATGTACCATTTACGGAAACACCAGCGATGACCCAGATGTGTTGATTAAGGTCTCGAATGAATTAACACATTGGCCTCTCCCGTTAATCATATGTGGTGATCTAAATATTCACCTGCCTAGCGAATGGTCTACAGATCAAGGCTTCAAATACCAGGGTAGGAAGCAAAAAGTTTTTTATGCCTTAAAAGACATGTGCATGCTTCATGGGCTATTACATGGCTGGCCAACAAACCATCCTGGGGACCCTGGCTATACTTATTATTCACATCCGCATTTAAGACACGTTAGATTAGACTACGTGCTGTTGTCAAATTCACTGAGATCAAAGTATCAAATTGAGATACTAGCTAGAATTCTCTCGGACCACAATCCGTTGGAGCTTAGCCTTACGAATGTCGCAGAGATAACTAATATAAAAACATGGACTTTTGCAAGGGCATTATTATATAATGATGCATATTGCCAGCAAATGTGAACTTGGATCTCTGCTTTTTTAGAAGATATCGTAGGCTCTACATCAATTGACATGGTCTGGGATGCTCTGAAGGCTTGTGTCAGGGGGGAGACGATGAAATTCTCCTGCAAATACAACAAAATAGAAAAACAAAAATTGGTCTTACTAGAATTAGATCTGCGAAGAGCAGAAGAGGAATTGATTAAAGCAATCCCGGAAGGACGGCCGACAACTAGTGAGATGTGCAATGTGGCTATCGCAAAAAATTACATCTCTGAAATATTAGTCGGGAGGGCAGTTGCTAGAGCAAATTTCAATAGGGAAAAAGCTTATGAGTTGAGCGAAAAAGTGGGACACAAACTAGCCGTCAGAACCCGAGAAGAGACCTCATTTGCATTAATAAAAGAAATCAGGGACCACGATTTAGGGCTAAGTTCTGACCCCGCCGAAATAAGAACGGCCTTCCAGAAGTTTTATAGGAACCTATACTACGAGGACGAAAACGGATGCGGCGACCCTAAAACATATTTGGATTTAATCACCCCCAATTGCTTGGGGACTGACGACCAAGAACTTTTAGATGGGTCAATCTCCTGGGAGGAAATATTACTAGCAATAAAGGGTCTGGCCAAGGGAAAAGCGGCAGGTATGGATGGGATTCCCACCAAATTTTACACCAAATTCGCTCCACAACTTAGTACTACAATAACATCACTCTTTCAATATATTTTTCAAGAGGGGAACCCACCAAAATCTTGGTCTTCGGCCAAAATAATTGTTTTTCCTAAAAAGAACAAGGATGTCAAAGAAATGGGCTCTTATCGCCCCATTACTTTGATCAACGGGGACTCGAAAATATACTCTAAAATATTGGCATCACGGCTGGCACCTATTATTCATAAAATAGTCTCAGAATGGCAAAACAGGTTCATACCTGGTCAATCTACTACTGATCATATACAAAGAGCCATCTCTCTTTTTGACTATACGGGAGTGACAGGAGACCCTATGGCGCTTATACTGCTTGACGCGGAAAAAGCGTTCGATAGGGTCTCCTGGAAATACTTATGGGCAGCCATGACAAAGTGTGGGATTGGAGAAAAATACATAACTGCCATTTAACGGCTTTATGTAAACCCGAGTGCTCGTGTTCTGATTAATGGGGTCCTTTCTGAAAGCTTTGCTATTACTAGGGGCACAAGACAGGGCTGTCCCTGCTCGCCCATCCTATTTGCCATATATATTGATGCATTCATACATAACTTAAAAAACAATGCCTTAATTCCGCCAATCAAAGTACGGGACTTAGAGACTAAATGTATGGCGTATGCAGACGACATAGCTATCGTTACTAGTGACCCAAACAATGCTATCAGAATAATTGAAAAAGAAGCGCATGACTTTGGGTATGTTTCAGGATATAAGCTGAATTTGAGTAAAACTCAGATAGTTTTGAATAATAAAATCACGATGAATGACCCAAGGATATTTGACAAGGCATTATATCTAGGGGTCAGTATTAGTGCTAAAATTGAAAACATCGTTGATGATAACATTGAGCCCCTTATATATCGCACCAAGAAAGAATTACTTCGGTTACATAATCTGCACCTAACAATCGGGGGCAGAACCAACGTGGTCAAGATGTTATTTTTTCCTAAGTTTTTATATTTCTTTCGAGCCATATGTTTGGAATTTTCCCCACAAATTTTTAAAAACATAGACACTATGTTTTCACGCTTTCTCTGGGGATACAACAGACCACGCAGAGCACTCAAAATGATTACTCTATTTTATATTTTATTATTTTCATATGTTTCCTACTCTCTTTTCTTATTTGTGTTTTTATGGTGTATTAATATCATAATCTATGTATTTTTATTATGCTTGTATGATTTGTATGTGCAAATCGAATAAAAGCTTATGAACTGATTACTCTACCCCGAGAACGAGGTGGCTGGGCACTACCTAATTTTAAACTATATTATTGGGCCACAGTGTTAAAATACAGTGCTAACCTACTTGCGGCTAACTCCCTTGGCCGTAATATCCCTACACCGCAAGAACTTGTCCTGGGTGATGGAAGTGCCGGCTGTCTGTGGCGCCACATCAATGATGATTATTTAAAAAAAGTGAAGTTTAAAACTATCTCTAGTGTCTATAACGTATGGGGCAACGTAAAAAAACTAGTAGGCCTAGGTCGGTATTCCTTTTATACCCCTGTGTCACAGAATACGGATCTTCCTGTAATATTCCAAGATGCATATATGCAGCGATGGGTTGTATTAGGTGTTACCCAGCTCGGGTGTTTCTTTTCTATTAACGGATTGAAATCATTTGACGAACTGAAAAATGATTACGATCTGACAAACCGGCATTTTTTTTAATTCCTCCAGGTGCGGGACATTATATCAAAGAAGGTGGGCGGCCGTATCAAATTTCAACAGTCTCAAATCATAGATAAATTAATATTAGTTAAATCACAGAGAATCGGTGAAATATATGCAGGGTTGAATTTATTATTACCCGATGATATGAATAAACATGGGGTGGCATGGCAGACAAGGGTGGGGGTCCATCCCCAAATCGCTCTTGAAGCTTAAGAAATGTCACTCACCTGCTTAATGTCAATGAAACTTCAGGCACAATTTTTCAAAACTTTCTTCTCCCTTTATTATACTCCCGGGAAATTATCTAAATGGGGCACTGGGAAAGGAACATCCTGTCCACGATGCGCATATCATGCTGCAGATTTAACTCACATGTTTGCATCAAGCCCAAATCTAACTAAAGTTTTAGCAGAAATCTCCAACTTTATCGCGAGCATCGCACACAGCAAGATCGATATCACTAATGAAGAGGTTTTGTTGGGCATAACTAGCATAACCCGACCTCATGAAATACAAGGCTTGATTTTTGTAGCCATGGCGGTCTTCAGACTGTGCGTCGCTTCAGCATGGATAGATCCGTTACCTCCTTCATTCTCAAAATGGAGAGCCCGCCTGCTTGCGACTTGCAGCCTGGAGACTGCAATATACAGTAACAAAGGGAGGGATAAGCGGAAAAGGGTATGAAAATCTGGGCCCCACTGCTAGCTTGGATTAAGGATGTTTAAGAGCCAAAACACCACACATGGACCATCCGCTGTAAACACTATAAATGCTATAAATGTGATATAGCTCCAAGTGCATTATGTTTCTTTGCCTTAAAAACTGTCTTGCTTATTATTGCATATATTGTAACAAAAAGTAAACCGACGGAAACCTGTTCTTCGGGGGCGGGGTGGGTGGGAGGGTAAATGTGTATTAAACTTGAAACTAAAATAATAACTGTTAAAAAAAAAAATCCACGGAGGTGTTTTCCTCTTTCTATGTGTGCTGCAGAATGCAGCACATGTAGAAAGAGGAAAAAATGTGGAGAAATAAACATATTTCTTCTCATTAGGCCTGTCCTGGGGAGGCATATAGTTTTGACGCATTCCCAGGTTTACAGATTCTTGTAAATTTGGGAAGCGGCAAAACCCATGGGAAAACCCACAGCAATGCCCATGGTACGCCTCCCTGACACAGTGCAAGGCAATGCAACGACTTGCACTGCATTGCCTCACACCATATCTATGAGGCCATAAAAAGCCAAGCATAGTGACTTTGCGTGGTCTCGCAGATACGGAACTGCACTCTGCACCGCCAGAACACCATAAAAAGTGAGGCACAAGCAGCACAAGGGGCTTGTACATAAGCCCCTATGTTTTAACAACAACATAATCAGATTTGAGCTGGCGAGTCCCACTGGCACTCATTTTTGGGAGCTGACACTTGAGGTCTGATTTATGAGGAATTAGCATAGGGCAGCACTGCAAGTCTTCTGGCTGCGCTGCCCTACGCCAATGTGAAAAGGCAGGAATGAACTGTATTTATGAAATACAGTGCATTCCTGTCCTTTCCTCCTGTACTGGTGTAGGGCACCTTTCTGCACAAAAACAGTCCCAAGAGGCGATTTTCTCTCGTCATGTGTGCTGCATGCAGCACCCATGGAAAGAGGAGAAAACAAGGAGAAATAAAAATACGCCTGTTCGGTGGAGGCGTAAGGTTTGGCGCTGTCCCCGGATTAAATAAATTTGGGGCAGCATCAAAATCCAAGGGTGTTGCATGAGAAAACCCACCACAACGCCCATGGAGCACCTCCTTGATGCAGAGTAAAGCAAGGCAGTGACTTGCACTGCTTTGTCCTACTCCATACTGATGAGGCCATGCAAAGCCACACACATTGGCTTTGCATTGCCTCATAGATAGGATAGAGAGGTTTGTGCTACTGGAGCACCCAAAAAGGTCACAATCTAGCAACACATGCCTCTCATAAATAAACCCCTAATTTTTCCTCATCAAACTTTGATCTAGAGCTAGAGGGAGAAAAACACAAAAGGGGGATGAAGGAGGAAGAGAAAGACGGAAAAACTGTGACATAAGGCTGTGGGCTTCTGAGCAAAGCTTTTTTCTGTAGTATTTTTGCATTTATTTATTTATAGATAAATATAAAAAGAGTTGTTTTTGTTGAGTTTTAGAAGTATAAATGTTGTTCTTGGAAAATGTATCAGCCCCAGTCAGTATTGGCAGAAGTTTTTTTTTGCAGCAAACACATTAATGTTTTTATTGTTATTTTCATAGTGATAGTGGAGTCCAAACACTACACAATTTCACGGAATTATAAGGGACGGCGTCCTTTATTATGTGCATTATGCGCATGGAATGATTAACCATATTTTTATTTTAAAAACTGCACTTTCAATTAAATCGTTTTGATACTGCATTCTCCAAATGTGGGAAGGATAACAAGCATTTGCAATGTCAATAGTTATGGCTTTTATTTGCTGCACCATGCACACTTAAAGGCACAGTACTCACTCTAAACACACATGGATTTTTACCTCTGATATAGAGGGAAAAGGAGCAAGAACTAATAAAAACAGTCTGTCTGCTCAGGTGAGATTGAACATGGGCACAACCAAGAGTGTATGAGAAGAGGAATGAAGCAAGTATCTGAGATACCCAGGGCAAGTGCCAGCAAGTGGCTTGTTTACCACAGAAACACAATTTGAAGGTCACAGGTGCGATGTTGAGGTACATTTCCTTAGTCTAAATAGGAGGAGATAACTGCCTGAATCACTACCTTGTTCCCTGAGACAAGAACCTTCCTTAAACTGTTCACAAGAGAGTAACTTAGACAGCAATCTTGTTGACTTTTGGTTAAAAGAGATGATCAGCGGTGATGGTAACAACAACTTTTGGTCATTGTAGCAGGGGCTGGAGATGGGCCAAGAGCCAGTGGCAGCCATAGTGAGGTCCAGTTCTAAGGATGATTCGGTAAAATCAATACCTCAATTGTACTGGCATTTAGCTTCACAATTTTATTGGCTATCAAAAATGCAACTGAAGTGAGACATTCCCACATGTTTAAGGGGAAATTCAGAGTTACCACCACTTTGTTGCATCAGGCATGAAATATAAATAGTATAGTTAAAAAAAGATGAAAGAATAAATAAAATAAACTGAAGGGGTTAAATAAACATTGAAGAACTCCCCAAAGTGCACAATAATTCTTAATGCATCAAAGTACAGTGTTTTTATATTGAAAAATAAAATGTACTTAAATGTACACTCAATTAAAAACTAAACATAACATTACAAAAGTGTAAAATGATGATAAGGAGACCTCTCTGTCACCACCTGAACTAGATATCTGTGTCATAAGGTCTCTTAGGGCCTTATTACAAGGTTGGTGGTCCGACCGCCATAGGACCGCGTCCACCCCCGCCAGCAGGCCACGGTGCTGGCAGTCCAAAGACCGCCGTATTATGAGTTGAAAACAGGGCCAGCTGTGTGGAGGTGGGGATCTTGCAGGAGTGGTGAGTACTATTACCAAATATATTGATGCCTTTGTGTGCATTTTGACTGTACGTGTTGGATGCACACATATGTATGATATATGTGGAACAATACCATATACCCATTAACGGGGTTCGGCCCATATGTGGGTAGTCCTGGCAATGAGTATATGGTACAAAAGGACGTACCTGTAGATTGCCGCTCACAGAGTTGTAATGCACTCGGTGAAGATCCTGTTGTGAAGGGGGGGCCTGGAGAAAGGGATCCAAGTTGAAAGAAGCCGAAAGAGGTGAGTATGCACCCCAAGTCCTTCGTCACTGCCACCTTGAAGCAGTTGGTCAGACCGCTGTGGTTCGCTCGTCGAACAGGCAACTCATAATATGCATGGCGGTGCACTTCCCCTGCACCGCCCTATGGCAGCTGCCTTTCCCCAATCACAAACTCAGCGGTCGGCGTCCTGATGAAGGTCTTGGCAGTCCAGCAGCGGTCTTCGCAAAGCCAAACTTCCCAACTCGTAATACGGAGGTTGGACCGCCAAGCTCACTGTGCTCGGTTCGCAACCACCGATACAGCAGTCCACAGGACCGCCAAACTTGTAATCAGGCCCTTAGTGTTAAACACTGCAGTACCAGTGGTTGGTCATCTGTGGTTCTGGACTTACTACTGCTATTCATGTTTTAATAATAACTTACACTCAGATTTTGTGAATAGCCAAATGTATTAAACTTACTCAAAAGTATACATTACTCAAAAGTGTAAGTTACGATTGTGACTCGGGCCTGGGTGTAAATGGGGGTCTTTCACCTCTGGTTTCCTTGGGCCTAGAGCCCCTTCTCACAGTTGTCAATAGGGATAACTAGAATGAGCAGTCATTAGCTGCTAGGTGTTGTGGGTTAGAAAAATTCTGAGCACAGCAATGCTCATCATTAATACTCAACAAATCTATGACTAACCATGTAACAATTTGCACACCAGTAGGTTCTACTTCTAAAAACCAGCAAAGGACCTACAGGCCTATGGAAAACATGAGGCTCTTCACTATCAAAAAGATTAAGTCAACAGTGTCAGTCAAGTTGTTCACTTTATAAAATGAGAGACCTACTGCCCTTTTCACCATATTTAATAATTCATAAAGTCAGCCTGTTGACTTAAACATGAATATGAACATGACCATGTCGTCTCTGCCTACAGAGGCCCATCACATTTAGAAAGACCTAAATAATACAATGATATGAATATTAACTAATTCTGAAGACTACAAGCATTTATTGTGATCAGACTGAAAAGAGATATTTCAATCAATCAATCAATCAGAGATTTGTAAATCTCGACACCTGTGAGAGTCTTGAGCTTTGTGTTGATCCATACATTCAAGCAGCCATGTCTTGAGTCCTTCCCTGAATTGATGGAGTGGTTCTGAGGTGCAGGGGAAGATTGTTACAAGCTTTGGCTGCCAGGTGTGAGAATGAGCGTCCTTCGATGTTGCTTTTGGACATCTGGGGGTGTCTGCAAGGAAGAGGCATAGGCAGATGTAGGTGTCTGGTTAGTTGGTGGAAGGTCAAGCGTTTGTTGATGTAAGCTGGTCCTTCATTGTGCTGCTCTTTGTATGTCTGAGTCATCATCTTGAACTGGTATCTCTTCTGGATTGGGAGCCAGTGTAGCATCTTAATGTGGGGTGTGATCTGGGTTCGTCTAGGAAGGTGGAGAATGAGTCTGGCCACTGAGTTTTTTGTCTGTAATCTGTTGAGGAAGCGTGTGGTGATTCCAACGTAAAGTGCTTTCCCGCAGTCAAGCCTGCCGTTGACAAGGGCCTGCGCGATGGTCTACTGGTGTTGACTGGGAGCCACCGGAGGATCTTGCGGAGCATGCATAGGGTGCGGACGTAGGTGGATGTAACTGCGTTTGACTGTTTCTTCATGGAAACCTTGCTATCCAGGATGATCCCGAGGTTGAATGTGTGGTCGGTCAGGGTGGGGCCACCTTGTGTTGTTCCATGGAGAGGAGGTGTTCCTGAAGATGTGGACTTCCGTCTTGTCCTTGTTGAGTTTGAGACAGTTGTCCTTCATCTAGTCGGCAACATTCATCATACATCTGTGTAAGTTGTTTCTGATGGTACATGGGTCTTCTAACAGCGAGATGATGAGCTGGGTATTGTCGGCGTAGGAGATGATGTTGGGTCTGTGCGTTCTGACAGTGCTGGCCAGGGGGTTCATGTACGTGTTGAAGAGGGTGGCGCTGAGGGATGATCTTTGGGGAACACCGCAGATCTTCTTGGGTTCCGAGGTGAACAGACGGAGGCTGATTCTCTGAGTAAGATGTGATGATCTATTCAAGGGTGTCTCTCTGGATTCCAATGTGGGGAAGTCTGTTGATTAAGATGTGATGGGAGACCGTGTGGAAGGAGACTAACAGGGCAGGAGGATGATGGCTGCCTGGTTTGCTGCAGTCCCAGAGGGCCTTGATGTCATCTGTGGCTGCGATCAGGTGTATCTCTTTGCTGTAATTGGCTTGGAATCCACATTGAGAGAGGTCCAGGAGGTTGTTACGTTCCAGGTGTTCAGTAAGTTGGTGGTTGATTGCCATCTTGAGAACCTTCACTGGAAAGGTGAGCAGGGAGATGGGTCAGTAGTTCATTGGTTCTGCTTGATCAACAGATGGTTCCTTCAGGAGAGGCCTCACTTCAGCGTGTTTCCAATCATCAGGGAAGGAGGTTGAGGTGATGGAGGTGTTCAGGACTTTCTGGAGCTCGTCGCCAAACATCTTGCTCCTGAGGTTGAAGATGTGCTGCGGATAGGGGTCCATGGGTGCACCCGAGTGCACGAAGTTCATGATGGAGATTGTGGCTTGCATGGTGAGAAAGTCCTAGTGGGTGATTAGGGGTTCGGGGTTTGTGTTTGTGAGTGTGAGCAGGCTGATGCTGTCGAAGGGTGGTGGGTTGGGGTTTGAAGTTTTCGTACATGACATGGCTCTTGTTGTGGAAGAAGTCCGCCAGGGTGTCACACAGTTCTTGTGAGGGGGTGATGCTTTCCCCAGAGGCTGCAGAGTTGGCGAAATCTTGATTTGACCATTCCCTATGATTTCAATTACCATTTAGAAAGTTGACTGATCATGACACAGAGGATCTTATAGACACCATGCTTGGGTTTGGTTTTTCAAATCATTAGCAGTTCAACTCACTCGGCGGTCACATGTTGGAAGGACTATTTACCAACAATTCAAATATAAAATTCCTGAAGGCCTTGGACTTACCCTGGTATGAACATAAGGTAGTGATGTTTTCAGTCGCACACTCTCCTCTATTAATGTTGGGACCCCCCAAGATGAATAATACCAATTCCTTTCGTCTCTTGCAGAAACAACAGGTCTTATATCTCAGGGATACTCTCCTAACTGCCAAGCCAGTAACTTCAGTAGATCCAGGCATTGCTGCTAAGAACTACAAATTTTTTATCCAGGCAGCTTCTGAGAATCGTACGCCTTTAAAAAGTCACATTTTAAAGAAAGTAGCCTCTCCACTCCCTGATATAATTCTGTACTTAAAACCTTCAAAAACTCCTGCTGGAAATAGTAGAGAATATGAAGGAAGGACTAGAGTCTAACTGAAAAATAAAATTACATGCATTGCCAAATATCAAGCCCTTATTATAGATACTAAATCAAAATTCTATACGCTAAAAATAGACCAGGCAAAAAACTCCTCACCACTTTAAGCCCTACTGGCAATTCCACCTTAGCCAGTAGTAATTTTTGCAATGCCCTGGCACTCTTCTTTCAGAAGAAGGTTCAGGACATTTTTCATAGTTTATTGACAGCTAATCATTGTGCTCCAGTGCCTGTACCTTCTTACCCCTATTCAGATGAGGAATGCAGATCTCTGGGAGAATATTCTAAGCTACTGAGGAAAAAATTAGACAGTTGATCCTGACTACTAGTTCAGGATACCCTCTCCATCCTTGTCCCCCTTCCATTATTCAAAGGGTCCTTGATATTTTGGCAAAACAACTTGCTACTATTTTCAACATCATGTTTCAATAACAGATTTTTCCTGAAGAATGGAAGAAAGCTTTGGTATTTCCACTCTTAAAAAAATCAAATATTGATCCCCTAGATACCAACAACTACCGTCCCATACCAAGGCTGCCTTTTCCAGCCACACTGGTGGAAAAAGCAATGAACAAACAGCTAACATTTTTCTTTGAACAAAACAACCTTTTAGATTCCTCTCAATTTGGGTTCTGTAGAGGACATGATACAGAGACTGCCCTTATAGTTGCCACTGAAGAGATGCGTATAATTCTGGACAGTGTCAAAAGAGCGGCCCTGGTCTTACTTGATCTCCTCACCGAGTTTCATACGGTCGAATACACTTTTGTGGTCGACCGTTTAAATGCTGTAGGAGTTAAAGACCAGGGGATTGCCCTACTTAAATCCTCTCTAACCTTTAGAGTTCAATCAGTTAATCTTGGCAAATACACCTCTGAATCCTATGTCTTATCATGCGGTGTCTTCCAGGGTTCATCATTGAGCCCATCATTGTTCAATATCTACGTTACCCGCTGGCAGCAGTTATCCGATCTTTTGGGTTCTTATTGGTTTCATATGCCTGTGATAGAGATAGTTGTATCTCTCTCCAAATCTAATCAAGGCATTGATAAATCTTTTCATAACTGTATGTCTGCAGTTAGTGACTGGATGGTTAAAAATTGCCTCAAATGTAATTCAGCTAAAACTGAGGTGATGCTATTTGCCCATATACATCCTTCTGGACCCCTTCATGCTGGCTCCAGGATATGGGGAGTCTTCCCATCCCTAAGAATTAAGGCAGGAACTTAGGAGTCCTGCTGGTCAACAGATTCACATATAAGAACCAGGTTAATATAGGAATGTCTTCCTCCTTTTTTATCTTAAAAGCCTTGAAGAAAATCAAACATCTAATTCCTCACACTCTCCTGAAAACAGTGGTCATTGCATTAGTACTTTCACGCATTGACTACTGCAGTGTCCTCTATCTTAGTCTGCAAAAGAAACTGCAAACGGTCAAACATTCTTCAACCAGAATGCCTAAAAATGTGCCTACATTTCAATCTGCTACCCCAGCGATGATTGAACTCCACTGGCTTCCAGTGAGAAAGCGAGCTGCTTTTAAATCTCTATGTATTCCCTATATGGCGTTGGCTGGTTCAGGCCATTAGTATTTGAAAACTACATTTTGGTGGTATATTCCTAACAGACCTCTCCGCTCCAGCCTTGGGAAAACAGTTGTTGTGCCCCGACACAGACTTTGAAAGACAGGCTTTGTGAAAAACACTACACTCCTTTGGAATGAACTTCATCTTGATCTAAAAATGGCCCCTACTCTTCTTACTTTTAGGAAAAAATGTAAAACTTGGCTTTACTGCAAATAACATATCTCACAGTTAGACATTGCTGTCACTCCTGCATCCTCTCCTGCTCAGATCAGCTCCAAGACACCTCAGGGTATAAGAGCACTTTTTAAAACCAAAAATCAAATCAAATCAAAAGCTCCTTGCTGCAGTTTGTGCTGGTTTCTATGTGGTATGGTAGGGACTATTCTTTGTTTCTTTCAGGAGGCGGGTTTACTGGTTGAGAGCTGTCTTGAGGGTGGTATGGTCACCTGTCTCTTTGCTGGTGCGCCACTTCCTCGCTAGTTGCCAGCAGTTGCATTTGGCGGATTTCTTCTGGTAGGTGTTTTAGATTTGACTGGCTTGGCCGGCAGATTGTGCCAACGCATTCAGTGATTCACTGGGAGAAGTTCTTCACCATCTGTTCTGGGTTGGATGTTGTATCTGGCAGGTGGGAGTTAAGAGCCTCGGTCCGCTGTTCTTCCGATATCTTTTTCCAGTTTCTGCGCATGGAGCTAGGCGAGGAAGGTGCCTATGTTGGTAGGTATAATGGTCAGTCTAGGTGAGCTGAGAGACGAGGTTGTACTTGATTCTGTCACTGGACATGAAAATGTGGTTGAGCGAGTGTACTGCGATGTGGGTAGGATCTGTGATAAAGTTGCTTAAAGATGATGTTGGTCGTGCTATCCAGGAGGTTGGTTGTGTTGGGGTCACTGGGGTAATCGTGGTGGATGTTAAGATTTGTTATGAGGATGTAGTTCTCGGAGTCTGGCGAAGGGCGGTGTGATCAGGGATGGTGTTGCAGAAGCTCGGGCGTGGTCAAGGTGGTCTGTAGGCGAGAGTGCCTCTGATGGTGCTTTTTCAGTTTGTGTGGAGTTGGAAGTTTAGACGCATCATTTTTGGGGTCAAATCATCCGAGGAGGTCTTACAGAGGAAGATGCCCTTGTAGATTATGGTAATTCCCCCTACGTGTGTGCTGATTCGTTCCATGTGTGTAATTTTGCAGCCTTCAGGTATGATGATGGCAATGTCTAGCCCGGATGTGTGGGTCAGCCAGGTCGCTCTGAGAAGATGAAACCAGGGTGCGGGATGAGATATTGTCTATGATCTCTGTGGATTGTTTGCAGAATGATCGAGCATTGAGTAGGATGCATTGAATTTGTGCTGTCGTGGTCTCGGTTGGCATAGTGGATGCGGGCATCTTTGCGGGGTCTCTGGGGTTGTTGGTTGCATTGTATTGTATTGTAATTAAAAATTGTAAAGCACACTGTGACCAAAAATGGTATCGTGGCGCTATGTGAAGGAATCGACTAAGAACAATCTGAAAAAGCTAAAACTGGTTGTTAATGAGGAAAAAGCCAGGTTTTCAAAGGACTTCTGAACTTTAATAGGTCACAGTGAAGTCTTAATGGAGCTGGCAATTTATTCCAAATCTGAGCTCCTTTTGTGGTAAAAGCACGTCCTCCTTGTCGCACTTTTTAAAATCGGTATTCTTGGACTTAGTTGCAAGGGGGTCTGCCAGGAGTATATTTTATTAGTTTGGCCTGTAAGGGTTTTGGTCCTTTATTGTGTAGTGCCTTATGTACAATACAGAGCGATTTGAATAAAATCCACTCTTTGATAGGCAGTCAGTGAAGATCTCTCAAGGCATTTGTAGCAGAGGAGTATCGGGGTCTGTTTAATTTTAGCTTTGCTGTGATGCGTTCCAACGTCTTTATTAGAAAACTGGGAGCTCCTAATAAAAGGGCATTACAATAATTCAGCCTGCTTAATATTACACCTCTAGAGATCAGTGATCTGGCTGGGAGGTCAAGCATTGGGTATAACTTCCTGAGGACACTATTCAGGGTGAAAAAAGTCCCAGTGATTCCATTCGCTTGCTTTTCCATAGAGAGACCTTTGTCTATAACTTCCCCTAGGCTTCGTACCGCAGTTGAATTGCACAACGGGGTTTCCGTGGGCAATGACCAGAAATTAAGGGATGAAGATACAGGAATTTTATTAGACGGGCAACAGAGGCGCTTTGTTTTACTTCCATTCATCTTAAGAGAATTTGCATTCATCCAGTTAGTTATGTACAGGATACATGCCTGAAAGGTGCACTGAGTGTCATCCTGATCTTTATTTAATGATAAAATCAGCTGGGTATTGTCCAGAGTTGCAGGAGAAGAGACAGTGGCGGCAAGTGTAAGGTCGTACCGATGAGCGTGGGGCAGTGTGGCTGCAGTTGTTGCAGCATCCGGGGTCCAGGGCTCAGAGTTTAGCGGAGGAGTATCTGTGGGTGGTCTGACAGCCAGGGTTCCTGGCGCTGGGTGAGGTCCAGGCACGGACGAGTGCAGACGGGCTTGCCTTTGGCATGCCTTAGTGGCGCCCAGTCTGGAAGCATGCTGTGGCCTCCATTAAATAGGTCCTGGGAGGGGGGGCACTGGGCGTAATGGGGCAGACAAGAAGGAAAACAGCAGGAAGGAGTTGTGAAACAGAAAAAACATGGTACATAGAACAGGGGCAGAACAACAGCAATGAAGAGGAGAAAAGCAACAGTCAGGCGGAAAATAGTGACAAAAGGCAAAAGGAAGACAAATTACGTGATGGAGAATGGAAATGGTAAATTAAGTTAAAAATGAAGTGGAAGCCACAAGCAGCAAGCTTACATGGAGCGGCACAAAGAGCGGTGTAGCTGGAATACGGAGCGCAGAAGGGGGGAAACATGGCAACAGAAGGACTCAGAAGCAACAATCAGGCAAGGTTGCTCTAACAGAGAGGCAGAGCAAGTAGCAGCAGAGGGAGTTAGTAAGGGGACCTGCCCAATGGGGTCACAATGCGGCCTCCATTAAGTAGGCCCTGGAAGGAGGGAGGGAGGGGTGCTGGGCAGAGGGCTGGGCAGACAGGAAGGCTAACTTCGGGAAAAAGTGGCGAAACTGGGCAAACGCGATGCACCGAAAGTGGGCAAAACAATGATAATGAAGAGGAGAAAAGCAACAATCAGGCAAAAACACTGACAAATGGCAAAATTAAAGTAAATTAAGTGATGGGAAATGGAAATGGGAAATTAAGTTAAAAATGAAGGGCTGTGAAGAGCAGCAAGCATCATAAGGAGTGGCACATAGTGCGGCAAAGCTGAAAAACGGCTCACAGAAGGGGGAAATAAGTTATATAATAAATTATGTTTGTCAGAAACTTCAAAATGTAAAGGCTCTTCCTATGGTGTTTGTCATGGAGTTCTATTGCTTTTGTCAGAATCCACAGTATAAAACCCCAGTCTTTTTCATTTGTCAGAGTTCACAATGTTAAACCACTACCTATTGTATTCCTGCCTATAGTGTGTCACAAGGAGTTCATAATGTGAAAGCTGTTCCTTTTTTTTTTGCCAGAGAGCTTGTTTTTGGCAAGGAGTTCAATATTACCCCATCCATAAAACCCCTTTCTAATGTGTTGGTCATTGGGTTACACCATTCAAAGCCCCTTCCTACTACATAGGTTCTGTGCTTACTATGCCCCTATCAGTTATGAGCAGTGGATATACTTTTTAGATAGACTAACATAATTGTTTTTCAACCCAGTGACTGTGGAGTAATTAATCTGTGGGCATAGCCAAGGGCTCTCTCTTACTAAGCAAACATTTTTTTATAACGGATTCTCCGATCACACAATGCTGGCGTTGGAGATAGACTTGGGGGTCGGTGTTAGACTCTCGAAGCATTGGATATTAAATAAACAATATTTTAATGATGAGGACTGGGTGAAATCTATGGGGTCAGAGATCGAAGAATTTCTAATTCGGAATAATCAGTCTGCTTCAATAAATGTAGTCTGGGACTCGCTCAAGTATTTTATTTGTGAGTTAATTATTGGAAAGGATGCAGCAATTTAAAAAAAAGCTAGGGAAGATAAGAATAATTTGGAATATAAGATTCAAGCACTCCGTGAGGCCTTTTTGCATAATCCCTCTGTTTCTAACAAAGGCCAGCTCGATCAGGCTAAACGTGAACTAAGTTCTGCTTACTATACTCAAAGTGAAACTGTTTATCAACAGCATCGTCAGAAGACATATGAGGAGAGCAATTTCACGGGCAGACTCTTGGCGTGGCAGGCCAGGGAGCAGGCGGCGGTGAATCAAATTAAAGCATTAACTTGCCCCTTGACTGCCTCGTGTATAGAGGACCCGGTGAAAATTGGGGAAATAATGCTTCATCATTATGAGTCCCTTTATGGTAAACTTCAGACGGTGGATGGTCTATTATTAGAAACATTTCTCCATGATAATCGACCACCAATACTCTCGGAAACAGAGAAATTATCTATGACTAATCCCTTTTCTATGAAAGAGTTGGAGGACGTTGTCAAGAATTTACCTAATGGTAAGGACTAATTCAAAGAGATACCTTGGGGTATTCTTTACTGAATCTGGACGGGTGGCTTTAATTAAAATGTCTGTTCTTCCGTTATTTAATTTTCTTTTTTCAACTATTCCATGCACTTTATCAGGTTCTTTTTTCAGTCAGGAAGAGTCTATGTTTACAGCCTTCCTTTGGGCAAAAAAACCACCTCGTATAGCACATCAAGATTTGGATCAGGGAGGATTAGCTCTTCCAAATCTTAGGGATTATTACTATGCGTATTTTGCACAATATTTAGCTAGATTTAAATTTTTACCGCAATAAAAAAAAATGTTGTAATAGTTTTATGAATTTGATGTGTAAAGACAGTCAAATTCATTCCCCCTTGTTGATTTTTAGATCCCCGAAACTTGTTCGTTATAAGTGCCTTCACTGTTTTTTTTTTAAACGGCAGGTGTTGTTCAAAAGATATTCTATTCCTGTGATTAATTCAGCTACATTGTTAGAAGGGATCCTGCCGCTGGCTGGGGTTAAACAATCGTTACATCTTGCGCCAAAATGGGCAGTGGCCGGATTCTTAAAAGTTTAGGATTTTATGAGAAATGGTAGATGGTTGACTGTAGCTGAAATGTCGCAATTGATTTTTAATGACTTTATTTTGCTAAGTTCATACAGTACATTGTATACATTTTTTGCCGAAATAGATGTTTCTCATCTGGTTGAACGGAGCCAATTGGTTGATGAATTACTAGTGAGGGCATTGGATAGAAAGCCAGGCGCCTGGAAGAAATATCTAGCTTCAGTCAAGGGAGTGGATCTCGAGCAAAAGGCAATTAAAAAATGGTCGGATCATAAAAATTTAGAGATGTCATCCCATATTTGGTCAGCTATCAATAAACTCAACTTTAGTACATTGAGAGGGGCAAATTGGTGAAGGATGTTGGTTTTTAGCAAATGGCTGCTCTATTGAATGAAGCCAACCAATCTTCTCAATGTTTTCGTTGTATTAATCATCCATTGGCTAATTGGTCTCATATTATGTTGAGTTGTCCCAAAATTTACAAGTTTTGGGTCGATATATTTAGTTATTTGGAGTATGAATGTGGCCTCCAATTGGCTGTGAATGACAAATTAATTCTTTTTGGTTTCGATCCTGATCTTCCTTTTATGGATCCAATGATAAAAATCTATACTAATATAATCAAGAGATAGCCCAAACCTTTGAGGCGGGTAATCTCAGGAACCACAACACCAATCACAACACCCAATACAGCGTGGGAAAGGGCAGTTGCAGCAGAAGGACATAGGCTATGCAGACGCCCAGCATATACATTTAAAAGGTAAAAGAACCATGCCAGCAAAGTAGTCCCTTGTGGGCGTGTCTGAGTTGTGCTGTGGGCGTGTGCTGGGGGCGTGTGGTACGTTCCGCCCTTCATGCCATGTCTGATATTGTGTGCTAATCCCACCCTGTTCCCTTTAAATACCCCTGCACCCCATAATCATAACCCACCCTTACTCCTTAAAATACTCCAACACCCTTAAACAGTAAACCATCTTAACCCTATGAATATTCTCTGTACCCCAAAACCCAAACCTATCCCTAAGCCCTATAAATACCCCTGTACCTCAAAACCCAAACCTACCCCTGAACCCTAAAAATACCCCTGTACCCCAATACCCAAACCTAGCCCTGAACCCTAAAAATACCAATGTACCCCAAAACCACCCCTGAACCCTAAAATACCCCTGTACCCCAAAACCCAAACCTAGCCCTGAACCCTTAAAATACCCCTGTACCCCAAAACCCAAACCTACCCCTGAACCCTAAAATACCCCTGAACCCCAAAACCCAAACCTAGCCCTGAACCCTAAAAATACCCCTGTACCTCAAAACCCAAACCTAGCCCGGAACCCTTAAAATACCCGTGTACCCCAAAACCCAAACCTATCCCTGAACCCTAAAAATACCTCTATACCCCAAAACCCAAACCTAGCCCTGAACCCTAAAAATACCCCTGAACCCCAAAACCCATACCTATCCCTAAACCCTAAAACTACCCCTGTACTCCATAACCCAAAATTATATCTGAACCCTTAAAATACCCAAACACCCCAAAACATATACCTCAGTACCCCAAAACATATACCTCTATACCCATACTTACCTTATCCAAACATTAAAAAAAACATGCTTTTACCATTCATGCATTTACAACGAATTTTGTTGTAAATGTATGCGTGGTAAAAGCATATAAAATGTAATGCCATGCGGTATAACGGCATTGCGGAGTCATGGTACTTTCGTAATGAAAGTATGCGGAGTGATGGTTTGCGAAAAGAAAGTTGCGGAATAATGGGTGTTTACCCTCCCCCGGTAAGTACATTGGTGGCACGGCGGCCCACATCTCCAGCAACATACTCATATTTTTCACCACCCATTTGAAAAATGCACAGGTCTCTCTCATTGATGGCCAGCACCGACATACACTTTTAGACACACCTCCCGCCACAAGTTCTAGAATTGCGAACTTTAGAGCTGGGGAGTTACGTTCGAATCTCGGCATCAGCTCAACATCCTGTGATTCCAGGCAAATCGCTTTGTCTCCCTGTGCCTACCACAAATGAATGTGTTCTTCTGTAATGTAAATTGGGCTCATGCCATGTATATAATATTGCAAGGAAAAATAAAGTAGGGAAACTTGAGTTCACACACTACTGAACGCGCACTCTTAAGTGCATCAGCATTGCACTGTGAATCGGAGCATTTCACAGGCCTGTCACAGATAAGAAATGCTATCAAAACGAAATCCTACAAAACAATATACTACTGGCCGGCAGCAATTCATACCCGGACAACGTCGGGACGGGCTGCTAGTGTTATATATAGCAATGGCAGTAGCTAGATCGCTTTTATTGCAAAAATGGCGAACAGATTTGATTCCCTCTGTTTTTGAATGGGGTCATAATAAGATGAAAATAGTTAGGAAAAGTGAACGTATTTTTGCATTACGGGTGGGAGATATTAAGAAATTCAACTAGGTTTGGGGTATTTATTTTGATTAAAACAGGGTTCGGAGACTGTTTTATGAGGCTCAAGTAGGTAGGGTTGTGGTTTTGGATTTTATTATTGTGTGGTTGATGCTTTGTGTATTAATAATTGTTTGTGTTTGCCCTAAGGGAGATTTTAATGATGCATGGATCTTATGTTTATGTAAAAAATGTCTGGCTTCAATAAAACATTTTTTTAAAAAATCTTTGAGTTAAACCAACTATAGTCCACATTTGGGTCATACTTTTATATTAAATTCATGACGGTTCAGTTATAGGAAGTCTATTATAGTCCCTTATTCAGGAACCTTTAGGTGCTAATGACAGCAACTTTTCAATGTGTTATGTTCTTTTTCCTGGCATTATCATTTCTATGCCAACCCTTTTACGCAGTTGGAAGAAACTTCCAATACTTGTAGTAGCATCTATTTCACATGGTGTTGATAATAATTAAACCACTGAGCTGCTAATGACCTTTTTTGCAATGTTTGATTTACATTCTCCCATGATTTCACTTTTCCTGTGGTCTGATCAATATCGTAAATTCCACAGTGTAAATTACATTTGAAATCTTACATGTTGCAATTAATTTAATTTGATACATTATTAGGTATACTGCATATGCTTCTTTATTATGTCATGAGC
The DNA here is from genome assembly GCF_964261635.1 of Lissotriton helveticus. Classification (NCBI taxonomy): domain Eukaryota; kingdom Metazoa; phylum Chordata; class Amphibia; order Caudata; family Salamandridae; genus Lissotriton; species Lissotriton helveticus. The sequence continues at coordinate 1,004,861,915 of NC_136071.1, read as the reverse complement.
AGTTATTGTTAAAGAGTTACACTTTATTGTTCTGCTTTTGTCAGAAAGTCTTTAAAATGTTATCACTTCAATATGTAAAGACTAGATATTCTGTAAATAATGCAGGTAACTTTGAATACCTCCTAACACATTTCCAAATAGTAGTGATGTTCTACTTGATCTGTCCAGATACCGTAAAATATGTAGATACAAAAGTTGTTGTCTCTGTGTTATTAAATATTATTGGTTCTGTTTGTTTTTTCCTTGTTATGTTAGACACTTTCGGAGTAGCTTTTCTCATTCTATGTTCATGGTAAATTCTTCCAAATATTTTTGTGAGCAAACATTCTTTATTTAAAAATAAATTTCTGGTTCTTAAATATTCCTTTGAATTCTGACTAGATGATAAACCTTTAATAGTACATCTTGAATATACATAGTATCTAGAAGAAAGTCATGGTGTCATGTAAACATTCATAATGACTGGTTTGTCAATAATTGTTATGTGAACTGCCTATAAATAGGCAGAGTGATATACGTAAGAAGGTGTAATTTGAATTCTAAAATGTGTGTTAAATCATTGAATTTATGAAGTATATTTTATTTCAAGATATTGTGGATTCCAAAAATATTCTTTGCATCTTTTGCTTTCAAGTCGATCATCTTTAATCCATGAAGTAGGTAATGTATCCTTAGTTTCAAAATAAATGAGGGGAATACATGGAATATCTCTTTCAAAAATAATGCTTTTAATAAAATGTCTGGGATAAGAAGTAATGCATGATATAAATGATATATTTTGAACAAGATAGCCTTGGTAAAGATGAAATGTCCAGCATCCAGCCATTTTCAGTGCTTCTTAAACTCCAGTTCCCTTTAATGAAGATGGCAGGATGATACAAGCAGATACACAAACTGAAAATGAGTAGCATACGACTTGGGGCTACTTGATATTGGTGATATCTATTCACAGTCATGACATTTAATTTGTGGCATATGAAATGATAATAGAATAATGTTAGACCTGGCACCATTGGCGTGGGTCTCCCTTCCATTTTTTGCTGTTGCCTCATGTGTTTTTGCTGGTATTAGATGCTTTGGGCACTGCGCCACTGCTATTCAGTGCCACAGTGCAAGTGCTCCCTACTGTAAATTGATGTATGAATCAATGGTTCCATGTTTGGCTATTTGGTTTTGTTGTATAGCTCCTATATATCCTTATATCGTGTTAAGTTAGCATAGGTACATTTCAGATTTAAACGCCATTTTTCCTTTCTTGCAACTTCTGCACACGACCCTTAATTGTTGACTTAGCTTTCAACCTAGTGGTTTGCCGTGGTGTATGTGAGAATAATATGTTATTGCTCTGATATCAGTCTTGTTTAATAAAACATGTCTGCACGGAGAGTGCTGAAGTTTCAGGAGCAACACGATATGGAATTGTTATGAGGTCTGATCTCCACGCCTTCATAGTCATAACACAAGTGCAGCCTTTGCCAACTTGGGCTTGAGGCGGGATTGATATTGCTTTGCACGAGAATTGTTAACACACTTGATGCGGTGCACATGCAGAGAGAGCTGGTGTATGCTGATGTGATTCCTTCATGCTAGGACACTAAGGTATGGGCCCGCCCTAAAACAACCCAAAGAGACCTTCTTAGATAATAATATAATATATGTGTTAGGGAGGGTGAGATATAAGTGTTGTTAACTCTTATTCATTACAGCATGTTAACATGCTGTCACCATTCGCTTTTTATGTCTTAGTAACTATGCTGATAATTTTGCTACTGATAATAAGTATACTTGTATTATCAAAGATACTGCGCCTGAGAAGACGGCATTAGTAAATAAACATTTCAAATGCACATGTGTCTTCTTTACTCCATGTTCTGGTTTGTAATGATAATATAACGAAAGAGTGTTCATGAGTCCCACGTACCCTGAGGTACTGTAAGTTCATGTTCTGGTTTGTCTAAACATTGGGTGTTTGATATGTCCAATGAGACACTGTAGCTAGCTCGGTAAGGGGTGAGTTGGTTGCTAAGGTAAGTTTTGGGACATCCTAATTTGCCGAGGTTCCACTCCTCTGTGCACAGTTCTGTGTGAGTACAGAAACCCTGCAACATGGCGCCCAACGGTTTCGGTGGTCTTATATCATGACACTCGAGTAGTTTATCGTTCATGCCTTAACCCCTTCACATCCGTTTCCGGAAAACGGGGTGTTGGTGAAACCTACCTATTTTTTGAAATAGGTCTTTATTCAAGCTTGATTCTTACTTAAACGGTTTCTTTGAATTACTACCCAGTTGTGCTACAAAGTATTCTTTGTGTTTTCTTGTTTCCAATTCTGTGATGGCGGCAGCGGTGGCTATTGCGCAGCATAGTCGCGTTGCGATACGCAACCATCTTCAGACGTACCAGGTCCCAGTAGAGGGGATGGCTGTGATTTTCGTGGTCAGTGCAGATCCGGCGTTTCCTTACGAGTTGTTTTCCTCTTGGGTTACGTTTCCGGCTGTGGACGCTAATTCTGGTTTGTACCACTCCTACACCGCCTCGGATGTCCCGGCTGAATATACGCCATACAGGGCATTGGAAATACCTATTGATCATTGGCAGCATCAAGTTTGGTTTGATGGCGCCCTCCCCCACTCTTTGTCCCGTGCGAGGTTAGGTCCACTCTCAATTCCAGGTACTAATTGGCCTGCGTTGGGTGGCTTTACCCCGCACCCGAATCACGGGGCTTGCACCCTGGCTGAAATTCGCAGGCTGCATGTAGTTTCCATTTCCGTGATTCGTGCTTTAGTGCAATACATCGGACGACATCTTCCTGGTGGTCCCCAGGGGGGTGCGGCCGCTCCCATGGAACGAGGCGGTATGCGTCTCAATCCAGTGATGGTAAATTCGGTTTTTGGTGCGCGTCCTGTTGACAACGATGACTTCCCATTCTGGCTAGCAGAGAAGTTTGATCAACTGGAGGCGGTTTTTCCGAATTCTACTCCTGCTGATAAACATAGAATGTTGACGATTACTCTACCGAAGGATATTACTCCTGAACTTGCTGACTGTGACAGCTGGGGAAAAACATTTGCGGCAGTTTATACAAGGTGCTTCGGCACCCCGTCTATGACTGCCCTGCCTGAAATCGTTAGACGTGTTCAGAATGATCACGGTCCAGAGGCAGCGGTTGAATTGCGCCTGTGTGGTTCTTTTGAGATTGTAAGTGATCTCATTCTCTCCAATGTTAAAGGAGATGCAGTTAACTTTCAGGTGTCGAATGCTTTGGCTGCTCTGCCCGATGCCGACAAACCCCGCCAGTTAGCATAGATTGTAGTGGCCGCTTATAAAACTATTGGCCGCACAAGTAGAGGTCTAAAATATTTTCCAGTAAAGGAGAAAAAACAACCACAGGGACAATCTGCAGTGACAGATGCCCAGCCCAAGTCCAAGAAACAAAATTGGCCTAAAAAACAGACACAGGGGAAGCAGACAATGCAGACTCAGAGTACTTTTCCTGCAATAGAAGCTCCTGCGCCATCCGAAAAAGTTTATGATTTGCGCGACCGCGCGATGATTAAATCACCTGATCGTTTTCAGGGTTCTGATCAACGCTCTCCTCGTTCCTTTCAGGACACATCGGCCCCGAAGACCGGTGGAGGAGGAGGGGGTGGACGTGGACGTGGTGGCCAACAAGGACGTGGTCAGTCCCGACAGACGGACGGCGCAGTGAAGCAGGAGGATTCTACGCCTAGGCGTCCGCAGTTTGCGAAAAAGAAAGTCGCAGCCTTAACAGCGCATCGATATGCCACAGATAGTGAGAACGCGGCTTCGGAATCTGACTTGGGCTCTGACGTTGCTGGACAGCGCGGCGGAGATAACCATAGTCAGAGAGGCGCTGCGTCCACTACTGAGGGTGACAGCGACTGATGTCTACGTTGTGATAGAAACAGCGGATACGAGACTTGCTCCCCCTGAAAGACTATATGAAATTGTCCTGTTAATTGAAGGTGACATACAGCGTACCGTTAAAGGTGTATTTTGGGAGAATCTATCTTCCACATATGATATTTTACTTTCGGAGGCTGACTGGCCCCCACCTTTTGTGCTCGCGGCGCCGCGAGGGGAGGAGGTAATCCTACCCAGTTTCGCGAACACTGTCTCGAAAGAGCATGCGCAGCATTTTGCAGAAGAGTGGGCTCGGGCTCTCGCGCCGGCTCTGTACCGTAACCAATGTGGTTGGGATAAATTGTCGCCTTGCCACGAAATTCCGTTGCGGTCTCAGCCGCAGCCTCAACCTCAATATCCCATTCGGCGTGAAGCAAAATCTTCCGTCGCGGAAATCCTTGAACAATTGGAATATCAGGGAGTTATTGAAACGTGTGTGTCACCGATGAATAATCCCCTTTTTACTGTGAATAAACCTGACGGATCATATCGTTTGGTTTTGGATTACCGGCATTTAAACTCGCATTGCCGTAACTGTGCAGTACAGAATACCCACGGCTCTGCCCTAGTGGATAGTCTCGTGCGTAAGCGTTTCAAGACAACGCTTGACATATCCAATGGTTTTTATGCCCACAGATTGGACAGCTTTAGCTCCCAATGGACCAGTTTTACAAGCGCTGGAGTCCAAAAACAATTCCGGCGTCTTCCGATGGGCTACAAGAATAGTCCTGGTGTATTTACCGCTCGAATTGTCTCTATTCTGGAGGCACTCGACCCTGATGCTTTTTCGTATGTGGATGACATATATCTCACAGACGACGATATTTGGGAGCATCTGTGTCGTGTAAATTCTCTTGTTTGCAACTTCGCAGACATGGGTTACAAATTCAACTTTGCAAAATCGCACATTGCTGAACACACAGTGTTGTTTTTGGGCTATGAGCTCAACAATGAAGGTAGAGGTTTGGCTCCTCACTTCTTGGAGAAGTGCGCACAATTGCGCGCACCGACAACTCTGAAAAAATTACAATCCTTACTGGGCTTTTTGAATTTCGGCAGAACTTACATTCCGGAATATGCCCAGCGTATCAAGCCTTTGTATGCTTTGATACAACCAACTTTCTCAAAATCATGCTGGCTGCCTGAGCATTCAGCCATTTTGCAATCCTTGCAGGCTGATCTGCTCGCTTCTAAATATTTACTGACTCGTGATAACCACACCAACCTGGTCATAAGAATAATTCCTGGGACGGTGGGTTTCACTTACCTCACTTTTAATGAAGGTGACACAGTACCTATTGCTTACAAGTCACACTTGTACACCTCGGCTGAGATGCGGTTTCCCACCATAGAAAAGGTTTTAACTGCTGTACAGATGGCTATTCTAAAGGAACGAGCTCTGTCACAGGGGAAACGCATGCTAGTGGTAACACCCTGTCCTCATTTGGAGGCAGTCACGAAAGCCAGTGTACCAAATTCAAAAGCTTTGCACCCTCGGTGGATTCAGTGGGCTGCGTCATTGTCATCCGCGGATGTCATGTTTATTTTTGACGCTTCCTTACGGTCGCAGGAGTTCTTGCAGTATGAATTCGTTCACCCTGCTCCTCTGGCGATGCGACCTTTGGAGGACTTCCATTGCATCATTTACACTGATGGGTCGGCGCAGGTTGCGCATGGCTCTAAACATGCCTACGTTTCCGCATGCGCCATTGTAGTCGGTGCTATGTTGAATGATGAGTTCATTTCCAGGGAGGTACACACGTTGCCCCTGGGCGATTGCACTGCACAATTGGCAGAGCTTCGTGCTCTATTACTAGCTTTGGAGTACGCAGATTCAAGTGTTACTACTCTAATTGTAAGTGATTCTTACTACTGTGTCCAGTCTTACAATGAAAACTTGTTCTTTTGGATTCAAAATGACTTTCGTGATTCCAAGGGTAGCACAATAAAACATAAAATGATCTGGGTTCGAGTGGCAGAGCTTAAGGCTATGTTGCCACTCGTTTATGTGATTCATACTCTCGGTCATCAGCGCGTGGGAGTACACGCTCTTGGCAACTCGCTTGCTGATGAAGCGGCGAAATCAGCAGTATCTACATACTTAGTTGCAGCAGTTACTAGGTCTAAAACCAAGATTGATAGCGACATCTTGGCAGCGGTTGCTGCCTCTGAGAAGGGAGGTAAACATCCTTCGGGATTCCCTTCGAAGTATAAATACCACTTAAGTCCCGAAAAGGTTCCTTTTGTGACAATTCCTGATGTTGGGGAACGGCTGATTCCCAACACGGATCGCAGAACAGACTTGATTACAGCGGCTCATGAAGGTGTGGCGTCTGCGCATGCGGGCGTCTCAGCCACTGTAACGCAACTACAACAACGTTTCTGGTGGCGGGGACTGTACAAACAGACGCGTGATTATGTCCTTCTTTGTGACATATGCCAGCAGATTAAACCTTCAACTGCTACGCGTCCGCCACAGACTCAGTTGTACATTTCTAATAAACCACTAGGCTGTGTTTATTTAGATCACTGCGGTCCATTTTCATCTGATACTGCGTATAAATACATCTTAGTAGCAGTTGACTCATGCACACGCTTTGTGTGGTTATGGCCACATCGCAGCGCTGATTCCCGGACTGTCATCAGAGATTTGCGTATCTTTATAGGGATTTTTGCCTGTGGTACCTTCCATTCGGATCAGGGTCCGGCTTTCGCCTCTAAGGCGTATAAGGATGCCATGACTTCGATGGGGGTCCAAGTCAAGTTTTCGTCACCCTACAGACCCGAGGGTAATAGTGTAGTTGAACGAATGAACCGTGATTTAAAGCAATCTTTGACAGCCCGAGTTATAGGCACTGGCAGAAACTGGCTTGCTCACCTCTATGGCGTGCAGCGTGCTCTTAATAATCTCCCTAGAAGGTCTCTGGGTGGGCGGACCCCATACGAAATGCTCTTTGGCATCAAGATGTTCGTCCCTGACCTTGACGGTCTAGACTCGGTGGTTCGCGCCACTTCCTTTGACGCAGATGAACATTGCAATGTTTTACAGAATCTACAAAAGACGAGAGACACTCTTGCAAAGGAACATTTGCCCTCCACATCGGATGATGCGTTGCAGATCCCGGTAGTTGGCTGGCTACCCCAAGTTGGAGAACTGGTTCGAGAGAAGATCGACAACAAGAAAGAGTTTGGTCCCTCCTATCGAGCTCCGGTCCCAGTGCTTGGAGTGAAGGGCACAAGAACAGTCATTTTACCACCACTTCCAGGTCGTAAGGAAAACAGGTTTATTTCTATTGACAATGTCAAGATACACAGAGTGGCCGATTCTTCTTAGCATGACACCGGCTGTTTCCTGTCCTTCCATTGTGAGAAATTCAATTATGCCCACTGCTTCTAATAATGAAACTGAGGTGGCCATCGAATTACCTGCTGTTTCCAGTCCATTATTGAATAATTTACCAGGGACTAACCTTGATGAGACAGACTATACATACCCCACTGATTTGTCCATGCCTGACCTGCAAGCTCGTTTAGCCACGGAATCCAGATTTTCATTTGACTCTGCTTCCCTTGCCTCGAAAAAACCCTCTAAAATTGCATTATATGCTAGCCTGTTTAAAAAACATTTTTTGATACCTCCTTGGATATACATTTGGCTGGTCCTTTTTTCAGTTTACCTTTTTATGTCAATTGGTTTTGTGTTTTATTTTTTTCGGATTATGAATGGACACTATGTCGAGGAGAGAACTTGCATTACTCATTTGAATGGAACTTTGGCCCCACTTTCCTCTTCACATTCTACACACAGATTAAAAAGAGACTTGACTTTGGTTAACATCACAGCGTGGCCTGTTCTGGATGGAATCGCGTGGGATGCAGTTCGTTTTCAGATTCATGGTCCAACGGAAGTCGTTAATGTCCCTAATGTACTAAGAGTTAATATGGGGGATGTGGTGAAACAAAACATTCGTTCTGATGATTGGGATGTTAATGCTATGGAAAGTTTGTTTTCTGATTTGAAATATTATGCTGCTTTTGATGCTGAGGATTTATATTTAGAATCTGCTAATTATGGTGAATTGTTCTGTTACCAACATTATGGCAATCACTTCTTACACAAGACATCTTCCCGAAGGGATGCGGTTAATTTTACTCAGTGGGAACATTGCCCAGCACCGACACAAGGGAGTTCAGAAACGTTTCTTAAAAAGTATACTTATTTCACTGACTTTAATCAGTCCAATCCCGAGTCCTTTTATTTTAAATTTCAAAAACAGCCACTGTCCAAGGTTAGACTTACAAATACAAAATTGTTATATTCAAAGGCCTTCCTGGATCAATTAGTTACTGGAGGGTATGAGTTATGGAAGGATACCATAGACCTTAAATCGGTTTGGGGCTCAAGGGCCTGGCAGGTACGAGGCACTGAGGCTTTGCACCGTGCATGTCTCATCCCAAATCATATGTGGTTTTTGAATGAAACCATTTCCCAAACCACATGCTTTGGATTGGCTACATCTAAAAGGTTAAACACCCCGTCTTTACCGGAGTTGGAGGAATATGAGAATTGGAGTAATTTTACTAAATTGTCCATTAAAGATATTCAGGCTCTGCTTCTGAATTCCTCCTTTAACATTTCCAGTATGAATCCCAAGGGTTGGCTGCTTTGGCACCGTGGTGCTGATTCTTGCCAAAAAAGATTTTTAAATATGACTGACGGTTTTAAGGCTGTTAGATCTGATCCCCGTTTTGATTTGAGTCATACTGTCACCTCTTACTCTGTGGGCAAGTTGTGTCAAGCCTGGCTGAAACATTCAACTTTACCTGCGGTTAAGTATCACCTTTCCAAACTGAATGCAGACGTGGATTTGAATGATTTCATTAAGGGCCCAGCTAGTGGCAGGTCGAAAAGGTGGTTATATGGTGTTTACAATGAAATTTGGAAACTCTCACAGATTGAGGCTGCTTCACGCCTTAGGGCTATTGATCAGGCAAATCTTGAGAAAGTGCTTGCAGTGGTTGACAATAGCATTAACGTGCTTTCCTCTAGAATTTACACATTAGATAATATTGTGTCGTCTGTTGTTGATATTGTGCATGATGAAGTGTCTGTATTATACCATGGTCAAAATCAATTACGTTCAATCATGCAGTTTGCATGGACACTACAGACTCTAAAAATGGGTAAAGTTCCCTGGGGATACATGAACGTTTCCTCTTTATTTGCACCGTTTAAGTTGACAGACAAACAACGCTTGCTTTCAATGCGTGATGCTTCCTTTTCTATGCTCCATATTGAAAGATTGGAATCTTTGCCTTTTTCTGTGGCAGAGACCACTGCTGCTACGTGGCTTATCCACGGTTTAATAACGCTGCCTTTTGCTTTATATAAGTTTTCAAATTGTATGAAATATGTGCCAATAGGTCGTTTTGAACCCTTAGGTAGCGGTTTTCTTCATGAGGTCTGGTCACTCCCATATACATACAGATGTTTCAAGGATGAACAAGAGGTTTATCTAACAGGGGATGAGTGTACTGAGACGCCAGATCATTCTTTAATGTGTAGACACATACAGTTACACGGTTCATGTAACAAGGACAGACCGAATATGGCTTGCGTTTTACAGGGCACGCCAGTTCCGGCTATCATCCCCACGTTTAAATTGTTAGAGAATGGTAGTTATTTAATGCTCAATAATGAAAACTGTTGTGGTTTAATTAAAGGTATAGCTTTCATAGTAACGGTTAGTGAGCGAGTTATTTGCTGCAGAAATGTTCTTTATCCTCCCACACGTGAACATAGGGAGTCTTCCATTTGGCCACAGATACCGACCTTGGGAGCAGAATTCAGCGGCATGGCTAGAATAAGAGCTCTATTGTCCCAGAAAGAGGTGGCCTTGAGCTCGGCCCGTGAAACTTTCGTGCTTCACATTGCTAACACCCGTACGGAGGTTCAGGCTCTTTTAAACACTGATTTGCCTTTGCATTTCGGAGCCATGGTCCGTTCTATCTTTAACGCATCCTCCACAACGGGCCTAGCACATTTTTTTAAAGTTGTTAGCGGTGGTCTCGTGACTTCCTTTGAGAAGATTTTTGGAGTCATCCCTGCCTTCTTCCATTCTATTTTTTCATCCTTATTTGGAGGGTTCCCGTTTTTGCTTGCATTAGCGGCTGGCGCATTGGTGGTTTTCTGCCTTTTTAAATATGGATGCCCTTCCTGTGCAAGACCACGCACAGCTACTACTGACGCGGTTTCGCAACCGCATGCTTGATTATTATGGCACACTGCCGTTGGCGACTCTAAGCACGGCGTTTGGATTATCTTTTCGGTTCTCCTATTTCACCTGTGTCCAGCCTGTATTTCGCTGCCTGACCTGTGATTTCCTTTGGGCCATTGATTTGTGTCTCTGCGGACCAGCTTCTTCTGACGTCGATTTTGATCAACTGATGAGTCCTATCATTGCTCACGAGTTGGTTTGTTCTGACGAAAGGATTATGGCCTTGGCGGTGGCACATGGACTAATGGGTCCCTGGGATGTGTTGTCGGCAGCGCAAAATTTCTTGGAACAAAGTTTTCTTGAAAACCCACCGAGCTGTCCTCTGATGGTTATAGAGGATCCGGTGCTGGAAGATCACGTATGTTCCTTTCATCTTTTAAACTGGATGGCTGAACTGTTTTCGGATGAGGACAGCGACTTCCTCCTGGAGGCTGTTGCAGCTTACTTTTCATATACAGTCTTATCATAGACACTGCCTCAAATTGGCATGCTGATTGATAGCATTTCCTTGATTTTATTGACTTTTGGTCAAGACTTTTTATTTTTTGCTTGCCTATTGGCTTGAGCCACATTATATTTGTGGGCTATTTTTTAGCATTAGTTTTTATTATTGAATTTTTATTCATGCTCGTTTATAAATGGATTCTGCTCTCATGTGATGGCACTTCTGTTACCTTATTTAGTCCGTTCTCGGATCATGGGGGGGTGTTGTATAGCTCCTATATATCCTTATATCGTGTTAAGTTAGCATAGGTACATTTCAGATTTAAACGCCATTTTTCCTTTCTTGCAACTTCTGCACACGACCCTTAATTGTTGACTTAGCTTTCAACCTAGTGGTTTGCCGTGGTGTATGTGAGAATAATATGTTATTGCTCTGATATCAGTCTTGTTTAATAAAACATGTCTGCACGGAGAGTGCTGAAGTTTCAGGAGCAACACGATATGGAATTGTTATGAGGTCTGATCTCCACGCCTTCATAGTCATAACACAAGTGCAGCCTTTGCCAACTTGGGCTTGAGGCGGGATTGATATTGCTTTGCACGAGAATTGTTAACACACTTGATGCGGTGCACATGCAGAGAGAGCTGGTGTATGCTGATGTGATTCCTTCATGCTAGGACACTAAGGTATGGGCCCGCCCTAAAACAACCCAAAGAGACCTTCTTAGATAATAATATAATATATGTGTTAGGGAGGGTGAGATATAAGTGTTGTTAACTCTTATTCATTACAGCATGTTAACATGCTGTCACCATTCGCTTTTTATGTCTTAGTAACTATGCTGATAATTTTGCTACTGATAATAAGTATACTTGTATTATCAAAGATACTGCGCCTGAGAAGACGGCATTAGTAAATAAACATTTCAAATGCACATGTGTCTTCTTTACTCCATGTTCTGGTTTGTAATGATAATATAACGAAAGAGTGTTCATGAGTCCCACGTACCCTGAGGTACTGTAAGTTCATGTTCTGGTTTGTCTAAACATTGGGTGTTTGATATGTCCAATGAGACACTGTAGCTAGCTCGGTAAGGGGTGAGTTGGTTGCTAAGGTAAGTTTTGGGACATCCTAATTTGCCGAGGTTCCACTCCTCTGTGCACAGTTCTGTGTGAGTACAGAAACCCTGCAACAGTTTACTTGTCAGACCCTAGTCTAGTGCACTAAGTGTGCCAGGGTGTGTAATCCAAATGCTGCTGGTGGGCCAGCAGCACTGGTTGTTCCACCCACAGAAGCAGCCTTGTAAAATGTGTCATTGCAGAGCCTGTGTGTAGTCTGGTACTGTCATGCTGACTGGGCAAGTGCACCCACTTCCCAGTCCCTAAACCTTCCCTTTTCTTCATATCAGTCACCCCTCTGGCAGGTCTAAGGGCAGGGTGCATTGTAAGTATAAGGTAGGACAGGCCCTGATGTGTGTGGCATGTCCTAATAGTGAATTACAGCCATTTTAGTTTTTCACCATTGCAAGGCTACCTGTTCTCCCTAGGCCAGAATGGGCTGTTAGAATTGTTACACTTTATAATGCTAACTGTCTCAGAGAACATGGTAGAAATTCGAGTCTAGTATGCCTGAACTCAGAATAATAAAATACATATTTTTGTAAAGTTTATTTTAATATTCTGTGTTTTCAAATACCACTTTTAGAAAGTAGGTATTTGCTAGTCTAACCATTCAAACCTGCCTCTGCTAGTTTGTGTATTTCTATGTCTGGTTTTGTGAGTGCGCGTATCAAGAGAGAGAGAGAGGACTAGAAAGCTAGTCCGAGTCCCCGTAGTTTATATGTGTTATCAAAAGAGACTAGCTTAAATATGACCAATATTGTTAGGACTCTGATTAGATTTGTCATGGGCACCTCGTTGGTGAGTTCATGAAGCCCTCACCCACCAACCTGGTTGGAGGCATGCTTCATCATCGGGCCCACCCAGTGACACCTAATGTGTCCCGGGTGTGCTGCGACGCCTGATTACAGCGGAGCTGGTATTTTACTGAGAGTGCAGTGTGAGGTGTAAAATGAAGTGTGAGTTAAAACGGCTTGGCGAGGGTCCCAGTACCCGAGGGTAAATTAAATTTTAATAACTGGGCCCCCGTCAGCGGTTAAAATAAGGCTTGGGGATGTTTAAGGGAGGCGAGTTACTACCTCCTACATCCATCAGTTGGTCGACATGTTTCAGCCAGTGCCTTAAACTAAATCTGGCTTTCCTCAGGACCTTTTTAAAAATAGAGTGCAGTGCAGGTTAAAAAGGAGTGTAATCCAGGCTATGTGTTACACTCACTAAGGTGTTTCTCTAAGTGTGAGAGGGGGGATTCCCTTCTCATATATGCGCTTAGATTGTGCAGCCAATGCTTCCGGGAGTGAAGCGGTAAGGGGTTGACCAGCTTTTCTGGTCAGAGCCTGCCTTGTACCTGTTGCACCGTCCTCGTACTCCGGCTGCAAAATCTAAGCGCATATATGAGAAGGGAATCCCCCCTCTCACACTTAGAGAAACACCTTAGTGAGTGTAACACATAGCCTGGATTACACTCCTTTTTAACCTGCACTGCACTCTATTTTAAAAAGGTCCTGAGGAAAGCCAGATTTAGTTTAAGGCACTGGCTGAAACATGTTGACCAACTGATGGATGTAGGAGGTAGTAACTCGCCTCCCTTAACATCTCCAAGCCTTATTTTAACCGCTGACGGGGGCCCAGTTATTAAAATTTAATTTACCCTTGGGTACTGGGACCCTCGCCAAGCCGTTTTAACTCACACTTCATTTTACACCTCACACTGCACTCTCAGTAAAATACCAGCTCCGCTGTAATCAGGCGTCGCAGCACACCCGGGACACATTAGGTGTCACTGGGTGGTTTTGTGAGTGACAGGGCTGGGGAATTCCAGGAGACAGGCTGAGTCGCCCAGTGGTGAATAAAGAGATCTGCATCCAGATGGGAGGGAGGAGTGCACCTGAACTCTGAATAGGGCTGTTCCTGCCTTCCACAATGCTGGCTCCACCCCCTGGGGAGTGGCTTATGTCTCTGCCCTGCACACTGAAAGAAGAGAAGGAGTCCTGTAAACAAAGTGCTTCAGGACTGTACATGCCTTCCACAATGCTGGCTCCACCTCCTGTGGGGTGTCTGATGCTTCTGCCCTGCACTGTGAAAGGAAAGGAGAAGTCTGGCAAACAGAGTGCTTCAGAACTGGTTTGGACTGGACAAAGGTCCCTCTCCCCTCAGAGAACAAAAGATTTCTGAGTATAAATATTGGGACCCTGATCCCATGAAATTAGATCACTTTGGACTACAAGAAGAATCCTTTACTGAGGAGAGGAACCTGAAGAAACTGAGGAGAGACTATTCCAGAGCTGAAGTGCTGCTTGGGGGATTGGCCTGCAGTTGTTGCCTTACTGCCAAAGGAAGGAGAAAGGAACTTTGTGTACCTTGCTTTCAACTTGTGAAGGATCTCCAAGGGCTTGGATAAGAGCTTGCCTCCTGCTGAGGTCTCAGGGACAACAGACTTCACCCCCAGCTCCTCAGAGTTCTTGTGGAAGTGCCTGCTGCTGTTTTGGGCCTTCTGAGGAACTGCGTGTCGCAAGGAGCTGGAAGCGCGACTCAACGAGAAGAAGCGTGTCGCCGTCACTGTGCTTGCCGTCGCAACTCCGGAGCAAGGAGGGTGTCGCCGCTGGAACTGTCGCACTGCACCGCATCGGAGAGAAGCGTGCAGCAACGAAGAGGAAGCGTGTCGCCGTCGCTGCTGCTGCCATCGCAACTCCGAAGAAGGAGGGTGTCGCCGCTGTGGTTGTCGCACTGCACCGCATCAGGAGAAGAACCTCGCAACGAGGTTGGAGCGTGTCGCCGTCGCTGTGCCTGCCGTTGCAACTCCGAAGCCGGAGAGTGTCGCCACTGGAACTGCCGCATTGCACTGCATGGACCCAGAGCAACTCGCATCCCCGAGAAGCGCGCCGCCGTCGGAGCTGCTGCCATTGCATCTTGGATGTCGCCGATGTAGTTGTCGCATCAAGCGGAAGCTTCACGCATCGAGGAGAAGAGCATCGCCGCTGGAGCTGTTGCCATCGCATCGTAAGGGTGTCGCCGCTGCAGTCCACGCATCGAACCGAGAACTTCTTGCATCCCCGAGAAGCGTGCCGCATCTGGAAGATCTTCACGTCTTTATTTCTTTGCACCTGACTTTACCGCATTTCCCATCGCTGCGACATTGCTTGTCTTGGAAGCGCAACGAAACTTAAGGTACATTGACACAGAGTGTCGCATCTAAGAACTGAACTGAATTAAGCTTAAATCTACCATCTTAAAGTAATCATGGTGTTTTTTTTGTCGTCAAATCACAAGCTTTGGGTGCATACATTTTCATTAAGTAAGTAGAAGCTTTGGATGCAGATATTTATATTACTTAATATGTTCAGGTCCACGAAAGAACAGAGCATTTTCAGAAATTCCTTTAGGGTAAGTTAGGCATGTTCTAGAAAATGGGTATCAGTGTAAGCTCTGGTCACACACTGAGCTGAAAGGCTTGAAGTTGGAGAATTCTTCCCATAGTCAAAAGTACCTTTGGATTTTGAAGAATTCCTATAGCTTAGTTCATGCAAGAGGCAGCTGGTGACAGGTAGTGTCTGATGTGAATTATAAGCCTCTGTAACTTGCATAATCGAAGTCTGCAATGAATATGGTTTGAATTCAAGAAAAGGCTCAACACTGGAGAAGCAGCTTCAAAAGTCAGAAACACTATGCTAGTCCGTTGGACCCTTCCAGATTGTTTTCCTTAGTCATGTGTTTGCCAGAAGACTGTTAGTAGCTAAACTAATTCCTGCAGCAGTGGGTAGTGAGAAGTGTCCAAAAAGAGATTTATTGCCATTGATCATGAAGGAATGAGTTTATAGTGGGGGAATTCACAAAGTTAAGAGAATGCTTTGATTGGCTGCTGACACTCACTCACAGTAGGGAAATTGTGATTGTAGTCCTTAGTTTGGTGGTAATTTCTCAAGCCAAAGACTCCTTGAATGGCTATTGGTTATAGATTAAACCTAAGCACCCTTGCTTAGTATTTTGAAAGATCATTGCAGGGGGCCCATAGGTTTTCCTCTCTGCCCATCACAGGTGATATCCAAAGGCTACTTGATTTTGGTTCTACCTCAGATTTCTTTCTTCCAACACATTACACTGTTCATGTCTTTCTCTTACTCTTACAGGTTCTGTTTTATCCATGCTGTGTCCCTGATTTATCTGATAATGAATAATAAATGTCACCATACTTTCTGCAATATTTGGCAAAGATTATGCACTGTTAAGCAAGCTCAGTGATTTATTTCAACAAATGCCCTTGAGAAAGGGCTTGGATAAAGGTTATGTGTCTGATTCACAAATATGTGTGCATGCGTGGGTGTGAACTATTAATTTGGGACTCCAGGTTTACCCATAAATCCCTGAAGTAAGCCACGAGTACTCCTGACTTGCACTTTGCTTGCTTCAGGTATTCATAGTGACCACAAAAGTATGTCACAGCAAAACCTTTGTCAGATGGACCTGAAGTCTTACAAGCCACGGGGCAGATTTACAATAACTGACGCATCCCCAGGGATGCGCCAGTTATTGTGTGTCGCAGCTCCGCCACCCATGGTGTGCCGCATTTACAATGCGGCGCACCATGGGGCAATAACGGCACAGATGCGTGACGCATCTGTGCCGTAAAGGTGGCGCATTGCTGGAGTTGCGTCGCAAGCACGACGCAGCTCCAGCAATGCTCTGGGGGGCCCTATCTGTCCAATGCTGCGTCAAGCCTTACGCCTGCTTCAAGCAGGCCCAGGGTTTTGACGCAGCATTGGCCTAAAAGTGCCTGCGTAAAATCTTGTAGATTTCACGCAGGCACTTTTGCGAGGCGCAACTGCCCCGGAACGCCCACCATGCGCCGGAACGCCCACATGTGGCGCAGGGCTTTACAACGTGACACATCTGCCTAGATGCGTCACGTTGTAAATGGGTCACAGGGATGCGCCACGTTTACGCCGCCGTTGCGTGACACAACGGTGGCGTAAACGTGGAGCAAGTCCGACATAAATCTGCCCCCCCAATGTGTTTTTGAGCAGCAGCACGTTACAGATAGAAAGATGCAATTTAAGGTTTTGTAGTTGATACTTGGAGTGTGCTGCCAGTTGAATGAGCCTATCGTAGTTCTTACCCTAAAATAACAATATTTCCATACTTGCTACGCCCTCCCTTATTATACAGCAAAGTGAATTTCAGGAACTGACATTCGAGTTGCCAACCTGCCTCTCAAGTCTCATGTGACACATGCTGATAATCCACGTGGGATACTTACAGCCTTTAAAAAACATTATAACCATTAACTGCTTCCTTAGCCTTTCATATCCATTGCTTCAAAGAACCTGAGTGCCATAAGATGGTGACATGCCCCTTCTTAGTAGGTTTGAGTCTTGATGTGTCTGTAGGTTGAAGCTACGGCACACAACATATTCTACCAATCCTGTCTCTGCATGGGCCAATTAACTTCCATCTAGTATTTGCTGTAGTCTCAGGCACTATAAAAAGCATTCTATTATCTTGAATGGTTATCACCACCTGCATTATAAATAGGAGGCGGTGGTCAAAGTAACCTCCATAGATTCTTACCTTTATACTTATACATGAGGCTGGGCCCAGGTCTGATATCATTTAAAGGGAAAGTTAACGTTGGGTTACAGTTAAGTGGCTGACCATGATGAGGATGTCTGTTTTGGAAGCTTTAGAAAAGTACATGTTATGAGAGTTGGAAATGGATACCTTCTTATGCTAGCAAAAATTTCTTTTGGATTTAGTTTTCAAAATTGTGATCTCGAACTCTGACGTTTCTCAGCTCTGAAAATTGTACAGTTTGGGCACAACCAGAGGCTTTCATCACATAGCTTTACTTTACAATGCTGTACCAGTATTTTACCATGACCACGTGGCATGATGTTGACTCTGTGTGGTGGGCACAAATGACAGGCTCGTGCAGCAGCAGTAGTGAAATATGCATTAATGTTTGGTGCATATTCAAAAGTCACTTTGTGACCTGGTAGAAGCAGCTGGCCCTTTTCACTTAATGTAGACCACTTTGTTTATTTATTATTGACATATTTATTGGATCATAATTAGTTGGGCACTGACAGCCAGTTGCACCTTCAGCAAAAACACGTGGAGGTCATGAGAGATCTACCAACGTAAAATACATCAGCTAAAGAGAGACATCTTTCAGTAATGTTCAACAGGGGACCCTGAATGTGTTGCAGTTGATGGGACCTATTCACAAAGGTAGTAAAGTAGTGCTCCTCTAGTACCCTTTTACTTTAAATGCCTTAGTGAATTACCCTTTTACTTTCTGTTACATGCCTTAGTGAATTGCTCCCAAACATCTACAATGCGGGGAGTGCAGGTACTAATCATATACAATTCATACAAATAGAAAGAATTGTACTTTCTTTGCACTTTTACTAATAGGAAGTTAGACATTTCGGTGCGATTTACAAAGGTGTGAAACTGAACGTTAAAGAGGACTCCTGCAGTTCCACCTCCCCTGCTCATAAATGTTTTTGTGATTTGGTTCCTTGTTGCTTGAACAATTAAGTACAGGGTGAAACCCTCCATCCGTAATTTTAAAATTGCACATAAAAGCACGTGCTGCTGTCCAAGCCTATTAGCCACCCTGTGAGTCAAAATACCCTTTCTATGATCAGACTCTAGGCAGAACGTAATTGCTGAAATTTCTCAAATTAAAAAACCCACCCCAGTTCAGGATCCTTGTTTACTAAATAAGAAAGGTGATCACTGCATTAATGCCTAATGCTCAATGACAAGTAAAACCTAGGACTACCCCCATTTGCTTACACAGTTCTACACTGTGTGCTGCTGGCTCATTAATCACAGGCAGCCCGGCTTAGTCCCACAGGAGCTGCTTGGTTCCTCACTGTTTAAGCTTGCAGTGGACCTTGGTTTCCACAGGTGCGTTATATTCAATTAACACCTCACAGTCACATGCTAAGCAAGAAAAACAAACCTGCAGTCGGATTATTCAGTATTTGCATTTTCATTCAATGATTTATGTAAATGCTCCTGATCCCTCTTCCATGCAGCAAAGAATGAAGCAGTGTTTGAAATCCAAACACAAGTGTGTATTTTTCAGTCGTGTTGCTGTGAATGAAGAGGAAAGGAGCCTCTAGGAGAGCAAGTGAAACCAGCACTGGGCCCCTGGGGGATGGAAAGGATGTGAAACTGTTGTAATAACTGTAACAGCAAAGCATTCTTAGCGAACAAGCGAGGTGACTTCTGAACTCTCACCCAAAAAGGGGAGGCCGCCAGGAAGTGGTTCTGCACGCTTTTAAAATACAGAACTAAGCTTTTGTACACGGTGCAAATGAATGTGAAAAGTGGCCTCTGCGTAGCTGCTCTTTCTCTAGTGCTTTTCAAAAGTGGCAACTTTTTTCAACTTTCTCGATACCAGTGTTGTTTTTACAGTGCCTCAAATCCGGTACATTCTGAATTCACTTCCAGACCCACAAGAGATCCTTTAGTTCTCCTTGTCAAAGATACCGACCCCGAATTACAAAGGCTTTGCTCTGGCACAAAGCTATGCGTGGTGGTTACTATTCAGTGTTAATGATGTTTTGCACTAGAAAGGTGCCTTTTTCTCACTGCAGAAACCCCTTTGGCTAATTTGAATCCAAGGGGTGCTATTAGGGGGACAGATCGGCCAAACAGCCCAAGGTTGTATTTTTATTTTTATTTAAGGCATTTCTATATAGCACAGACTTTACCCAAAGGTAAAAGGTATTATTATTATTATTATTATATTATTATTATTATTATTATTATTATTATTATTATTATTATTATTACTTTACAATAGAACTAGGTACGTTACTAGAGGCGATTTACAAACGTACACGTTACAAATACAAACGGGATAGTTGAAAAAGTAAAACAAAATAAGAGGTGGCAATCACAAAAAAAAACATTAGTACAGGCATAGAATACATATTTACAACAGTGTAAGAACTTACAACATCGTGAGAATACAAAGCGGCCTTGAGGGACATGAAAAGGGATGTATTAATTCTGGAAATGTCTTTGGAAGGGAAGAGATTTGAGGTCAGTTTTGAATGTCTGGGTAGAGGTGGTGGTATGGTGTAATGGAGGAAGCGAGTTCCAAATTCTAACCGCATTGCCTGAGAAGAATTGAGCCATCGATCTTTCCCTTTTGAAGGTGGGGGTTCAAGCAGTACAATTTCAGCATTACGTGAAAGTCTAGAGCCTCCAGAGATTTTAAGTTTATTCGCCAGGTATTAGGGGGAGAAAGTGTGCAAGGATTTGTGGTTGATACAGGCAGTTGTGTAGATTGACCTTGCTTTGATTGGAATCCATCGAAAAGACAACAGTATGGGTGTGATTTCTTCTTTTTGCCCCATAAACAAAAAGAGCCACTGAATGGAAATAGATTTAAGAGGGCAAAGGTTGGATTTGGGAAGACCAGCAAGGAGAGAATTGCAATAGTCAAATCTAGAACCAGAGATTGGACCAAGGTTTTTAGGTCTTGCTCCGGAAAGAAACATCAAATTCCCCAGGGCAGAAGCAATCGGTAACATGCATTCTTTGCAATGGAATTGATGTGGGAGTGTAGATTGGGCCTTTTGTCAAGTATGACACCAAGGGATTTAGTGCTGTCTACACCAATAGGTTTGTTGTCAAGTAAATTCAGTTTATCCATCTAAGTTTGAACAGTTGGAGGAGAGGGTGAGGTAGCGAGAAGGAGGAATTAAGTTTTGGAAGGATTCAGAATGAGTTGATGAGTTGACATCCACTTTTGGATAGAGTTGAGAGTAGTGTTGAGGTTTGAGATATTTTGTGCAGAAGACACCTTAAGGTAGATTTGGGTGTCATCAGCATAGAGGTGGAAAGGATCCCAGATTTACTGAGGAGATTTCTCAATGGTTCCAAATAAAGATTAAACAAAGTGGGTGCTAGGATAGATCCTTGAGGGACGCCTTGACCTACCGCCGTTGAAGACGAAAGGCTCTAAGCTATTTTAATCACTTGAGATCTATCCGAGAGAAATGAAGCAAACCATTTAAGCACTGTGGCTTCCAAGCCCATTCTCTGTTTTAAAGTGTTCAGGAGAGTGTTGTGATTTACAGTGTCAAAGGCTGCAGAAAGGTCTAGAACAATCAGAAGGCAAGACTCTCCTGAGTCAAGTACACGCAGGGCGTTGTCGATCACCTGCAGCAGGCTTGTTTCAGTGCTGCAGTCTTGCATGAAACCAGATTGGAATTCGTCAAGAAGTATGGAAAGTTATTTTACTATACATCTTTCTGTGATTTTTGCAAAAAAAGGGAGGTTGGTGATGGGACGGAAGTTGTTGAGGTCATTCGCATCAGCAGAGGGTTTTTAAGAAGTGGGGTAACCTGTCCTGTTTTCAGGGCAACAGTAAGGGAGCCTTGGCTGAGGAAGAGGTTAACCAGACTGGTCCAATAGGATAGAGTGTGGGTGTAGAAGTCAATGGCGATGTCACTGGGGATAGGGTCGAAAGAATTGTTAGAGGGTTTTGTTTTGAGAATGCATTTGAGGAAAAAAAAAGAAGAGAATGCATTTGAGAAGGGCATTTATTTATATTTATTTATAGCCTTGTATAGCGCCTGATTCAATTCCCAAAGGGATATCTCTGCGCTTGTGCTTCCACTGGTAGTCTCTAACAAGGTATTATAGTTAGTTAGTTATAGCTGTAATATAGGGAGATGTTACCTAAGGCATGGTGTAAAGGTAAGTTTTTAGATTTTTTCTGAAGGATTCAAGGCTTGTAATTTGTTTCAACACAGGTGGTAGGGAGTTCCAGAGGGCAGGTGCTTTGTAGGAGAGGGCCCGTCCTCCCTGTCTGGCTCTTCTAAACTTTGGAACCTGAAGCAGGTGGTGGCTACTGGACCGTAGAGTGCGTCCAGGAGTGTATGGAACACATTTTTCCTTTAAATATCTGGGACCAGTGCCAAACAGGCATTTATGTATAGTACAGCATATCTTGAATTTAACACGTTGCTTTACTGGTAGCCAGTGCAGTTGGTGAAGAAGGGGACGAGAGGGAGTTCTGGGAGGGGCATTGAGAACTAGCCTTGCTGCAGTGTTTTGCACTATTTGCAATTTCTTCAGTTGTTCCTCATTGGCTGATATATAGAGGCCATTACAATAATCCATCCTACTTATTATTAGGGTCTGAACAAGCGTTTTTCTATGGTTGTCTGGCAGAAATGGAAAAACACGTCGAAGCAGCCCAACCACACGAAAACATGCACCTGTGACTTGGGTGGTATGTTCCTTAAGTAGGAGGGCCTGATCCAGGCGAATACCAAGATTTTAACTGTTTGTTTCGGGGTTGGGACAGGTCCCAGCTCCAAGGGCCACCAATCGGGGGACCACATTAGAGTTGCCCCTCCAAACAGCATGACCTCAGTTTTGGTCACGTTGCATTGAAGGTAGTTCTGTGCCATCCAATGTGCCACTGCTCTCATACCGTCCGCAAATGATTTTTGGATTGCGGGTGTGAGAGTGTGGAAAGGAAATAAAAGCTGGGTGTCATCAGCGTATGACACCGGGGTGAATCCATATGATCTTATAATGTTTGCCAAGGGGGCCATATAACGTTAAAAGGCGTGGGGCTTAGGCATGAGCCCTGTGGCACTCCCTTGGTAAGCTCCCTGAAGGTGGAAGAGTGGGAGCCTAGCTTGACCCCTTGTGATCGACCCGAAAGAAAGCTTTCCAACCATGACATAGCCACACCTCCTATGCCCACATCTCTCAATCGGCCGAGAAGGAGTTCATGTGACACCGTGTCGAAAGCAGCGGATAAATCTAACAGCACCAAAATCATTGAGCCCCCCTCATCAAGTGACATCCTGATGTTATCAGTCACTGAGAGGAGGGCTGATTCGGTGCTGTGATTGGGCCTGAACCCAGGTTGAGAATGGTCCAGGCCCTCCGCCGCCTCGATGTAATTTGACAGGTGTGTATTTACATGTTTCTCGGTCAATTTACTGAGATATGGCAAAAGGGAGATGGGTCGAAGGTTGGAAAGGTCTGTCCATGGGAGTGCGGCATTCTTTCGGATGGGGTTGACCACTGCTTTTTTCCATTCCACTGGCACATGCCCTTCTCTGAGGGAGTGATTAATGACTGTTTGGATTTGAGGTCCTAGTAGGGTATTCAAGGGGGCCATCATTTTTGCAGGTACTAAATCATTGGGGGAGCCTGATTTTATATGGCTGGTGAGGAGGGGAAGATCTACGACGGTTACTGGTGGAAAGGACAACAGGGAGGTTTTTCTTTGGATAAGTGTGGGGGAGGCAGTTGTGTTACAATTTGAATTCGAGGATTTCAGAATTTTTTCGTGAATTGAATTTATTTTATTTTCGAAGAACAGTGATATTTCATTGCATAAGGATAGAGAAAAATCGTCTGGGCTAGCACAGACTGTGGGTTTGGCAAATGCTTCCAGTATTTTATATAGTTCTTTCGAGGAATTACCTGCGTCTGCAAGTTGCTGGGCAAGACTGTTCTTTCGGGCCTTTTTTATGTTTTTATAGTAGTTTGTCTGTGCTTCATAGTGTGCCTTCCTGTTCTCTTCTGTACGTGTCTTTCTCCATTTTTTCTCTATCCTCCTACATCTCTGTTTCTCAGCTCTCAGTGCCTCAGTATACCACTTCTCCTGTTTGTTTATAGGAAATTGTTTGTGTAACTTCATGGGGGCAAGTTTGTCCATTGCCTCAATTAAGGATTTGTTGAATTTGGCTAATGTGTCCTCCATTTTATCTGTTTCCATAAGGTTGGGCTTTTCCCAGACCCTTTGCAGCTCTTCCACAGTTAGCTTGTGCCACTGACGCTGCCATATTGGCAGGAGGGTTTTTTTGTGAGGATGTATATTGATGATAGGTAGGCAAAATTCCACCAGGAAATGGTCAGTCCAGTCTAGCTGGATGGCAGTTTCACAATGAATTTTGGCGCAATTGGTAAAAAGCAGATCAATGGAGTGTCTCCCTTCATGAGTGGGTCCCTTATTCTGTAATTCCAAGCCCAGGGTAGATAAATCAGCAAGCAGAGTTTTAGTTTCCGGAAGTTCTGGAATATCTGCATGAATGTTAAAATCACCCAGAAGAAAGAAATCTTCTTTGGCTCTAAAATAGGGAGCTAGCAGTTCCAGAAGGGAGATAGTAAAATCTGAGCAAGGTCCTGGTGGACGATAGATCAGCGCTCCTTTCTTGGACACTTTGGTAGAAAGATTAATTCTAAAAATTACAATTTCTAATAGTGGACAACATTTTTGCTCTAGTATGGTGACCTTCAAGTGTTCTTTATATGCGATGGCCAGACCGCCACCTGTTTTGTTTGGGCGATCCATGTTTAGGAACTTGTAGCCTAGAGGTATCCCTAGTGTAATGGCGGGGGTAGTGTGAGGTTTAAGCCATGTTTCTGTGAAGAAACATAGATCAGGTAGCGATGTTTGAAGTAGATCCCATATTTGGAGTTGATGTTTGGGCATCGAACGAACATTCAATAATATACATTTTAATCCGTCTTTTGGCCTATCTGTATCTGTGTCCAGTACGCTGGGAGTGGTTAGGTAGGTTGCTTGAAAGCGACATTTGTAACAGGAGAAAGGGCCCTCTAAGCATGGCCAGTTCTCACTAGTGCAACCTAACAATGGGGGTGGTCTTAATTTCAGCAGTTCATGTGCAGAATACCTGAGAGTGCCTTGTGAGGATCTTATGGGGTCCATGGCCCCTGGCCCCGTCCTGTCGCGGACAGGCGCAGACGGGCAGCTCTTTGGCTGGTCTTCGGCGTGTATTCGGCTGCGCACGATCGCTGCGCGCTCGGGAGGGGGCGAGGGCTAAATAGCCCCTGAGAATAGCCACTAGAGCGCTACCCGCTCCAGTGAATACCGGAAGTGCCGGAAGTGCTTGGCTCTCACCTGTCCGCCCTCCGCACAACGGTAATAGTTACCCTGTTGGAACGAGGCGGACAGGAAGGAGAATTGAGCCACCACTACTCGCTGTCTCCGAGCATGAACCTGGCTAACGGCTGCTTCCCTACTAGTATATCAGGTGAGGGAAAATCAGCACGATAATTTCTAGCGCATTTGTAGTCAACACGTTGAAATATACAATTTAAAAGTGCGCGTTAGTAGGCAACACACACACAGATTTTAGCCCGTTTAAAAGTGTTCAAGCACAAGGTGAAGTGAGGTTTAAAATTATCCAACAGCTTTTACCACATAAATCGTTGATAGCGCTGTACCAGTGCCAGCAAGCGGATCAGGGACGCTGCCACCGTCTCCTACCGCATTCGCGCTGTGTCTGGTGCTCAGCCTAAATAGCCCCTGAGAATAGCCACTAGAGCGCTCACCCGCTCCAGTGAATACCGGAAGTGCCGGAAGTGCTTGGCTCTCACCTGTCCGCCCTCCGCACAACGGTAATAGTTACCCTGTCGGAACGAGGCGGACAGGAAGGAGAATTGAGCCACCACTACTCGCTGTCTCCGAGCATGAACCTGGCTAACGGCTGCTTCCCTACTAGTATATCAGGTGAGGGAAAATCAGCACGATAATTTCTACCGCATTTGTAGTCAACACGTTGAAATATACAATTTAAAAGTGCGCGTTAGTAGGCAACACACACACAGATTTTAGCCCGTTTAAAAGTGTTCAAGCACAAGGTGAAGTGAGGTTTAAAATTATCCAACAGCTTTTACCACATAAATCATTGATAGTGCTGTACCAGTGCCAGCAAGCGGATCAGGGACGCTGCCACCGTCTCCTACCGCATACGCGCTGTGTCTGGTGCTCAGCCTAAATAGCCCCTGAGAATAGCCACTAGAGCGCTACCCGCTCCAGTGAATACCGGAAGTGCCGGAAGTGCTTGGCTCTCACCTGTCCGCCCTCCGCACAACGGTAATAGTTACCCTGTCAGAACGAGGCGAACAGGAAGGAGAATTGAGCCACCACTACTCGCTGTCTCCGAGCATGAACCTGGCTAACGGCTGCTTCCCTACTAGTATATCAGGTGAGGGAAAATCAGCACGATAATTTCTAGCGCATTTGTAGTCAACACGTTGAAATATACAATTTAAAAGTGCGCGTTAGTAGGCAACACACACACAGATTTTAGCCCGTTTAAAAGTGTTCAAGCACAAGGTGAAGTGAGGTTTAAAATTATCCAACAGCTTTTACCACATAAATCGTTGATAGCACTGTACCAGTGCCAGCAAGCGGATCAGGGACGCTGCCACCGTCTCCTACCCCCATCTTCAGAGATGACATCAAAGTTCTGCCAAATGACTAAGGATTTGCGCTCCTCTAGGGGAATAGGGTGAATGACCTGATCCATCAGTGATTTAACTTTTTCATCAAGATCAAATAATTTTTTGGGTCTGTTTTTGGCTGAGTCGAGGAAGGTTTGAAAGTGTGATGCTTTTTCATGAAAGATGTGTTTGCGGTATTTAGATCATGCTGAACGTAGATTAGAGAGATTAGTGGTGGATGGAGATTGTCTCCATTGTTTCTCCAGGAATCTGAAGATCTTCCTTTCTTCATAGAGGGATTTATTGAACCATGGTGCAGAAGGAATAGGCCTTTTTTTTGCTTTGAAGTGGAGCAACATTGTCAATTTCGACTGCAAGACTTGAGCGGCATTGGGAGGTAAGATTGTTGACATCTGAATTAGGGTATAACATTGGAGGTGAAAGCATAGCAGAATCGCGAAAAATTTCAAGGTCAATATTTTTGGTGTTTTGGAACCAGGTAGTAGTCCTTTCAGGTTGGCCAAGAGTTACAGAGTGAGATAGGTGCAGAGAGAAGGGGATGAGGAAGTGGTTGGACCAGTCTACTTGAATAGGGTCAGCAATAGTTAGCATATCTGCTTTGGATATAACAAGGTCAAGAATTGAGCCTGTAGAGCCCTTAGAGTGTTGATTCAGTGCAGTGTTGGATAAGATCATTTACTAGGAGACAAGTGGCAAGCCTATTAGCAACTGAGTCTTTCAAAGAGCCCCAGTGAAGATTAAAGTCTCCAAGAAAAATCTGTCTGTTACTTTGAGAGTATTGATCGCTGGCGAAGTCGGTTAATTCCTCCAAGAAGAAGGAGCTGTCTCCAGGCGGGCGATAAATGGCATTAAATCTGAAAAGGTAGCAGTGTTGCACTTGATGCTCCAAAGAAAGGCATTTGAATGTACGGGAGGAGCTGTTGGGAAAAACCTTGAATTGTAGGGAGTTACTGAAGATGATTGCAACACCTCCCCCAACTTTATCTGTTCTGTCATTTCTAAAGATGAAATAGTCAATGGATGGCAGAAGATCGAAAATAGTAGGAGAGGTGTTGTTGAACCAGGTCTCAGTGAGGAAAAGAATGTCTAGATTGTGAAGATTGATCGTGTCTGAAATTTCTAGCTTGTTTTTGATTGCAGATCCGTAGTTGTGGAGCAAACAGCACAACTCTGACAAGTCTGTTTTTGTGAAGGGGCGTTTGGACTTTTAGGGTGATAGGAATAATGTTCCTGAATGAGGGTGCCAGGGTACTTAACTGGAGAGGAGAGGGGAAAGGGGATGGGGTTAGATGTCTTGTATCTAGCCAATAAATTAGCGATGTCTGAAGATGACAGATTGTGTGTGGCTTTTTTGGGGCGCGGGAGCAGGGTACTCCTCGGGAGTGTGGGGAAGTGAGTGCTTGCCAGAGGGATTGGGTTGGTGGGAAAGGTGGATATTTTAGTACTTAGGAGTGAGATGGTAGCTTCAAGCTGGGAGATCGAGGAGATGAGAAATCCTCATTTGTTTTCTAAAGAGAGTAGGTCCGAACCCGGATTGTTAGGTGGGTCGATGAGTTCCGGAGGGAATGCAATTGGTGAGGGAGGGCAGGGAGATGTGGGGTGAGGAAGGAGTATTGGGGTGCAGGAGTAAAAGGTGGAGGTAGATGGTGGTTGGTAGAAGTTATGGGTGCATCTGAGATGGAAAGAAAATTATCTGGGCTGATGTTGAACAGAGGAGAAGTATTGAGTTCAAATTTAGGAGGAGACGGGTGTGGGATGTGGTGGGAGGGTAGCATGCAGGGAGGGGAAAGAGGGGAGTCATAGAAGGGCAGGAGGTTAGGGGCTTGAGAGGAGTAGGGGATTGAGAGGTCACGTGGGCTAGGAGAGGTGGATGCATGGGGATTGGCAACAAGCAGAGTGGGGGGATTGACCTAGCTGGTGGTCGAAGAGAGAGTATGGTTCTTCTAGGCCAGAGGGAGACAAGATTGCCATGGGGGTATAAAGGGTTGAGCAGCCTTACTGGAGAGATGGAAGGATGAAGAGAGATGAAAGGGGTTTGTGGAGAATTCAAGATACAAGGAGAGGGGTAGAGTGGGTAGGGTAGAAGAAAAGGGAGGGAATAAGAGGAAAGTATGCAGAGTTAACTGGGAGATCAGGCTGTTGGGAAGCTGGATTAAATAAGGGAGTGGTAAGCCTAGTGGGGGGGTTACTTTGGAATTCCAGGATGGTGCAGAGGGGAAAAGGAGAGTGTTGCCCATAGGTATGGCTGGTGTGTTGAGGGTAATGTCCCATTTGGAAGGGGGCAGAATGAGAGAAGGGGAGAGGGAGGCAAAGAGTTGGCTAGTGGGGAGGCCTGTGCTTCCTGGGAGAGAAGCCTATTGGAGTTTAGGAGGGTCGGGGGAGGAGAGAGGAGTACAGGGAAGGGTTAGCTGAAGAATCAAGGGAGATCACAGTCCCAGGAATGGGGAGTAGGGAAGAAAAGTGGTAGTCGAAATGAGAAAGACAAGTGTCCTTAGCTTGAATCAAGACAGTACCATTGTTATAAAGTGAGATAGCGAGGGAGCCATTAAAACAAGTAGAGGGGAAGATTTTTAGCTGTAGCCCGTGCGGGATAGAGAAGGAGGAGGTGACGTTGAAGAAGTTATTGAAGCTGGTGGTCCAGGAAGGGATGTCGTGAGTGAAGAAAATTAAGTCCGTTTTAAGCCTCCCATAGCGATTAATATGGAATTGGTCAACGAAGAGGGAATCAGGATATTGACCAAGAGTGCTGTGTTTGTACCATTTTGTTGAAGCTTTGGACACATTAGGGTGATACATGATCTTGAAACAGTTAACTCCAGTCTTAACTCGATTGGTTGCGTAGTTGAAAAATGAGGAGGGAGAGGGTGGTGGGGGGAGGAGGAAAGTGACACTAGGGTAGCGACGGCAAGTAGAAGTACTAGAAGGAGAAGGCGCATAACTCGGAATGGAGGTAATTAATCAAGACATGAGAAAGGAGAGGAAAGGTATAGAAAAGGGCACTGGAATTGGACTACACCACTAGGGGGGTATAATTAATCCTGACATGTGAAAGGAGAGGAAAGGTATAGAAAACAACATTGAGGGTATTGAAATTGGACTACACCACTCGGTTGAGTACACTGTCTGACCCCAAACTTTCGTGTGAGCAGCACTACCAATGCAGATCTGATAATAGGACTCGGAGTTGCCTCAGAATGATGAGGGGAAAAAAATATTAAAATAGTGCCTTAAGGGAGAATGATCTGCCTGTATACTAGAAGAGTCAATATTCTTCATTGGTGTTTAGAGGCTGCCTTGTCCAGGTCAGGACACACCTCCGGAGTTCTAGGGGCACTCCACTGTATGATCCCCAGTAGGAGGCTAGCTTTCCAAGCCTCCTTAAGTTCACTGATTGGAACTGAGACCCGTATCCCAGTGGCAGAATTGATCTAGTAACTACTCATTACATGACTCTGGTCTAGAACTGGGCAGCTTGGCCGCCATTTTAAGGTCAGGCAGACCTAGTGAATATTTGTTGGGTTATTCTAGTCAGGAACAGGGCCAATTGGCCACCATTTTGAGGTCAGGCAGGCCAGATCAATGGGTTGCCGTGATCTGTGAAGAATTCCAACAACGTGCAGAGCACAAGAAGGTGAGATCGTACAAGTGCCCCACAATGTGGCAGGCAATGGCTGGGTAAGACCAGGAATATTCGCCCGAGGGTGATCACAGTACCTGGAGCTAGTTAGCAACGCTCCTGTGTGGCGGCCATCTTCATTAATTAATCTCTCTCCATCCAGGGCTGGACTGGCTACCAGCCGTTTTGGTGATATGGACTGATTTAGTTGATGGGGACCTGCATGTGCTTAACACCGTTTGTTTTGCTTTGTTTATTTGGCAGCACACACAGGTCCCCATCAATAAAATCACCCCCCACTGCAGGGAAATCAGCCCCTAGCTTGGCAGCACACCAAAACACCCGGTAGCCAGTCCTGCTCTCTCTCCATCCCACGCCAGCTGCCTCCAAGCAGTCTGGTTTCTTTCTTCTATACAATACTTTCTTTTGACACAATGCCCTATCTACTAAGGTCTCAAGACCTGGCTGTGTGCCTCAAAATAGCAGTTCTTGAAGCAGGCATTAGCAAGAGGAAATGTGTTCATTAAACATGTATTTTTTTTTAAACCGATTCAATGCATTTGACTTTCTGAGTTTGTCTAGGTATAGGGATTTGTACTGGAAGGGTATGTTTCCAGTACAAATCCCTAGCTAGACAGCACACACTCACTTCTGTGACATGGTGAGAAACTGGGCACTCTTGCTAGAGCTCCAGCACAAGGGATAAAAGGAGCAGTGGAACCATATTAGTGGATATGGTTCTAGGCTGTTTTACCACTTGCACAGCAAGTTTAGTTGCTGTCTTGCTTTCCATTAAAAAAATCATACATTTTGCGCATGGTGTGAGTCTTGTATAACTTAACCTTTTTCATGTGGTAAATAATCAGCACAGTTTTAAAATTGGTGGGAAGAAGCATGCATGAATTTAAAGCTCTAATTTCCTGGATAGTCTGCAGGTTTAAGTTTTCTAGTCTTGTGCGTTTTGTCTTTGTATAAAAGTGTGTGCATACACAACTGAGTGTGCATTGCTGAGTTTGCAACAGGAGTAAGCTGCTCAGAGTACTTTGTGTGCCTGATTCATGCGGGCATATGATGGACGATGTAACCCTTCCAATCGCCCAAAGGTCTATGTGGCAAGCCTTTATGTCTGGACGTCTTACGTATATTTTTCAATAGCTCCACCCTGTCACTTGGCATTAGCTCTCTTGAGGTGCCCCCAATCTACCAGCTCATTATGTCCTTTGCTCAATGTTAGAAATTGGTCTCTAGATTGCAGAGAAATACACCTGCCCAAGTAGGGACCACAATCCTAGTCCGGGTAAATCAGTTAGACAACATAAATGAAACTTTGCTCACCCTCTGGTAGTTTGGCAGAGAGCAAGCAGGCTCATTTTAGGAGGCAATGTGTAAAGTATATATACTATGCATGAAACAGAGAAAACACCAAATAAAAATAATCCACAACAGGTTAGAGAAATAGAGCTTAATTTAATTAACAAAACAAGACCAAATGACAAGTTTCGAAAGAGTTGAACCGGAGTTATGAATTTTCAAAGAAAATCAGCAAATATAGTGCTTAAAAGCATATAGTGTCAACCGGTGACATTTGGTCACCCTTGACCGGGATAAATCCAAAAGTTCAGGCTGACTGTGATGAAGTGCAGGTCAGATACAGGGACCAACCTTTGAATTGAGGATGCATCAACGTTGAAGACCCGATGCACGGAGTAGAGGAGGCGATGCGTCAGCGTCAGTTCGGCTGATGTAGGCAGTGCGTTGGTTCTGATCTGCGCAATCGGAGATGCGCCTTTGCCGAACTCTTTTCAATGAATGCGATGCACTGTCATCGAGCTGCACAACCGGTGAAGCAATGTTTTTGTCCTCAGCAGCGATGCATCTGTGTTGAGGGGAGATGCATTGGTTCTGACAAACATAACAATGGCAATGCATAGATTTTGGAGGAAACAGCCAGAAAACCCACTTTCAAGGCCCAGGACTAGATTTGCACCACTGGGCAGGGCAGACCTCACAGTTGGCAGAGTCCAGAGGCTGTAGTGGGGTTGTTGGAAGTCTTTGATGTCCCTGAGACTTCAGAACAGGAGGCAGGCCAGCAAGCCCTTGGAGTCGCTTTGGCGATGTAGAGATGCAGGTCCAGTCCTTCTCACTCCCAGACAAGGAGGGCAGCAGGGCAGGCACAGCAAAGCAGGAGTCCTGCACAGTCTAACAGAGTCCAGCAGAGTGGCAGTCCTTTCAGCAGCACAGCAGTCCTTCTTCCTGGCAGAATGTCTTCAGGTCCAGAAGTGTATTGAGTCGGTGGTGTCAGGAGCCCAGTACTTATACCCAGTTGTGCCTTTGAAGTGGGGGAGACTTGAAAGAGAAGCCTTTGAATTGCGCAGGCCCTTTCTGCCCTACATTCAGGCTCACTACAGGGGGGTATGCAGCTATATGTGTGGGGACAGGCACAGCCCTTCAGATGTGTGTCAGCTCCTCCCTCCTATCCTGCCCAGGAAGACCCATCATGATTTGGATGGCTAATCAGTCACTCCTAAGCTCTCTTTGTGTGTGGTTGTCTGGAGGGAACCGACCCTAGACATGTATTCAGAGACATACGGAAGGCACAGAATGGTAAAAATAAGAAAATGCCAACTTTCTAAAAGTGGCATTTTCAGACTTGCAACTTAAAGTCCAACTTTAACATAAGTTGTGTTTTCAAATTGTGAGTCCAGAGATACCAAACTCGAAATGTCAATGTTTTTACTAATTGTAAAACACGCTCATAAATTGTAATAAGGTAATCCAAGTGTTAAGCTAGGAGTGAAATAGGCCTTGCATCAGTGAAAAACGAATTTGATAGTGTTTTTTCCAGGACATGTAAAACTTAAAAGGACATATCCTGATGGGGTAACTTGTATGTATTAAAAAGGAAGGTTTGTACTTGGCAAGGAAAGGGTTAACTTCCCAGGTCAACATGGCTGTTAAATTCTGCTCACACAGGCTATGAAGTGGCAGGCCTGTGCCATATTTAAAGGGCTACTGAAGTGGGTGGCACAATCAGTGCTGTAGGCCCACACGTAGCATTTAATTTATAGGCCCAGGGCACATGCAGTGCACTTTGCTAAGAACTTATAAGTACATTAAATATGCCAATTGTGGATAAGCCAATGTTACCATATCTTTATGGAAAGAGCACATGTACTTTAGCACTGGTCAGCCGTGGTTAAGTGGCCAAACTCCTAAAGCCAGAAATAATGAAGTCAGCAAAACAGGAGATCAGAAAGCAAACACTCAGGGGAAACCACACCAAGGATGCCAGGTCTAACACTCACAAACTCCTTTTCATTTGGTCCTTAGTGAGAGCAGGAAAGGAGAATTGTGAGCCTGAAGAGGTCATAAAACCTCTGTAACAATAGAAGCATATGTCACTTTGCAATTGAGGTATCGTGTGCTGCGTGTTAGAACATTGATTTCTTATAGCTAGTTATATTGGTTGCATTTTTATTAATTAATGGTTGAGAAACAATCCGTAAATGTGTCTTTATACTTTTGAAACAGACATGCCTAGGAAAAGTACTTCAGCCAGGGTGACTGACTGAGTTGAAAGCAGTGATTAGAATTTCACAAGTTTGAATCAGGCAAAGCAGGCTCAACCTTCCATCATTTCAAGATCAGTAAACTGAGTACAATAAATTAGACAATACTAATGACATATTTTCGTTACAGTGTGGTATGAAGGGAGTTATAAAATGATGATAATGTTAATGATTTTGCTTTGCTGCAAATTCATGTGATACCGACAATAACTTCACCTTGGGTGCTCAAGCACCAACACTATGCAACCTTCACAATACTAGAGATTTATTAACCTTGGAAAAAGAATATGTGACCCAGACCTCAGATTTCAATTTTGGATTGCAAGTTTCAGACATTTCTTTGCTGATGTGCTTCAATGATATATCTTACCTCTGCAATATAGGACAACTGCACTATTCAGGTTTGAAGTTCCATTGACCCTACCACATTTCCTAGGATCTTCCATAATATCATGGAGGTTTTCAGGGAAACCTGGCATGTCTCAAACTCCTGGTGTATGTATTGCTCACAAATGAGATGTACAACAAAGCTTTCTATTTATATTGTTGTGACAAAATTACCTTTCCACTTCCTTAATTAGGGTTGAGATGATTCTTTAATAACCATTCATTTTTGACATTGAAACTGAAGCCTTTTATCTAACAGGTTCCAATTTTTTAAAATTAAAATGTAATCTCAAACAGGTGTTTGTACATTTATTACGGTTATAGATCGTATGTCCACCTAATTTGATTTTTTTGTCGTCTGCTAGCATACTGTGCACAAGCAAAATGGTGGAAATTTTACTGGCCAAGAGATTGCCTGCATCAGATATAGATGATTCCTTCCTACCACTGCTCTGTTGTCTTGTGATTAAGGTTCGAGCTTCTTGGTGATTCTTATAGTCACCATTACACCTTCTGTGGAAAAGTGGCAGCAAACAATTAAATAGATTTGCTGTCCTACTGAAGATAATTGTGGTATGTATAATGCAATATAACATAAGTTGGTTGCCAATCACTGATTAAATACTTGGATCATATATAAGTGAACCATTCTTTAATAGCACTTAAATGAGTTGCAGCAGATCACTATTTATTTGGGGTTAGCAACAATTGTTTAACAATAAGAGATTAATTGGTATGCAACAGACTTACAACATCAACTCATGTAGGTTTCCTTCTGGTTTTAAGAATTTCGTTGCCTGACAAAATATCGATGACAAAAATATTTGTGGACATAATATCGAGGTCAAAAATATTGAGAAGGTAAGTGCAAATAGGTAAGAATAGATGTGTTATTATTAACTCCACACCTACGATCCTTGAAAATATATATATATTGTCACGGCACATATATGTAGAGTTATGTACAGTAAAACTTTGTTAACCCACCGAAATTTACCTTCACAATATTTTGGTCCTCGATATTCTTGACACAATATTTTGTCCAAACAATATTTTTCCTATGATATTGTGTCCAAACACCTAAGAATGAAAATTAAACTTATGATCAAATTGCTACAATTTGTGAGCGATTTTGTACCTTCTAACTTTAGATGATGCAGAATAACTTTAAGATCATTCTTATCTGCATATCTGATCAGGTTACGAGAAGTTGTGCTGTTCCACTTTCTAAAGGGAAACAAGGTGACAATTACAATCTTTCTCAACCAGGTTTATTGTTTGTGCATACACCACCTGTTTGTATCCCTATTTTCCAGGGGGGTTAAAATTGTACCAATGCGCAACAGGTGACTTGCCATTCCAAAGTAATCGAGATCTAATTACAGGGAGGAAGTACATTTCAAAAGTAAATACTAAACTCTTCATTGTCTGTCACTTCCAGATTTAATGAGACATTTATGTCTGTGTTGTGTATTCTTTTACCTCTACTCAAATCGTCACATAAACCCATTAATCTCTGTGAGAAATTGGGTTGTGGGATGACTAGGGTGTGAGCCCTGGTCAAACAACAGCCACAATCCCTTGCAGGGTGAATCGCAAAAAGTAACTAAATTAACATGTGCTTAACCCAAGGTAGCTTGGCACAATAAGCAGTCAGGCTTAACTTATGCAGCCCACAAACAATAATACATTGAAAACACAACACAATAAAAATTGCATGCCAAGTTAACAAAATAGAGTACATTTTAATAGTATTTGACACCAAAACTACAAATATCGAATCAGTATAACCAGAGTTCTGAATTTAATATTTAAGTAAATAAGATTTAAGTGAAAAAGCACCAAGAAGCACAAAGCTCCAACTTGGGATTTCTGGTTGTGCTGGAAAGGTCAAAGTCAAAAGGTTTGGGCCGACCATCATGGAACGTGGCTCAGATGCTGTTCTAAATTAGTCTAGATTAAGGTTTACCTTCTCAAGTTTTGTGCTCAGAGTCCTATTCGCAAGGGAGAGGGTCACCAGGAGGGGGTTGTTGGTGGTGGTCGGCATGGCATGAAAAGCAGGCTGGGCATCGCGGATGGGCTGCCCAGGCTGCTGTGTGAAGAGACCAGCTTGTGGCGGCTCGTGCTGAATTTTGGTGCGAGCGGTGTGGTTCTGGTGTGAATGGTGCGATTGCGAAGAGCCTGAAAAATTGATTTCAAGACCTTCAGAGCAACACCAAGGGCGCAGGACCTGAGAGGCACCACTTGGGGGTCACACGCATGCTGAAGATGGGTCCAGTAGCTTTTGGGGAGCTCTTTGTGTCCCTGAGGCTCAGATTAGAGGCCAGCAGACTGGCCCTTTGAGTCACTCTGGGGTCATGGGTTCAAGATGAAGTTGCAGGTCCAGTTCTTCTTCTCCAGGCAAGAGGGCAGCAATTCAGCACCGCAGGGCAGCAGTTCCTTCAGAGAAGCAGTCCAGCGGATGGCAATACTTGGAGCAGCACAGCAGTCTATTTTTATACCCTGGTGCACTTCTGGAAGGTGAAATATGTTTCTGGGAAGGTTCTTTTGAAGTGCATGGAATTTCCTGACTACCCTGCTCTGTCTCAAAGCTGGCTACAGTGACAGTACATGGTTGTAAAACTCTTTTTGTGAAGGCAGAGTACACTCTTTTCAAATGTAAGTTAGGCAGTATTGAGCTCCACCTCACTGCTCAGCCCCCTGCCAGCAGATGGCCAATTGAGATTCACCTAATCCCTCTATTGTGTGACTGTCTGAGAGGAATTCACAAAGGCTGTCAGCTACACCTAGTCATGTGACCAAGACAGGCTGCAGGCACAAAGGGCTAAAAACTGAAAAATGCCACCTTTCTAAAAGTTATAACACAGAAAATACCTCTCAGACCATAGATCACTATATGTTTTCCACAACGAAGATCCCCTAACGTCATCTCCATGGGTGTTCAATTAATGAGCCTTGTTTATTTTTATTCTTCACACATCATTTTTACATAGCATTTTTCCCTTTTTTTTAATTTTAAGATATACGCCTCATGTTACTTATACCAAAGCTTTACTTATATGCTGTATGATTTGTCTGTTTCAAGCATTATGTCATTAACAAGGAACAATACAGTGCCACATTAACATGTTTACATGAAAAAACATAAGCACTTGGTGAATTTTAAAAGACAAACTAGAATATAAATCAAACGGTTAATCTGCTGCATTTAAGAGACAACACACACGAAAACCAAATTCATACATTAGAACAAAGAATAGTCACTGGACATTACATGCAATTTTTTAGACATTGCATATATCAGATATTTTAGTTGTCCTATTCCCGGGCCAATTGTTCCGCAAGTAAGATCTTGTATGCCCTACTCTTCATTCCTAAATATCAGGACCTGTCTACTCGATCTCCTCGATATTAATTAAGTAATTCATTGAGTTGATGGTCCTACATTCCCTCATTCTCCCATCTCCTTTGGGTCTGACGATACCCTCAAAAGAGAGAAAATATGAGAAAGACACCATCCCACCAATCCACTGCTTTGTTCTTTGAAGACCTGGGTGATGGATCAGAGAAGCAAAGGTATCCCTTGATAACATCACAGCAGTGGAGAATCATGTTCCCACTGCTGTGACATTGTACTTTGGGAGAGGAGCGTTACCAAAAGTTTGTTTCCAAAACCAGTACAGCTAGATGTAGTTTCAGTTGAAGGTCCAAGGATTTTAGTATTTTTGCTGCATAACATGAGATAGTTGTGACTCTTCCAAGTGTTAAAACTATTAAGAACGTTTGGAGACTGTCAATAGTAGCCTCCAGTAGACAACATATCTAACAGCAGGGAATGCAGTTAAAAAAAATGAACAAATGTGGAAGGGTGTTCAAAATGTACCAAACGCATCAGAGAGAGATGTTTTAAAACAATTACAATTCAATTCAATTCAATTTATTTATTTATGATTACGGAACTCCAAAGAGGTCCACATAAAATATACATCACATATATTCAAAATAAATCATGAATACAAAAAGAGAAAAAAGTACATAAAAATGATTGTCAAATATAGAAAAATAATCAAAATCTCTAGTATTACCACCTAGTACAGATTCAGAAAACATGTTGTTGAGATGTTTTAAAACAATTAATAATAACAACATTATGAGAGAATTGCACACTGCAAAATAAGATTGCCCTAAAATAATTCAATCATGGCAAAGGAGATGCAACATTGTTCACTTAGTATATTATTTTCTCAGAATAGAAGTAGCTAGAATATAACTTGCAAACAGATGGACATGTAAAAAAAAATGCTCTTTTTGTAAATGATCTGAATAGTAATTGAAGCCTCTCGGAGACAGAAATGCACAATGTTTCTGATAGTACATGATACTTTTTAGAAGCAGTTAGGAGAACTACGATGCGAGTACTGTGAGAAAATAAACAGTAAGTCCTCGTTCTGAGTGCACTGGTAAACTGACTTGATATTGGGTCTGGGGATAGCTATTCCTGACAGTATGACTACTCCAATTTCGAGTGTTTCTCTGTTTTTGGTCCTTGAATTGGGAATAATGTGCTGGACTCTGAATTACCAGCTTTAATTTAGCATTCTTTGCTTTTCACAGTTTCTGGCCTGTGTCTGTGCATATTTGCTCCTGATATTAGCAGGGGAGAAGTGTGCAAGAAAGCACATTTGTTTTAACTGTGTGAATGAATGCACCCAATTAACTTTAATAGGGTGGAATGGTATCCCTCACTCGGGACACCGCTATGGCCAACTTGGAACGGGATCTAAATACTCTAATGGTCAAACCTTCTGTGGGCCTGATTACAATGTCGGGCAGACCGCAACCAACCACTCGTCGGTTGCGGTCTGCCAGAAATCTGCCCCTGTGGTCCACCTGCTGCTTTACAATGTGGCGGAACGGGGCATCAGGTGGAGGGACAGTCCTCTGCAGGTGCCAATGGGCTCAAGGAGCCCATTGAAGCATCATAAAGAACCACAATCCCATAATGACAGCAGAGCCTGCCTGGGCTGAGATGCCTACCTAAGTGAGCAATCACCTATAAATTTGCAAGTTTATGGGTATTTACGATTTTGGGGCAGGACATTGTTGGTGATTTATGTGTGTCAATATTTCAAGTGAATCCTTATCTAGGGTGGGAAAGGGGAGTGAAAATCCACAAAATTGGTTGAGGTGTAAGGGGACTACATTTTGTCATGGAAAAATGTCAGTCCCTCACATAAACAAAAGGTGTTCAAGCATAAATGTGCTTGTGTTGAATATTTAGGTATTTATATATATATTTTTTCTCTCGATTTCCACAGATACAAATGTCTGTGCATTCGAGTTACACATAATAGACTAAAAATTCCAAAACCACTTCTGGGAAGCTGCAGCTCATGCAGCTTCACAGGACAGAAAAATCTATAAATTATTTGTGAAATACATTATAGTTGGACATTTACTCCAAACATGCATTTATGTCTATGAGAGTACATATCTGACATTCTTTTGAGATTCAGGTCCCAGATTACTGGAAGGAGTCACACACAGCAGATTCACTATTCCTAGTCCAGTCCCACAAACATTGGTAAAAGTGCGTGAATTTAGTCGGTGAGATTTACTATTTTAATCCCAAACCAACAAACATTGGGAAGTGTGCTTAAATTGCTGAGGTGGTGGTCAGATTTACTATTGTAACTCTGGTCTTACAAATTTTGGGGAGAATGCATGAATATAATAGGAGAGATCTATAATAAGTTCTATAGCACAAACATTGGGAAACATGAAAACATTGCAGGGGAATGGGTTAGAGATCAGATTTACTGTTCTAACGACAGTCACACAAAGACTGGGAAAAGTAAGTAAATTGTGGGGATGACATTTAATATTCTAACTCAGTCCAACAACCATTGTGGAAAGAACATAAATTAAATAAACCTGATATTCTGTTCTAATTACAGTGATACAAACATTAATGATGCGCTTATCTACTCTTCTAACTCCAGTTCAACAAATATTCGAAAAAGAATTCATACATTTAAGGGTTCCAAAACTTCATAGCCTCAACACTCCAATGAATACCCTTGTGTCCTAATTTTCAAGTAATGGACCAAATAATTAAGACTACCATCCATACTTCAAATTATAATCCACAAGATAATTAAATGCAGTTCAATGCCTACCTTTTTAGGTCTGTAATTTTACTAAAATTATTTCTATAACATACTTATGTTACTGTGTCACTCACTTTCTCTTTTACCAAAGTTGAGCAATACATTATGGTGAAAGTGGTAAGCACACTTCAGCAATTGTCTAATTCATTGTCAGCTACAGCTTTCTGCCCTTTAACAAGGAGCACATTCACACACTAATTCGTTCTCTTCAGTTCCAGGGATTGCTAAATTTTTTGCTTTTAGCCAATTGATATTTATTTTTTAATGATGAGGGGTCATCAGCTTGCCCAGCAATCGCGTTTTGCAAACACCATGACAAATCAAAACAGGCGTTGACAAACCAAAGATTGGCATCAGCTTTGCTAATGTCCTTTTTTCACTATTTTCGGTGCTACGGTGCACAGCTCAGTCCCCCGAGCACTGAACACTCTAGGTGAGGTATAATTGGAAAGGAGAGATCCTCCCATTTTCAAGGATACCTCTCCCTGGAGGATTCCTTCACGAGGATTGCTGCAAGAGGGAGATCCCTGAGCAGTGATGCTCCTACTAGACACCAAGAGGTTTTCAAGGTGGAGGAACATCCTCCCAGGCATCAGCAATTGCCCCCAACCCAATAAGAGCCATATAGTCTTTCTGTTCTCCTGTGAATTGCATGAAGAGCTTCACATCCACTCCACCCACACCATAGGGGGAGAATTCTCTTTTTTAATATAAAAATAAATGGGGTGGGAGCCCAGCCGAAAAGAAAGACAGTCTTTCTCTCCCCCATAGAGCAGATAGGGAAATTTACCCCCAATGTGCCTTCCTCGCGGGGGTAAAAAGACCACAAGTTCCCTGGAATACATACATACATATATATCTTTTTTTTTAATGGGTTAAAGACGTGCCTGTCCTGGTATTGAACTGTATCCCCCTATCCCTAAAGCCCTGGCTGACTGCCCTAGAGGGGTAGGTTTAGGGGATTTACCCTCAATCTGACTTCCTAATGGTGGCAGAAAGCCCATTAGATACAGGGGTAAGATTCTTTTTTACAAAACAAATTGGGTGGTACGGACCTGTCCTGGCATTGGGCTATATACTCCACACATATATTCCCAATAGTCTTCCTACTCCCAGGGGTGAAGCGGGGGATTTATCAGCAATCTGCACTCCCCTGGTGGTGACAGAAAGAATACTAGACATCAGGGATACATTAAAAAAACAATTGGGTGCAGCCCAGCCTGTGCTGGCATCAGGCGGCACCCCTACAGCCCCAACAGTTTTTATGATCAAAGAAACAAAAAAGTAATGAAAGGATTTGGATGAAGCAGTGGACCATCTTGGCATCGGGTCCTACCCCCCCAATAAACAGTCTTAATGCAAACAGGGGAGGCAGAATGGAGGTTTTCCCTCTGCCTGCTTATATGTCAAAACTACATCAAAACAAATCCCATTTTCCTCTTATTTGCTATGGGAAATGGCTGCAGTATTAAGGCTTTGTGTTAGTCATC
The DNA here is from genome assembly GCF_964261635.1 of Lissotriton helveticus. Lineage (NCBI taxonomy): Eukaryota > Metazoa > Chordata > Amphibia > Caudata > Salamandridae > Lissotriton > Lissotriton helveticus. The sequence continues at coordinate 1,004,820,656 of NC_136071.1, read as the reverse complement.
ACCCGTAGATACCTACTAAATGTGGAGACCCCTGAGAATCCAGGGTGGTGTGGCTTGATTGAGGTCCCTTTCCTCTTTCACTACTCCTTTTATCTTGTCACCTTCACACCCCTCACAGAAAAAGTTATGGTTTCTTATATTTCCTCTATCCCATCTCTGACCTACCTTTTCAGCAATAACTGTTAGTATGAGAGAAGAATAGAAGATATGAGTACTAGTTCAGGTAATTTTTGCCATGGAGAGGGAAATACTGATTGTGGGGTATGGCTGTTCTCAATCTGGGGACAGCATCGGTCACCACAGCTCTTGCAAGTATATTGAACTCAAAGCCGGCGCAAATGTTTGACATCCTCATTGGGGGCACCTCAAAGTGTTAGACAACAATTTTAGTATATAAACTCACATAAATAGTTTTTGTTCTCTGTCTTTCCTTGACAGGCTATGTGTGACACTTCTTGAATAGAAGTATGGTTAAGCAGACTCATGGCATTTTTGTGGTGTTTTCGCAGTTCTGACATTCTCACTGAAGTCACAGCATTGTTAGGCTAGTTGGATCCTCTAGCATTGTCTGGTGATTGCTGTTATCTTGCTTCATGGAAGTGATGGTGCACAATTACTTCAGACATTTTGCATGAAAGCATTCAAACAGCATCTCTTCTCATAGCTGTATCTTTCCACTTCAATGAGCATCTCTTGCAGCCTCTTAAGATCATGATGAAATTATAGTGGAAATTGTGTACACCCATTTTAAGAGTGGCTGGAAGCCAAAGAAGAAAATCTTAAACATGGTCTGCATTCTTTCGCTGTCAGTTTCCCTACTTCTTTCTAGAGCTTTTGTTTCTGATGTTATCTGTTCCTCTTTAATAATAGCATATAATTCAATGGGAACATATTATTTATTTTCACAGGATGTTGGCCTAGTAGGAATGTATTACAATCCATGTGCTTGCTCACCTTTGACAGGTTTTCTTTCATAGCATTTAAGCTGGAATGTGCTAGCCATCACTGGCACAGTTTACCAATGCACTATGTAGTTACTGTTATTGGGGAATGTATGTAATATTGAAGATCTGGTCTGTTTGTTAAAGGATCAGTAGCTTTAGAAAGAAACCTGTTCAGGCATTCATCGTTGTTTATTGGCCATAGGGTATTTCCATCTGAATCAAATTCAGCCAAACTTTTTTCCCATTCTGATTCATGGTGTTTAATACAACATCAGTAATATGGTCTTTCCATTGCCGACCCGGAACCTGTTTCAAAGTAACTTTCACAATGGATGGTGTCTTTAGCTCTCTAGTGGAGTCAAACCCTGAATTCCCTTATTTAAACAAATATGTTTTTCATTTTTGTATTCTTTTCAATATTCACATACCTTGGACAGCATGTTTTTCATTAAATTGTGCAGGATATGTAACCCTGTGATTTTGGGCAGAGACCTACATAGGTCCCACCACTGTGAACACTGATATGCTTCTTGGCGGCTACATTTTCTATAGATGGAGTGATGTCCATAATGATTAAATTGAAACAGCTGTTGCTGATTTTCAACATTTAAATGAGGATATTCATTATCTAAAGTAGCATACAAAGGCAAATCATTTATCAATTGTTTACCAGCATTTATATACCATGACTTAGGAAATTAAGAATTCAGAATATCATCTAGAGAACTTTTAAAACCATTAAATGTTAATCACTTCGGTTGGACCCATTATCTGATTAGGAACCTTTTCCAAACAATACTACCTAGCACACGATATACATTGATATTCACAGCATGATGACTCTGCCCTGCTCTATGAGTGGAAGAATGCAGCTGCAGGTTCTGGACCGAAGGAAGCAGCACTGTCTTGTCAGGAATATTGTTCCCATGTACAAGAAGCAAAATTCGCAAAAAAAATTATAATCAATATTATGAGGAAAATGTTCCATTGGCAATCCAGACGTAAACCCTTTATGGAAGAAGGAATTTTTTGCAACAACAAGCAAGAAGCCATCTTGTACTGTAACATTCTCTTTTAAAATTTAAATCAAAATCATGTATAGTAAAATTTCTTGTACAAGAATCATTTCAAGTGATGCTAGCTCTGTTGGAGGGTTATTGTAAACCACAGCAGTAGTTTCAGTAGCTGTTATTGTTGAAATCACAGCATTAGGTTTATCCATGGAAGCTGGTACTTGGTGTAAATATGAAGCCACAGCAGGCTCCCAAGTCCCCGGAATGGACGTAGGACCTCATAGATATACCCTACTTGGGATAGCATCCTCAGAGAAGGGGGTATGTGCTGGCCTACTCCAGAGGCACCTTGCTATCAATGTAGGTCTGCTAACAGAATCTTCCACATAATGCTTTCTAAACTGTTTGATCAATTTCTTTCAGGTTTTCTTTAGACTAGGCAATGGTGACAATATTACTATTTTTGCGCCTTTTATCCCAAGAATTGGAACAAAAGGTATTGTAAAATGGCCAAAAACGTGTTTATCACGGATATCTTCTTGAAATAGCGCTCCCACTTTGGAGAGCCACCCATCAGTAGCTCTAAGAATCTTACGTTCTCTGGCGTCAGAGTCAGTGTTGTTAATGTTACATAATTTAGTTCTAGTTTCATGAACGTTCTGCAATGTAATTGATAGCATCAATGGGTCTGTTTTTGTTTTACTTTTGCACCTTTCCAGGGACATCAAGATAAGGTACATACACTGATGACACCCACTACTCCTCTAGGAAAGTCATTTATTGCTCTCTGAACCCCATACAGATTATGTAGCGAGCTCAATCCTGTATCCTATACCCTACTGGTCAAGGCTTGTTTAAGCCTACCATTGCATCTTTCTATGAGCCTGTTACTTTCAGGGCAGAAAAGTTGTGAATAAACCATTCGTACTTTCAGGTCAGATATAGCATCCATAAAGGCCTTATCAGTGAATACAAGACCATTATCTGAATGAAAAGTATAAACTGCTCCCATTGCCATTAGGCACTGCAAGTGTTTTATATCTGCTCGGGAACTGACAGTCTTTTGTGTCCAAACTCAAAGGAATCTAGAGCATGAATCAACAGCAGCCAATAAATAGTTATATTGGTTCACACTCTCGATTGACCAAATGAGGCTGAGGAAAAGTGCCTAAAGGGTTTATTAGAGATAGTAAGAGGAGTTTTCTCTGGTATTGCAACAGTAGAGTGCTTATCTGTTGGTAAATGGTACATTGCTGAACAAATGTTTTTGTAAGCTTTGTTACTGTAGCACTGATACAGTAGTACGCAGGGGATATTCCCTCATGAGCTGCCCTGATTAAATCTAACTTACCTCATTCATTAGGAATATGCCTATCTCTTACCCCAGGTATTAAAACCATAGAAACATTATCTTTAGTGAGGGTCTGGAAGTGTTTGGAAGGAAAACCATCAGGGTGCTTTTTATCCTTTCAACATTACTTGTATTACTTTCAAACTTTCTGCATTGATCTTGGTTTGAGATTGAGTCATAGCAGTTACCATAAAGGTTTGCACTGCTGTCTTCAAAGTCAAACCAGTGGTCCAGTTGCTTTTATTGTGAATTCCATCACTTTTAGGGGCCATAGCATGCTGCACATGGACTAAACGATGTTTATCCTGTAGGAAAGCTACTTTACGCTTTACTGACTTTCCTTTTTTTAAATGTGTGAATGCATTTAAATGCAAGTGTGTTAGATCCACATTATTTCCTTGGACACAAAATGCTGTATCTGACACAATAGGTGTAGGAACCAATGGATCAGCCTTTTATAGGGAAAGTCTCAAGGCATGTATTTCTGCTAGCTGTGCACTCGTATCACCTAAAACATTAGTACGTCAGTGTAGCACCTAGAAGTCGCTACCTTAACAAATCTCCTGCACTGCAGCACAAGCCATGGAGTATTTTTACTTGGTACCAACTACAGGCTGTGCAGATTAACCTGAGTAGAGCACTCTTTTATACCATTGTATGGGAAAAACATTCTGAGCCTGTAGTATGTTTTGTGAGTCTTGAAGAAATTATTGCTTGTGGAGTGGAGGGTTATACTAAAGTTATTTATGTTGTCAGTAGCATTTAAAGAACAGCACACTACGTCCAGCACAGATGTAGAGCAGGAGCATTAGAAATGTTTGCTTTTGTTGCTGCTTCTAGAGTAGGCAACGGAGACTATAATAATACTCTGTTTCTCTTATGCCAAAGGACAGTCTTTCAATATGGTTGATTGTATTGCAGAATGTTCTTGGTGGGAGTAAAATATTCCTCATCAGAAGAGTAAAGATGTGAGTAGTACATTGTTTGTCTCTCATTGGAAACTATGTATGTGCAGCCTGAGCTACTGGGAATAACTATAATAGCTGGATTTGTTTTATTATCTTGAATCTGTTAATGTTTGGCTCTAACATGTGAATGAAGTCCATGTAAGATAGAAGTGTGTGTTTTCATTCACTGCTTTACAGAAAATGTGTGAGTCGTTAATCATACAAGGGCTTTGTTCACTCAGCATAATGTGGAAACTAACCTGGACGAAAGTTTTTAAAAAAACATCAGGGCTGTAACTTGCTCAATCTATTTGGAGGCTGTAAAGTAGCACACTTCTGTAGGAAGGTAGGTGCCAAAGCTTCCCCGTTACTGGATGACTCAGATGGAAGATAAATCACATTTCAATATTTGATTTACGTTTTTTTAAAGTGCATTTTATACCAATATTGGACGAACAAAGTCACTATTCTGTCCACACTAATCAGGAGTTCATTCAAGTCATCATCCATAATGGATGTTTAATAGCACTTGTGATCTTCCATTAAGATCTCCATGATTCTTGTTGCCAGAAGCCCAGTGCTATTCTTATAGCTCATAGTCAATCTTGTAAAGGCTTACTAAAAACCCCAGAAGGAAAAATGGTTAAATGCTGGAATTCAGCACTATATTTTGGCTGAAGGAATCATTGTATATAGCCAAAGTCTATTTATTCTTCATTACATTCGTCTGTAGAGAAAATAAATAATGTTCATGACAACTCCTCTGTTATTCTTGAATATCTCATGTATACCGGAATGTTGATTTCCATTACCTATTGATGGGCCTATCTACCCTAGAGTGTTCTTTGTTTTGCGCTCTGTGAACTCAGGATGAAGCTTGGGTGGTAGGCTTACAGCTGCTTTTCTATGAAGCAACACCTTCCCTGGCCCACAACACTGTGCAAACCTGCCATTAAGACTGATGTTACTTTCACATTTTCACTCATACTACGCATCTATAGAAAAGTTGTATTTAAAATCATGGTTAGAATCTTCAGCTTCTAAAGTAAAACACATACTAATCTTTATGTACTAGATTCACAAGCTTTGCAGTGTTAAACTTAGTAAATTCCACTGATATTAAAAATATATAATATAAGTCAGATACTTATCAAATCTATTGTCTATAGGCAGTGTCTGGATAGGCTAATGTGCTTACTACCTAGTGTTTGGATGTCCTAACTTTTTCTTTGGCACCATTATGAGACACCTAAATCCAGGGGTGTTAAACAATGTGCACAAAAACAGCCTGACTATTGCTGATTAGAACACAAGGCTAGGAGTTCTATTCGCCATAAGGTTTCATTATAAACCTCTGGACTCTTTACCCGTATATCACATCCACCTATCTGATACTTCAGCAAATATTCATTTGATCCGACACAGATGTTTTGTATTTTTTACCTCACTGTCATGATTTTAAATACATCTTTTCTACTAGTTGCTATAAACAATAATCTCATCTTATGCCCAATCATATAGCTCTCTTCTCTCACTCTACAGTGACATGTTAGCTGGGCATTACCGGATTAATCAAGGATAATCTTGTAATTTGCATTGCTGACCACTTCGGACATGAAGGGGCACTTCTGCTAAGAAACTAGAGCTAAATGCCACAAGTAAACTGGGTGGGGAAATCCTACCCAGAATTTAGCAAGTACAAGTGTCTGCTCAGGATATCTATACATATTATGTTGCAATTCCTTAACGCAAAATGAATCCTCATGTCCATTTTGGATATGGGTGGACATTTTTGAGCTAAGTAAATAGCCCTAAATGCAGAATTCCTCCTCTCACGTAATTCTGCATAATCTTGCAGGATTTGGGGGGTAATTCTGTGTGATTACAATAGATGAAATTACATGAGTTATGCTCAACCCCTTGTTAATGTACACTAGAAAAATAATATGATGGTGGTTATTAAACCCAACATAGTTAAGTGGGATACTTTATGCTATATATTATGTGACATAAATGGACGTCAACATGCAGAAAGACAACATAACATTAAAGTATGAAGATATATATCCAACAAATGTACGAAAATAACATACACACATGTACATACTTTTAGCAGCATGAATGTAAATGGTTTCAGATAGTTTGAGAGAATGAGAAAGAGAGCAACCAGGAAGAAATAAGAATTTCAGAATTTGACAGAGCATGTAGAGTTAGATTGAGCAGTGCCGCATTGTTTCAAAGGTACAATGAAGAAATAGAAGGAACAAGAGTATTCATGCAAAGGTCGGCCTAGAATGATAAGTAAGAATGTGAGATGATTGGAGAGTAGAGAATATCTATAGTAGTGAAAAAGAAGCCAGAATGTACAGGAATTAGGGGGAATAAGATGGAAGTGCCAATAAAAGAGAAGTCTGTGAGATCTTTTCTGAATGCCATGTGAGAAGATGTAGCTTGGATAGACAGAGAAAGAGATTTTTGTATTTGTCTGGCCCTTGATTGCCGTCTGCTCCTCCATTACACCCCAATTAGCTATCAGAAGCCAAAATTAATCATTGTCTTCTAATTAAAATATATTGGATTTGAATGAAAAAGGAAATTTTGTGTTCATCTATCATGTAAGAGTATACATTGATAGTGTAATAATAATGCTCTATAGAAGTATCTTTTAACACAAAATAATGCATATAATATAATGCTAGGCAAAAGAAAAATATTTTATTAAATGGCACTCTTTTCTGTAATAATACTGTTAACACAGGAAAGCGTGGGAAGGTTTTTTGCTGATTTCATTGGGAAACATATTCTCAATACTATACACTCTTGCCATATGGGTTCTATTGCAACTGCCTTGTATTTATACTTAATTTGATATTTGATATTTGATATTTATGTGCATTTGTATAGCGCTAACGTTCGCTCCCAGGGGAGCATCATGGCGCTGAGCAAGCTGCGGAGAATAACAGAAGGATGGTTTTTAATACATTTTAATGCTAATTTTAACGTCAGAATTATTTTGCTTATTAATTAAATTAACCAACTCCCCTGAGCAAGGCTCCAGACTGTGTCTGTTACACAGATGTCATGAGTATAGATCTTCATCCTGGAACATCAATGCCACTGGCAGTCATATTTGATGGTCAGGGACTTTACCAATTTAATCCCCTTGGCCGAAATGTCTTTCTGCAATGGAAGAAAATAAATGGAACCTCATAATAATACATATGGTATATTTTGGAGCCTCTACTAAACTTAGGCAATCTTTGTTACAATCTGAATAAAGTGGAGTGGTATTCCTGACACCTGATTAGTTGAGGTGGTCCAATGGACAGAGGTTTCACCATAGCCTTTCCATGGTACTGATTTGTGAGGCTGAAAGAGTTTTGTTTAGCAGCCTGGCACTCCTCCACTAAGGCCCTGCGAAAAATGTGCAAAAGTTTAAAATGGGAGTTTGGTTAGGAACCAACGAAGTGATTGGAAAACATTACATGGCTGTTACATTTAACATTTCAGATGAGTATACCAGCATGATTTATGACTCCTGGTAGTTTCACTAGACAAAGTACCTTTACTAGATGGACACTTTTGGTGACTCTTTGTACATGAGGTATGATAGTAAGTGATTTTAAATGGTAACTCAAGTGATGACCTTTCTTGACCTTAGTGGAGAGGAGGGCACTGGTTCCAGCCAAGTAAAATGTAACAGAGAGGGCATGTCCATTTCTATTAGGATTTCAGAGGTTGGGTAATCTAGGCACAGTAAGTTTAGTTGCATCTAGTTCTGAAATAGTTTCAAGCATTTGTCAACAAGGTAATGGTCTTCGATTCTTACCACAAGTTTGAAGTAGGTCTGTGCAGCACTTGTGTGCAATTTATAACAATATCAACATCGATAATTGGCAAATATTCATGAAAGAAGAGAAAATCGTACTGATGTTAATGGTGGGTCAGGAGAAAACTGATTAGATGGAGAAGGTTTGAGCATCACTGAACACTGAAGAGGGAGGTGTGTTTATGCAGTGTCATCTCTTTAGGTGGTCATTCCGAGTTGATATAGAGTTGATTGTGGGAGACACTGTCATCTAACTAATGTTAGGAGTCCTTCTACATTTGAAACAGCTATCGGGGTCATATCGCAGAGATGTCATTCAGTGCCTGAGAGTGCGCCTTCTAAGCCTCAAAGTGGGCAGCTGGGTAGCCTCTAAAATGTATCCTGCAAGTAGAGCAATCGGATGGCAGTTTAGACATAGGTCTGTGCCCCTTTGTTTCATTGCTGAGGAGACATTGGTAAACGAAATTCGTTCCTTTTATATATTATTTTATGGGAATGGGAGTTTTGAAGGGTTCTTTCTAATTGAGAATTTGGGGCTGCCATTTGTAAGTATTTAAGAATATATGGGTGGGATGCTAAACAGTGTAGAAGTTGAGCAGACTTTTGTGAGAAAGGATTACGAATTCCTATAATTTAGAATTAATTAAATTAGCCTAACCTGCTAGTGGCCTGGTCCTTTCTAGGAAGAGTTATGATGTATTGCTTTGCACACCAAACCATTAGGAATCTTTAATGCTTGAGGAAATGCACAAACTGTGCACTACTAAGAATTAGTTTTGTCTTGCTATGCCGACAGGTCATGAAGGACTCACTAAGGTTGCTTGAAAATAATGAGTTGCACCCAGAACAAGACTGACTTGACAAGTACATTTCAGTTTAACTGCATCTTTATAGGGTGGAAGGAATCTGCAGCTATGGAGCACTGACCGGTTTTCCTTAGGCAGTTGTAAGCCAAGGGTTGAACCTTCAAAGCTGTATGCCCCTGCTAGCACATCTCTTTGACAAGTTCCAAAATGTCCTGACATAGCAGTTTCCTGAACCAAATGGGAAATTGATATGAGTATCTAGTTGGCAAAAAAAGTTTAAGAGCCACAAGTTTGAATGATAGAGTATTTCCAATCTCAGTGGGTGACCAGAAATGCTGTTTCCACAGGTGGCAGATTTACCACCTGTGCTAACGTGATAGGGCAAAATCAGCCTGATTTAGAGGCTCCTTTCACTAGCAGATAGCAGAGCTAAATCCAGCAGCAGCTTTCCAGCCATAATAGCAGACATTGGTGGTGGCATTTACAGTTAATTGGCAGGTCGACTGGTCAATATTCTACCAATGTGCAATTGTGCTAGTAGAAATTCTGGCCATAAATTGTAACACTGGAGATAGCCTTTTTTTTTAAGTTCAAAAGAATTTTATTTGATAATAATAAAGAAGAGAAAAACAGGTGTCAAAACAGAATACAATATAATACAAAGTTAAAGACTCTTAAGCAAAAAAAAAAGAACACAAGTATATAAATGCATTTGCAATAAGAAGAATTGGGGTACAAAGTGAAAAATAAGGAAAAGATATAGGAAAAATACATGAGCGTAAAATATGGCAATCATAAAAACATTGGGAAAAGTTAAGAAAGTGATACAGTGAAGGATAAATGGAATGTATCGAGCGATTAAGGGGGTTTGGGAACTTCTTGTTGCGGAGGCAGAGGATGAAACAAACGTTTACTGCAAGAGTCCAAATATAGTGTAACCGGAGTCCATAAGTCCATGCGTTTGACAGCCAAACATGCCGGGAAAACATGAGTGGTATCGAGTCTGTGGTTATGGCAGACATTAAACCACCATGCTTTGAAAGAGATTTTGGAGAAATCCTTCCAGTTAACTGTTAATTGTTGGAAAGCAGCAGCAAGTAAAAGGTCAACAATCTGGGGTTTTAAGTCAACATCATCCCAGCAAGGGGAAAGGCTACCCATAAAAATATGAGTGTGGGAGAAAGGGATAGAAGTGTGGAAAATCACATTAAGTTGAGCCCAAACCTGTAACCAAAAACTACGAACATGAGTACATAAAAATAACATGTGGAATAAGTCAGCTTGTGGAGATGAGCAAGACCAGCATGTGTGAGGAGTGTTAGGAAAACGTTTGTGTAGGTCAGAGGGTGTGAAGAGGAGTCTATTATAAATAAAAAATAAAGTCTGAGTGAGTGTTGCTGCTCTTGAAGATTTGCGGAGTTTGGTCCAGATCTTGTCCCAGAAGGGAACTGACCAAGAGACAGACAAGTCATGCTCCCAGGACTCCTCGACTTTGGATTTAGGTCTTGGAGTCTCACTGGCGTGGAGGTATTTATAGATGGCAGAAGCTGTTGGTGTAGTGCGTAAGAGGGAGTGGAGTGAGGAAGTGGGTGTGGATGAGGGAGAAGGAGGGTTGGGTTGAGTGAGGAGATCATATTTCAATAAAACTGCGTTTTTAAGCGAATGATATTTGCATGCGAAGGAGGTGGGTAAGTCATAAAGGATGCGAAGTTCATGAAAAGATAAAAAAGAGGAGTTGGAAAAAAGTTGGGAAATCCATTGCAGACCTCGAGTGTGCCAAGATTTCCAGAAAAAGGGTCTGTCCCGGATGAGTAAGGAGGTGTTATGCCAGATGGGGGAGGATAGGAAATCGGCAATGGTGGTAGGGGGTGAATGAGAGGAGGAGAGGAGTATTTTTGTGGTAAACTTATGAATCGGGGTAGAAACAGATACAGGTTTGCGAGAGAAGGAGAGGTATTCGGAAAAAGAGAAGGGAGATAGAAGGAGGCGTTCAAGTTTGGCCCATAGTGGACATGGGGTGTCAGGATCTTGGAGCCAAAAAGAGGCTTGTCTTAATTGGAACGCCTTGTGATAGGCAGGGAAATCAGGGAAGTTAACCCCACCCTCTGATTTAGGACGAATCAAGCGCGCCAAGGACATTCGTGGTTTCTTTTTATTCCAGAGAAAGGAGATTAGAATGGAGTTGATCTGTTTGAAAAATTTGGATGGGATAGGGACCGGAATATTAGAGAGCGTGTATAAAACAATGGGAGATAGCATCATTTTTACAGTGTCTAGACGACCCCACCAGGAGAGGTAAAGAGGATGCCATTTGGACGTGAGATCTGTCAATTTTTGAATACATTTGGACATACACAGGGAAACAGTATCTGGGATGGTGGGGGCAACATGCGTTCCAAGGTACTTGATATCGGAAGGTTTCCATGTGAAGTTGGAGGCGGCAAAATCTGGCTTGAATGTAAATTTGGTTAAAGGAAGGATCTCGCATTTGTCATTATGAAGTTTGTAACCAGAGATTTGGGAGTAAGCATGGACTTCGGTAAGGAAAGCAGGAATGGAGACAGAGGGGTTGGAGACAAATAACAGAATGTCATCCGCATAAGCAGCTAGTTTGATGTGGGAATCTGATAGTTGGTAACCATGGATGGAGGAGTTTTGACGAAGCTTGGAGAGGAAGGGTTCTAAAGCCAAGTTAAAAAGAAAGGGGGATAGGGGACATCCTTGACGAACACCTCTTTTTAAATCAAAAAATGAAGAAATTTGACCATTGGCACAAACCGCTGCGCGTGGGTTAGAATAAAGCAGTGAAATTAAAGACGTAAAAACAGGGCCAAAACCGAACCATTGGAGGGTATGAAACAAATAAGTCCACTCAACCCTATCGAACGCTTTTTCAGCGTCCAAAGCAATGGCCGCAAGAGGGTGAGGTAAAGGACGGGATTTAGAGAGAATGTTAAATAGGAGTCTGGTGTTATCAGTAATAAATCGGCCTTTGACAAAGCCGGACTGTTCTTCACCCAATAAATCTGGAAGAAGAAGGTCGAGTCGAGCTGCAAGGGATTTTGCAAAAATTTTGTAATCAATATTGAAATCGGCCTGTAATTTTTGCAGTATTGAGGATCCTTCCCCTCCTTGGGTATGAGGCAGATATGAGCGTCTGAAAAGGAGCCGGAGGAGGAACCCAAGGAAAGGAAGGTGCCAATAAGGGAATGGAGTCTGGGTAGAAGAAGCTTTGAAAAGTGGAGAAAGAATTCTACCGTGAAGCCGTCGGGCCCAGGGGCTTTGTCTTTTTGGAGGGTTTGAAGTGCTTTGAGTAATTCTTGTTGGGATATATCGTGTTCTAATTGAGAAAGGTCAAGTGGAAAATGTGATGGTTTTTGTATGGTGGAGAAAAATGTGTCTAGTGAGTGGGAAGATGGTTGAGTTTCAGAAGAATATAAGGTCTTGTAGAAAGTAGAGAATGCAGTGAGAATGTCTGCGTCTGTGTGTTGAAGGTTCAAGTCAGTGTCATAGATAGATTCAATGTTTAGTTTATTATGTTTCACCTTTAAATAATTGGCCAAAATCTTGCCAGCCTTATTTTTGCCCCCATAGAACTTGGCACTAGATTTTAATAAATATAATGATGCATCATCAGTAGATTTTTTGTTAAATTTCATCTTAGCGCTGATAAGGGCGGTTAGAGTTTGCTGTGAGCGGGAGGTAAAATAAGAATGCTCCAATTTCTTAATATCTAGAAGGATGGTTTTAGTAGCTTCTCGAGCAGCTCTACGTTTTTTAGCAACAAAGCCAATGATAAAGTCCCTCGCTGTCGCTTTAAAAGCATCCCAAATAGTATGTTTGGGAACAGGAGAGTTATCATTTAGGGCAAAGAATTCATGGGAGAAAGAGGTGAAGGCGGTAGTAAATTTGGGGTCTAGGAGAAGAGAGTTGTTGAAACGCCAACGTTTAGGGCCTGTTGATTTGGGTAAGAGCTCCAATTGAACTAATGTAAGGGCATGGTCAGAAAGTAAAATTGGACCTATTTCTGCATAAGAGAGAGTTTGGGCAATATTGTGGGTAACAAAAATGTAATCGATTCGAGATTGGGAATGATGACATGGGGAGTAGAAAGTAAATTCTTGGAGATTCGGATTACAAAGACGCCAAGCATCGGTGAGTTTATGTTGGGAGATGGTTTGGGAGAAGGATTTATGAGGTTTGTTAGGAATAAAATGCGCTTTGGAGTTCCTGTCTAAAAAGGGATCCAAGGGCTGATTGCAGTCTCCTGCTAAAATAAAATTATCATCAATGAATCTGGTGACATGTTGGGAAAATGAATGCCAGAAAGTGGGATCACCAGTGGTAGGGGCATATACATTTAGGAGAGAAATTGGAACATTCTTAATAGAGAGTTTAACATAAGTCCAACGGCCCTCAGTATCCGACTCTTGAGCAATCATAGAAGGAGAAAGAGCTTTGTGACATAGAATGGCAACTCCATTGCGTTTACCATCCCCAGGGGAAAAATAAACATCACCCACCCAGCTTCTTTTCAACTTAACAGATTCTTCAGCAGACAAATGGGTTTCTTGTAAAAAAGCAATGTCCACATTCAAACGCGAAAGATGAGACAAGATTCTTTGTCTTTTGATAGGTGAGTTGACGCCCTTAACATTCCAAGTGATTATTTTAAGAGACATATCATATCAAAGAAGAAGAAAAAAAAGAAAAGCAGAAGAAGATAATAAAAAAGTACTGAAAAAAGAAGATGCAGAAAAATGAGAAGGTAGTCCAGGGATATATCATATCAAAGAAAAAGAAGAAAACAAAAGAGAGAGAAGGGGGTGCAAAGGAGACCAAAAGAATGGAAAAGCCAAAAAGAATAAAAGAGTCAATAAAAAGCAGTGCATTATAATAGAGGGTAAAAGGATGAGGGAAGAAGAAATAGGGTGAGGAAAAGAAAAGTAGAAGCGAGTTGTGTAGGGGAGAGGAGAAGGTAGTCCAAGAAGCAGGCAGAATAATAGATATAAGACAACAATAGAAGAGTATTCGAGAACCAAGAAGAAGAGACACCTGTGAAACAGAGAAAATTGGGAGACGAAAAAGTAGTAAAGAGACAAGTAGGAAAGTGAACAACTGGGAGGAAAGGGAAAACATACTTACGGAGGGTAGAGATAGGGAGGGTTGATCACCAGGGGAAGGGTACGCGAGGAGATGAATGAGGGGGGAGCGCCAGGCAAAGGAAGCAAGCGTCCGATGCAAACGAACCAACAGGTCGGGGGAATGACGCCAAACATATGGTAAAACCTGCAAGGAGAAGGGAGGAAAGACAATAATGAATGAGACGAATGAGAAAGGGTGAGAACAGGACAATAATGGGTAGCAAAAAGGTACGCAAACAGGCGGCAGTGAACAAGACTAAATAACGAACAGGGAGAGAAGAAATACGAAGGGGAATGAGGGGGAGAACAGGGGAACATGAGAACAAGAGCCGCCTGAAAAAATAACAAGAACAAGCAAGAAGACATTCAACCATGCACGACAAGCATGCAGATTAACTGAAATAGCAAAGCGTTAACACGCAGAAATCATGGCGGAAAAGCTGACGATGAGCTAGAGAAGTCCATATCAGAGGCTTGAGTTGCATTCAAAAAGCTTCGTAGGCGAACAGGATCTTCATATGTCGTAGTTTTGTTGTTGTAGGTCACTCGGAAGAGGCATGGGTGGAAAAGACCGTATCTGGCTCCAATGGCACGAAGTTCTGGTCGCATGTCCAGGAAGGCCTTGCGTCGAGTAGCTGTAGCTCTTGCATAATCCTGTGCAAAGAAAAGGTTAGAGCCTGACCATTGCAATCGAGGTGAGGCACGGGCCGCTGAAATAACTTTGAGGAGGTCAGTGTATTCTAAGAAGTACATGATGACACCTCTTGGTCGTGAAGAAGGAGAGGAAGTAGAAGGGAGGCGGCCCAACCGGTGTGCACGCTGGATGTTAAGCGTGGTATCTTCAGGTAGGTGAAGGAGCTTGGGTAGAAATGATTTGAAGAAGGCAATGGGATCAGTCCCCTCGCAATTCTCCGCAAGGCCGTAGAGACGAAGATTGTTGCGCCTGTTACGATTCTCCAATTCTTCAACCTGCTTTTGAAGAGAAGAGATTTGAGATTGCATGTGTGTTACCTTAGAGGATGACTCCTGTAGAGCTGTTAGGGAATGTTCTACTGTAGTCACTCTAGTATCCATCTGAGACCAGTTATCAGTAAGAACCTGCAACTTAGAATTAGTTTCTTCCATGAAGGGTCTGAGGGCGCGTATTTCTTCCAACAACAGCTCCATGGAAACAGCCGATGTGGACCCCGTTGGCGATGGAGGGTCTTTGTGAGGACGTTTCGACGTGACCTTCCCTGGAGGCGGGATGGGCCGCTCCGTACTAGAGTGCGACATTGGAGTGATGAGTCCTTGAGAGGCCTCGAGGTGCGCCAGTGCAGAAAAGACTTTGGAATTCTTAATGAAGACGCGGCGCGGAGGTTTAGAGGTGCGAGAGAATGCCTTCTTTTCCATAAAGACAAAGAACAGTAATGTCCACTACTAGTCCAGAGGCAGTGAAGAGCACGCGTCGGAGCTTCTAACTGAAAAACTGCGTAAGGTGCAGATATGCCATGGAGTGAGGAAAATGGAAGGAACAGCAATCAAGTCTCTAATTGAAGAAGTTAGGACATAGGTGACGAGAGCAAAGAGCCATCTTGGGGACAAAGTGTAGAGAAATGGCACCTCATGGAGCAAAGAAGGTCCGTCAAAAGGAAGACCTCATAAGGATAAGGGGAGCAAGTGAAGGAGAACGCACACAAAAACCGCGCTCAGCACTGCTCCAAATTGTAAATAGCGTTAGACATATGGCCAAGGAAGAAAGCAGCTCAATCGGTGTAGAAGTAAATCAGTCTGAATGCTTTTGGAGGGTGCCTGAGGAGATGAGAGAGCATTTGCTCAAAATGGCCGCCAGAGGGAGAAAAAACGCAATCCAAACTTGCCAGAGTTCATGTAGAGGCAGCTCACAGAATACGCAGGCAGCGGTAAAAGAAAGAAGCAGAAATCACCTCACCATGAGGAGTTGGCGCTGCGTAGGGCTCCGTGGTAAATGCGCATTGGTGTGTGACGGGAGCGCCGCAGTCCGCGCTGAAGACACACAAAATGGCGGGCGCGACTATCACTCAGCCGCGTCCGCTATGAAAACATGAAGAACGGCCATACCGCCGCCTGGAAAGGACCGCAAACCAGAGCCCCGTCGTCGCTGCAGACTCCGGTTGTGAAATATCAGCGTTGCAGGTACAGTTGTGCTGAAGGAAGCGGCGAAATCCCCTGGCGACCGGGAGCGCCTACATCCGCGCTGCCGTCCCCGCCGGGCGCCAAGCCACGCCCCCTGGAGATAGCCTTTAATGAGAAGGTGCGTTGTCAGTATCATCATTCCCCATCAGATAGACATTTCTGGGCTTCCTTGTATAGCAGCGTTTTCATTGTTACCTTTTTCAAATGTTTCTATCATCGTTTCAGTCCGGAGATTTTCCGAAGTTAATCGTCCATGGTTGGTTTTCGGCTCATGGTGTAGTGGGTTTGATTCAAACTTTTTTGACTAATTTACCTCAGTTCATCAGTGGAGTGGAGTTATTGTGACATAATATATACCAATTGCCACAAGTCCAGATCAGAAATGTATCCACTCACAGGAGCACTTACCACATGTATTGTGCTTTTTATAGGTTTTCCCCTACCTCCCTCTTCTAATTAAATCCCTGTTTATTGTGATCACTTGCAACAAGTTGTTGGTTAAATTACTTTCTACTATCGCTCCAAGTATTTTTATTGTTGCCACAATGTGACACAACATGCCAGGTAAATTTTATTAGGGGTACTCAACTACTTCAAATATGTGGGTCATCTCTTTTATAGATGGTAATTACTCCTGTTAGCATCCAGTCTAGCAATTTTCAGTCGGATTAGAAGCAATGATGTGGAGGCTATGACTGCAAGTGTTGCCTGTGTTTCAGTTCACTTCTGAAGTCCATTACACATTTTTCCAAAACGATGTATAGCTGTGATGCACATGGTCATTTTGAAACCTATTTGTTCATTTTGGTGTAGCAAACTATCTAACATATTAAGTAAATCCATGCTGACCGAATGTAACAACCAATACAAAACAATGGTGGTACGAATTCATATAAATTAATTTCATCGCATATGTGGATATTACTATAGTCCTTTTAGGAGGGATTAGACAGCCACTTCTTCTTTTAATTTGCTGACCCTAATTGGGGCCGGCTGGATATTCTCCCATTCGTTCCCAGAGCCCTGCTATTTCTTTTGGTTCTAAACGCAGCAGGAGGGCGAGCCAGTTTGGACCCTGTCGGGTGAGTGGACAACTCATCTAAATAATAGACAAGCTGGGGTCCTGAAAGGTTTACACTAAGGCAAAGAAGTGCAGCAAAAAGAGGTGGTCTTTGGATGAGGAAGTAGACAGGAATGGGTAGGGTAAATTAGCCAATCATTGGCACAGGATAAGACTGGCACCTCACCACCCCCTCATCAGACATTACTGGACCTAGGAAGACTATACCTGAAGAAGAATTCACAGCTGGAATAACTAAGACATCTGTTTCCTGCTAGAAGAAGAGGGCTAAAGAACAAATGCCACCTACTGGAACCCAGGGACTGGAACTACTCTCAAAGGGTTAAGTGGTTGATCTTTTGTTTGCTTGCTACAGGGATACAATAAGCAGAAGGACTCCTGACTCAGAGAGGCTTCAGCAGAGAAAAAAGAAAGAAAGAAGTGCAGGAATAACCTGTGAAAAGTAGTAAACATGTGCATATTTACATTTTCTTTTAACTCCTTAACCACACCAGTTTTTCCGCCGCGGTGCGGGCGTTCTATTAGGTGGGCGGGGCTCTGTCGGCTGACGGCAGCACTAGGGAGGTAGTGCTCCCGTCGGCCAACGGCCAACGGCCAACGGCCAACAGCCGACGGGAGCACGCAAGGGGTTAATTATACAGTTGCAACTGAGCACATGGTTTTGAGGTATAGAAGCATCATGTAGACATTGCATTTGTGACATTCAAAATCAACACTATGGCCTGTTGGCTGACTTCAGTGGGACAGTAGTTTATGTCCTTTTAAATTGGTTGCTTTCTTCCTTCTACAAGAATAATATATTTGCATGAAAGATTACAGTCCTAGTTATTGTAGATTTAGAGGAAGATCTGTACAAACCATAACCTCTTTCAATTCCAAAGAACAGGCATGAAACATTGTGAATATAGTGAGCGTTATTTATTTTTCAACATCGTCTTGTTAGCTGCCGCTCTTTTCAGGAGTGAATGAAGTGTGTCTGTGAAATCAAATGGTCTGGAAGTTAGGTCACGTGTGTCGCTCTCTGCATCAACTGTTTAGAATAACAGAGTATAGAGCGCATTGTTAATGTGTTGACGCAAAAGCAAGCAACCGAGAGCGGCAAATGTTAAAAGCAAGAGGCAATAAAAGCAGAATTGTGTCTCCGATGGAAACTGTCTTTATTGCTAATGTGATTCAATTTCATTTTGAGTTCTTCTGTTAGAGGCTTACCACAACAGCATCAAAAAGAATGGACTATAGATGCAATTGGGAACATGCATTTGAGGATAATGGCGTTACATGGAAATAGAGGTCATGCTGACATTCTGAAATTCAATTATGAGCATTTCGTTCTGTCTCCATAGTCTTCTAAGAGGGGTTCCTTTTAACAGGAAAACTTTCAGATACTAAATAAAAGGCTCTGACTAAAAACTGATTTTGTGAACCGGCTTTTCTCAAAGCTGACAAAAGAGGCTCGCAGAATGCGCTCCTTAATTATGTTTCAATATATGACATTTTAGTGAACAAAGGCTTTGACCAGACATTTCTTCCTGTAATTTGACCAGACATAAATTGTCTTTATTCTGTAAAAAGTCTCTGAAAATGTAAAAGATGTTCATCTATCTTTTTTCCATTAATAATTTAGACAAACAAATATAATCTAAATGATCTGTGTGTTTGTCAGAGTTTGAAAGCTGGAGCTCAAAAGTGCTCTGCAGGTGAACCTTATTTTAAAGTGTGCAGAAGAAATTGGGGGACTACTCAAAGCCTGTAATATCGCTAGTATGGATGACCGTTAAACTAGGGTCTTTGGTTGGTTCTTCCTTTCTTCTGATGGAATGGAATGAAATGAAGAGTTTATAAAGCGCGACATGACCCGGATGTAGTTAGGCGCTGGAGACACCAGGAGACAGTTCGTTCCTAAATGAAGTTACTGCTATAGCCAGGTCTTTAAGCGCTTCCTAAATTTAAGCAGGTTATGTTCCTTTTTCGGGCTGGTGGGGAGGGAGTTCCACAGTTTAGGAGTGTTGTAGGAGAAACTTTTGCCTCCCCATTTTGCGTTTGAATGTAGAAGGATAAAAGGACGACCTATTCTGGAGGCAGATTGCTGCCCCCCTAAAAACAATGATGTTAGGATAATGACCACAGAAAAGGTGCCAAGACATAGGTCATTTTTATTCATCTGTTTAAGGTAATTTTTATAGTACAGTGTTCACTCTAAATGAGTCTTTTGGCACTGGGAGCTAGATAATTTAGGTGGGAGTAAAATTAAGGTGGGCCTCATCATTCAGCGCAAAGCCAGGTTCCCAGTATAAAGATGGTTTAAATTGCGTTTCAAGAGGCAAATATTTCCATACTTATGCGCATCCTTTTTTAGAGTTTCTCCACCCTCATATGGCATATTTTACTAATGGAATTACAAACATTACCTTCATTTGTGATCTGGGGTTCCAAGTAAGTACGTATTTCCAAAATGTATTTGCAATAAATATTGGATCTGTTTGTTAGAAAAGCATGCAGACTTTAACAGAGTCCTTTAATCCATGGGGAGCCACTGAAGTTGGCACAGATAGCTGGAGACTGGGTTAAAAATGTTGAAGTTAAAAATACGTCTAACTAAGGTTTTCTGAGTTTTATGTAGGTGTAAGATTCTTTTTTGGAAGGTCCTGGTAGGTGGATTTGCCTAACCAAGTTTCTACATTGTCCTTCTGCTAGTGGGATAAAGGTAGAAAGTTTATCTTGATTTACTAAAGGAGGGGTTGACCTGTGCTCAGGTGCCTGATTTCAATGTTGGTCGGAATTGCTTCTGACCAACGCCGTCTCGGTCTTGGGACCAACCGACCTCCAGTCGGCGGTTCCGACTGCCTAATTACGATGCGACTGAACACTATTCGGTTGCATACTCCCTTTTCTCCGTGGGAGCCTGTGTTCTGACTGTACACCTGCCATAACACAAGCTCCCATAAAGAAATGGGGGGAGGGGGGGTCGAAAATCCTCCCCCCTGTGGCAGGCACACAGTGCAGGGATTTATAGGGGATGCCCTAGGTAGGGCGCAGGTTGAAGGGCGAGGGGCCCCCAAAGTCACTTTCCGACAGCCTTTCTGTGTCGGAAAGGCCAGCATGGAAAGGCTGGTGGACACCGACATCGTAACTTTGATGGCGGAAATGCGTCTATGGTGGATTACGGCGCGGTTCTGACCGGGCAGAATACTCTGAGAGGCAGTCGGAACCGCGTCGGAATTACCGATTGGTTTACACTCTGGCTGCCGAAATTGTAATCTGGTACTCGGAACGCAAAGCGACCGCGTTGCTCGGAAAACCTCTGACAGTGACGGTCAGCTTCTGACCAGTGGTCGGAGGCTATTCCGACTGACATTGTAATCAGTCCCTAGGTGGTGTTGGGAGAGATTTTCCCTTATTAACTTAATCATGCATGAATACAGCTAGCTTATCATTTAGGTTTCCGTTTGAGGGAGAGGTATTAATCTTTGCACATTTTTGATAACTCAACTGTTTTTTTAAAGTTCTTGAGATGCATTTTCCACTGTCCATATATTTTGGGCATAGAAGATCTTCTTGGTTTTCCTAACAAGATGATTATATTTGTGCATTTGTCTTATGTAGTGTGATTTGTCAGTTGAATTATACAACTTGCATCAATTTCTCTCTATTTTTTAGGTTATCTTTTCTTTCTTGAGGTCAAGGGAGAACCAGGAAACTGTCTTATATTTGGAGTTTATACACTTTGTCTCATAGGAGCTAATGTGGTTCATGGTTAGAGTGGGAATTGTGTTCAATTGTTTCACAGTCTCATTAATTTCTGAGGGATCATCAATGTTTACACATTAAGCAGTGATTTCCTCAAATTTCCTGTTGAAGGAGGGCTTCATAATTAAAGACAATTTACAACACTTAATTTAGTGATGGGTGGGGAATCTTAAGCCTCCGCTTCTTTAAATAAGCTATTTTAAATAGGGTCAAGTAATGATAAGACCAAAGCAGTTCAGTGGTTTCAGTACATTCAATATTATTGAAGGAGCTAAAACTAAAGATTAGATCCAGTGTCTAAACTTCTGCGTAGGACTGCTATCAATTTGTGAAAATCAGAGATGGCTCATTAATTTAATGACTTTAGATCCAATAGTATTCTGTTTGTCTGCTGCTCAAATATTGGCCCCTCCACAAGCCCTAACTTCATGGAAAAGGGATTGAGTGTGAAAAAGTAACTCTTCTAAGCAGACAAAGTAGGCTGTAGTGATTTGTGGAAGCAGCATGTAGAGATACATCCTAGATTGGAGTGCTGTGTACTACTATTCTTAATAACAGAGTCTCAGTACAATGAAATGAACTGAGAACATTTATTATTCCTAAATGTGAGAAATGTATGATGTTTCACTGCTTTAGCCCACCACACCTATTCAAGCAGTCGCAGCCAATTAATACATAATTTAGGGAAACAATTGTGAGTTACAATCCTCCAAGATCAAAGTCTCCAAGATGAACAATATTTTGAGCAGCTTGTTAATAGTGATGAATGCATTTCACCTGCAAAATGGGCATTACTCAATCCTGCTTTGATCGTAATGCATCTTTCTGATCTTAGAGATATAGGAGAGTATTTGAGTTGCTACTTCCAATCAAAATGGGACTGGTAATGACCAGGCACACATTGGCCTACTCGGCTTGCAAGGAAAGTAAAACAGGTAGTGTACTGAAAGGAGTTTTCAATCCATGCCTTGTCTATGTCTTTGATATAACACAAACCAAAATTATTTTAAAAATAGAGGCATATTTATCTTTCTAAGGCCTTCAGTAGCCAGGGAAGGGAATCACAAAAAGGTTCACTGGCTTTGCCCTACTGTAGACGGACAAAAGACTCCATAAAGTGGGCAAGTAAAGATGTAATGGCAAATTAAATAATTAAAATCATAAAGCAAAAATAAGTAAATCTATCTTAAATGGAATAAGGAAAGGAATGTGAACACAGCACCTAAAGAGGGGGAAAAGCAAAGCTTAAACATACCTCTCATGCGATAAAGAAATACTAGTCAAAAAGTGTCAACGAATACAGGAACAAAAGGCACAAAATATAAACAAACAAGGCATGAAACAATCAGAAAGACCCACGTGAAAAACAGGAGAATATGAATGCAAGCACAAATAGAGCACGAAGTATGCAATGAGCAAGCTGTTATGCACTCTAAGAACAGCTCAGGTATCTAGGTAGGTATATTTTGTAATGTGTTCATAGGTTTCTTCTCTTATGATTCAGATAGTGCTTGTAACTTGCACGTTACCTTTGGAAAGTTTCCAATCTTACAATCAAATCTAATTCAATTTTTGTCTGACTTCAGATTTGCTTTACCCCAGGATCAAACTGACCTGTAGGGCTATCTAGCAGTGCCCAAAGGACCGTCTGACAGGTCTTTGGCTATTTGTGAGCCTGTTTTATGGTCTGGGGGCCCTTTTTTCTGTTGAGTTCCCTGATACTAACACAACTTAAAAATAAACAATTATATAAAGTTAAGTACATTTAAAATAATACATTTTTTGAAGTACATTCTATTTAATTACTTTTGCATGTTGCATTTTTTTCACTTTTATTTTCCAGTTTTCAAATGTTTTAACATTTATTATATTGTTGTATATAGAGGTTTTTAGCATTATTTTAACATATGTTTTCTTAGTATATATTAAATAATGGTATATATTTAATACTATTATTTTAATTTATGCTTAAAATTTTGTTAAATTTTTAAACAAAGAGTTTTGACATGTACATTTAAAATCATTTTTTAAATTTTCTCATAAATTTATTCAAAGATTTTCGTTTCATTTAGCGACTATTTTTATTTTACCTCTAGCTTCTATTTTGTAATCTATTTGTGTTGTTTGTAGTCTATTTTCCTGGAACCAGATTGCGGTAAAGTGCTGCTGCTTTTTGGAAAAGGTAAGGGGCATATTATCAAGAACTGCGTTAAAAATTATCACCAGTTTAGCGGCAGAAAATTGCCACTAAAGCGGTGATAATGGACTTGATAATATGCCCTTGTGAATTCCAATAGAAGTCCATGTTCTGGTCTGAACATAGGCTTCTATTGAAATTCTCCAAAGCATATTATCAAGCCCATTATCGCCGCTTTAGCGGCAGTTTTCTGCCGCTAAACCGGCGATAATTTTAACGCCGTTCTTGATAATATTCCCATTAGTCCTTTTTCAAGGGTTTTTGAGAGAAGAGGGGATTTAGCGGAGGTCTACAAGTTAGTTATAAGTTATAGTGTTGTCTGTGTCCTTCTGGTATATTTAGATATATCAATAATAGGGTTTCTCACTAATTAATGGTTTTGGGGTTTTGTACTGTACTTTAGTAATGTATTGGTACCTGATGTTAAACTGTGTTATGATATTTATATTGTGATAGTTACGTGTGATGTATATGTATTTTGGGGCATGCAATTTGTTTTGCGGGTGGGTTTTTGTACTTTACAGGTTTTTGTTTACGAACGTGTCCTATGGGCATTGTGAATTTCTTTTTTTGTTTTTTTAAGAGCCAATCTGTTTTAGTTTATAATAAACTAATGCTTTTTAGTTGGATTTCCTTTTTGCCGTTTTCTGGAGTGTTGATTTTTTTTAACACTTTATAAAAATGTTTTTAATAGTCACCAGATCCTTTGAATTGCTTTGAGGGATTTGTATTGGATTCATTTTATTTCTGCATTTTTGGGGGCTTTTTGTTCCTGTTTTTCAGTGGAGTACTACTTTTGACTATGTGATACAGGGGATCCGCAACTACAGAACTGTAAGTTGTATTTACTTCATTTCTTTTATGTGGGAAATGTGATTATATTGTTTGTCTAAATATTATGTGATTGTGATTTTGAATTGCGTGTTTTATTTGTTGTAATTCATTTATGTAATGGATTGAGTTTGTTTTTAGTTTCTTGGTTGGTGACCTTTACATTTTTATTTAATCCCTTAGCTGCGGGCCTTCCCAACACCCGCCCCCAATGCTGAGCCCTTTTTTGGCTATTTGGTGTAGTTCGTGGTTTGGCCTCCATAACGTTTCATAACATTTTATAAGGTATTCATTCCAATTTGTCTCCCTATTCTACCAAAATTCAGAAAATTCCAAAGGTATCCAGGGTTTGTGTATTCCTTTGGAAGGGACCGAGAAAATAGCCCTCATGTAGCCAAATGTTGATGTCAGAGGTGGTGGCCCTACCCCTGACCTCTGCGGTCTGGTCAGCTGCATTGTAATGCAGCGGTCTAACCAATGCCCTGGATGGCAGGTGGACCGCCATCGACAGCCTGTCGGTGGCAGTCCACCTGCCATCATAATGAGGGCCTAAGTGTTGAAAGAAAAAAGAAAAAAACGAGTAAGAAAACAGCCATTTGTACCAATGTTTTTATCTGTAACTTTTTGTCATCATGGCAGATTTACAAAAGCAATGTACCATTACATTCACTAGACCCTTTTGGTTGTGGGAATATATAGGTCTTGTAAGTTCTCTAAGAACCCAAGGTAACCAGAGCCAAAAACCGAGCTGCACCGTGCAATAGATTTTCATTGTGCACTGGGTATAGACCAATTCATATGGTGAAATATGTAGAGTGAAAAATAGGTATCAAGGTAACATATGCATTTCTAAAATTGGCACAAGATGTGAAATTTAGGAGCAGTGGTTATTTGTACATCTCTGAGTTTGTGGGTACCTTTAGGAGCATATTATTTAGAGGGTATTTTCCAAAATGTCTTCTTTTTACACACTGGCATTTAAAAGGCACACATGCAAAGAAATCCAATTGGTAATCATAAATATCCAACTATTCTATGCTCCCACATGCCTTCTGATGAAACTGGTACCTTACTTTTGTAAGTAGGCCTAGTGTCTGCAACTGGAAATGGCCCAAACCTCAACATGGATACATCACATCTTTCCTATCAAAATTGACCTGTTTTTTGTAAGTAGATAGTTGAGGATTTTGGGCCCTAGCTCAGTTGTCACCTAAGAAAACCTGTAAATTTTTTTAAACTAGACATGAGGAGGAATCCAGGATAGGGGACTTGCATGTCTCTTATCACGTTGTTTTAACCAGAATCTCTTGCAAACCTACTCTTTGACAAACAAACACACTTTCCTCAGAATTCTGTGATGGAAATTTCTGGAATTTGCAGGGAGCTATAAACTTCCTTCCACCTACCATTTCCCTAAGTCTTCTGATAGAAATGGTGCCTCACTTGTATGGGTAGGCCCAGTGCCCGCAACAGGAAATGGCCCAAAATGCAACATATATACATCACATTTTTCCACACAACCCTGACCCGTTTTTTCCAAAGTGGTTAACTGTGGATTATGGGCACTAACTCAACCGGCACCTAGGGACCCCTGGCAAACCTGCACATTAAAAAAACTAGACACCCAGGATATCCAGGATGGGGTGACTTGCATGGATTCCAGGAGTGTTTTATAACCACAATGCCCTGCAAACCTCATACTTTGGCAGAAATACATTTCTGTGATGGAAACTTCTCAGACCTGCAGGATTCTATAGATTCTGACCACCCAGCATTACATCACTCATGTCTATAAAAATGCTGCCCCACCGCGACAGGAACGGATCACGCTAAGATCAACGGGACTCCTATTGACCTTGGTTTGATCCTTTACTGGCCCTGGGATAAATGCGAAGCACACGACACTGGACTCCCCAAGATGTCTAGATTCCAAAATTGTCTGGGTCTAGTAGGTTTTTCCAGGAGGCTGCTTACCCAAGCCCAAAAAGTGCAGCTGTATGTAAAATCAGCACCCAAAGGAATCAAATGTCCTCTTGCTTGTCTTTCAGATGGGATGCTTTACTCCACTGGGGAGCGGAAAAACTGCTGAGGTTTTAGAGGTGGTACAAAAGGGGGTGGTGATGGACGGAGCATCTGAATCAATCAAACACTCACACCCAGTCAAAAGATCTGGGTTTAATCCAGCACCGTTCTTTAGCCACTCTGCCACCCCAGTTCAGACATGGCTATATGCAAATCAGTCTGACCCTGTGCTTCATGGGAACAGTCGAGCCCGAACTGCCAAGCCATGTCTTCCCTGGACCGGAAAAAAGCTTCCGAGGGCCGGTTTCTGGCATTCCAGCCGTCTTCAGCCCGGCTTGCTTGAATCCAGTGTTAAAGTGAGCAAGGGACTCACGTCTGAGCATACCCTGCCACACTTATGGCGGCCAAAAGCGGTAAAAAAGGGGATCAGTTGACTGGGGGTGAGTGTTTGATTTGCTCAAACGCTCCGTCCATCATCCCCTTTTGTATCGCTTTGTTCGCCCTAATTGTGGCAGGGTATGCTCAGACGTGAGTCCCTTGCTCACTTGGCCACTGGATTCAAGATAGCCTGGCTGATGAGGATTATGAATCCGAAACCGGTCCCAGGATGCTTGTTTCTGGTCCATGGAAGACATGGGTTGGCAGTTCGGGCTGGACTGTTCCCATGAGGCACAGGGTCAGACTGATTTGCATATAGCCATGTCTGAAATGGGGTGGCTGAGTGGGCTAAAGAATGGTGATGGATTAAACCCAGATCAGTTGACTGGGGCTGAGTGTTTGATTTGCTCAAACACTCCATCCATCATCCCCTTTTGTATCGCTTTGTTCGCCCTAAGTGTGGCAGGGTATGCTCAGACGTGAGTCCCTTGCTCACTTGGCCACTGGATTCAAGATAGCCTGCCTGATGAGGATTATGAATCCGTTCCGGTCCCAGGATGCTTGTTTGTGGTCCATGGAAGACATGGCTTGGCAGTTCGGGCTGGACTGTTCCCATGAGGCACAGGGTCAGACTGATTTGCATATATCCATGTCTGAAATCGGGTGGCTGAGTGGGCTAAAGAATGGTGATGGATTAAACCCAGATCAGTTGACTGTTGGTGAGTGTTTGATTTGCTCAAACGCTCCGTCCATCATCCCCTTTTGTATCGCTTTGTTCGCCCTAAGTGTGGCAGGGTATGCTCAGACGTGAGTCCCTTGCTCACTTGGCCACTGGATTCAAGATAGCCTGGCTGATGAGGATTATGAATCCGAAACCGGTCCCAGGATGCTTGTTTCTGGTCCATGGAAGACATGGCTTGGCAGTTCGGGCTGGACTGTTCCCATGAGGCACAGGGTCAGACTCATTTGCATATAGCCATGTCTGAAATGGGGTGGCTGAGTGGGCTAAAGAATGGTGATGGATTAAACCCAGATCAGTTGACTGGGGGTGAGTGTTTGATTTGCTCAAACGCTCCGTCCATCATCCCCTTTTGTATCGCTTTGTTCGCCCTAAGTGTCGCAGGGTATGCTCAGACGTGAGTCCCTTGCTCACTTGGCCACTGGATTCAAGATAGCCTGGCTGATGAGGATTATGAATCCGAAACCGGTCCCAGGATGCTTGTTTCTGGTCCATGGAAGACATGGCTTGGCAGTTCGGGCTGGACTGTTCCCATGAGGCACAGGGTCAGACTGATTTGCATATAGCCATGTCTGAAATGGGGTGGCTGAGTGGGCTAAAGAATGGTGATGGATTAACCCCGGACCAGTTGACTGGGGATGAGTGTTTGATTTGCTCAAACGCTCCGTCCATCATCCCCTTTTGTATCGCTTTGTTCGCCCTAAGTGTCGCAGGGTATGCTCAGACGTGAGTCCCTTGCTCACTTGGCCACTGGATTCAAGATAGCCTGGCTGATGAGGATTATGAATCCGAAACTGGTCCCAGGATGCTTGTTTCTGGTCCATGGAAGACATGGCTTGGCAGTTCGGGCTGGACTGTTCCCATGAGGCACAGGGTCAGACTAATTTGCATATAGCCATGTCTGAAATGGGGTGGCTGAGTGGGCTAAAGAATGGTGATGGATTAAACCCAGATCAGTTGACTGGGCGTGAGTGTTTGATTTGCTCAAACGCTCCGTCCATCATCCCCTTTTGTATCGCTTTGTTCGCCCTAAGTGTGGCAGGGTATGCTCAGACGTGAGTCCCTTGCTCACTTGGCCACTGGATTCAAGATAGCCTGGCTGATGAGGATTATGAATCCGAAACCGGTCCCAGGATGCTTGTTTCTGGTCCATGGAAGACATGGCTTGGCAGTTCGGGCTGGACTATTCCCATGAGGCACAGGGTCAGACTGATTTGCATATAGCCATGTCTGAAATGGGGTGGCTGAGTGGGCTAAAGAATGGTGATGGATTAAACCCAGATCAGGTGACTGGGGGTGAGTGTTTGATTTGCTCAAACGCTCCGTCCATCATCTCCTTTTTTATCGCGACGTTTTAGAGGTGAGCATTGGGTCTGATATTAGGATGGGTAAATACCCCAATCTGTCCCCCGACGGGCTATAAGACTGTTGCCTCCTTTTTATTTTTGAGTGGGAGTTTTACATAGTGTGAACTCAACCCAAAGGTATCAGAGCGCTTTACATGAGCACCAGTTAAATTCATTTTGGTAGGAAAAGGGAGATTAAGTGATTTGCCCAGAATCACAGGATGTTGAGTGTCCCTGTCGAGACTCGAACCCAGTTTCCCAGCTTCGAGGTCACCCACTCTAGCTGTTAGGCCCCATCCTCTGGGGTGAGAGCATAACCATGCCCACCACCCCTATATATTTTTTTAAAAACCTTTCCCATGAGTCTAATAGACTTTCACCCTCCCCGAGGAGGCAGATCAAGGGTAATTATCTCCATCTTCCCCCATGGGGCAGAAAAACTGTTGCCCCATTTACGTGGGTTGGGGACATAATCACGTCAATGCTGAGCTACCCCCACACCTACATTTAAAAGCAAAATCCCTGGCTTCTAGTGGGCTTTCTGCCCCCTGGGGATAAGATCGGGCGTATTGACCCCAATATGCCTCAGGGGGGCAGAAAGACTGTTGTCCCATTTAGTTGGGCTGGGGGCATAGTCGTGGGCAGCCTCCACCTCTAATTTTTTTAATCCCCTGGCATCTAGTGGGGCTTTCTGCTCCCCTTGGGGAGAGGTGGAGGGTAATTACCCCTCTTCACCCGGCAGGCACAGATACTATCCCCATTTACTTGGGATGGGGGCACATCCATGCCCATGCTGGGCAGTCACTACACCTATGTTACAAAAAACATTCCCTCTCTTCTTGTGGGCTCTCTGCCCCTCTGGGGGCAGACCTGGGGCAATTACCCCAATCTGCCCCCCTAAGGTGTGCAGAAAGAATGTTTCCCCATTTAATTTGGGTAGGGACTTGGCCATACTCATGGTGGGCAGTGTCCACTTCTATACTTAAAAATAAATCTTTGGCATCGAGTGGGCTTTCTGCCCTACCTGAGGGACAGATCGGGGGATTTGCCCCAAATCCCCCCCAATGGGGGAGAAAGACGATTTCTCAAGTTATGTGGCGTGGGGGCCGGGCCATGCCCATTCTGGGCAACTCCCACCCCTACAAACACTTGGTATGAATAATCCCTGGTGTCTAGTGCACTTTCTGCCTTCCTGCAGTGGCAGATTGTGGGTTATTGCCCCCATCTTCCCACGGCGGGTAGAAATACTTAAATATAAAAATAAGTAAGGGTGAGCACAAACCCATGGCCAAGGGGCCACTCCCCCTTTCCTGATGCTCTTCTGTGGTGATCCCCAAGCAGGGATCCACTGGGCAGAGGAACTATTGGAAAGGAGAGATTCTCCCCTTTTCAATGATACCTCTCCCATAAAAAGCAGTGCTCGCAGGGCTGAGACATCCCTCTGAGCACTGATTCAGTGAAAGTGAAATGAGCCCTATGGTTCGTTTAACTTTCACTTTGGATGTAGTGATGTCAGCATGCTCTGCGTGCTGACAATCATTACAGACAACAACAAATAAAGCTCAGGCTGCTTGAGAAGCTCTTCGCAAACAGCTCAAGTCACAGGGATAAAAGGAAACCCTCCTGTGCAAAGCACCTGAGGGCCATTTCTAACCCTCCCCAAAGTCGGCCAATGGCCAAAACTCGCACTGTGGTGGGTGTGTGGGTGTCGGCCATTGGCTGGCACCTGCACCCATAGGGTTAAATAATTTATATATTTTCTTATCTCAGTCTTCATAAAGTTTGCAATTGTATTTAATTTTTTGACTGATGTAATAAAATATGATATTTATTTATTATTAAAATAATTTGTCATCTTAGTTTATATTTTCTGATATTTTCTGGGCTTTGGTAGGCTATTATTTGTTTTATAATATGCTTTTGGCTATTACTTCTGAGTAATCCAGTCCATTGTTAATTATGAAGATTTTGTCTTTATATTGTAGCACGTCATACATACTTTTGGTATGTTTGCTAAGTTTAAAGGCCAGCAGATTGCTCCATTCATAGTTCTTGGTAGCTTTGCTCTTTTTGTAATGTTTCTATAAATGTATAGAGTATAGATTGGGTACTGTCTAGTGTTGATTGGAAGGCATTGTGCCATCCTTCAACTGCATTGTTTGTTTTTGCTTCCTGTGCCAAAGTGCTGTCATTGACATTCCATCATGTTATTTAGCATTTGGGTTGCCATTTGTGTCTGGAGCGATGCAGTCTGCCAACCCGAGTGCCTTTGAAATAGCTCATTAGGTGCCTTCGTTTGTCTTAATTTTGTTGGTAGGAAGGGCTTTCTATTAGAAAATTGTGGTGGTTGGCTACTTCTGTGACAGGAACCTAGGCTAGTGCTATCATTTTTTATATTTCAAATGCAAATTAACTGTTTGTAGAATATTCTACACTTAGGTGCATATTTACCAGAATTATGATGTAGGGCAGCGCAGCAAGGTAGCTTGATCCGCTGCCATGCATCACAGGGAAAGGGCAGAAATGCACTGTATTTATCCAATACTGTGCATTCCTGCCCTTTCCCCCACACTGGAACCATTTTGGTAGCCTTGCACCAATGCAGGCACCCTTGTACCATGGTGCAAGTGTACCAATGTTGTAGGTAGGATTGTTTTTGTGCAGGAATGTGCACCTTCTTGCACAAAAACAATCCATAGTGGCGTTCTCCTCTTTCTATGTGTGATGCAGAACACATTCCGAGATTTACCAGTTTTAGTAAATCTGGACACGCATAAAAAACCATGGGATTTGTGTGGGAACACCCACCATAACGCACATGGAATGCCTGACTTGCGCAGAGTAATGCAACTTAGCAATTTGCGCTTCATTGCATTATTCCACATTTATGAAGCCATGCAAAGCCACATGCTTTGCATGGCTTCATAAATATGATTTGGGGCTTTGCATTAAGCATTTAACACGTTGTGTGCTGGAAGCATGATGCTAGGGCTTCATAAATATGCCCCATAAGCAGTTTTTTGGAGGTGTCTTCCTATGTTTTGATTGAAATAATAGTAACAGCCTTGTATGGCTATGTAGAGGTACATTTTAAAAATGGTTTGAATCATGGTTTGCTCAAAGTCTATGATTTTTATGGGGGGGTTGTAGTAATTTGTTTAATGTTTAACATAATTTAAGAGGTGGTAGTAAGTGTTGCTTTGTTTATTTGGAATATTTGTGTTTTTATATTCACCATGTATGGTGTATATCTGAGGGATTTATTTGGGACACATCTCGTTGGTCTCATGCATCTGACATTGGCTACATTTTAGTGCGTTATTTTCTGTGGAGATTGTTGATATTTGTTTCTCTTTATTTAGGTCGTCATATAAATTTAAAAAACAGTTCTTCATTATGGGGTCGATTCCAATTCGGGAAAAAAAACGTCCGTACGATTTGTATCCGGAGCCCTCTCCGTAGGAATCGTACCCGTCCGTCCGAGTCGCGTAGTACGATCCGTATTCAGTGAATCCGTCCGAATCGTCGTGATCCGTACGAATTGCAAGGCTGAAACCGTGAACCGTACGACTCGTACAAATGCGTATGACTCGTACACATGCTGTACGACCCAACAAGTATAATCGGGACCGGGGTATGAGGACGTGATTCGTAAGGTCCACGTCAGGTAAGGGCGAGTCGTATGGAAAAGCACACAAACACATACACACCGTACGGTCCGTACACCCCATGATCGCAGGGGTACGGTGCGTACCCCTGCGATCATGGGGTGTACGAGCCGTACCCCATGTACGATGGGTGTACGAGCCATACCCCATGTAAGATGGGTGTACGAGCCGTACCCCATGTACGATGGGTGTACGAGCCGTACCCCTTGTACGATGGGTGTACGAGCCGTACCCCATGTACGATGGGTGTACGAGCCGTACCCCATGTACGATGGGTGTACAAGCCGTACCCCATGTACGATGGGTGTACGAGCCGTACCCCATGTACGATGTGTACCCGACACGTATCGTACTTGCTGGGTCGTAAAAACCAGCCGCAAACAGTACAGATGTCGCGTACAGCGGGTTCCGAGGGAGAATCGTATGGAGATTAGAGTCGTACGGTCTCTGTACGACTCGTACGGAGTACGGCTCCTGGTACGAATCGTTCTTCGTCGTACGTAAGGGGGACGTTGCAGGGGTGCGATTCGTACGGGAAAAACGCTCCGAACGGCTATTCGGAGCTATTTTTCCCGAATCCGAATCGGCCCCTATGTGTCATTGTTAAAAGTTCAGGGATTTGTATGTCTTGTTATCTTCGCGGGGGCACTGAGGAGTATCCCTGGTGGCTTTTTTAGTTCATCCAATTAATCATTTTAAATTTTGAATAAGTGGCAAATGGCCTGTGCTGTGTCCGGGGACTTTAGGCAGTGCCTTTAAGGATTTTGGTTGTGTGTTCTACTACTTGCCTCTCTTATGTCTTGTAATATCTGAGGTACTGGGTATTTCAGAACCGGTACCGAACCGGTAACCCAGTGGTGTCAGGGTACACCCAAAGACCTCGAGTACTTTCCTGATTCAGACCACAGAAACTCAGAGTCTTCTAGGTGAAGTCAAAGATCGAATTTATTGGCTGCAACCAAGTAACAGGCGTCCTAGAAGTACAACAACACGGTGTGTATATTCTCAGGAGACTGCTCAATCTTACAAAACCAGGCTTCTCCTTTTATACGAAATATTGTGCTTTAGGCAAACATTCTTCACATTTTAGTATACCATTCACATGTTTCCACTACAAAGGAAAAGCAGAGTCATGATGACAAGCCCACATCACAGTTCGTTCAGCCCACAATAAATTATCCGGCAAGGCCCAGCATTTCCATCAGATACCGGTGGACCCCCAATAAAAACGGGCACCTCCTCATCATAAAGCAAGTGAGAGAGAAAAGAACAGGGACAGGTGTGAGCAAGATTAGGCAGGGTGTGTGTGCGATGCAAAGGGTTTATGGCAGGCTGTGCCTTGATGCTATCTCGTTCGGCCACTGGGAAAGGAACTGGCCGGGCAGGTTCGGCTTGGGGCAATGGTTCCAGCTTGCCCAGGTCACAGAAAAGTCAATTAAGGTGTACGTGTCCTTTGGAATCGAATTTGGCTGTATTATAAGCCTATGTGAGGGCAACTCACAAAATGGCTGCGGTACACAAAATGGAAGCCAAGGGTTCAGGACGAAAATGACGATTTTGAGGTGAAATCGTCACTCGAATAAGACGAAAATGCTTGTACATAGTGTACGAGCCATTCTCGGTCTTTTGATATAAAATTCGTTATGCTACGACAAAGTTTATTACACGAGTCCAGAATTTTCAGAACCACATATCTTTCTTACGTCTATTTATGTCATAATTGGGGGTGGATGTGTTCTCTTACATGAATTACAACATCATCTTTTGTAGTTGCTCTCTCATAGTGTGCATTAGAATAATATTTGGTACATTTCCAGTTTATAGTTTCTGTTGTTTCACTTTCTTCGCTGTAGTTGTAGGCTATGTGTTTTCATAACGTCTTTCCTTCCTGTGAAGTAATGCACTTTGCTGCCGCTGTCATGGAATCTGAAAGTAGTGTAATAGTATAAGTATATACAATATTTTACAGTGTATACGTTTGTTATTTACATGTAAAATTAGGTGCTTTCTTTTCTTTTGGATACAAAAAAAGTTTGTTTCCTTCTAAATGTTAATTTGGTCGGCTTGGGGCAATGGTTCCAGCTTGCCCAGGTCACAGAAAAGTCAATTAAGGTGTACGTGTCCTTTGGAATCGAATTTGGCTGTATTATAAGCCTATGTGAGGGCAACTCACAAAATGGCTGCCGTACACAAAATGGAAGCCAAGGGTTCAGGACGAAAATGACGATTTTGAGGTGAAATCGTCATTCGAATAAGACGAAAATGCTTGTACATAGTGTACTAGCCATTCTCGGTCTTTTGATATAAAATTCGTTATGCTACGACAAAGTTTATTACACGAGTCCAGAATTTTCAGAACCACAAACCCTCCTTTTGCCCTTACATAGGCAATTTAACCTAATCTCATGCTAATCTGAGTCCAGGTCTATATTCCTAAAGTCATTGAGATGTTGCTGTAACATCATCCTAGTACTTAGCTTGTCTCTTGATACAGGTTTCCTTACACATGATGTAGCACAGAGGCCACATATTGCAGGAGCACACTGCACGCACAGACAGAACAGGAAAACAATGGCTAAGACCATCCCAATGACCATCAGAATTTTCCATCCCCAGGCGGATATCAGTTCCCAGAACCATCCCATTAACGACCAATCTCCTTTATCCGCATGAATAGAATCGGAAATCTTATGTAGTTTGGAGATGGCCTGGTACACTGTTGGAGCGTTATCTGGAATGAAAACACAGCAACTTGATTGGATCAATTTACATACCCCACCTCGGTCTGCAAGTATGACGTCTAAAGCGACCCTGTTCTGAAGGGTCATAAGACGATCCGACTGGAGCTCAGCAGTCAAGTTACTAAGGGCACCAGCAGTTTCAACTATGGTGGATTTAACTACCCTTGTCAATTGCCTTATGTTCCTGCTGTTAACCATGGGTCCCCAGAACAGCAGAAAACCCTTTACGAAGTCACCAAATTCTTGTCCTGCAGTGTCTTCTTTACTCAAGACACCTCTAACTATCCTTGTCTTGTGGTAATCTGCCGCTGCTGTGTAGGTGGGAGGCAACAGGAACGAAACAAAACATGAGCCCGAAAAGTCAGGGGGCAACCATGTATAGGCTCTATCATGGCAGATGAAATAGGTACCCTTAGCTGCTAAAAACTAAGGGGAAGTCTCAGATGCAAAAACATACGTTTCAGTACAGACACTTTTCCCTAACTGAGCTCTGGGATTCTTGCCAGTACCTTGCAGACACAGGTGACCCTGATGGCGTACAATCCAAATCGGGGAAGATCTCTAAGCTTGCTGTTTCTCACTCAGAGTAGCTCCGTATCCGTTCACGTTCCATCCTATGTATACTAGTGTCTCATCTCTCGGGATAGTTTCATAGGAAATATCTTCCTTAATCATGTCTACTATACCCTTAACTAGAGCACTATTCTTAGGATTGTCTGTTACAGAACGTAGGGGGTAGACTTCATGTGCATAAATGAACATTGTTCTGTATGCCCACACAGAACCATTGTGGCTGAATGGCAGGACCAGATAGGGAATACCTTTATCCGTTGTGTGAGGCATCAGACCACACACCCAACAGTTTGTCGTGTTCCTTACTAGTTGGTGTTGGTGCAAGAGCTGAACAAAGGAGTTATTAATAAACTCTAATCTTCTAGCGGATTCATGTTCAGGAAGGGGCTGAAAAGAATGAGAGGAAACAGTAGGAAGAGGTATGGGCGATGTAGTTGGTGCAAATGTTTCTTGTAAGGAGAATAATACAGATCCTGTTAAACACATTATTGAACCAAATAACATGAAAATGCATAATAATAAAAAACGTTTCTTGGTCATCAATTTACATATTCTTGTTTCAAAGTTCGTTTCTTTGGCAGGTCTCTCCATCTCGAAAAACTCCATCCTCTATACAATGCTGCCCGCGATGGGAGGCTGTTTCTGCTAAGGAATGCTTCTGTCAGTCCAGGGCAAATCCCTTGGACCAACCAGAACTGTCGACCTAACGTCGTCAGCTGCACCCCAAAGACTTTGGGCAATCGCGGCCCTAGCAGCGGAACCCGTATGGCGATTCGAAAAACAAAAATAAGCAAGTTTCTCAGATGGGAGAGCTGCACTTTCAAAAATAGCAGGGGAAAAAAAGAATTTTATTTGTCCATAGGTCTCGGCCTCAAATTATAGCGCTTCTTTCCAGGTACTGTCTGGTCCTGAAACAGGAGTTCAGGCTCTGTAGTGTCCAATCGAACTGACGGTGATACAGCTGGTTGCAAAATATTGTCACTCTCTTGTTCAGTAAGTGTTCCTTTTACACGTGCATCACTGAAAGGCAGAAAACGAGGCACGGTTTCAGTCTCTGAGTCGGCGACACCCTTCTGGACCCACTGGTCGTATGGCATAGGTAAAGGTACCCTTTTACAATGGACCCCGTGGATCCAGTGCTTCTTCCCTTCCACTCGAACAGCTGATCTTGTGGAAAGAAGAACGAGGTGCGGTCCGGTCCACCTGGGCTGATCGTTCTTGGTTCGCTGGAAGTTCTTCACGAGAACCCAGGATCCAGGGTCGATGGGATGACCTGGAGTTTCAGAGACCGGAGGCAGGGTGTCATGGACCTGTTGATGTAAAACACGCAATTTAGCCGTCAATTCGTACAAATAGTCAAGCAAAACAGGGTGTTCGATTTCACTGAACATTGTGGGCCTTGGCACTCCCCATATGTTGGCCGGGCGGCCAAAAACAATCTCGTAGGGACTAAGTCCCACTCGCGAATGCACAGTCATTCTGGTGGATAGGAGTGCTAAGGGTAGAGCATCAGGCCATTTAAGACCAGTGCTCGCTTGAATTTTGGCTAGTTTTAACTTAAGCGTGCCATTATAACATTCTACTAATCCAGCTGATTGGGGGGATTTGCAGCGTGAAACTTCTGATGAATGCCTAGCCCTTCACATACTTTCTTCATCACTCGACCCACAAATTCACTCCCATTGTCACTCCAGACCATTCTCGGCATTCCAAATCTAGGGAAGAATTCTTTCACAAGGGCTTTCGCTGTGGACAAGGCAGTATTGTCCTTTAGGGGATATGCAGAATTCTACCCATCTTGAGAAGGCACAAACAACAACGAGTACGTATTTTAAGTTGTTGCACCTCTCCATGTGGATGAAATCTAGCTACAAAACCTCGAACGGATACGTAGGAGGTGCAAAATGACCAGCTGGAGTTGGGGTTCCCCTACCAGGGTTGTATTTCAGACACACCATACAATTCTTGACGACATTCTCTGCACACTTGGGAATTCCTGCATTTTGCCATACTGGAGCTAACAACTTACAAATCCCTTTCACACTGATGTGAGCCATTCCATGAGTCATTGTAACCACTGCAAGCACGTACGCATCGGGTAGCAACCATCTCTGATGCTCTGACAATTCAACCCAACAACCATTGGCATCCATTCTACCCGTACTTTCTCTCCACATGTTCAACTCTTTCTCTGTAGCCTCAGCTTGAATCGACTTCACACTCTCTATCGTGTCTTCACACATTCCAACATCACCAATCCATCTTGCAGGGCCTGCTACAAACATTCGGCTCATCACATTCCTTGCTGTTTCTTTTGCGATTTTGTCAGCAAATGCATTACCACGACCAACATCATCAGTCACCTTCTTGTGAGCACTACATTTCACAATCGCAACTTGTAGAGGCAAGGTCAGTGATTCAAGAAGCTCATTCACCAACTGACCATGCTGAATCTTAGCTCCATGCGAAGTCAGGAACCCACGTTCTTTCCACAATCGTCCAAAACTGTGAGCTACCCCAAACGCATACTGGCTGTCGGTGTAGATGGTCACTTTCATTCCTTTCGACAACACACATGCTCTTGTAAGTGCAATCAACTCTGCTGCTTGAGCTGAATTATGTGGGATACGTGCAGCTTCAACAATTGTATGCAAAGTCGTGACAGCATATGCTGCAGTCGTATCACCATTCGGAATCTTGAAGCATGAACCATCCACCCATAAGGTACCATCACATTCAGCAAGAGGAGTGTCCCTAAGATCTATTCTCCCTTTCGTTTCTTCTTCTGTTCTAAGAAAACAATCATGCTGTTCTGAAGCATCTAATTACTCTACAATTGGCAACAACGTAGCTGGGTTAAGAGTGTTACATCTTCTTATGTGAACATGACTCGCTAACAATGTCAACTCGTAACCTGACAATCGAGCACTAGTTAAGTGCTGTGTCTTGGTTCTGTTTAACAACGTGTCCACTGCATGTGGAACCATTACAATTAACGTGTTATTCATCATTAAACCAGCAGACTGTCGAATAGAAACAGCTGCTGCCGCTGTTGCTCTTAAACAACTCGGCAATGCTTTAGCTACCGGATCCAAAGTCGATGAAAAATACGCACATGGACCCTGCTTGTCTCCAAACAACTGTGTCAACACTGACAATGCACAACCCTCTTTCTCATGGACATACAATGTAAAGGGCTTACTGTAGTCGGGGGTACCCAACACAGGAGCCGAACATAATGCTGTGCGCAATTCAGAAAAACTTTTCTGACACTCTTCAGACCATGGAACGGGATTGGGTGTATCTTTACACGTTAATGCCACCAAAGGTTTGGCCAGCAAGGAAAAATTTGGTATCCACTGTCTACAGTAAGATGTAATACCCAAGAAAGCACGCACTTCTCTCTGTGTTCTTGGCACACTCAATTTCGCTATTGCCTGGATTCTTTCTGGGGTCAGTTTCCTTCCCTCCTTCGATAAGAGGTGACCTAAGTAGATCACTTCTTGTCGACAATATTGCAATTTTGAGAGAGACACTTTGTGATGCAAATCACACAAATGACGCAATAAAGACAACGTGGCTTGTTTACAGATTTCCTCAGTATCTGCAGCAATAAGCAAATCATCAACATACTGAATGAGCGTAGCGCCATCAGGTAAAACAATCGTATCAAGCTGTGTTTTTAAAGCTTGACTGTATATTGATGGACTTTCACAGTAGCCCTGGGGAGCGCGTTTAAAGCGGAAGCTTCGACCTCCTAAACTGAAGCCGAAAATATCCCTACTCTCCTCGGCAATCGGGATGCTGAAGAAAGCATTCTTCAAGTCAATCACCGAAAACCATGTGGCAGAAGCTGGAATCATAGTCAATAGGGCAGTAATGTCAGGAACAACTGGAAATTGTGGCACAACTATTTTATTCACCTCTCTAAGATCAATCACGAATCTGTACACAGGTGGCTGAGAGGGATCAGTTTGTTTCAAAACAGGCAGAACAGGGCTATTGCAAACGTTGCCTCTTGTCTCTTCAATCACATCGTTTTCAATCAGATCGTAAATGATCGCTAACAACGCTTTTTCACCTTCACTAGAGATTTTGTATTGGGGAATTCGTGGCATTTTAACATTGGCTTTCAATGTTACAACATATGGTGGTATTTCCAAAAGACCCCCATCATTAGGACCCGTAGCCCAAAGAATATCAGGAAGAAACGACAATTCTGTCGGAAGTTTATCCCTTGACAAATACATTGGAGAAACCACTTTCTTACCCAGTGTAAGTTGTACTCCCGAAGGAGAACAGTACAAAGTCGCATACAATCTTTTTAACAGATCCAATCCCAACAAGTTTTCACCACAACCTGTTGTCAGAATAAGGGGTGCTTCGAATACACAAGGACCAACAGAAAGGAGCAAAGGGTCAGAAATCGGATTTCTAACCGGGGCGCCAGAAAAACCTACTGATACATTCGTTTCACCAGACAAAGGTGCGCCAGGGAGTTTTGAGTGCATAATAGAACTCTTTGTAGCACCAGTATCCAACAGAAAAGGTTCTGACACTCCTGATGTAATCACCTCAACGTAAGGTCCACTCTGATCTACTGGAACTGAAACAACTCCCTCTCTTTGTCTATGGCTGTCCTAGCAATCATTACCTTCCATATGCTCATCTTCTGCATAGTAATCATCAGCATAGTACTGAGCCGTCCTACCAGACACGTTATTCTGTTGATCGAACCTATTCATTGAATTTTGAGGCGGAAGGGAATGAGCGTTCTGGGGGAAATTTCCACATCCTCTACCTCTAGGCGCTTGCTGAACACCTCAACCTCGTGCATCTGAAACACCATTCGCGCGCTGTAACAGAACAGGGCAACTATACTTGAAATGACCCTCTTCCTTACAATATGAAAACTGATTGGGACCTACAGGGACACGTGGTTGAGTATACTCGACTCTTTGCGAGTTTCTCTGATACTGTTGAGGCTGCTGATAAGTATTCTGATAGTTACTCTGACCACCATTATTCTGGCCACCACCACCACGTGGCAGATACGCTTGCTGTAACAGAACCTTCGTTTTCAACTCTTTAGTTTTCTTTTCTGCTCTATCTTTCTCATCTTTGTCCCTATTTTCGTAGTACTGGGCAGTAGACAATATCTGTGCTGAAGAGGAAACTGCCCAAGAACTCTCTGAATCTTTCAACTTTTTACATAACTCTGGAAGTAAATTGTGCACGAACTTATCGACGAACAATCGCTGACCACCTTCTGTGCTCATATCTTGACCACTGTGGTCGACAAACGTTTCCTCAAACCTGGTGAAGAAATCTGACACCGTTTCATCTTTCTTTTGCTTACACGCAGACAATTTGTCCCAATTCACTCGCATGGCAGGCATTAAAGTCTTCATGTAATCAATGATCTTACCAGGAAGCTCTGCTACTAAAGGCTCAGGTTTAGCACCACCAACTTGTCGGTCATCTGCAGCAGCAATATTAGCCCATGAGTCACCTAACTCCTGATCATGATCTGCATGACGAATCTTTCCCCATAAAGGCTGTGGAACAACATTCCCAAACAACATGTCTATATCCGCTAGATTCATGATGCATGACACAGCAGTCTGTGACAACTCCTTGTAATACCCTGCAGGATTTTTACAGGGATCAGGCAATGTTTGTTTAAGGGCCAAAACTTCAGCTCGCTTCCATGGCACATGTACCCACACACGCTGAAAATGTGCTGGTATAGCTGGTGGAACATTACCAGAACCAGCCGCTACTTCTTCCTTCCATACTGGAGGAACTTCTCTCATGGGATATTGTCTTCCCTTCTTCCTAACAGAGGAATCAGACTCAAACAACGACTTGGAAACACCTTCAGTCCTAAGCGACAACAACGTCGCAACTGCTTTCTCAAAATCTGAACCCACGATTGCGCCTTTTGAAAACTCGAACCGTACATGGCTCAACTCGGGCAGATTAGAGTCCAAATCATTTTCCTCTTAATCTTCACACAGAAAAACACACATTTTCTCAAAAACGTATCTCTGCTTCGATGCTTCCCACTGGTTGAAGACATCCATAACAGATTCTAGACCATATTTAGTCGGTTCGGTCATCCATCTATGTGCCAAATAATTCAACGTTTCCTTCTCCCTAGAATCAGGCAGTTGGCTACGCAACTGTGTACGCTCCAAAGTAGGGGTCATACTTGTCGCCCCAAAGAAAGGATATAGAAGACTAGTGACCGTGCTAGTCACCCTTTGTCGAACAGAGGGAGAATTCGATGAAAAGACAACCGGAAAAGCAGGGTGAGACGAGGCAGATGCAGGGGCAGTGTCAGGAGGAATACCAGGAGTGGTAGTCGTTATAGTAGTCAAAGTTGTGGGAAGTATAGGACGAGCAGATGTAAAAGCCGGTGGCCCTTGAGGAGGCTGCACCGGAGGAGCAGGAGCCAGCTGAAGAGCAGCTGGTGGGTGCTGTGGAGGAGCAGGAGGCAATGCAATCACAGGTTGCGCAACTAAAGGCTGCGGAGGTGCCGTAGCATTTTGCGCATAAGGGGGTGGCGAACTTAACAAATGCGCCATTAACGGATCTTTTTCAAGCTCTTTTGCTGCATCTTGCTGAAGAGGCGGCAAAACTGGATAGCATTTATCAATCACCATTTTACGTTGCCTGTGCAACTGCTCACTCATCTGTTCCTCTTCGTTATCTTTATACTGCATAGCAGCTTGCATTATCGAAATACCCCTTTCTCTCTTATTTTTCTTCGCTAATTTAATTTCCTTCTGTTTGGCTTCCTTACGCCATAGGCGGAAAGAGTCAAACATCGCCGGCCGGGCTTTCTTCTTAAAAAGTTTAACTTCGAGGTTATCTAAGATTTCCGTGTCAAAGCTACCATATTGGGGCCATTTTAAAACACAGTCTTTTCTGGTGTATTTGATCCACACTTCATTATATGTGATGGGGCCTACTCCATGTTTCACATACAATTCATAAGTTGGAGTTCCAATAGGAGGAACCGGACACGAGTGCTCCAATCGGGAATCCTTATTATTACAACCAAGACAAAACAAATTTCCAAGTCTGCTAAGACCAGGCATCTTCGCTCTCTAGTCTAGCTTCAAACTTCAAAGGATTATCGATTACGATATTCTCGTGAATACACGAGTCCTTCGGCTTTGGCACTTGCAAGTTCCAAACAAAGCGATCCCGAGGGATACCCAAAACTAAGAACCAACTAAGGACTGGGAGACGCTCCACTTATACTTAACTGAGATATCGATGACGTCACCAGAAGACTCGTCTATCGTTTCGCTCTACCAAACTTCAAGGGTCCAAATCAGGGCGATAGCCAGGGCAGCAGTCCTTTCGTAGCTGTCGGGAAGCGGGGAACCTCGCAGCAAAGACTTTCGGACCACGTCGACATGCAGGGGTCGATGAAGTGGCGGCCTTCCTCCAGAATTTTCACACGAAGCTCCTCACGAACCTCAGGCTTGGACCGGTACCGTTGGTATCGCCCCACCTTGGGCGCCAACTGAGGTACTGGGTTTTTCAGAACCGGTACCGAACCGGTAACCCAGTGGTGTCAGGGTACACCCAAAGACCTTGAGTACTTTCCTGATTCAGACCACAGAAACTCAGAGTCTTCTAGGTGAAGTCAAAGATCGAATTTATTGGCTGCAACCAAGTAACAGGCGTCCTAGAAGTACAACAACACGGTGTGTATATTCTCAGGAGACTGCTCAATCTTACAAAACCAGGCTTCTCCTTTTATACGAAATATTGTGCTTTAGGCAAACATTCTTCACATTTTAGTGTACCATTCACATGTTTCCACTACAAAGGAAAAGCAGAGTCATGATGAAAAGCCCACATCACAGTTCGTTCAGCCCACAATAAATTATCCGGCAAGGCCCAGCATTTCCATCAGATACCGGTGGACCCCCAATAAAAACGGGCACCTCCTCATCATAAAGCAAGTGAGAGAGAAAAGAACAGGGACAGGTGTGAGCAAGATTAGGCAGGGTGTGTGTGCGATGCAAAGGGTTTATGGCAGGCTGTGCCTTGATGCTATCTCGTTCGGCCACTGGGAAAGGAACTGGCCGGGCAGGTTCGGCTTGGGGCAATGGTTCCAGCTTGCCCAGGTCAAAGAAAAGTCAATTAAGGTGTACGTGTCCTTTGGAATCGAATTTGGCTGTATTATAAGCCTATGTGAGGGCAACTCACAAAATGGCTGCGGTACACAAAATGAAAGCCAAGGGTTCAGGACGAAAATGACGATTTTGAGGTGAATTCGTCACTCGAATAAGACGAAAATGCCTGTACATAGTGTACTAGCCATTCTCAGTCTTTTGATATAAAATTCGTTATGCTACGACAAAGTTTATTACACGAGTCCAGAATTTTCAGAATCACATA
Organism: Lissotriton helveticus; assembly: GCF_964261635.1. Taxonomy (NCBI): domain Eukaryota; kingdom Metazoa; phylum Chordata; class Amphibia; order Caudata; family Salamandridae; genus Lissotriton; species Lissotriton helveticus. The sequence goes on along the minus strand of NC_136071.1, from coordinate 1,004,776,721 downwards.
TCTTTCTTACATCTATTGGGGGTGGATGTGTTCTCTTACATGAATTACAACATCATCTTTTGTAGTTGCTCTCTCATAGTGTGCATTAGAATAATATTTGGTACATTTCCAGTTTATAGTTTCTGTTGTTTCACTTTCTTCGCTGTAGTTGTAGGCTATGTGTTTTCATAACGTTTTTTTTCTTCCTGTGAAGTAATGCACTTTGCTGCCGCTGTCATGGAATCTGAAAGTAGTGTAATAGTATAAGTATATACAATATTTTACAGTGTATACGTTTGTTATTTACATGTAAAATGAGGTGCTTTCTTTTCTTTTGGATACAAAAAAAGTTTGTTTCCTTTTAAATGTTAATTTGGTGGTAGTCTGTAGAGGTTGAGGTTGTTAGATTTACTTGTACTTCCTATTTGGGTGAGTTTACAATTTTGTAATCATTTATGTATACTTTGTTTCTTAAATCATTTTGTTAGTTTATGGTAGTCGGTTTTTTTCTGGCAGTGTATTGTTTCTTCAAGTCATACTTTTGTCTTTTAGGAATGTAAAGTGAAAGAAGTTTGAGAGCATTTTACTAATTATTTATTAATTACGTTTTTATGTTTATTAACAAGTATGTCAAAGTTTAAGTATGAGTTTTACTTCTTTGGTTAGGTAGTTGCTGAGATGTATATATGTTTTCTTTAATGGTTTTGTGAGAGTCTGGGAGAGTTACCTTGTCTTGCAGCGTTTGTCATTTTTGAAGTATTTAGTTGCTTAAATTAGTTGACTACAATATGTTTGAAATAATTGTTTGTCTAATTTTATTTGTTAAAGTTTTTTGCGCTTTTATTATATTTGTTGGCCCAGTTTTAGTTGCTATTATTTTTTCAGTTATGTCCTTCTATGGTAAATGCTAATAAAGGTTTTATTTTTAATGTATGATATATTGATTGATATTTTTTAATATACATTTGTTTATTTATATTTACTAATATTGTGGTTGTTGTTTAAATGTTTGTAGTTAATGGTAATAATTTTGTGGATTATATTGGTATAATTTTAGGCATATTATTTATTGAGGTGAATAGGAAAGATTTTTTTGAGGCAATATATTTGTATTTAATTTAACAATGTGTATTAAATGTTTTAGGTGCAGTTCCAATTATTGTTTTATGTATGCTATGTTTTGATTGATTTGTTAATGATTATTTCATTAGTTTGGCAATAATATTGTAGTCAATATTGCGTAAATCAATATTTTTCATATTATATTTTTATTTAAAGGGAACAATATTTTTGTTTCTGATATTTCTGTTTTCGATATGGGTTAAAATTGATATTTTTAACAATGATGTTTGCGTTTTCAATATTTGTGGTTTTACTAGTTAAGAATAGGAAGGAGAAATTTGTGTCATCAATATTAAATGTACAATATTTTTGTGGTTCGATATTGTATGCATCAATATTATGTCAGTTATCCCAATCATGTCTTGCAAAACACTATACAGCTTGTCTTTACATGTTCAAAACTGTGCGATTTACAAATGAGAGCCACTTTCCTAGCTGTCTAATTTACTAATGGGGCCACTCTGGTGCCCGGGCAGTTTTCTGTCTCAGGCTGACACTGGTTTTTCCATACAGAAACCGGTCCTGGGAAGCTTGTTTCCGGTCCAGGGAAGGCATGGCTTGGCAGTTCGGGCTGGACTGTTCCCATGAGGCACAGGGTCAGACTGATTTGCATATGGCCATGTCTGAACTGGGGTGGCAGAGTGGGCTAAAGAATGGTGATGGATTAAACCCAGATCAGTTGACTGGGGGTGAGTGCTTGTATTGTCAACGCTCCGTCCATCATTTCCTTTGGTTTTGCTTTCCCCTATAGAAGTCAGTGTAAATTTGTTGGAGAAATGCATCCAACATATAGCTGATGTGCTAGGAAGGGAAAGCTTGCATCTGTTGCCTTTTCTGAGCTTTTCAAAGAAGCCAATGCCCAGAGACAGAATGGAGCAGAAACCACCCATACAAATCTACCTCTGCCTCCCAGGCAGCACACTTCCAAGAACCAGTAGAAGCAGAGCAGAGGCACTGCCCTGGGAGTGGAAAGAGGACCGTACATTCACTATTGTACCACCAGATTTCCTGAGGATGAGTGCACTAAAAGAGGATATGGCGGCGGATGCAGGGTGGCAGAGCAGGTTATGTTATGGTGCACTATGACAAGTACACACATAGCTTGTCTCTTGTTGAGTAATAAGCTAAAGCATGTTGTCCAGCAAAAAAGACAACAATGGCTCCAGCTCCTTCTTCTTTTCAACATAAGAAGGGGGAAAATGAAGGACATTTGAAGAGAATTCTAAAAGTTGGAATATAGAACAAAACATTGTACCCAACCTCTGCAAGGCATCTAAAAGTTAAAACACTCCCACTACAAGTAATCTGTCTGAACAAGTCATCATATACACCAGGCCTTTTTAGGTATGGCTTATTTGATTGCTGATTACCTAGGTGCCACAGCCTCTCAGTTGTGGCTTTAAAGTGTCAAGAGGGGACAATATGGGAAAGAGACGGAATAGTTAACAAAGGAAGGTCAAAATATCTTGTCAAGCAGAAACTTTCACAGCGTATTTAGTAATTTCATTCAAATTGATTAAGTACAGAAAATCTGGAAGTAGAGGAGTGCCCTCCATTCACCCTCTAAATATATCCTCAAGTGAGTTTGGTGATGTTTTAGTACTATGTTTACTTATTCCATGCTTCTATGCCTTTTTACCACAGAGTTTAGTGTATGTGCACATTATTTTTGAAAGGCGTTGGAGTGATCAGATCTCAGATTGTTGCGATCAGGTCTCAGATTGTTGCTAGGTCTGTTGAGGCAAATCAACATGCACATGTTTTTGTATCCTCAAAAAGCTTTGCCATTCTTCTTGAGCATCCTAATGGTTGTTCTTTGTTCCAGTGGTAGATAATACAAGTAATATGCACTGTATGGGCCATTTGTCGAAATAGTAGCCTAGTCTCAATCAGATGCACTGTTTCAGTATGTTCTTCTGGAGGCTTACGTAAATGCCTTTACAATGGTCCAGGCACAATACCAACAAGACATGTAATAGGTCCAGTTTGCACTGGAATCTGGGAAGGGAAAGCATATGTAGTTGGGGATATGTACTCTTTGCACAGCATTGACTTAAAGATGGACTCAAAACCATGCATCAGGGTTTCTAAATCTGCTTCTCAAAAGCAGAGATCTAAGCAGCATTGATGTTCATTCAATAAAATATGCAACTTATTTCTGTGATCCAGTTATGTACAGAACACTTTCCCCCAGCCACATGTGTACATTAATTAGTAAGGCAGGTTGAGATGTCTGGATGGTTTCTGAGACGTATTCCTAGTCTGAGAATGATTTGTATGTGTTCTATATACATCAACAATGGCATCACATACTAGCCATTTATGTTTGCTAGAGGATCCTTAATTACATGAAATAGCCATGGGAGTAGGACTGAACATTGAGAAACACCACAAGATATGCCTGTTTTCAGTTGCATTCATTTAGCTTTGTTTTCTGAATACCACACCATAGTTGCTGCAGTAAAGCACTCTGGAATGATTTGGAGTAAGAAGAATTACCTTGTGTCTATATCAGTTGAGATTAAGTTGGGTTGGCTGAGATTCCTGGGTACTGGACTAGCCAAAAAACAACTAATATTGCCATTCTTCACACTGAATATATTCGAAAATAGCCCCATAAATGGTGTCAGTTTTCAGCCATTTAATTCCCATGCACCATCCTCTCAACCTTTGTATTATCCCTTTACTATCAGTGTAGAGTTACTATTATAAATGAACTCCAAAGGCGAATAGAGGACCAAAAAATATGACTGCAAATAAAAGAAATATACTTATTTTCAAAATCTCTCAAGGCCTCTACAGATGGCATAAACTGCAATTATCCCTCTGGGAGAGAGTATAGGTGGTGATGGTTATTGTAGTGCCACATCTCAAATATCTATTCACAATGATCCATTTGAAACTGTCCACAGGCAAGCTGAGCTCTAGAAATAGAAAAACAAATTATTTTGAGTGGGACGAAATCAAATTGAGACTAAGATCCTGATTTATATTGTGGCAGTACACATACTCCATCGCAATGGTGACAGAGTATGCTTACCCCGAAGATAATGGTCTGCCCTCCCCATTTATATGTCAGTGGGGCATAGGTTTAATTATGGCGGATACTATTCTGTCCATGACATATTTAAACCCCCTCAGACAGCCCTGTGGATTATGGGTTATTGGAAGCAGACCTGTAATTCCGCCTACCTGATTCGGGTGGGCGGAATTACAAGTCAGTTTTCACTGCCCGCCCTTGCAAACCTACACACTGCAGACATTTTTTTAAACTAGCCAACCAGGGGATTCCAAGGGTGGTGTGCCATGCGTGGATCCTATGAGTTTTTTTTACCCACAGTGCCCTCCGAAACTGAAACTGTGCCTGAAATCACGCGTTTTCCTTAAATTTATGTAATGGAAATTAATGGAATCTGCTGGATCCACGCAAAGCACACAATCCTGAAATCCCCTTGTTGTCTAATTTTTATAAATGTCTGTGGATCATTGGTTTGCATGAGTGACACCACAGCATGGCCCCAAATTCCGCAGCTACCCCTATTACTTATCTGTCTGCGTAGCGCTTTAGGGCAATTTGGGTTGTGGTCCCTTTGCTCTGCCACACAAGTGAAGTACAGTTGTTATCGGGGGACATGCGGGAACTCAAAGGTGTCAGGGTAGTAGGAAATGTGTGGCTCCCAGCAGATTCCAAAAGTTTCCCTCATAGAAATGTGAGGAAAATGTGTGTTTTAAGTCAAAGTTTGATTTTTTCAAGGCATTGCAGGTAAGAAATGTTATGGGATGCAAGCAAAGCAGACCACCCTGGTCTCCCTGTCTAGTTTTCAGAACTGTTTGGGTCTGGTAGGCTTTCGCAGGTGGCAACCTACTCAGGCCCAAAAAGTTCAGCCATTCACCATCTCAAGGGTTGATATTAGGAGTTAGCCACACTCTTCTAGACCATATGTAAAAACAACACCCAAAATAATCAAATGTCCTCTTGCTTGCAATTGGGATGAGATTCTTTTAGTCTGCAGAGAAGCAGAAAGATTGTTGAACCTTTAGGGGTGAGGATGGGCCTTAAATTAGGATGGGCAGACCAACTCCATTATTTTATTAAAAATAGAAATTCATGTCCTACACTAAATTGGGGGCAAACCTCCTGTCTGTCCCTTGGAGGGAATGGGGCAAAAAAAAAAGTCTAGTTTGTCACTTTTGCAACACCTGTACCACTTTCTTTCGCCCCAAAGGCAAAATCTCTGGTGTAAGTTGGATCTTATAGCCCCCCCAACAAACCTCAAACCTGCCCTCAATGGGGCAGAAAGGCACTATTGCCCCTTTTGGAGCAGGGGTATGGCTAGATGCTAGGGTAGGCCACATGCTTCTTTTTATTTGTTTTGGCGCCATTTTGAATTCCCTGGTTTGTAGTGTGCTTTCTTCCATCCCACAGGGGCAAATTGAAGGCAAACCCGGTTTTTAGCAGGGACAGCAAAACTGTCCACATACCCACCACAAATGGGACAAACCAGTTTTTCCGACCCACTCAGGGCTAGAGAGAGAGTTTGCCTTCAATTTGCCCCACTACACACCAGGAAATTCTAATTTGTGCCACAACAAACAAAAGGGGTTGCAGCTAACCTTGGCATTGAGGTACACTCTTGCCCTAGAAGGGGCAACAATGTCTTTCTCCCTCCAGGGGCAGACAGGAGGTTTGTCCCAATTGAGGGCCCTTGCCAAAGGAGTCGTTCTCCCATGTCCCTGGGGCCTGGCGGGTGGATTACTGCATCGGAGACGCTCTCCTGTGGCGAACCTAAAGCAGGGATATACTGAACAGAGATACCATTGGATAGGGGAGACACTCCCCTTTGCAATTATATCTCTCCCGAAGCAATCATTACTCAGGGGGTTGAGATATGCCCTCTGAGCTCAAATGCAGTGAAATAAAACAAGCCTTAATTTTGCTGTAATGTCTTCAGAATGCCCTGCCTGCTAATTGGTACATTTCCAGTTTATAGTTTCTGTTGTTTCACTTTCTTCGCTGTAGTTGTAGGCTATGTGTTTTCATAACGTCTTTCCTTCCTGTGAAGTAATGCACTTTGCTGCCGCTGTCATGGAATCTGAAAGTAGTGTAATAGTATAAGTATATACAATATTTTACAGTGTATACGTTTGTTATTTACATGTAAAATGAGGTGCTTTCTTTTCTTTTGGATACAAAAAAAGTTTGTTTCCTTTTAAATGTTAATTTGGTGGTAGTCTGTAGAGGTTGAGGTTGTTAGATTTACTTGTACTTCCTATTTGGGTGAGTTTACAATTTTGTAATCATTTATGTATACTTTGTTTCTTAAATCATTTTGTTAGTTTATGGTAGTCGGTTTTCTTCTGGCAGTGTATTGTTTCTTCAAGTCGTACTTTTGTCTTTTAGGAATGTAAAGTGAAAGAAGTTTGAGAGCATTTTACTAATTATTTATTAATTACGTTTTTATGTTTATTAACAAGTATGTCAAAGTTTAAGTATGAGTTTTACTTCTTTGGTTAGGTAGTTGCTGAGATGTATATATGTTTTCTTCAATGGTTTTGTGAGAGTCTGGGAGAGTTACCTTGTCTTGCAGCGTTTGTCATTTTTGAAGTATTTAGTTGCTTAAATTAGTTGACTACAATATGTTTGAAATAATTGTTTGTCTAATTTTATTTGTTAAAGTTTTTTGTGCTTTTATTATATTTGTTGGCCCAGTTTTAGTTGCTATTATTTTATCAGTTATGTCCTTCTATGGTAAATGCTAATAAAGGTTTTATTTTTAATGTATGATATATTGATTGATATTTTTTAATATACATTTGTTTATATATATTTACTAATATTTTGGTTGTTGTTTAAATGTTTGTAGTTAATGGTAATAATTTTGTGGATTATATTGGTATAATTTTAGGCATATTATTTATTGAGGTGAATAGGAAAGATTTTTTTGAGGCAATATATTTATATTTAATTTAACAATGTGTATTAAATGTTTTAGGTGCAGTTCCAATTATTGTTTTATGTATGCTATGTTTTGATTGATTTGTTAATGATTATTTCATTAGTTTGGCAATAATATTGTAGTCAATATTGCGTAAATCAATATTTTTCATATTATATTTTTATTTAAATGGAACAATATTTTTGTTTCTGATATTTCTGTTTTCGATATGGGTTAAAATTGATATTTTTAACAATGATGTTTGCGTTTTCAATATTTGTGGTTTTACTAGTTAAGAATAGGAAGGAGAAATTTGTGTCATCAATATTAAATGTACAATATTTTTGTGGTTCGATATTGTATGCATCAATATTATGTCAGTTATCCCAATCATGTCTTGCAAAACACTATACAGCTTGTCTTTACATGTTCAAAACTGTGCGATTTACAAATGAGAGCCACTTTCCTAGCTGTCTAATTTACTAATGGGGCCACTCTGGTGCCCGGGCAGTTTTCTGTCTCAGGCTGACACTGGTTTTTCCCTACAGAAACCGGTCCTGGGAAGCTTGTTTCCGGTCCAGGGAAGGCATGGCTTGGCAGTTCGGGCTGGACTGTTCCCATGAGGCACAGGGTCAGACTGATTTGCATATGGCCATGTCTGAACTGGGGTGGCAGAGTGGGCTAAAGAATGGTGATGGATTAAACCCAGATCAGTTGACTGGGGGTGAGTGCTTGTATTGTCAACGCTCCGTCCATCATTTCCTTTGGTTTTGCTTTCCCCTATAGAAGTCAGTGTAAATTTGTTGGAGAAATGCATCCAACATATAGCTGATGTGCTAGGAAGGGAAAGCTTGCATCTGTTGCCTTTTCTGAGCTTTTCAAAGAAGCCAATGCCCAGAGACAGAATGGAGCAGAAACCACCCATACAAATCTACCTCTGCCTCCCAGGCAGCACACTTCCAAGAACCAGTAGAAGCAGAGCAGAGGCACTGCCCTGGGAGTGGAAAGAGGACCGTACATTCACTATTGTACCACCAGATTTCCTGAGGATGAGTGCACTAAAAGAGGATATGGCGGCGGATGCAGGGTGGCAGAGCAGGTTATGTTATGGTGCACTATGACAAGTACACACATAGCTTGCCTCTTGTTGAGTAATAAGCTAAAGCATGTTGTCCAGCAAAAAAGACAACAATGGCTCCAGCTCCTTCTTCTTTTCAACATAAGAAGGGGAAAAATGAAGGACATTTGAGGAGAATTCTAAAAGTTGGAATATAGAACAAAACATTGTACCCAACCTCTGCAAGGCATCTAAAAGTTAAAACACTCCAACTACAAGTAATCTGTCTGAAAAAGTCAACATATACACCAGGCCTTTTTAAGTATGGCTTATTTGATTGCTGATTACCTAGGTGCCACAGCCTCTCAGTTGTGGCTTTAAAGTGTCAAGAGGGGATAATATGGGAAAGAGACGGAATAGTTAACAAAGGAAGGTCAAAATATCTTGTCAAGCAGAAACTTTCACAGCGTATTTAGTAATTTCATTCAAATTGATTAAGTACAGAAAATCTGGAAGTAGAGGAGTGCCCTCCATTCACCCTCTAAATATATCCTCAAGTGAGTTTGGTGATGTTTTAGTACTATGTTTACTTATTCCATGCTGCTATGCCTTTTTACCACAGAGTTTAGTGTATGTGCACATTATTTTTGAAAGGCGTTGGAGTGATCAGATCTCAGATTGTTGCGATCAGGTCTCAGATTGTTGCTAGGTCTGTTGAGGCAAATCAACATGCACATGTTTTTGTATCCTCAAAAAGCTTTGCCATTCTTCTTGAGCATCCTAATGGTTGTTCTTTGTTCCAGTGGTAGATAATACAAGTAATATGCACTGTATAGGCCATTTGTCGAAATAGTAGCCTAGTCTCAATCAGATGCACTGTTTCAGTATGTTCTTCTGGAGGCTTACGTAAATGCCTTTACAATGGTCCAGGCACAATACCAACAAGACATGTAATAGGTCCAGTTTGCACTGGAATCTGGGAAGGGAAAGCATATGTAGTTGGGGATATGTACTCTTTGCACAGCATTGACTTAAAGATGGACTCAAAACCATGCATCAGGGTTTCTAAATCTGCTTCTCAAAAGCAGAGATCTAAGCAGCATTGATGTTCATTCAATAAAATATGCAACTTATTTCTGTGATCCAGTTATGTACAGAACACTTTCCCCCAGCCACATGTGTACATTAATTAGTAAGGCAGGTTGAGATGTCTGGATGGTTTCTGAGACGTATTCCTAGTCTGAGAATGATTTGTATGTGTTCTATATACATCAACAATGGCATCACATACTAGCCATTTATGTTTGCTAGAGGATCCTTAATTACATGAAATAGCCATGGGAGTAGGACTGAACATTGAGAAACACCACAAGATATGCCTGTTTTCAGTTGCATTCATTTAGCTTTGTTTTCTGAATACCACACCATAGTTGCTGCAGTAAAGCACTCTGGAATGATTTGGAGTAAGAAGAATTACCTTGTGTCTATATCATTTGAGATTAAGTTGGGTTGGCTGAGATTCCTGGGTACTGGACTAGCCAAAAAACAACTAATATTGCCATTCTTCACACTGAATATATTCGAAAATAGCCCCATAAATGGTGTCAGTTTTCAGCCATTTAATTCCCATGCACCATCCTCTCAACCTTTGTATTATCCCTTTACTATCAGTGTAGAGTTACTATTATAAATGAACTCCAAAGGCGAATAGAGGACCAAAAAATATGACTGCAAATAAAAGAAATATACTTATTTTCAAAATCTCTCAAGGCCTCTACAGATGGCATAAACTGCAATTATCCCTCTGGGAGAGAGTATAGGTGGTGATGGTTATTGTAGTGCCACATCTCAAATATCTATTCACAATGATCCCTTTGAAACTGTCCACAGGCAAGCTGAGCTCTAGAAATAGAAAAACAAATTATTTTGAGTGGGACGAAATCAAATTGAGACTAAGATCCTGATTTATATTGTGGCAGTACACATACTCCATCGCAATGGTGACAGAGTATGCTTACCCCGAAGATAATGGTCTGCCCTCCCCATTTATATGTCAGTGGGGCATAGGTTTAATTATGGCGGAGACTATTCTGTCCATGACATATTTAAACCCCCTCAGACAGCCCTGTGGATTATGGGCTATTGGAAGCAGACCTGTAATTCCGCCTACCTGATTTGGGTGGGCGGAATTACAAGTCAGTTTTCACTGCCCGCCCTTGCAAACCTACACACTGCAGACATTTTTTTAAACTAGCCAACCAGGGGATTCCAAGGGTGGTGTGCCATGCGTGGATCCTATGAGTTTGTTTTACCCACAGTGCCCTCCGAAACTGAAACTGTGCCTGAAATCACGCGTTTTCCTTAAATTTATGTAATGGAAATTAATGGAATCTGCTGGATCCACGCAAAGCACACAATCCTGAAATCCCCTTGTTGCCTAATTTTTAAAAATGTCTGTGGATCATTGGTTTGCATGAGTGACACCACAGCATGGCCCCAAATTCCGCAGCTACCCCTATTACTTATCTGTCTGCGTAGCGCTTTAGGGCAATTTGGGTTGTGGTCCCTTTGCTCTGCCACACAAGTGAAGTACAGTTGTTATCGGGGGACATGCGGGAACTCAAAGGTGTCAGGGTAGTAGGAAATGTGTGGCTCCCAGCAGATTCCAAAAGTTTCCCTCATAGAAATGTGAGGAAAATGTGTGTTTTAAGTCAAAGTTTGATTTTTTCAAGGCATTGCAGGTAAGAAATGTTGTGGGATGCAAGCAAAGCAGACCACCCTGGTCTCCCTGTCTAGTTTTCAGAACTGTTTGGGTCTGGTAGGCTTTCGCAGGTGGCAACCTACTCAGGCCCAAAAAGTTCAGCCATTCACCATCTCAAGGGTTGATATTAGGAGTTAGCCACACTCTTCTAGACCATATGTAAAAACAACACCCAAAATAATCAAATGTCCTCTTGCTTGCAATTGGGATGAGATTCTTTTAGTCTGCAGAGAAGCAGAAAGATTGTTGAACCTTTAGGGGTGAGGATGGGCCTTAAATTAGGATGGGCAGACCAACTCCATTATTTTATTAAAAATAGAAATTCATGCTCTACACTAAATTGGGGGCAAACCTCCTGTCTGTCCCTTGGAGGGAATGGGGCAAAAAAAAAGTCTAGTTTGTCCCTTTTGCAACACCTGTACCACTTTCTTTCGCCCCAAAGGCAAAATCTCTGGTGTAAGTTGGACCTTATAGCCCCCCCAACAAACCTCAAACCTGCCCTCAATGGGGCAGAAAGGCACTATTGCCCCTTTTGGAGCAGGGGTATGGCTAGATGCCAGGGTAGGCCACATGCTTCTTTTTATTTGTTTTGGCGCCATTTTGAATTCCCTGGTTTGTAGTGTGCTTTCTTCCATCCCACAGGGGCAAATTGAAGGCAAACCCGGTTTTTAGCAGGGACAGCAAAACTGTCCACATACCCACCACAAATGGGACAAACCAGTTTTTCTGACCCACTCAGGGCTAGAGAGAGAGTTTGCCTTCAATTTGCCCCCCTAAACACCAGGAAATTCTAATTTGTGCCACAACAAACAAAAGGGGTTGCAGCTAACCTTGGCATTGAGGTACACTCTTGCCCTAGAAGGGGCAACAATGTCTTTCTCCCTCCAGGGGCAGACAGGAGGTTTGTCCCAATTGAGGGCCCTTGCCAAAGGAGTCGCTCTCCCATGTCCCTGGGGCCTGGCGGGTGGATTACTGCATCGGAGACGCTCTCCTGTGGCGATCCTAAATGAGGGATATACTGAACAGAGATACCATTGGATAGGGGAGACACTCCCCTTTCCAATTATATCTCTCCCGAAGCAATCATTACTCAGGGGGTTGAGATATGCCCTCTGAGCTCAAATGCAGTGAAATAAAACAAGCCTTAATTTTGCTGTAATGTCTTCAGAATGCCCTGCCTGCTAATTGTCATTACAGTAAAAAACAACAGTCTCCTTGAGAAGCTCTTCCCCAGCAGCCCGAGTTGAAAATAAAATAAAGGTCTCTCTCTGGTGCAGAGCACCAGAGGGTCCTTTAAATACCTCCCGAGTCTCAGCCAATGGAAAACACATGCACTGGGGAGGTAGTATGGGTGCTGGCCATTGTCTGACACCGGCACTTAAGGGGACAAGAGTTGTTTGTCATACCGGAAATGTCGAGAGAATCTTAGAACATATGGCTTTTGTCTATTGAATGTCAATGCTAAAAGTTACAGATAATATTGCTGATAATTTGCCTCTTCTAGTTCCACTCTTTTGTTAATTAAATGAGCATTTTCTTTGGTGGTCTCTGTCGTACATTTATATTTCGGTCTAATCCTAAAAAACACATCTCTTCGATTACTGTTGATGGTTTGTCTATATTGGCCAAAGTTCTGATGCCATCTTCTCGATCTATTTCAACTTCAGAACTGCATTTAGAGCTTGTATCTCCCACCCATCTTTTTTGTTTACGCGGTTGTTTGTCTGACATGGCAGAGCTGGATAATATTTGGCGGCTTAATGAATCAAAATGTCTTGCAAATGTGTAGATCTGGCCTTGTTGTTCATCCAGATGGTCCCCAGTCTCAGCCAATGGAAAACACATGCACTGGGGGGTAGTATGGGTGCTGGCCATTGTCTGACACCGGCACTTAAGGGGACAAAAGTTGTCTGTCATACTGGAAATGTCGAGGGAATCTTGGAACATATGTATTTTGTCTATTGATTGTCAATGCTAAAAAGTTATAGATAATAGTGCTGCTAATTTGTATCTTCTAGTTCCACTCTTTTGTGAATTAAATGAGCATTTCCTTTGGTGAAACCTTGACCAATCTACACAAATGTACCTTGGCTGGATTCTCAGTTTTATCTAGCTATCACTACTGTATAGCTTTGTGGTTTCATCCATGGGTCTTCTTGCCTATTCTTACCACAAAATGTAAGCATGTACAAACCGCAAAATCAGGAGATGCTGACTGCCACTAGCAAAATGCTAAAATGTTACTGAAAAAAAAGATGTTTCTGCTCAACCTCTTAGAAATCATTGAAGAGGGCAAAATTTGTGTAACTAACCTTCTGTATATCCCATTTTAGCAAAGAAGTACAAATATTTGACATATATATATATATATATATATATATATATTCAGTGAAAAAAACATAGGTTTCACACATGTTATAGTTAGCTGGACATTTCACTCATACAAAACCATTGAAATTCCCCCGTTATAGTTAGTTCAGCTAACTATAACTTGCGCGCCCGCAATGCACTGCTGATGGGGTCACATATTACATCACTCATGACATCATTCATGACATCTCAAATGACATCACTGATGAAATCACTGATGATATCATCCAGTGATTGAGTGTTTTTCTGAAAAATAAATATTTTTTATATATGTATATCTAAAGGTCGATGGAAGAATAAATGGGTAAATAAGTGTGTAAATGGATGTTTTTGTTGTAAAATTGATTGTATAACTGACTTATTAAGTGTGTTAGTGAATACATGTATTAGCAAATAATTTTTAAATATTTAAATATCTGTATCAGTGTCTCATTTTGTGTATAAGTGGGTGCATGGGTTGGTGAGTAGCTACATGAGTGTGCATATGGGTTATTAGTTGTTTTTTTGAATATCAGTATGAGTGTCTGTATAGTTCGGTGGGGGATATTACATAGCGTATAGATGCATGAATGAGTGACTCACTGTTTGTATGTGTTTTGAAGACAGCATGTGTGCAGAACTGCATGGGTCGATGAGTGTGTGTATGGGTGTGTTAGTGAGTGAATGACAGTCTCAATAGTGTCTTTATGAGTAACTACATATGTTTTCAACTAGTATATGTGCGTATTGATGTATATAAGTGAGTATATGTGAGAGTGAGAGTTTGGAAGAGTTCATATATAAATAAGTATGTGTTTCTATAAGTGATTGTTTAAGAGAGTAAGTATGTGTACGTTTCTGTAGAAGTAAGTGTAGTGGTGTGTGTATGGCTGTATATGGAAGTAAATGGATGTTTGATAGTTTATTTGCATATGTGAGAATGTGTGTAAGTAAATCTATGGATGAGTATCGGTGTGTAACAGGATGTATAGGTTTTTTAGTACATTTGATAAGTGAGTACATGTATTGATGACTATATAGAACTGTTGGTGAATGAGTGGATGTGTATGTAGATGTTGGAATTACTGAATAGGTTGTTGTAACTGTCATTGGTATCTCCATTTTTTTGAAAATTTTAGTTTCTATTTTTGAATGTGTGTATCAAAGGTTATATTACGCTGAGAGGAGGTGATCAGTGATGTCATTTGAGATGTCATCAGTGATGTCACTGAACATGTCATGAGTGATGTAATATGTGACGTCATCAGAAGTGCATTGCGGGCATGCGAGTTATAGTTAGCTGAACTAACTATCACGGGGGAATTTCAATGGTTTTGTATGAGTGAAATGTCCAGCTAACTATAACATGTATGAAACCTATGTTTTTTTCAGTGAATTTCTAAGGTTTTTTAAATGCTAATTCCTAACTATAACGTGTGTGAAACCTATGGTTTTTTCAGTGAATTTGTAAGGTTTTTTAAATGCTAATTCCTAACTATAACGTGTGTGAAACCTATGGTTTTTTCAGTGAATTTCAAAAGATTTGTAAATGATAAATATTAAATGTATTAATTATTGTATTTCTTTAATTTTATACAAATTTCTTACATTTTTATTATAAATATTTATATTTATTTTATTTTTATAATTATATTTCACATTCTTAATGTAAAATAATAAAACTAAATTAAAAAATATTTTTTTATTGATTACATTTTTAAATAGTATTTAAAAAAATTAAATTCTATATAATTCCGTTTAAACCCCTTCGACGCTCATGACGAGCTCAGCTCGTCATGAGGTACGCCTGTCGTACGCTCATGACGAGCTGAGCTCGTCATGAACCGCGGGTTTTTTCAAACTTCAGCGCACAGCGGGAAAATGCGTAGCGCGGATGGTGTTAATTGTTTTTTTTTTATAATCGTACGGTACGCGTACTGTGATCGCACCTTACTTTGTACAGCAAATCGTACTCTGCGCGCCCCCGCGCATACGTTACGAATGCGCTTTGATGTTATGCGTGGCATCAACGCTTCCGTGTGACGTCATGTACGGCGCCCCGTGAGCCTACGGTGCGAAAGTTTCTAATTGTTAAAAACATATATTTATGTATTTAATGTACATACTAAGGGAAGATATTATTTGGGATAATCATAAAAAAACTTTTTTTAACTTTAAATAAGCGTATTTTACTTTTGAGAGCAATTACGAAAATCGCAAAGGTACGTAGTACGTACTCGCAGCGTAAACGCACCGTAAATGCACCGTAAGCGTACGCAAAGCCATGTGACCATAAAAGGAAAGTTTTGGTTGGTTGTTAATACTTCCTATTTCAACTGTTGAAAGACTCTTCCCATTATAATCATTCTACTTGGACTTTCTCAGGAGAAGCATCTATTCTGTGGAGCTGTAGTCCTTTAGAACCAAACTATACAATGGCTGCTCTTTTTGAGACTTCATCAGAACATTCCTCTGAGCAACCTCAGAAAAAGAGAAAAGAAGCTTTCATTTGGAAGTTTTTTACATATCCTGACGGACAGAAAAAAGTCAATGCACCAAAAGTAACTTGCAAGATCTGTGAGGTTACTCTTTCCAGGGGTGATCCCACTAAAAAGTACTCTTTCGGTATGGCCAGTATGGTTCGCCATGTCAAACATTTGCATCCAAATAACTATGCAAGGATGGCAACACAAAGGTTGCAGGAGAATCCTCAACCTGCAGTTCCTAGTACCTCAACTGCACCACCACCTCCTCGGAGCAGTCCACATCCTATATATTGTACCACAGTTTGCGGATCTGAAATTTCTTTGTAAATATTGCAACGAATTACTTTATTACGGTGAGCAGTCTATTGATCTCATTGTGAAGAGGAAAGAAGAGCACCGTTGTCCAAAACATAAATTCTATTTTTTACTATTTTGTTCCTGTCCACAGTTTTTTTGTTTCCAGTTCCATTTTTTTTAACTTGTTGAAAAAATACAAAAAAATTAGAAAACTAAAAAGACAAAAAAACTGTTATTTTCAGAACTACCTTCACTGGTCAAAGAAAGAACTATATTTCTATGTTAGTGTGTAAAAGTTTGTCAAAATGAATGTGTAGTTCGTAAATGAATTAATGAATACATTAGTACTGTTTGGTGAATGTGAAAGTGCCAAGTGAGAGTGAAAGTGACAGTGTCTGGCTGAAAGTATAGCAGCTTCACTTTTAGAACAGTATATACATAAGGAAATACTGTTGAATAACTCACTACAACATTGAAACAGTAGTGTGAGAGTGTTTGGTGAAATTCTAATGATACAGACTGGGGAATAGAAGCTATAAAAGACAAGTTTGCCGGTGCATAAAAAAATACATATGTAGTCTATAAGGGTTTGAAGCAGTCTACTTTCCACCATGAGTACTTGGGTAGTAACTGAATGATTACAATTCTGGAAGCAGAGTGTCTCAAAACATTATTATTATATAATAATACATTTATTCTTGTAACATTTCATAATTTAATACAGCTTCTAAAATAATTACATCAGGTATTTCATTTTCCTGGTTATCAATTTCAAAAGTCATCTGATGAATCTCAATCTCATCTAATGCTTCCACAAAAGCATCATCCAAGGTTTCATCAAGAAAATCACAGCTGATATCTCCAGAATTCATTTCTTCCACTTCATTAACGTTGTTCGTAAAAGATATGTTCATCTCTTCTACGACAGTGTTAGTATTTTCAAAATCGTGTTCCATATTGTTTTCTTGATTTTCCAGTGTAAATTTGTTATGCTGAGGTCCTTCTACAAAAACATAAACACTTTATTTTATCATTTTTCCTAATACAGAACACAAAACTAGCTTTAACAACTTATTTGCCCTTTAAAAAATATTACATAAATACCATTCTCAACTACTTTATAACATTATATAATTATAAATATTTATATGAACGTTCAGTTTTAACATTTCTTAAATGATCAAACCAGTCACTCCTTATCACTATCTCAAGTACCTGGGGGCATTAAAGAAAGCTGTACCTACTTGCCGGCGCTGCAGGACATCGCGCCCGCACTCCACTGCTCTCCCCCGCCGCCGCATCTGCAACCGCAGCCGCCGAGAGGGGGGAGCGTCCACACAGCAACCTGCCTACATTTCCCAGCGTCCCCTGCTTGGACGCCGGGACGCTGCCTGCACCGTCACTTTCCCGCACCCGGAGGCGTATAAAGACCAGACGCTCCTCCCGCGTTGCGGGACGTGCGCGGGCAACGCCGGGCGGAGCCCGGGCAGAGGGCGGGCCATCTGTGGCCATCAGGGGCCAGAAGAGGCCGGGCTGGGCCACCCCTCTTAGCTACAGCAATGGGTAAGCGCAAACATTTGGGAATTGAGGGGCAAGGGGCTAAAGACGCTAAGGTTCCTCGTAAGGCGGACACAATTATTTCATACTTAACTTCAGCGGTTGGTGCTATCAATCAAAAAATAGCCTACGCGGAAAAAGAGTTGGAAATGGGAAAGGCAAATGATCCATCCACCCCGGATCCTCCACCAGTACCTACAGAGGCAACGACTGAATGTATTTTAACTGAGGCGTTACCTAGACATGAACCTGTCCCTCATAATCCTCCGCTATCATGCGCAGGGAGTCACAGTTCTAATGTACCGCCAATAACGGCTAAACAGAAGCCTAAGAAATGTGGGGCGAAAATTAATCATGTCTCCCTTAACCAGGATCATGTCCATGACATTTGTTCACTTTTGGGAGATAAACTGGAAGAATTGATTAATGCCCGACTAGAGCCTATTTTGGAGGAAATTGGCAAAGACTTTGTGGACTGTTTGAATACTTGCTTGGCTGGCTTACTAAAGAGATGTGAAAAAATAGACTCATTTATTAAAGATTTTCGTACTCTAGAGCGGCATCATATAATTGACTCCAAGTCTCTCGAGAACAATAACATAGAGTCCAGGGAATGTTCAGGGGCGGCTGTCCGCCCTGGGACTTCAGGCCCGCCTGTTTCACTTAAACATGTGTCACCAACTCCAGCCCCAAAAGTAGGCAGTCATGGCACTGGAAATCTATTAATACGACCAACCCCCATTTTAGCAACAAAGAACACACTTGAGAACATCGCTGTACGCCCTAACTCGCCTCACATTACATCTGACCCAAGTTCTCCCAGGCTGCATCTTCCACCAGATGCTGCCCCTTTTGTGGCAGTAATTACTGGGGTCCCTCTTTTAGAACAAAATGAGAGAGAGTCTACCAGGGACCTCTTAGATAAAACCAGGGAATGGTGCAAACAATACTCAAGTGGGGAGCACGACATATCCCGCTCTATCATCATGGCTAGAAGGGCGGGGTGGGTAGGACACGAGGCGAAGAACATTATTGGAGATTGTATCGTTGTAAATTTCTCAGGGAGAGATCACGTTGAAAAATTATTCTGGGATGGGTCTCCCATTGCAAAAAATGATATCAGACCTCTCCCTCTAGGTTACTTCTACCCGCCGTGGGGAAGTAAGAAGATACGTTCCTGGCCCCAGAGGGTAACAGGAAAAAGAGATATACCTACACTAGGACCCTGTTACTTCGCTATGCACCCCAAGAGCGGTGCACCTGTTCCTACTCCCCAGCTTCCCCCCCCCCAATAATGATATCCACTCAAATCATTGATGACACACAGACCGGGGGATTGCCATTGTCTAATCGTTTTACACCACTGTCACATTTGGGTAACTCTGATTGACTACACAAACCCCGTGACATTAATCACAGGTCCTCCCCGAATTCAATCAGAAAAAATACATGCAGAATTCTTAGCTGGAACATTGCCGGCTCTAGATCCAAGAGCCATGACGAAAATTGGCTGGGCTTTGTTTCATCATTTGATATAATCTCCTTTCAAGAAACTTGGGGTACAGCTAATAGATTTGTCTTAGAAGGGTACGCCCACTTTAGCATCCCTGCTAAACCAAGTGTGGCAGGAAGAGCAAAGGGAGGTCTATCCTTATTAATTTCACTTAACTTGAAAGGGACAGCCAAACAGCTAGAGTCAGGCGCCCCTCATTGTCTAGCAGTAGAACTGCTAGTGCCTAATTCACCCACTATTCTATTTATCAATTTTTATAACTCCCCCGAAATTGTCAGTACAAACCAACACCAAGAATCCCTTGTGGAACTCTTGGATAATTATAGAACCATAAATAACAGTTTTGAGGTTATCCTCTTGGGCGATTTTAATATACACCCCTGCCGCTTGGATTGCATCTTGGAAGACAAAGGAGGGCCACCCTTTTCGCTCCCCACACATTTTGAACACACTAAATGTGGGGAAGCCTTGGAGAACCTTTTGGCCTCCTTTAATCTTTATGAATCAAGTTGCTGTCCTGTAGGTCCTAGACCCTCAACGTTCAAAGGGAAAGACACAGGTTCAGTCATAGATTATATTTTCCTATCATCTTTTATTTTGTCCTTCATTTTAAGTTATAGGGTAGAAGACACTTCCTTTAGCGACCAAAACCCCGTGATATTAGAGGTTGCTCAGGGGGTCACTAGATTTTAAAGTTTCTGAGACGCAATGCGTAACTGATCTGACAACCAAAGATCAGGGCAGAAGGTTGAAATGGTCTAAAGTGACCCCGGTCACTTTTTAAAAAGAGGTCTTAGCAAAGGTCGAAGAGGAGGTCAGTATTTGCTTAGACCCTGTTGCCCCCAACACTAGAATAATAGAGGCTTTTAATTCAATATGTCAACAAGTAAATACTGACTTAACGCTCAAAGCAAAACCAGGGGGCCAGAGAGGAAAACGATGGTTTGACACAAACTGCACCAAGGCACACTCCGCCCTCTTAAAGGGACTTAAGGAGAAACCAAGAAATAGAACACATATAACTCTTCTTAGGAAGAAATATAAACACGCTATTCATGCTCGGAAAATGACCTGCAATCTGATGAAGTTTTGCGGGATAGTTCCAAATTCTGGGAGGTGATTAATCACCCTTATTTTTCGGGGGTGGAGAATCATGGTGTAGAATGTGTCATCCCAGATGAGCAGTGGCTTGGCCACTTTGGTAATATTTATAGCCAGCCTACCTCTGGCCACACATAGGAGCTTTTTCCCCACCCTCGCTTAGAGCCAATTCAAGCTTTCAAGGAGGAAGACGAAACACTCAAGAATAAGGCCCCGGGCCCTGATGGGGTTCCTGCGGACTTATATAAGTCTGCACCTAAATTTTGGGCCAATATTCTGACAAATGTTTTCAACTCAGCAAGAGAAAATAACTTTCCCCAGTCTTGGGCTAGGTCCATAATCATTCCAATTTTTAAAAAAGGGCCAAAGGGGCGACCCCACCTGCTATAGGCCTATTTCCCTAATAGACTCTGCTGTCAAAATCTTGGGTAGAGTCATTCTAGGCAAGATAACAACATGGCTAGATGGCAGAGGACCCATGACCAACGCCCAGTATGGTTTCAGGTCCAATAGGAGCACACTGGATCAATGTTTAAATCTGCACTTGATCATCAGTAAATATACCATAGTGAAAGAGGGGGCCTTATATATGGCCTTTATGGACCTCTCCTCAGCCTTCGACCTGGTAAACAGGTCGAGGCTATGAAGGGTCCTTCTGGACATGGGTATTGAGCCAGCGTTGGTAGGCTTCTTAGCTGATCTCCATCGAGGACTACAGGCCTCTGTCAGAGTCACCCGGGAGGGAAGATGTACTGGCTTTTTTAAATTTGGGAGTGAGGGTGCGGCAAGGGTGTATCCTTGCCCCCTTCCTCTTCACTTTATATATAAATGCACTTGAGCCAGCGCTTACTACCTCGGCAGTTGACGTTCCGCGTGCAGGGGAGAACAACATCCCGGTCCTCCTGTACGCGGATGATGCGGTCCTTTTGGCCCGAACAGGTGTGGCCCTCAATAAACTACTGGCCTCTTTCGGAGATTTCATGACCTCTTTAGATTTGAAAATAAACACCCAAAAATCCCAGGTCATGATCGTGGGACTAAATAGCAGGAATAAGAAACCTATAACCTTCTCTTGCACAGGGAAAGAAGTTCGGAGGGTCGCTTACTTCACCTACTTGGGTGGGATTTCGATGACAGAGGAACCTGGGGCATCCAACACAAACTAAAAACAAATGCAGTTGTAAGATCTGCTGCAGCCCTCCTGAGTTTTGTTAAAAGAATGGGGTCACGACCAATGGAGGCTATTCTTAAAGTGTACAAAGCCAAATGTTTGGCTATAGCCACCTATAGGTCTTCAATCTGGGGATTTCCAAAACCTGATACCATCCAGAAGGCGGAAAACAAATTTCTTAGAATGCTGCTTTCAGTCCCCCAGTCCACTCCCACTTTCACCACACACTCAGAGCTGGGCATCGGGTTTGTCACAGACCAAATAAAATCTGCACCTGTTATCTGTTGGCTTAAAACCTGGCTCAATGAGGAAATTTCTTTAAACCATCTGATCCTCAAAGATTGTCTAGCCCTGGATGGAGCTCAAAGAATCCCATGGCTGGCCTATGTAAAATCTATGTTATCATATGTGGGGCGTACAGAGCTTTTCTATTCTCCTGATCGTATTAAAAAAGAGGATGTTACGGTGATAAAATCTACATTAATAAACTTATTTATGGCAGAGCGGGAGGAGATAGAGATGAAAAAACCGCTAGTTAGAAGAAACTATGCCCTTCTCACTGCTTCAGGCCCTGAACCCTACCTAGTTTTTGTAAACAAACCATTTCACCGTTTTCTTTTAACCAGATTTCGTTTAAACTTGATACACTTCTTGTTGGGCTCCTATGCTACGTGGGACACTCCTGTTAACGCAAGTCCTTGTGACTGCGATCATTTCTCATTACAGGATACATTACATTTTACCATGTTTTGCGAACATTATGCACTAATCAGAAAAAAATATCTTTTACCAATTCTACGAGAAGCTGGCTTCTTACAGGTCAGGCCATCGCTCCTGTTTTTACAACTTTTGGCCAGTGCACGCGTAACTTTTCATGTAGCAAGCTTTTTAGTGGCAGGAGTTCGTATAAACAAGAAGCGTAACAATGCACGGCACGGACACAATATAACTGAACTATCTCAGTAATGTGCCGGCGCATCTTTTTTTAACATTATGTCATAAATTGTCACCAAGAAATTTTTGACGATGTAAGATATAATTACAAATATTGTTTTAATTGAACCTGTAATATGCTCATTCTAAATATGAAATTTTTAACCATGTATTTTATCATTGTATTTTACTGTCCTTTTGATGATGTGTATCTTGTGTCTTTTTGTGATTTTTTATAAATCGAATAAAAGTGATTGACTGACTGACTGACACTATCGGAAAAATCCAGGCTGTTATTATAAAATGCAGTACTAAAAAAGTATAATATGTCTATTCACCTTACCTGGTCCAAACTAGTAGATGTGTTGTAGTAAAATACAAACAATTCTGGAACACTTAGTATATTTATATTTTAAATTTTTCAAATGTATATAAAAGATACAAACCATTTTTGAACACTTATGTAGTCCATCCATGTTTTGTTATTTCACCTCTGTAGAAGCACACTCCATTGGCCATGCTCAACAGTTATTTATACTTACATTAAACATAATAAATAATAATAAAATTATATATTATAAAATTAGCATCTGTGGAAAACAAAAGAAAATACAGTTACAATATATCCTTTACAACACTAATTTGTAAAACATTTCATTTGCCTTTTTTGCCATTCTCAGAATATATTGAATTTCACTAGAAATAGTGAATTCAATAGTACTCATCACATAACAGCAGGCAAAAAATAGACATTCAATAAGATTATCTTAAAAAAATCCAATCAACATTCTCAATAACAATAAAAAAAATTTAAATAAAACATGTTAAATGTTTTTTTCAAACAGTAATTTCTTACGTAACTATGAAATATCTCAAAGAATCTTCAAATACCAACACTATCATTAATTTTCAAACACTGTAAAGAAAGTTACTTTTAAATATATGCTGAGAAAATAGACAACAAATACTCCTTAATAGTTTTATACACGTTTCCTCATGGCCAAATAGTGTATCTCAAATTCTTAGTTAAGAACTTCCTCAATAGTAATTCTCACAATCCGTCTCCCACCTTTCTGATGCAAAACCTCCGATATCATTTGCAACATCCCCCAGGGATCATTCTTCAACTTGTCGCTATTCAACATCTACATGACACCCTTACACAAAAGGCCCACCATCACAACCTCAACATTATCTGCTAAGGCAACGACACCCAACTCATGTTCTCCCTCACCAAGCAGCCACACACCACTGAAAGATGTAACCAAATGCATAAGGATCAACTCTCAAAATCTCAACTCAAACAAACACCCACAACGAGTTCAACGAATCCAAAACACCTCTGCCCGACTGATCATCAAAGTCCCCTGCCGCAGGCACAACCCCCACCACCTGAGAGACCTACACTGGCTGCACGTCAACAAGAGCATCACGTTCAAGTTGCTCACCCTCACTTACAAAGTACTCTACAACACCAGTCCAACCAATCATAACAGCAGTAATCCTGAAAGGCCAAATTTTGTTCTTAAAATTTTGGCTTTAAAAATATTAGGTAAGAATTTGGTATCTCTCTAGGCAAACGTGGTTTAAAAACCAATTGACTATCATTATAATGTATCCAACCTTTCAAATGTTTTAAATAAACAGTGTAATGTCCACATGTTGTAGAAGGTCCATCATGAAAAATAATTGCAACAGCTACAAAAGTTCTTCCTGATATTGATACTTGACCAGCTACAACATTTTTAATTAAAGTTTCCATTTTTCTTCCATCAGCTCTACAACGTTGCAGCATTAAAATAACATACCATATCTTTGTATAAATAATGTTGATGACATTTCTGATTTACATTGTCTACACTTGCTCCTCTAATTAGATTGTTAAAAGACACTGATTCAGTGATTCAGTCAAATATATGAACCTTTCACTGTCAATGTTACTGCTACATGTAAACAAACAATTTTCACAGTTATGTTCCCATTTATAAGAAAGGCCAAAAAGATTTTCAATATCTATAACTTCATCTTCAACACAACAAGTATATACATTAGAAATTTCGGACAAACTTGCTGAATATTCTGCTTAAATTGAGTATAACCAGAACATATGTCCAAAACATTTAGAATACCAGAAACACTTTCTATTTTACTTTTATCACTACTACATTTCTAATAAACAGAATACAACAACGAACAGAATCTTTCTTTCCGATTTTCAACAATTTGTTGTTGCAAACTTTCAAGAAAAAAAACAACATTAACAACTACATTAGCATAGCAGTTGACACCAGAACTATTTTCAAACTGATAACCAACATTCTCTTCAACACTGTCCTTTTTCTTTTTGCCTCCAATCACAACTTCATCTTGTTTTTTTTCTTTCTGTACAGCTTCACTGCAGATATTCTCAAATCTTCTTTTTGTACCTACCACACGCTTTTCAAATATTGGATATTGACCTAGATTGGGTGCATATTCTCTTCTTAACCTGTTATACTCTTTCACACAACTTGCATCTGCACTAATCTTTGTCTCATCAAAATCAATCAAATACAAACCAGATAAAGTTCTCACTCAAGACCAAGCAACATATGCCATACCCTCTTTAAACACATTACTTCCAATATTCACTAAAGCACTATCTACACTTAAACCTTGAGATTTATGAATGGTCACCGCAATCGCCAAATTAATAGGAAACTGTTTTCTGTGAACATACAAATCTTTTACAAGCAAAAACCGAGCTGAACAACGACTAAATTGTTGCACTTCTTCAATTTCAGCAAATTTGATTTTCAAAAATTCTATACCATCTCTATTTACATAATTAACAAAATCAACAATTTTACCCATTGCTCCATTTACTAAACTTTTTTCCACATGCAAATTACGTCGTAAAATGACCCTACAGTTTACACATGCAATAAAATTATTTTCGAAACCAGCAGTTTTACTTATCGATTTCTCTAAAGAATCCAATTTCCTCTTCAACTTTTCAGTCAAAATAATAGTGATTCCTTCATGTTCTATTTTATCAATAGCTTCCAATTTTATAATTTCTTCATCTTCCAACTTTAACATTTCTTCATTGGATAGAGAACATTCACGCAGTGTTGGCATTAAGCAGATTACAGATTTCTTTTCTGCAATTCTCATATATATTTTCTCTGGGACAATATTTTCATTTGGAAACAAATTAGGAAGTAATCTTCTCTGTAAAGCTTCTTTGCCATGTGTAGTCACTTTCCCAATTCTTATATCTTGAAGAATAGCTCCATAATCAACATAATTTGCCTGTCCCATATTTGTAATAGGTTCCTTATATTCAAAATATGACCAAATGTTTACATTTCCAACGCTCCCCAAACACTTTCTGGTATCTTCATGTGTCAGTGTTTTAAACACTGGTTGTCCTTTTACAGGAGTAAGTTGTAGTAGATGTCTAAAAACTCCAAATAATACGTCATACTCTGTTTTAAGAATTTACTGCATTCTTAAATGCACAAAGGCAAGCATTAAGTTTGATACCATGCTAACCTCATCAATAATGAGAAGTTTCATTTTCCTCAAGACTCTTGAAACTTCACAAGCTTCTCCAGACAGCTTGTGGTATTCTAATTTGTTTTCATGCTCTACTGGTAGCATTAATAAACGATGTAAAGTAATTCCTTTAATATTGTGGGCTGCTAATCCAGTTGGAGCAGTGACAACACAAGACAACTGTGACTCAGTTGTTTTCTGTAGAAAAGTTGTGATTACTTTAATTTAAAAACTTTTCCCTGTTCCAGCTTGTCCACTCACGTACATTCGGATAGGTTCAAATGATGAGCAAGAGCACTCTTTGTTCTCATGAAGTAATCCATGGTAAATCTGTTCTCTCACTTGCTCATATATTTGTTTCTGCTCAACATTTAGTTGTTCTTCCAAGTTTCCTAAGTTTGTTACATCTCCTTGAGCTTGATACATTGCTGTTTCCACCGCTTCCATAGCAGTTGCTGCTTCATTTTGAACAATTGGTTCTCCTAGTGGGTCCTGACTCCACGGAGCAGAAGTTTGACTGTCTTGAGAACTGTCTCTAGCAATCTGAGCTGCAATTGTAGCTTCTTTCTCAATTTCGTCGTTCAACATTTTCACATTATTAGCAAAAACAGGACATTCTATAGTATCTTTACTTGCGTTGAAGGAATCTTCATAGCTCTCAAAATCTCCAAGTAATTCCAATTCTGAACGCCACGGTTTGAAAAGTTGCAAAAGAGCTAAGTAGTAAAATTCCCTTTTGTCAGGAGTTTTGCAACTCAGTTTACGGTGATTAATCAAATGTCCTTTTCTTTGTTTCACCAAACTTCCTTCAGAACCAACCACGGCATATATACCATTATTGATGTTTTCTGTAACATGCCATTTAAAAATATAGTTTTGAAACACTTCATAGAGACACATGTTCTCAAGATGATGACTTCTATTTGGACAATAGGTATCCAACATATTGTTTTCATACTATCTGTACTTTCTGGCTCTTTTTCAGCTAAATATTCAATTTCTTGTACAGATTTAAGTACTCAATTTCGTGTTGCAGCAGGACCTAGACTCACCAAAATGATTCTTCTAGATTTGGAGTAAAGACTTGCAGATGATAAGCGATCTGAACATTCATACACTCCAATTTCACGATGAGATAACATCTTCAAACTGTAACTATATAATTTCTTACTCTTCTCGTGGGAAATCTCTTCCCACATCTCTTTCAATTCTGTCTTTTCTGATTTTGTTATATAGGATGTTACATATCGAGCAACAGCAATTGAATTGTCTGCAACATATTGAATATCCATGTTAGAATTCCACATGGACAAAATGACTGGGTTGTAGTCCTTAATGTATTTTGACTCTTCATTTCTTCTTAAGTTGTAGGTATTTTTGGGAGACTTTCTTGTGATAGTATGTCGCAAAGATGACATAAAACTGTTCACTCTTCCTTTCGATATTACAGGACGTGGAAATCCAAAACGGCATTTGGTGTAGAACTTGTCCTTTGATTTGTTCTTTCAACGACCGTATTTCCCACTACGATGGCTTTGGAATATTAAGACTTGTTGTCTTAAGTCCTTATCTTGTGTACTTTTGGGTATATCACATGTAGCATATTCTTCAATAAAAGACAACACAGTATAATCTGAGTCTGTTCCAAATTTGGGAGCATCTTTGATCCATATTAGCATATGTATGTGAGGTGCACCTCTCGCTTGATACTCCTTTCTCCAAAAGAAATCCAGAACCTCTCCAAGAGGAGGATTTTTTTTATTGGTGATAAAAGACATCATAGCTTCGAATCTATGATTGAAATACCTGCATACATTAACTGGATCCAAAGAGCACAATTCTCCAGGTGTCTTGTATTCAATATTTAGTATAGTTGGATTTGCCTCTCAAAGAAATTGAAGTAAATCATCCCAAGCATACTCAGCGCAGCTTAGAGTAAGGGACCATGTAGGAGTTGTGGTTCTGAAATTCTGGACCCTACTGTTATCACGATATCGAGATCCAATACCCGTGCCACAAAATATCAATATCCCATGACGAATTTGGTATCAACAGACCGATAATGATTAGGACATCATCCCTATGCATTTGCGTCATGATTGGGGGATGCCAACACCCTTAAAATCATAGTTTCCGTTCCGAACCCTTAGACTCCATTTTGTGAACGGCATCCATCTTGTGTCTTGCCCTCATGATAAGTCAATTAAGTAAGGCCGAGTCTGATCTAAAAGGACACGTCCACCTTTCCTTGACTTCCCCCTGACCTGTCCCAACTGACTCCATTGCCTCCAGCCAAACCTGTTTGGGCAGCTCCTGGCCCAGTGGCCGAATACGATAGCATCGATGCACAACATACCACAAACCATTCACCGCGTACAGATCATGTTTTCTACACACACACACCTGTCCACGCACCCTGTTTATGGCCAGTTTTATGACTAGGAGGTGCCTTTCTTTATTGGGGTTTCGTCGATATCTGATGGGAGTTCTGGGCCTGGCCGGGTAATCTATCACGAACTGGACGTCTAAAATAGGGGCTTGCCTACATGACTTCGCTCTTTTGTATTATTGTAGAAATATGTGTATAGCCATATCATAAACTCAGGAATTCTTGCTTGCAGCTATTATTTTTGTATATAAGGAGACGGCTGGTTCTGTAAAAACGAGATGTCTCCTGAGAACACACAACCCGTGCTGTCGTGTTTTTAGGACACCTGTTACTTGGTAGCTGCCAATAAAACTTGATCTCTGACGGTAACTAGAAGACTCCGTGTTTCTGTGGTCCGGAACAAGGGAGAACTCAGAGGTCTTCGGGTGTTATCCCCTGGCACCAACGGGTTCCTAAAAACCCGTTACCTCAGTTGGCGCCCAACGTGGGGCGGTATCAAGCGGCGACGGTCCAAGCCAGATGTTCGTGAGGAGCTTCGTGTGAAAATTCCAGAGGACGGCCAGCCACTTCAGCGACCCCTGTATGTCGACGTGGTTCCGAAGGTCTTTGCTGCGAGGTTCCCCGCGTCCCGACGGCTACGAAGGACTGCTGCCCTGACTATCGCCTTGTTTTGGACCCAGTGATCCTTGGTAGAGCGAAACGATAGACGAGTCTTCTGGCGACGTCACAGATCTTCAAATACTTCAGTTAAGTATAAGTGGAGCGTCTCCCAGTCCTTAGTTTGTCCTTAGTTTTTGGTATCCTTGAGATACGCTTTGATTTGGTACTTGCAAGCCCCAAAGCCGAAGGACTCGTGTTTTCACAAGAAATATCGTAACAGATAATCCTTTGAAGTTTGAAGCTAGACTAGTGAGCGAAGATGCCTGGTTTTAGCAGACTTGGAAACTTGTTTTGTCTTGGTTGTAGTAAGGACTCCCGATTGGAGGATTCTTGTCCGGTTCCTCCAATTGGAACTCCAACGTATGAGCTCTATGTAAAGCACGGCGTAGGTCCTATCACATATAATGAAGTATGGATAAAATACACCCGCAAGGATGGTGTTTTAAAATGGCCCCAATATGGTAGTTTTGATTCAGAAATATTAGATAACCTAGAGGTCAAATTGTTCAAGAAAAAAGCCCGGCCGGCGATGTTTGACTCTTTTCGCTTATGGCGCAAAGAAGCCAAACAGAAAGAAATAAAATTAGCAAAAAAGAATAAAAGAGGAATGTCAATGGTGCAAGCTGCCGTTGCATACAGGGATAACGAGGAAGAGCAGGAAAGCGAACAAATACTTAGGAGCAAGAAACTAGCAGTAGATAAATGTTACCCGATGTTACCGAATAAGGGACAAGGTCAAGAGGAAAGATCCAAGAAAGATCCATTAATGTCCCACTTATTAAGCTCACCTCCACCGTATGCGTTAGACGCTACGGCACCCCCAAAGCATTTTACTATACCGCGCCCCGGCGCACGTAACACAGCTCTTGCACAAACGCCAGCTACTGTTCAGCTGGTTCCTACTTCGCCGGCGCAGCCTTCTCAAAGGCCGCCGTCTCTGCTACCTACCCCATCTACTTCTACGACTTTGCCTACAGCTCCAACTATTCTCTATGATACTACATCTGCTACCGCTCCAACTTCCTCTGCTATTGCCTCTACTTCTTCTTTGCCTCAGCATGTCTTTTCCGATGCACTTGCCCTTCCGCAAGGTTCTCCTTCTACTAGACAAAGAGTGACAGGTACCGTCACTAGTCTACTTTCACCTTTCTTCGGGTCGCCTAAAACGACCCCTAAAACAGAAGATAGACAGTCACGTAGTCAACTGCCTGATTACGAGGAAAGAAAAGTGCTGAATGAACTAGCCCGCCAATGGATTGCGGATACTGTTAGATATGATGTTCAGTCTGTTATGGAAGTTTTCCGTCAATGGAATGCACCCACTCAGAGATACGTATTCGAAGAGATGTGTGTATATCTGTACGACGATTTGGAGACGAATGATCCCAAATACACAATGGACGAACTATGGCGTACGCGTTTTAAGTTCCATGAAGGTATGATTGTAGGTGCAGATATTGAAAAAGCGATAGAGTTGTTGTTCTCTTATAGGAGTAAGGGAAACGTCTCTAGGTCATTGTACCAAGATGACGTATCAGGTAGGAAAAGAGCGAGACAGTACCCCATGAGAGAGGTTCCTCCGGTTTGGAGGGAAGGCGATGCGAATGTAGTACCGCCAATTCTGCCACATTTCCAGCGTGTATGGGTACATGTCCCCTGGAAAAGATCAGAAGTTTTAGCGCTCAAGCAGACACTACCTGATCATCGTAAAAACCCGACTGGGTATTATAAGGAGTTATCGCAGACTGCAAACTCATCCATAATGAATTTAGCGGATGTAGACATGTTGTTTGGGAATGTTGTTCCACATCCTTTATGGAGTAAAATCCGTCATACGAATCATGACCAGGAACTAGGTGACTCATGGGCAAACATTACCGCTACAGATGCTAGACAAATTGGTGGTTCTAAACCTGAGCCGTTAATAGCTGAACTTCCCGGTAGGATTATAGCGTACATGAAAACAATAATGCCTGAAGTACGCGTAAACTGGGATAAGCTATCTGCGTGCAAGCAGAAGAAAGATGAGAATGTGTCTGACTTTTTCACGAGATTTGAGGAGACTTTCACCGATCATAGTGGTCAGGATATGGCTACCGAGGGTGGTCAAAGATTGTTTGTAGACAAATTCGTACATAATTTACTTCCTGAACTGTGTGCTAAACTAAAAGATTCAGAGAGTGCTTGGGCTGTCTCTACGTCAGCGCAGATTTTAGCTACAGCCCAGTACTATGAAAATAGGCGCAAAGACGAGCTAGATAAGGCAGACAAAAAGACGAAAGATTTAAAAACTAAAGTTCTTCTCCAGCAGGCCTATCCGCCTCGTATGGCTAGTCAGCCCAATTATCAACCACAACAGCAGTATTCGAGAAACGCGCAAGGAAACGAGTTTTCCCATCAGCGTCTTCCGTATGGCCCGAATCAATGTGCGTATTGCAAGGAAGAGGGTAACTTCAAAAGTAATTGTCCGGCTCTTGCGCGACGTTTAAACGGCGTTTCAGGTGTAAGGGGAAGAGGTGTTCAACATGCCCCTAGAGGTAGGGGCCGTGGAAATTTCACCCAGAATACAACTTCTTTTCCGCCTCAGAATTCCATGAACAGCTTTGACCAACAGAATAATGCATCGTCTAGGTCAGCTCAGTACTATGCTGACGACTATTACACCGAACACGAAAATGAGGGTAATGATTGCTAGGACAGCCATGGACAAAGAGAGGGAGTCGTTTCAGTTCCAGTAGATCAGAATGGACCTTATGTCGAGGTAATTACCTCAGGAGTGTCAGAGCCATTTCTGCTGGATACTGGTGCTACAAAAAGTTCTATTATGCACTCGAAACTTCCTGGCACACCTTTGTCTGGCGAAATGAATGTCTCAGTAGGTTTCTCTGGCGCCCCTGTTAGAAACCCGATCTCTAGTCCCATGTCCCTTTCTGTTGGCCCATGCGAATTAGAAGCACCCCTCATTTTGACAACAGGTTGCGGTGAAAATTTGTTAGGTTTGGATTTGCTAAAGAGGTTATATGCGACTTTATACTGTTCCCCCTTGGGAGTACAGCTTACTTTAGGTAAGAAAGTCATTTCTCCAATGTATTTGTCAAAGGAAAATATTCCAACTGAATTGTCATCACTTCCTGATATACTTTGGGCTAATGGTTCTAATGATGTCGGTCGTTTGGAGATAGCACCGTATGTCATAACTTTGAAAGCCAACGTTAGGTTGCCACGTATTCCCCAATACAAAATATCTAGCGAATGCGAAAAAGCGTTGTTGACGATTGTTTATGATCTGATTGACAAAGATGTCATCGAAGAAACAACAGGTAATGTTTGTAACAGTCCAGTTTTGCCAGTCTTAAAACGTACTGATCCTTCACAACCGCCTGTGTACAGGTTCGTGATTGATCTCAGAGAAGTGAATAAGGTAGTTATCCCGCAGTTTCCAGTTGTCCCCGACATTACTGCTTTATTGACAATGGTTCCAGCTTCAGCAGCTTGGTTCTCGGTGATTGACCTGAAGAACGCTTTCTTCAGCATCCCGATTGCTGAGGAGAGTAGAGATATTTTTGGATTCAATTTAGGAGGACGAAGCTTCCGCTTCAAGTGCGCTCCTCAAGGCTACTGCGAAAGCCCATCAATATTCAGTCAGGCCCTGAAAACACAACTGGACACTATTGTTCTGCCAGATGGGTCAACTCTGATTCAGTATGTAGACGATCTGCTGATCGCTGCAGACACTGAAGAAATTTGCAAACAAGCCACGTTGTCATTATTGCGTCACTTATGTGACATGAAGCACAAAGTCTCTCTTTCCAAACTACAATTTTGTCGACAAGAAGTAACCTACTTAGGTCACATCTTATCGAAGGAGGGAAGGAGACTGACACCAGAAAGAATACAGGCAATTGCAGAGCTGAGTGCCCCAAGGACACAGAGAGAGGTTCGAGCCTTCTTGGGCATTACATCGTACTGTAGACAATGGATACCGAATTTCTCACTACTAGCCAAACCCTTGCTGGCACTACTCTGTAAAGACACGCCCAATCCTATGCCCTGGTCTGAAGATTGTCAGACGAGTTTCCACGAGTTGCGTGATGCATTATGTTCGGCTCCTGTGTTGGGAAACCCCAACTACAGTAAGCCGTTTACATTATATGTCCATGAGAAGGAAGGTTGTGCATTATCAGTCTTAACACAACATTTTGGGAACAAACAGCGCCCATGCGCGTATTTTTCGGCAACTCTAGACCCTGTGGCTAAAGCCCTACCAAGTTGTCTGAGGGCTACCGCCGCAGCAGCTGTCTGCATTCGACAGTCTGCTGGATTAGTCATGAATAATACTCTGATCGTTATGGTTCCGCATGCAGTAGACATCTTGCTAAACAGGACGAAGACACAACATCTTACTAGCGCTCGACTATCCAGTTACGAACTTACACTGTTAGCAAGTCACATCCACATAAAGAGGTGTGATACACTCAACCCCGCTACGCTACTACCCATCCCGACAGAAACAGACGAGATTGATAAACATGACTGCTGCTTTAGGACAGAAGAAGAGACAAAAGGGAGAGTAGACTTACAGGACACTCCCCTTCCTGAATGCAATGATACTTTATGGGTTGATGGTTCATGTTTCAAATTGCCGAATGGTGATACGACTGCAGCATATGCCGTAACGACATTACACACCATTATAGAGACCGCGCGCATTTCCCACAATTCTGCACAAGCTGCAGAGCTAATTGCACTCACAAGAGCATGTGTGTTGGCGAAAGGAAAGCGAGTGAATGTGTACACTGACAGCCAATACGCCTTTGGTGTGGCTCACAGTTTTGGGAGATTGTGGCGTGAACGTGGATTCCTTACGTCACATGGTGCAAAGATACAACATGGTCAGCTAGTTAATGAACTCCTTGAGTCACTGACCTTGCCACTACAAGTTGCAATTATGAAATGCAGTGCACACAAAAAGATTCAGGATGATGTTGGCCGCGGGAATGCATTTGCAGACGAGGTTGCGAAAGAGACTGCAAGAAACACGATGAGTCGGATGTATGTTGTAGGTCCCGCTAGATGGATTACTGATGTGGGAATGTGTGAGGACACCATTGAAAGCGTGAAATCTATACAAGCCGAGGCGACTGAGAAAGAGGTGAATGAATGGAGAGAAAGTACAGGTAGATTAGATGCGAATGGTTGTTGGGTCGAATTGTCAGAACACCAGCGATGGCTATTACCTAACGCATATGTACTTGCAGTAGTAACAATGGCTCATGGAATTGTACACTTCAGTTCGAGAGGAATATGTAAACTATTGGCCCCAGTATGGCAGAATAGTAATATCCCAAAATATGCAGAGAATGTGGTCAGAAACTGTATGGTGTGTTTGAAGTACAATCCCGGTAGGGGAACCCCAACTCCAGCTGGTCATTTTGCGCCTCCAACGTACCCGTTCGAGGTTTTGAAGCTCTATTTCATCCACATGGAGAGGTGCAACAATCTAAAGTATGTGCTCGTTGTTGTTTGCGCTTTTTCAAGGTGGGTGGAAGCATACCCC
Source organism: Lissotriton helveticus (assembly GCF_964261635.1). Classification (NCBI taxonomy): domain Eukaryota; kingdom Metazoa; phylum Chordata; class Amphibia; order Caudata; family Salamandridae; genus Lissotriton; species Lissotriton helveticus. The sequence goes on along the minus strand of NC_136071.1, from coordinate 1,004,742,313 downwards.
CTTAAGGACAATACCGCCTTGTCAACTGCCAAAGCCCTTGTCAAAGAGTTCTTCCCTAGATTTGGTATGCCTAGAATTGTCTGGAGTGATAATGGAAGCGAATTCGTAGGATGCGTGATGAAGAGAGTGTGTGAGTGTCTAGGCATACACCAAAAGTTCCACGCTGCAAATCACCCCCAATCAGCTGGATTAGTAGAGTGCTACAATGGCACGTTAAAGCTCAAATTAGCCAAGATCCAAGCCTGTACAGGTCTTAAATGGCCTGAGGCCTTGCCTCTAGCACTCTTGTCAACCAGAACGACCGTCCATTCCAGATTAGGAGTTAGCCCCATGAGATAGTGTTTGGCCGCCCAGCCAACGTCTGGGGCGTGCCAAGGCCAAAGAAACTCAGCGAAATAGAACACCCCGTACCGCTTGACTATTTGTGCGAATTGACAACTAAATTGCGTGTTTTACACCAACAGGTTCACAGTTCCTCTCCACCAGCCTCTGACGATCCAGGTCACTCCATCGAACCCGGCACGTGGGTCTTGGTGCGGAATTTCCAGCGCACAAACAACGGACAACCGAGGTGGACCGGACCGCACCTGGTACTTCTTTCCACGAGATCAGCTGTTCGGGTGGAAGGCAAAAAGAACTGGGTGCACGGGACCCATTGTAAACGGGTCCCTCTACCCCTCCCATACGACCGGTGGGTCAATGAAGGACTTGCCGACTCTGAGACAGAATCCGTACCTCGCTTCATCCCTTTCAGCGATGCACGTTTGAAAGAGACTGGTTCCGAAAAGGAGAGTGATCATATTTTACAAGGACTTGTGCCACCGTCTATGCAGTTGGACACTATCGAACCTGAGACATTGTTTGAAGACCACACCGTACCTGGGAAACGACGGTACAATCTAAGGTCTAGACAAAGAGACTAATAAAAGGCAAACTAATGTGAATTTCCTTTCCCCTAAGAACTATTTTTGATTTTTCAGCTCTCTCACTCTCAGGAAACTTGCTCATTTTTGATTTTCGAACCGCCATTCGGTTCTGCTGCTAGGGTCGCGGTTGAAGTCTGGGGAGTGCAACTGGGGACGTTTAGCTCAACGGTTCTGATTGGTCCACGGGAGTTACCCCGGACTGAACAGAGCGCACTCCCTGGCAGAATCAATCTACCACCGCGGGCAGCAACTAGAGGATGGAGTTTCCTAGGGTAAAGAGACCTATCAGATTCACGAACTTTGAAAAACAATTATGCACGATACTGTCCAAAAGAAGATTCCTGATAATATGTGTTTTAATGCTGTGTAGCATAGCGATGTTCTTGACTGGTTATGCTCTATTCGTATTTCAAGTTTCCTTGTTTTCAAATGACACTCGGCCAACGCCTCCTCCCACTCTCTCTCCGCACTCCTTTCACCCTCTACCTGAACACGAGTCTGCCAGAAGACTCGAATTTGTAAACAACTCATTCATCCAACTCCTACACCAACACCAGTCCATAATGAACACATCGAACTGTTGGATATGCGGACTCATGCCACACACAACTGATAAGGGTATCCCATATTTTATCCTGCCATTCAGTTATTATGGTTTTCTGTGGGCTTTCCAGACCATGTTCCTATTCGCCCTAGAACCATACCCGACCCGTTCCACTGAGAGCGATTCCAGTAACAAGGCACTAGTGGCAGGGATAAGAAATATGAGTAGGGAGTTCGACACTTATCTCGCGATCCCCAAAGATGAACTCAGTCCCTACACTCGTTGGAACGTAACTAAATATGGGGTTTACCTGAGTAAGAGCCAGGCAGCAAAGAAATCCCGCCCAGTTTGGATAGTGCCCCACCGAGGTCACTTATGTTTACAAGGTATCGGTAGGGATCCCAAAGCACAATTAGGAAAGAGCATTTGCACGGAAACATATGTATTCGCTTCCCGAACTTCCCCTATACTCTTAGCAGCCAAAGGCACGTATTTCGTCTGCCACGACCAAGCCTACACATGGTTGCCCCCTGACTTCTCAGGTACATGTTTTATCTCATTTCTGCTGCCTCCCACCTACACGGCCAGAGCGGATTACCATCGGACAAGGACAGCTAGGGGTGTCGTGAGTAAAGACGACACCGCGGGTCAGGAATTCGCGGACTTTGCAAAGGGTTTTCTGCCATTTTGGGGGCCTATGGTGAACAGCAGGAATATTCGTCAATTAGCAAGGATAGTTGAATCCGCCGTGATTGAAACGGCCGGAGCCCTTGGCAATTTAACAACCGAGCTTCAGTCGGATCGACTTATGACCCTTCAGAACCGAGTTGCCCTAGATATCATACTCGCCGATCGTGGTGGTGTGTGTAGAGTGATCCAATCCAGTTGTTGCATTTTCATCCCTGATAATGCGCCGACAGTGTACCAGGCCATCTCCAAACTACACGAAATATCTGGTTCCCTTCACGTGGAAAAAGGAGATTGGTCTCTTCTAGGGTGGTTCTGGGGCCTGATCACTGCCTGGGGATGGAAAACACTGATCTTCGTTGGGATGATCTTAGCGCTTCTGTTTATGTTCTGCCTGTGTGTACAGTGCGCTCCTGCACTATGTGGCCTCTGTGCTACCTCATGTGTAAGGAAGCCTGTGTCAAGGGACGAACTGAGCAACAGAATGATGCTACAGCAACATCTCCACGAATTCATTAATACAGATTTAGACTCAGATTAACATGAGTTATTGCCTTACATAAGGGCAAAAGGAAGGTCTGTGGTTCTGAAATTCTGGACCCTACTGTTATCACGATATCGAGATCCAATACCCGTGCCACAAAATATCAATATCCCATGACGAATTTGGTATCAACAGACCGATAATGATTAGGACATCATCCCTATGCATTTGCGTCATGATTGGGGGATGCCAACACCCTTAAAATCATAGTTTCTGTTCCGAACCCTTAGACTCCATTTTGTGAACGGCATCCATCTTGTGTCTTGCCCTCATGATAAGTCAATTAAGTAAGGCCGAGTCTGATCTAAAAGGACACGTCCACCTTTCCTTGACTTCCCCCTGACCTGTCTCAACGGACTCCATTGCCTCCAGCCAAACCTGTTTGGGCAGCTCCTCGCCCAGTGGCCGAATACGATAGCATCGATGCACAACATACCACATACCATTCACCGCGTACAGATCATGTTTTCTACACACACACACCTGTCCACGCACCCTGTTTATGGCCAGTTTTATGACTAGGAGGTGCCTTTCTTTATTGGGGTTTCGTCGATATCTGATGGGAGTTCCGGGCCTGGCCGGGTAATCTATCACGAACTGGACGTCTAAAATAGGGGCTTGCCTACATGACTTCGCTCTTTTGTATTATTGTAGAAATATGTGTATAGCCATATCATAAACTCAGGAATTCTTGCTTGCAGCTATTATTTTTGTATATAAGGAGACGGCTGGTTCTGTAAAAACGAGCAGTCTCCTGAGAACACACAACCCGTGCTGTCGTGTTTTTAGGACACCTGTTACTTGGTAGCTGCCAATAAAACTTGATCTCTGACGGTAACTAGAAGACTCCGTGTTTCTGTGGTCCGGAACAAGGGAGAACTCAGAGGTCTTCGGGTGTTATCCCCTGGCACCAACGGGTTCCTAAAAACCCGTTACCTCAGTGTTCCTAAGTTCCTTAGCATACATTTCAGTTCTCCATGACGACTGTACCAGTACCCATTAGTACCACGCTGACATGCCATGAGATTAATCTGCTGAGATTCCAAAACATTATCCTTCTACAGTACTTTATCCATAAATTCATTTGCCAAAACATTTTGCAGCTGTACACCTGTTTTCAATATATGGTTTACTGCATAAGAAAGTCCAGACAAATCACTCTCAAACAAAAGATGAAACAAATATGGAAATCATTGTCGAAATCTTGGATCTTCTGCATACAATCTTGATGTCCGGTATTCAGATGCAGAAATATGCACAGGTCGGTCATCATATCGTCCTCCTTTTCCTGTGGGAAACAACGAGCTTCCAAGCTTTTTTCCCATACACTAATGGGACTTCCTTTTGCTTCTATCATTTGGAATAACTCTATAGTATCCCCATCACTTCTTTAGAATGAAGTGGATGAACACTGTAATGTTCGTAGATTTCTTCAGTTCTGGACACATCCACTTTTTCAATTTGTCCAAATGGCGACTCACTATCTTCTTCTACAGTTATTTCTTCTTCTCTCACATACACATTTTTATAATATTGATTATTTTTTACCAGATACAACGTTGCCTTTTTCACTTTCCTAACATCCACTAATTCTTGCCAGATTTTTTTACTCTTTGCAGGAACGCCATTAACAAGAATAACTAGATGTTCATCTTCTACATTTTCTACACCAATTGTTTCAATATTTTTTCTTTAATTCTAGAGGCAAATATACAACTCTTCCCTTTAATCCTTTCTGTAAATCTGAAGGAGGCAATTTGCCTGTCTTAGGCTCCATACGAACTATAGCCTGAAATGGATGCACACATTGAATAAGAATAGACTCATAGGTATTTAAATCCATACGTTCAGAAGGAATACTTACCAACTTAAGATTATTATGCACAGCTCTAGCAGGCATTTTGTTCTCGTCTAATTTGTTATAACAATATTTACAAATACGCTGATCAGAATCCAAATCAAAACAATTCTCTACCAACAAATAAGTTGCAAAATCCTTCCAGTCATTATTATTTTCCTTTTCACTTTTTGAATACAGATCAACAGTCCTGGTCTGATTTTTATAATGAGTTCGTCGACAACAAATACAAGAATAATTTGGCCTTTCACCTGAAATCACCATAAACTTTGTAATTTCTTGCTCAAAATCTTCTACAGTACAACATTGTACATTCTCTTCCACATTTTCTTCTAATAATATCTCAGTTTCTGCACTGTCTTCCTGAGGACCAAAGTAACTAAGCTGAATTTCATCTGATACAGATCCACGCAAAAGAGCACTGTTCAACTTTTTTAACATTAGTGCTGGACTTTTTGCGTAATACAATGTTCTGACTAATTTCCTCATTTGAGTATGATGAACTGCTAACATCCTGAAATGTTGAAAAATACTTCGATATACTTTTTTAGAAAGACAAGCCAGGGAATGACCTTCCAAACCAGTATTTTCTCTCACTCTACAAGGGTCTGGTCCTTGCAACATCTTAATCTTTTGTTTAACACTTTTATTACTATAGTTACGTAACAAATTGCGTACAAAATCAATAGATTCTTGCCGTACACTACAAATACTACTACAATTCCAACTGTACACTGGAGCTTTAGAACGTCTCCCTAAAACTTCATCAGCTAACAACTCTTCAGCATTTCAAGGAACAATTTTCTCTTTCTCAATAGCACAACCATTTCTAACCTCATAAGCACGACCACTAGTGTCAACTGCATTCAACAAATCATTACTTTGAAGATAACTCTCTTTATTAAAAAAAGGCTCGGAACTTGAACTATTTTTCCATTCACCCAAAAAAACCTCTGAAAAATGACTTCTGTTAATTACTCTTCTCCACTTACTTTTGGCCTTCATTAAATGGATTGGCTTATCTAGTGATCAAATTCTATTGATTACTAAAATAAACAATTTTATTTTCAATTCGAAAGCTTTCTCAACTACTTTTTCTATATGTTTTCTTTTCTTATAAAAAGCAGTTTATTTTTTACATTTCTTGACTTTTTCCAACAAGTTCGACAAAACTCTATTATAAAACATTCTTTTTCTAATTTCCTGAAATTGATTCTTTCTCCTTTTACTATACACTTCTTTTCTACAAGGTGAATTTCCATGGCTGTTCTCTTTCTTGTTGCTTTTCTTTTTATTTGCAGATACACAATTTATATTTTTCACATTGTGTACACTACTCTTAGTGTTTGATAATTTCCTGAGAAAAATCTTCGTTCTCTTACCAGGACTTTTTTTCTTATTCTTAACACATTGTTCTTCATGTAAATTTTGTGGATGACTTCTCTTTAAATAAACACCTTTCTTTCGTGGTTTCCTCTTTTGAGCTTTTGTAGGCATGATAAAAAAAATTCAGTGTTGGTAAATGGAATCTATTATAAAAAATATATATAACATTACAAAAATAAATATATGAAATATACTACTATATTACTTATAAGAAGAGAAGGAGGATTATAGGGACAAAGGTGGGACTATGAAAATAGAAGGACTAACAGCAAAAGGAGGAGTATGACACAAGGGAAAATATGAGGAGAAAGGGGAGTATAAGCAGACACTGCAATATAAAGAGATAAAGGGAGTATGAACAGACTGGAAAGTATGAAGAGGTAAGAGGGAGTATGACAAGCAAGATGGAAGTATAAAGAGAGAAGGAAGAGTATAGGAAAAAAGAAAGAGAGTGTGGGCAGAGAGGGGTGCAGTATAAAAAGAGAGAGAAGTACAATAAAGAGAAAAGAAGTAATATGAAGAGTGAAAAGTGTATAAAGAAAGAGGCAGGAGTATGACAAGAGAAACAAATATAAAGAGAGAGGTCAGTATGAAAAGACGGAGAGTATGAGGAAAGTGCTGCAGAGTGTATGCAGGGAGTCAAGGAGGAGTAAGACAAGAGAGCAACCACTACCAACAGAAAGAAGAAGTATAAACAGAGCGAACAGAAAATGAAAATATAAAAGGAATATAAAGAGAAGCAGGGAAATATGAACACAGAGAGAAGAAGTATAGGACAAAAGGGAATGAAACAAAAAGGCAGTAGTATGAGGAGACATGGAGAAGTAAGAGAAGAGAGAAGAGAATATGAAAACAGGTGGGAGTATAAGGACAGGGGGGACAATGAAGAGAGGAATTTAACAATAAGAAAAGAGGGCAAGATCAGTAGAGAGTGGGAAGTATAAGAAAAGAGAGAAAACGTGTGAGCAGAGAGAGGGAATTATGAGAAGAAAAAGAAAAGTATGAGAAAAGAATAGGGAGTATGTGCAAAGAAGAGCGAGAATAAAAGGAAAAAGAATATAAGAAAAGAAGTGTATATATGAAGTAAGAGGAAATAATATAAAGAGAGAGAGATAAAAATGTGGAGAAAAGACAAATATAAGAGAAGACTTAGTGTATAAGGAGAGAGGGAGTACTATGAGGAGACAGTAAGAACTATGAGGACAGGTGTGCATATAAAGACAAGAAAGAATATAAAGAGTAGAGGAAGTATGCAAAAAGAGGAGCACATATGAAGAGAAAAGAAACGTATAAGAAGAGAGGATAATATAAGAAAAAGGAGGTACTATGATGAGAGAGGAAGCAGTAAGAGGAGAGAGGAGGGAGTATGACAAGAGACGTTAGAAAATATTGAAAAAGGTGCAAATATAATTCCTTAATGTAAACAGACGCACAGTGTGATATTAGACAAAAAAAATGAGACCATGCATTATACCAAAACACATTCACTACTGTAAAACGTTTAAAAAGGGGCACATATAATTCCTTAATGTACACAGATGCACAGTGTGATATTACAGAAAAAATATGAGACCATGCATTTTATCAAAACACATTTACTACTGTAAAATGTTTCAAAAGGGGCAAAAATAATTCCTTAATGTACACACATGCACAGTGTGATATTACAGAAGAATATGGCACCATGCATTTTATCAAAACATATTTACTACTGTAAAACGTTTCAAAAGGGGCAAATATAATTCCTTAATGTACATAGATGCACAGTGTGATATGACAGAAAAAATATGAGACCATGCATTATACCAAAACACATTTGCTACTATAAAACGTTTTAAAAGGGGTAAATATAATTCCTTAATGTACACAGATGCACAGTGTGATATTACAGAAAAAATATGACACCATGCATTTTATCAAAACACATTTACTACTGTAAAACGTTTCAAAAGGGGCAAATATAATTCCTTAATGTACACAGAAGCACAGTGTGATATTACAGAAAAAATATAAGACCATGCATTTTATCAAAACACATTTACTACTGTAAAACGATTAAGTAACTATACACATTCCATGTATATAACTACTACATTTCAGTGAACAACCCTAACTCATTTTGCAAATACATATGCAATTTACTACATTACTTTGTCCAACATTACATCAAAAAAAGTGTTACGATAGAACAACAAAGACGCACAAGAGGCTTGTAAATCTGCCCCAGACTAAATGAAAGGAGAGAAGGAAAAGTAAGAGTACAGATTAGGAAGTATAAAGAGAAAGATAAAGTATGAACAGAGCGGCGGGAAAAAGAGGAGATAGAAGGAATATGAAAAGAGACAGAGGAATACAAGAACAAAAAGTCAAAAAGGGCTTATAAATCTGCCAAAATTGTATGCAGCACTGTATGTATACTGACTGCAAAATTGTAGATTTAAAACACAAACCTAATCCTAAACAACTAACACTATTAACTACTCAACAACTAAAAAAGTGACTGCACACATTCTACATTTTTTAGTACTGCACTTTATTGTACAAAGGTGACTCACAAAACAAATTAACTTAGCAAATGATTTTATCATAATAGTTATCCAAATGCAGAGAATACATTACTCTTACTAAAAACAAAATGTACCACATATATTCCCTTACAATTTATCATCTCACCTTAGATATTCTTATACAGAATCTCTCTAGTTCGGTGTCTGCAGCAGAACCAAGAAATGGTTCATTTTCCCTCTGAATTTACAGTTCTATACCTGTAAATAACAAATCAAAATCCTTCACACATTAATTCAAAACCAAACACAAATTTCTATTGGTTCAACATTTCAAATATTTCCAACTGACATAACTTTCCACCCTACCCCCAACAGATCATGCAAAAGTCAACTGTCAACAAAGGTCAAAAGTTCAGCACTCTATAAACCACTGCTCCTCAACATATTTACACAATGCATAAGCATTTACTTATAAGTACCAATAAAGAGAAAAGGTCTCATTACAATCAACCAACATATAAACACATAAACCTGATAGATATCTGTAAAATATATCTTTTTAAATTGATTCTTTCTTACTTACGTACGGTTATGGAACGACTTAGAGAATTCGCACTGTACGTCGTCCGTACGTGCATGGTACGTGTACGATAAATCCCTGGGAACCCCATCCCCCGGGGCTCAAATATAACATTGGGCACCGTGGGGGGAGCCCCAAAGCCCCCATGATCTCAGCCATCTCCATGCGTCCTTCAGGAGACGGCATTGCTTTTCGTCAGAGAGAGCAGCTTACATGCTGCTCAATCTGCTTTCATACAGACAGAACAGCCCTAGGGGATCAGGAAGTCCGATAGCAAACAGCAAACTTCTCCTCTCAATCTACACACTCTATCTACAAACAAATATAAATAAATAACAAATCACATTTATTCCCACATTAAATCAAAATGAAACACACTTTTATATTGCTTGAACTTTTTAACCTTTTTCTAACTGACAAAACTTTCAACCCTTCCCCATTCCACAATCTGCCAGTTACCATAGAAACACTTCAGGGAACACCTTACTGAGAACACAGGTGGAAAGTTCATCAAACAATGTTGCAAATAAAATCAGCAAGTGTGCTTGATTTGTCAATATAGCAGCTTATCTAAAGTAACGTTCTTTTCTATCCCTTTTTGTTAACAAATACATTTCAGGCTTTCAAAAAACAGATAATTGCACCCTAGTTTCTGTGTAAGTTGTTTTCAAACATCCAATCATTTCTTTACTTTTTTCCAAAACTACATCTTATCCACCATTTTAGAAAATTCTTATTTTTCAAACTGCCATTTCATTTACAGAGAGCATCTGAGTGCATCCAAACCTTTCTTCAAGATGCTTAAGGTGTGGATTGTGGGACACAGCTAAATTTTCTGGAGCCAAAAGTACGCAGAACAGAAAGGACATCACAAAGACCTAGGTTTACCAAACGTAGATATTAAATGGATTAGACAGAGAGGGTTAAAGTGGCAATAATTGATGCCATTGATGAAATCCTTTTTGCATATCCAACACCCTGACCTCATAATTGTGCACTGTGGTGGCAATGACCTAGGCACTTTGAAAGGGGTAGGTCTGGAAATGCTTATGAAAGACACCTTTCAACAACTGATAACACTTTTCCCCAAAACTGCCTTTGTCTATTCTAATATATGCCAAAGGCAGAAATAGAACTGGTCCATCCACCATTGTCAACAGATTGAGAAAGCTAGGAAACCTGTGAATAAATCTGTTTCTGCCTTGCTCCGAGACTATAGAATGGGGTCCATCTACCACAACAATCTGCGTTTCAATATGCATGACATCTATAGGAGAGACAGTGTACATTTTACAGATGAAGGGAACAGAGTCTTCCTCGTAAACTTAAGACTCTGCATCGGTACTTACTTGTGTAGGTACTAAAATCTCCCAATAAACACAAGGGCTCTTTTTAGAGCCACCCAACATGTAAACACATACACTTGATAAATCTCTAAAAATATTTTTATTTTTCTAGCTTACGAACGCTTATGGGACGACCTAGGGACTTCGCACCGTACGTCGTACGTACGTGCATAGTACGCGTACGCTAAATCGACCGTAAAAAAAGTAGCCTTTATCACTAATTTACATGCTGCTCTCACCCATTTAAAGATTATCCAGGTTCTCAACCTAAACACATCATAAATCATCTCTCATCACTCTGTCTTCTTTTTTACTGTATTGTATGACGTAGAGTGCGTGACCCTATGCCCTGAGCCGCCGAAGGTTCTGGAGACTGCCACACCTCAGGATCTGCTCCTGCAGTGTCCTGGAGCTGCGTGGCCCCTCTCCCAACATTTGAAAACCCCGGGGGGAGATGGTAAATTAATCGAGACTGAATACGTTAGTACAGGCCACTCTTACGCAACCAGTACAACACAACAACAGTATAAGGCCCAGATTTCCATTGTACTAATTTCTTAGTTGCAGGTCTAGTTGTCAAATCGGCACACACACTCCTTCATGGCTGGTACACATCCACAAATCCACATCCAATCCAATCCACATCCACACATCCCAAAGTATCGAACAAGGTGCCCACTACTACATGCGTGGCCTCTTTGGTCACTGAGTTAGTGGTGCCCGAAGCACTGAGCGGGTGAAGAACCTGCGATGATGATGATGGGAGCAGGAGTATGTTGTTAGCCATAGAGATATCAAGACTCGGCACCATATATGAGACTTCTTTGTTGGAGATTGGGACTACATCATGCAGAAGGTGTCTTTTCCACGAAAAGGTGAGCAGTGAGGCTTGAGTATGCATCAGAGAGAGTCACGGTTGTAGCAGACTAGACACAAAAAAGCGACTTACAACTTTAGACGAACGCACTCCTATATAGTGTATTAATTTACATGTATAATTTTTTTTCCTAATAGAAGGAACGTTTTTATAATCGCTGAAATGTCCGGAATATTACCAATACAAACAGTTCGTAAAAATGTGAAAAGGAATGTGTATAAAAGCGCGATGTTATCTAACTCCAAATTAATATACTAACAATTACCAATCATAACATATTGCTTTTAATATCTTTTAGATGTAGTGCTTCACGATGCATTATGTAACAAGGACGACGGCAATGGCACAAGGTGAGCAAACCAGCTTGTTTCCAAAAGAACAACAAGTTGTCTGTGAAACGAGAGAATGTGTAGTATGCAGCAGGCGTGCAAAACACACATTGGGCTAACGGGGCTTCAGCTAAGATCAGATACCTTCCTGTGCCCACACACAGTCGCACCCGAGTACTTCACATGTCTTTTAAAGACATTTTGCTTGTTAATGAGACTTTGATGTCCCCCCTCCCCCCTGCCTACAGCCCCTGCAGCTCCACTCTTCTTTTTTGCTAGAAGTTAAGCCCCCCCAAATTTCTTTTAGCCCCCCCGATATTTTTGACTGTGGTTTTGACTGTTGTTGCGCCTCTGGCTTCAGGCACCCCTCCCCCATATCGTGTGTGTCTCTCCCACGTTTTAATGTCCTTTTTTCTCTCTTTCTCTTTCTTACTCTCTCACATCGTTTCTCTTTCTTTTTAAAGTTTTGTACGCTGCTATCTCCAGTCAACTATATACAACCTTATCTGAGTTGAAGTGGTGAACTCTTGATTACTGTGAAGGCTTCGTCAACACGTAGAGCACCCTCTTTCAATCATGCCAATGGCACTAGGTGAGCAAAGAATTTTGTTTCCGAAACAACAACAAAATATTTGTGAAAAGAGAGTACTGTGCAGCAGCTTCACTCTGTAGAAATATATAATTACCTCCGAGCAGTGACAACAGATAGGTTACAACAGTCTGCAAAACAGATCTACAACCTTATTGCGCCACTTTTGTGCCACTTTTAAAATGAGAAAAGTGTCGCAAATAGCTTGTAAATCTGTGTCTGACTTTTCAAGAAAAAATCTCAACTCCAGACTCTGCGAGACAGTTTTAATGTTGTTTTCTTTCTCCTTCTCTCTCTCACTCTCTGTGACATCATTTCTCTTTCTCTTTTAAAGTTATAGACACTGCTGTCTACTTTGACGTGTAGAAGCAGAGGTGTATTGAAGTTGTGTACTCCGGTGGCCGCAGTGTTTGGCCGCAGTGAATATACAAGGTAAGCACAGCGGCCTAGATATACAATTCCTCCATTGCAATGCATTAGAAATAAGTCTGCGTATTTACAATCCCGTTGTACCACTTTTGTGTCAGTAACGCAGTAGGCACTTCCATATAGACACCAGTTGAACGCGGGACTATAACAGAAGTGAAATGTACTAGACACACTGCACACGTAAAATCGTAGTGTTACTTTCACTTGTAATGCTTCACCTTATTTAGTCACATCTACATAACTTTAAACTCTTTTTTTCTTTTTTGTTTTGCAGATTACCTACCCAACGTCTTTTGGAGTCCACATTACAATTTGTTTATAATACTGTTTTATTAAAGTTATTTTTCTAGTTGTTTATTACATTATCTTTAAGTTACATTTACAGTTATTGTTGTTGTAATAAAAGTTGATAAAAAATATATATACTTGTTTTATTTTTTTTTTGGGGGGGGGACGGTCCACGACAAAAATATTTATCATTTGAAATACTAGAGGTTTGCTTGGCGAACTTGAAGAAAAAGAAAGAAACGTGGGTTTGGAAACGAGGCTGCGCATGCATAGAGAGTACAACTAGTGCATAAAAAAACGGAAAGTTTTACATACTATTATAGAAATATAGCTCTAGTTTTTTCCTTTTCCACCGTGTACGCGTACGATACACGTACCCAGTGATTTCTTATTTTTTTTAATTTTTTTTATTTTGGGCCTAAAGATCCATGTGGGATCCCCTGAGCCTGCCTAGAGGGTCAGGATGTTTCTACCCTGCCCCCTTTCCTTATTTTTCAACTTTGTTTTACTGTTTTCTTGTGACTCGGTTTAAAAAAAAAAAAGTTAAATAACAGATTTGAGTGTTTATATGTTGATTGAAGATGTAGACTATACTGTTCAACTTTATCCAAATCATAAAAACTAGCTGTGCCATTGCATATTACTGGATATAGTCAATGTATTACAATATACAAAGACAGTTTGTGGAAAAATAAATATAAAAATTGATACAGAAATTAGCATTTTAAAAACCTTTGAAATTCACTTAAAAAACCATAGGTTTCTCACACGTTATAGTTAGGAATTAGCATTGAAAAAACCTTCAGAAATTCACTGAAAAAACCATAGGTTTCACACACGTTATAGTTAGGAATTAGCATTGAAAAAACATTAGAAATTCACTGAAAAAAACGTAGGTTTCACACACGTCATAGTTAGGAATTAGCATTTAAAAAACCTTGCAAATTCACTGAAACAACCATAAGTTTCACACATGTTATAGTTAGCTGGACATTTCACTCATACACAACCTTTGAAATTCCCCCATTATAGTTAGTTCCGCTAACTATAACTCGCGTGACCGCAATGCACTGCTGAAGACGTCATTTATTACATCACTCATGACATGGTCAGTGACATCACTCATGACATCACTGATGACATCTCAAATGACATCACTGATGACATCACTGATGACATCATTCTTCTGAAAGAGTGGCAGACCTCCTCTCACCCTAATATAACCTTTGATACACACATTCAAAAATGGAAACTACGATTTTCAAAAAAATGGAGATACCAATACCAATAACAACAACCTATTAGGTAATTCCAACATCTACATACACATCCACTCATTCACCAACAGTTCTATATAGTCACTCCTACATGTACTCACTCATCATATGTACTCATACACATATACATCCTGTTACACACTAATACTCATCCATATAGTTACACACATATTCACACATGCAAATAAACTATCAAAAATCCATGTACTTGATTATACTGCTATATACACACCACTACACTTACTTCTACAGAAACGTACACATATTTACTATCTTAAACAATCAATTATAAAAACACATACTTATTTATACAGGTACTCTTCCAAACTCTCACATATACTCAATTATATACATCAATACTCACATATACTAGTTTAAAACATATGTAGTTACTCATGAATACACTATTGAGACAATCATTCACTCACTAACCCACCCATACATACAATCATCCACCCATACAGTCTTGCACACATGCTGTCTTCAAAACACATACAAACAGTGAGTCACTCATTCATGCATCTGTGTGCTAAGTAATATCCCCACCGAACCATACAGGCACTCATACTGATACTCAAAAAAACAACTAATAACCCATATACACACTCATGTAGCTACTCACCAACCCATGCAGCCACTTATATACAAAGTGAGACACAGATACAGATATTTAAATATTTAAACATTACTCGCTAATATATGTATTCAGTAAGATACACTTAATAAGTCAGTTAAACAATCAATTTTACAAAAAAAAACATCCATTTAGACACTTATTTACACATTTATTCTTCCATCGACCTTTAGATATACATATATAAAACATATTTATTTTTCAGAAAGACACACATTCACAGGATGATGTCATCAGTGATGTCATCAGTGATGTCATTTGAGATGTCATCATCTTGCAGGTCCAGCTTGGGTTTTTTGGGAGGGGACGGATACAGGCTTTTTTCCACAATGTTGGATAAACTATTGAAGTCAAAGCTTGATTTAAAACAGGAGATAATTAAGAGCTTATCTCCTCAGGGGCCAGATGTAATACATGCGACGGGCTAGGGTCCATGGGAGAGCCCGATTTAGTGGCCTATTAGGATGGCGGACAGACCTGCGTCCGTCCGCCACCCCAGAGGTGGAGGGACCGTCCGCAGGGGTAGCGGCGGTCTCTCCGTGCGGATTAGGATGTGACCGCCAACCTGGCGGTCACATCCTGTATTTTTAACATTGCGGCGGGTGCTGCTTGAAACAGCACCCGCCGCAATTTTCAAAATGCATGTATAGCATTTACATGCACAAAGTGGCAGGCACCACGCAGTGCCTGCCGCTTTGTTCATGTAAAAGCAGGTGCACCCCCCACCCCCTGACACCCTTGGGGACCGCAACGGGCCCCCAAACTGAAAAGACCACATGCTTTTCCACGGCGGGAAAGCCGCCGTGGAAAAGCATGTTTACGCATGCATCCTAATATGGCTGGCGGTGTCTGATAGACACCGCCACCATATTAGAGCTTTTCCGCCACGGGACCGCGGCGGAGAAGCTGCGGATGGTCTTCCCGACCCCCCTGCCATCCTAATCTGGCGGAGGTCTTTTAAATCACCGCAGCGGTGAATCCGCATCCTCCGGGCCGGCGGTGACTTCCGCCGGCCCGGAGGATGCGGATTCACCGCAATCCTAATCGGGCCTAAATGTTTAACAGCAAATCTGCCACTTTCTCTTCTGCCAGTGATGAAAATTCCGATAAACCGCAATGTGTGACCCTGATATCAGACTGCGCAAAAACATTTCCTACTGTATCCTTTGCTGCTCTTGAAAGATCATTATACACAGACTGCACCTTACTTTGAAACAAACTGGCTAATTTATCTGTGAACTTTTGGTCAGGTATGAAAGTTACATCTCGTGGGCACTTGAGTAATGCAGATACTGTTTGAAACAATTGTTGGGGTGAATTCCTGGCCTCTTGGATTTTGAAAGTAAAATAGGCTGTTTTAGCCCAAATAATTGCATTCTTATAATCTGCAAGCGCCGCACAGTAGACTTTCTTTTGTGCAACGTCATATTGTGATCTCCAGGCACGCTCTTTTTGTCTGCATTTAATTTTTGCTCGTTTGAGATCAGTAGAATTCCATGGGGACGACGCCTTTTTCAGTCGTGATTGAAGAATTCTTTCAGGTGCTACTATATTAACGGCTCTATTTAGCTAGTTATCAAATTCCAAAGCAGCATGATTTGCGTCAGTTGAAATCACAGGCCTATCATTAAGTGCAGACACAAGATAATTTTTTTTACTGACTTCCACGCACGTTGTTTGCCAGTAAGAGGTTTAATTCTCTGCCTATTGGCTGCCGTTACTGATGCAACAGTAAAATGCATCGCAGAATGATCTGACCAGGGAAGAGGACAAACCTTTTTAACCTCTATCCGAGGGTTATTGGTACAGATGCCATCAAGTGTGTGTCCTGTTATATGCATAGGTTCACAAATGATTTGATTTAGTTCAAAACTAGCAAGTTTATCTAGTAGACAGGTAGTGTCAGGATTATTATTGTCTTCCAAATAGAAGTTAAACTCTCCCAATATAGTAAAAAAATTCAGAGTCTAGACAGGACTCCAAATATGTCTGAAGGGAGGCAGAAAAAGGGGACCTAGGGCCAGGGGGTCTATAAATTAGTAGACCTGAAAACGTTTCTTTATTGTTAAGTTTAAACACAAAAGACATAGCTTCTGCGCCAGCTATAGACTCAGGAGAGGTCATAACTGTGTAGAGAGATCGATAAATGATTGCAATTCCTCCACCCTTTGCCCCTGTTCTATCAAAATTGGCAACTAGATATCCATTAGGTAATGCTAATTGCCAGTCCGGATCACTATTTTCATTTGCCCATGTTTCAGTTAAGAAAACAATATCCGGATCCTCGACTTGAATAAGACATTCTAAGTAAAATGTATGTTTCACCATAGGTCTGGTATTAAGTAGAATACATCTGATAGACATAAGGTTATTTTTTGTAGATACCAAGGATTGTACCACTTGGTCACTTGACTCGATATTATTCATATGCACTGTATTATTAAAATTAGTATTATTCGATGTTTGTTCACCATTGGTTGTAGTCATCGAGCCATAAGCCTCCCAGCTACAGACATTGCAGCAGGGGGGCGCGCAAGAGGTGGAAGAAAAGGGTATTTTGTGGAGTGCACAGTTACCTCTATTAAACCGTAGAAGTTGGCCTCGTGAATAATTATATTGTGGAAAAAGGGCCGGGTTCTGGCGCTGGGTGCATTTTGGGCGCTGACGGGCTCAGACGGGCTTGCCTTTTCCGAGCCTTCTGCGTGCCGCCGGGTCACCCGCTGCGCAGTCACTGCATCCGGGTATTTATAGGAAGTGAGGGAGGAAGCCAGACGAAGCCAGCAACTAGAGTGCTAATCATCAGGCGGGTCCGCTCAAATAGCCGGGCACAGCATTAGCGCTCTATTGCAAAGTATGCAGTGAGAAGGCAGCAGTTATTTAAAATACAAACAATACACTCACCCCAGAACTAAAAAGAAAAGTGAAATTTAAAAATACATCAGGCACTAAGACTTCCCACACTGACAGTGTTATGTCAGTTTCTAAACACCGGAGCGGTTGCTGCATCTGGGTATTCATAGCAAGTGAGGGAAGAAGCCAGCAACTAGTGTACTAATTTTCAGGCGGGTCCGCTCAAATAGGCAGGCACCGCGTTAGATTATGTATATGTTTATACATACCATCAGTGATAGCTACTGTGAATTTCTGGACATAGCAGTTAAGATCAAAAACAATAACATCACAACTCACCTGTTTCGTAAATCGACGGCAGGCAATGCTATTTTGCATTCAGCCAGCCAACATCCGATACCACTAATCAATAGCATACCGTACGGCGAGCTCTTGAGGGCTCACCGAAACTGTAATACTGAGACTAACTATCTAATAGAGAAGGAAACTATGTTGAAAAGGTTCAAACAAAGAGGGTATTCGGACAAAACACTTGAAATGGCTCAAAGAAAGATAAAAGATCTCTCACATGATGAGGCCCTCTTTAGAAAATCAGCCAGTGCGATGCGAAAGGAGTCACTTACTAAAAACAAGGAACCCAATGCACCACGCATGATAACCAACTACAGTAGGGGAGCAAAGGCAATGGAGCAAATCATGAGAGCACATTGGAACTTACTAACAGCTGACCCCATTATAGGTAATCGAGTGGGCACAAGACCGCAAATAACTTATCGTAAGGCAAGATCATTGAGGGACAGACTAGTACATAGCTATCCCCCTGATCCGAAACAGAAACACTGGCTAAGTAAATCTAAGGGTTTCACAACCTGTGGAACGTGCAAAGCTGATCGCAATGGAAAAAACTGCAAGAAATTCTCAACGAGTATTGGACAGGAAAGACCAATCAAACAGGTCATAAACTGTAATAGTGACTTTACTGTCTACGTGCTGGAATGCCCTTGTGGCCTCCAGTACGTAGGCAGTACCAAACACCAACTGAAGGTCAGGATATTACAACACCTGCGGGCCATAACGAATAAAGATTCAAACTATCCCATGGCACGACACTATGCAGAAAAACACAATAGCAACAATGCAAGTTTAAGGTTTTGGGGCATAGACAGAATCCCGAAACACATACGGGGTGGAGACCGCGAAACGAGACTAAGAGTCCTGGAGTCCAGATACATTGTGGACCTAGAAAGCAAAATCCCAAAGGGGCTCAATTGTGGGGAGGAATTGTCCACACACATAGGGGTCTGAACCACCTATCCCAACCCGGCAACCCTATGCTATGATGAAGAAGTCAGTTAGGTAAGAGTTAGATATTTTCATCACGTACACCTTTTAAGGAGTTGAGCCAGGGTACACATAGGAGCAACAGCAACTGACAAATGTCATGATATTGCCAGGTGGTGGGCTATTTTACCTGCCACCAAAAACAATCCTGGGCATCACTCAAAACTAATCACTACCACTTTTTAGACTAACTCACTTTTGTTAATAACCAGCGCTGCATCAAGACATTCACCTCACTTCCCTTGCACCGTTCCCTTATCCATTATCATATGCACAGCAAACCAGACTTGCCCCCTTGAAGTACAATGCTAGCTGATATGGTGAAAAGCCACGTTTGAACAGAGTGTTCCGAGTATGAAATGATCCACCGTTAAAATGGTAACAGAATATCCCCAAAAGAGATAACGGTGAAAAATCAGAATTCTCGAGTGTATCTACACATACTGGCATGCGGTTTTGGTAGCGTATTGCTACAGAACTTGAGTATCGAACATTAGAAAAAATATGGTAATGAATTGTTCCCAAACACAATTATGCTAAAATGAAAAATTCGATGATTTTTGGCTCATGCGGAATTCTCCTGTATATATAAAAATCAAACACAAAAAATATTTTAAATTTTTTTTTGATTGCTTAGTGCTTTATATATTGAGGAACTACATTACCCACAATACTCCATTAGGATGTTGCTCATTGTCATGCACATCGGGGAACTACATTACCCAGCACACACTACCGGGACACCGACCTCACACGATGTTTTTGTTTTCACCATTACTAAAACCAAGGTCTAATACCAGCGAAATTGACATTGTACCAATGCAAGAAATGTCCGTACATAGAGTGTGATCCAACTAACTATGCAATGAATTGAATTGTATGTAGCATGTTGAAAGATACGAGTAATCACAGCATTTCTTTTATGTCTATGGAACATGGAAAAAGAAAGGACTTATATTCTTGCTAATTCAAAATGGGGGCCACTTGAGAAAGGCTTAACGCCGAAACGCGTCGTCTTTTTGTTGTTTAGTGTACAATAAACTTTTGTGCTGGACCTACCTGGTGTGCCGTCTTTTTCTGGGAGCCGAATCACGGAGGTGAACGGAAACAGTGAAAAACGAAAAGTATTGTGACTGCTACCATCGACGGCATCAGTGCTGTTTGGCTGAGGATCACACAAGCAGTATTCCTGTGATATATATATATATATATATATACACACACATATGTATAATCCAAACAAGTGCAACCTCCCAGGCTCCAACTGTAGCGACCCAGGAAAATCACGCGGATCCAACACAGCTTTGTTGTAGGCACAAGTTTATTTACGAGCTGAACCAAACAATCTGACGCGTTTCGGGCATCCGCCCTTGCTCACAGACAGTCAGTGTTGGGAATGGCCACATTTAAATATCCTATGCCCCACAGTGAAAGTGCATTTTTTTCTCATTTTTTTGTTCAGTACCACGAGATAACTGACATAGAGGACAAACTATCAATACTGCATATTATAGTCTGTTTTCCAAACAATTGCAGATTGGTAAACCAAAATTAAGGTAAAATGCAAGGATAAAATCCAAACAAATTGTGACAATGAAGAAATACATACATATATAAATATATACATATATACAGTTCATAGAAATAATGGAAGGGAAATTAAAGCCTAAAATGCCTACATTCCATTATATCAAATACTAGCAGTTGATGCCCTAGCATATATCAAAGTGCAAAACTACGCAATAAAGTGCTTGATGCATGGTTTAAAATCAATTTCCATGTAGAAGCAATAAAATATCAAATGTATGTGCAAAAATACGCATGTGCAAAATACGCAATACTGTAAACATCACTTATTGCATATCGTCATAATATGTGCAAATTCACGCTATATGTAAACATATGACTTATAGCAGCATAGTAATAGGGCAAGAACTACATAATATAAAAAGTCACAAATTGTGAACATTGCAAATGCGGAATATATTTTAGGTAAACATAAATGCCTATTGTCTATGTCCTCAAAAAAACAGTGCTAACCCAAAAGAAATAGTAATGCAAAATAATACAATTGTATAATAATAAATCACCATGAATCACAATAAGAGAAAAGATTTAAGTGCAGGACCCAACTAAGGAGATTTAAAATACATAGTGTGTGAGGGTGGGCGGCAAACCGCCGCGACTCCAATGTAAAGCAGTTATAAGGACTGGCAAGTACAGGACTAAATTACAGAAACACATGTAAGTCATCTGTATTATTTAGTCCATTAGGGGATCTGCTATCCAACTCAAGGATATATTGGGATTCCAACCTCCTTAGCATCTTCTCCCTATCTCCGCCCCTTCTTGGTTTTTCTATTGCAGAGATAACATAGTAGAACAGGCACTCCAAATTGTTGTTATGAACAGCCCTGAAGTGCCTGGCCACCGGGTAAGCTGGGTCATTATTTACGATCGCTCGTAAATGCTGGAGGATTCTCACATGCACCGGCTGTCGTGTACTGCCGACATATCTCAACGAGCATGTACAAGTGAGAACATAGATAGCAAATTCCGTTTTGCAATTGTATTGACCCATGATCTGAATTGGGTCAGGACTAAAAGGCGTGTAATACTGCTGTGTACTTTTACCAAATTTGCAGGCCCTGCAAGAGGTGCAGCGTTTAAAGCCTGATCTGGATTTCATCCATTCCTGTTTTTTCCTGAGTTCTGGAAAATCATGGCAAATATGGGACTTCAGTGAAGGGCCCTTCCTGAAGGTCACCACAGGGACATCCGCAAGTTGAGGTTTGAGAACAGGATCTGTTTTAAGGACTGGCCATCTCTTGGTTACAATAGATCTTATCTGTCTGGCCTGCCTGCTGTATGAGGTTATGAACCTGGGCGCCGTGGCATTCCCATCCAACGTTTCCAAACGTTTACCAGTGTTAATTGTCTCTAATAAAGAGATACGGGATCTACATTTGGTCTTATCCACTGCTACTTTTAACACTGATTCACGATAACCTCTTTCTCGAAACCTATTCAGAGCTTCATCAGTACAGACTTTAAGATCAGAATCTGTACTGCAGATTCTCTTAATTCTTAAGAGCTCACCCAAAGGAATGTTGTCGACTACATGTCGAGGATGTGCACTGCTGGCATGAAGAATGCTGTTGCCATCAGTGCTTTTCCGATGTAGTTTAGTGGCTAGCTGGCCATTATTGATGAAGACTTTGACATCTAAAAAGTCGGCTTCGCTGTCGCTGATAGAACTCGTGAACTTAAGATTTTCCTTGTTGTTGTTAATGGAATTAATAAACCATTCTGCACTGTCACGATCACCTTGCCATAACACAAAAACGTCATCAATATAACGGAGCCAAAGCAAAACATGATCAGAAAAAACTCCAGCGTGCTGTCCCCTGAGGACCTGCTCCTCCCACCAACCCACGTGTAAACACGCGTAGCTGGGAGAGAAGCAGGCCCCCATAGCAACTCCACGCTTCTGCAAATATAAATCACTGCCAAATAGAAAGAAATTATTGTTAAGACACCAAGATGTTAGTTCAATAAGGACTTTGTTGTGTTGATAACAGTTCATGGGCCTTTTGCCGAGAAAAAATTCCAGTGCCTTCAGCCCAGAACTGTGCTCTATGCTCGTATAGAGCGACTCAATGTCCAGTGTAATCATGAGCATATCATTATTCCATGTGGTGTTTTGTATTTTGGCAAGAAAATCACCTGTGTCTCTCACATATGTAGGCAGGTCCTGGACTAAGGCTTGCAGGAAATAATCTATGTATTCAGTGACATGTTCAGCCACCCCTGCGATAGCCGAAATAATTGGTCGACCCGGGACCGGTCTTGTCAACTTGTGAATCTTTGGAAGTAGATACAGTTTTGGCAACACAGGAAATTCAACATGGAGGAATTCAAATTCCTGTAATGAAATCATGCCCTCCCTTTTGTACTTGAACAATAACTTTTTTAAAACATCTTTGGAGGCTTCAAAGTGTCTTGCATTGGCAATGGAGTAGCAAGCATCGTCACTCAGTTGTCTCTTAGCTTCCTTAATATAGGCATCCTGGGGCCATATGACCACATTACCACCTTTGTCGGCAGTGGTTACAATAATGTTGTGGTCATTCCCCAGTTTTTTGACCAACGAGTAATAATTGGTTTCCTGTTTGCTCTTGTACCGCTTTTTATGTTTGATCCGATGATGCAAATGCTTTAAGTCTTCCACTACCACGTCCTGGAAGACGTCAATAGAGTCTCTGGGCATGGTAGGATTGAATTTTGACGCAGGTTTGAAGGGGCTGATCTTAGCTCCTATCTGGGAAATGGATGCTGCTCTTAATTCCTCTTGTGTGGATGCACAGTCACTGGTTGGTGCATCAACCGATACAAGATTGTGGAGTGTTAGTAACGTTTTCGTGTCTCTTGCCGGAAGTGTGGGCACATTTGGAATAGCGCTGATTGCACTATCAACTACTTGTGATGTTTTATTGCTTAGACCCTCCTTGATGTCAAAAAACTTTTTGAGTTTAAGTTTTCTAATATACATATATACATCCACACGTGTCTTGGCATAATTGAAGTCAGTAGTTGGACAATATGAGAGTCCAAGACTTAACAGTTGTTTTTCAGCCACGGTTAGATCAATAGTGGACAAGTTGATTATCGTATTGTCACTTACTTGTTTTTGCGCCAGTATTGCCGCTTTGGTTTTTTGGGCGACTTTATGTTTTTTCCGGCGCTCGCCACGCCTTTTGTTGTTTCTGATGCGTTTGGCTGCTGCTGTTGTCCCTTTGTTTGTTGCTTGTTCCGAGGCCTTAAGGTTTTTATCCGCTCCAGGGACAAAAAATCGACCTCCTCCCCAAGGTCTAAAATCACCGAGTTGGTTTCACAAGCACTGCTAACATCATCATCAGAGGTGGGTCCGCTAGTAAGTGACTCATTGTCACTGATTTCATAATTGATGTTTCCAGTTGTGGACGTATGTGCCAAGGCTGAAGTTGATATTTGGCTGGCAGGTTTGCCTTGTTTGGCCTGCTGAGCTTGTTGGGCAAACTTAGAACGCTTGGCACTATCAAACTTGCGCGCAAAGGTAAATATTCTGCCCTGGGCATAATCTTCTTTATCCCGCGCAAATTTGTATACCTTCCGTGCCTTTATTTTTTCTTCTTGTTTCGATAAGCGTTCATCGATTTCTTTACGAGTTTTCAAAATGAGGTCATGTGGTTCAAATTTTGATAACTCTGCATTAATATCAGCAATCTCTTTCATCAACAGCTCACGGTCAATAACTGCATATTTCACCAAAATCTGTATCAACTTCGCTGAGGATTCAAGGTTAGTCTGACCCCATTCCTTTAACATGCTGGGATTGGGTCTGTCATAGCTAGGAGCCAGCAAAATGCGCAGCCCCCTCGGAACACGATTTGCTTCCAAGTACATGGTTAATGATTTGTGCTCCCACCACTTAGACATCTCTGAGTACATACATTTCTCCAACCTCTTGAGTGTTGTACGTATCTGGCTTTCCACAGTGTTAGAGCTCTCAGTTTGATCCGCTTTATTGCTCGCTCCTCCTGCATCCGATGTTACTTTGGGCAGGTTGGAGTACGCGGCGGCGGCCGCCGCCTCTCTTCCACGAAGAGTCTCCTCGGACATGGCGTTAGGTTCAAATTGCTCGAAGGATTTATTGTTTGCACAAGATAACCCGAGCCCGAAAATACTGCTCCCAGGGTAACGTGCAAGTGCCAAATGCTCCTCCCCACCGTGCCAGATGATCGCAGAGTGCTCACCGCCAGAAACTGTGTAGTCAGGCGTTGGGCGCGGCCGCGCCTTCGTTGTAACAAAAACGACGCAGAATCTTCGTATGTGAGCCGTTATCCTCCGCAGGCACAGGGGCTGTTGTCGACGAAATTCCTTCCAGGAAAGTTTTAAATGAGGTGATTGCGCACAACAGCCAGCTTAGGGGGAGTGGATCCACCTCGGAAGCAATCACCCTCCGAAAATTAAATCCAAACAAGTGCAACCTCCCAGGCTCCAACCGTAGCAACCCAGGAAAATCACGCGGATCCAACACAGCTTTGTTGTAGGCACAAGTTTATTTACGAGCTGAACCAAACAATCTGACGCGTTTCAGGCATCCGCCCTTGCTCACAGACAGTCAGTGTTGGGAATGGCCACATTTAAATATCCTATGCCCCACAGTGAAAGTGCATTTTTTTCTCATTTTTTTGTTCAGTACCACGTGATAACTGACATAGAGGACAAACTATCAATACTGCATATTATAGTCTGTTTTCCAAACAATTGCAGATTGGTAAACCAAAATTAAGGTAAAATGCAAGGATAAAATCCAAACAAATTGTGACAATGAAGAAATACATACATATATAAATATATACATATATACAGTTCATAGAAATAATAGACATATGTATAAATGCATATATATGCATATATATATGTTCTTATGTGTGGGTGTAGCGGTAGAGGTGTAGAGGTAGAGAGGTAGAGGTAGAGACGTAGAGGTAGAGAGGTAGAGAGTAGTAGAGAGAGAGGGAGAGAGTAGTAGAAAGAGAGGTAGAGAGAGGAACAGAGTAGAGAGTCAGTAATAGAGAGGAGAGAGTGAGTAGTAGAGAGTAGTAGAGTAGCAGAGGTTGAATAGTAGAGAGTAGTAGAGTGAGTAGTAGATAGTGAGTAGTAGTGAGAAATAGAGAGTAGTAGAGAGTGAGTAGTAGAGAGTAGTAGAGAGCAGTTGAGAGTGAGTAGTAGAGAGCGAGTAGTAGAGAGTGAGTAGTAGAGAGTAGTAGAGAGTGAGTAGTATAGAGTGAGTAGCAGAGAGAGAGTAGTAGAGAGTGAGTAGTAGAGAGTAGTAGAGAGTGAGTAGTAGAGAGTGATTAGTAAAGTGAGTAGTAGAGTGAGTAGTAGAGAGTAGTAGAGAGAGAGTAGTAGAGAGTGAGTAGTAGAGAGTAGTAGAGAGTGAGTAGTAGAAAGTGAGCAGTAGAGAGAGAGTAGTAGAGAGTGAGTAGTAGAGAGTAGTGGAGAGTAAGGGGTAGAGAGTAGTAGAGAGTAAGTAGTAGAGAGTGAGCAGTAGAGATAGAGTAGTGGAGAGTAGTAGAGTAGTAGAGAGTGAGTAGTAGAGAGTGAGTAGTAGAGAGTAGTGTAGTAGTAGAGAGTGAGTAGTAGAGTGAGTGGTAGAGAGTGAGTAGTAGAGTAGTAGAGAGTGAGTAGTAGAGTGAGTAGTGGAGAGTAGTAGAGAGCGAGTAGTAGAGAGCAACTAGTAGAGAGTGTGTCGTAGAGAGTGAATAGTAGAGAGTGAGTAGTAGAGAGAGTAGTGGAGAGTGAGTAGTAGAGAGAGAGTAGAGAGTAGTATAGTATAGAGTGAGTAGTAGAGCGAGTAGTAGAGAGTAGCAGAGAGCGAGTAGTAGAGAGTGAGTAGTAGAGAGTGAGTAGTAGAGAGTAGTAGACAGTGAGTAGTAGAGAGTGAGTAGTAGAGAGTAGTAGAGTGAGTAGTAGAGAGTGAGTAGCAGAGAGAGAGTAGTAGAGAGTAGTAGATTAGTAGAGAGTGAGTGGTAGAGAGTAGTAGTGTGAGTAGTAGAGAGTAGTAGAGTATGAGTAGTAGCGAGAGTAGTAGAGTAGTAGAGAGTGAGTAGTAGAGAGCAAGTAGTAGAGAGTGAGTAGTGGAGAGTGAGTAGTAGAGATTAGTAGTAGAGAGTAGTAGAGAGCGAGTAGTAGAGAGTGAGTTGTAGAGAATGAATAGTAGAGAGAGAGTAGTAGAAAGTGAGTAGTAGAGAGTAATAGAGTGAGTAGTAGAGAGTGAGTAGTAGAGAGAGTAGTAGAGATGAGTAGAGAGTGAGTAGTAGAGTAGTAGAGAGTGAGTGGTAGAGTGTAGTGGTGTGAGTAGTAGAGAGTGAGTAGTAGAGAGAGTAGCAGAGAATAGTAGAGTAGTAGAGAGTGAGTAGTAGAGAGTAGTAGAGTAGTAGAGAGTGAGTAGTAGAGAGTAGCAGGGAGCAAGTAGTAGAGAGTGAGTAGTAGAAAGAGTAGTAGAGAGTAGTAGAGAGTGAGTAGTAGAGTAGTAGAGAGTGAGTGGTTGAGAGTAGTAGAGGGTAGTAGAGTGAGTAGTAGAGAGAAGTATAGAGTAGAAGGGAGTGCGTAGTAGAGAATAGTAGTAGAGAGTAGTAGAGAGTAGTAGAGAGTGAGTAATAGAGAGAGAGTAGTAGAGAGTAGTAGAGAGTGAGTAGTAGAGTAGTAGAGAGTGAGTGGTAGAGAGTAGTAGTGTGAGTAGTAGAGAGTAGTAGAGAGTGAATAGTAGAGAGTAGTAGAGAGCAAGTAGTAGAGAGTGAGTAGTGGAGAGTGAGTAGTAGAGAGTAGTATTAGAGAGCGAGTAGTAGAGAGTGAGTAGTAGAGAGTGAATAGTAGAGAGTGATTAGTAGAGAGAGAGTAGTAGAAAGTGAGTAGTAGATCAATCAATCAATCAGCAGATTTGTATAGCGCGCTACTCACCCGCTAGGGTCTCAAGGCGCTGGGGGGAGGGGGAGTCGCTACTGCTCGAAATGCCAGGTCTTGAGTTGTTTCCTGAAGGAGAGATGGTCCTGCGTCAGCCGTAGGTGGGTGGGGAGGGAGTTCCATGTCTTGGCCGCCAGGTAGGAGACGGATCTTTCTCCGGCGATGGTTCTGCAAATTCGTGGGACGGTGGCGAGGGCGAGGCTGGCGGATCGGAGCTGGCGGGTGGGTGTGTAGAATGCGAAGCGGCTGTTGAGGTATTCGGGGCCCATGTCGTGGAGAGCCTTGTGTGCGTGGGTGAGGAGTCTGAACGTGATCCTCTTGCTGATGGGGAGCCAGTGCAGGTCTCTCAGATGGGCAGAGATATGGCCGTGAAGGGGGATGTCCAGGATGAGTCGTGCAGAAGCGTTCTGTATGCGCTGGAGTCTTTTCTAGAGTTTGGCTGTGGTTCCAGCGTAAAGGGTAGAGAGTGAGTAGTAGAGAGAGAGTAGTAGAGAGTAGTAGAGAGTGAGTGGTAGAGAGTAGTGGAGGGTAGCAGAGTGAGTATTGGAGAGTTGTATAGAGTGAGTAGTAGAGAGTGAGTAGTAGAGAGTAGTAGTAGAGAGTAGTAGAGAGTGATTAGTAGAGAGTAGTAGCGAGTGAGTAGTAGAAAGTGAGTAGTAGAGAGTGAGTAGTAGAGAGAGAGTAGTAGAGAGTGAGTAGGAGAGAGTGAATAGTAGAGACTAGTAGAGAGTGAGTAGCAGAGAGAGTAGTAGAGAGTGAGTAGTAGAGAGTAGTAGAGAAGTAGAGAGTGAGTAGTAGAGAGTAGTAGAGTTGTAGAGAGTGAGTAGTAGAGAGTGAGTAGTAGAGAGTGAGTAGTAGGGAGAGTATTAGAGAGTAGTAGAGAGTGAGTAGTAGAGTAATGGAGAGTAGTCAGTCAGTCAGTGTCAGTCATTGTCAGTCAGTCCGTGTCAGTCAGTCAATGTTAGTCAGTGTCAGTGTCAGTCAGTCAGTGTCAGTCAATCAGTGTCAGTCAGTGTCAGTCAATCAGTGTCAGTCAGTCAGGGTCAGTCAATCAGTCTCAGTCAGTGTCAGGCAGTCAGTGTCAGCCAGTCAGTGTCAGTCAATCAGTGTCAGTCAGTGTCAGTCAGTCAGTGTCAGTCAATCGGTGTCAGTCAGTGTCAATCAGTCAGTGTCAGTCAGTCAGTTTCAGTCAGTCAGTGTCAGCTAGAGCAGCTCTGCTGACCTGGTTCTCTGGCTCTAAAGCAGCAGTGCTGACCTGGTTCCCTGGCTCTAAAGCAGTTCTGCTGACCTGGTTCTCTCCCTCTAAAGCAGCTCTGCTGACCTGGTTTCTCTAGATCTACAGCAGGTCTGCTGACCTGGTTCTCTGGCTCTAGAGCAGCTCTGTTGACCTAGTTCTTAGGCTATAGAGCAGCTCTGCTGATCCGGTTCTCTGGCTCTACAACAGCTCTGCTGACCTGGTTCTCTGGCTCTAAAGCAGCTCTTATGACCCGGTTCTATGGCTCAAAAGCAGTACTGCTGACATGGTTCTCTGGCTCTAAAGCAGCTCTGCTGACCTGGTTCTCTCCCTCTAGATCAGCTCTGCTGACCTGGTTCTCTCCCTCTAAAGCAGCTCTACTGCCCTGGTTTCTCTGGCTCTACAGCAGCTCTGCTGACCTGGTTCTATGGCTCTAGAGCAGCTCTGCTGACCTGGTTCTATGACTGTAAAGCAGCTCTGCTGACCTGAGTCTCTGGCTCTAAAACGGCTCTGCTGACCTGGTTATCTGGCTCTAAAGCAGCTCTGCTGACCTGTTCTATGGCTCTAAAGCAGCTCGGTCCACTCCTACAATCATCCTGACAGAAGCATGTCCTTATCTAATCACTCTGATGAAACATACGTGCTTATAAACCTATCCTGCTGTCAATTACTAGCACTCTAGGAACCCAGTCACTGTCTATGCACTTGCAGAATGACTAAGGCATTGAGACAAGCAGTTGTACCATCAAATGTGCATAATATATTTGGTCCCTTAACCCCTTGCAGACTACTGAGTCAGTCCAGGTAATAGTCATGCTTGTCTGGAATCACACTGTGAGTCTGTGTCCACTCCTACAATCATCCTGACAGAAGTATATCCTTATCTAATCACTCTGCTGAAACAAAAGTCCTTATAAACGTATCCTGCTGTCAACTACTAGCCCTCTAGGAACCTATTCACTGTCTATGCACTTGTGGATTGAATCAGGCATTGAGACAGGCAGTGTTACAGTCAAATGTGCACAATGTATACGGTCCCTTAATCCCTTGCAGACTACTAAGTTGTCCTGCAAAAGTCCAGGTAATAGTCATGCTTCTCTGGAATCACACTATGAGTCTGTGTCCACTCCTACAATCATCCTGACAGAAGCATGTCCTTATCTAATCACTCTGCTGAAACATAAGCGCTTATAAACGTATCCTGCTGTCAACTACTACCCCTCTAGGAACCCAGTCACTGTCTATGTACTTGCAGAATGACTCAGGCTTTGAGACAAGCAGTAGTAAGTCAAATGTGCACAATGTATGCGGTCCCTTAACCCCTTGCAGACTACTGAGTCAGTCCTGCAAAAGTCCAGGTAATAGTCATGCTTGTCTGGAACACTGTGAGTCTGTGTCCACTACTACAATCATCCTGACAGAAGCATGTCCTTATCTAATCACTCTGTTGAAACATAAGTGCTTAGAAACGTATCCTTCTGTCAACTACTAGCACTCTAGGAACCCAGTCACTGTCTATGCACTTGCGGAACGACTCAGGCAATGACTAAGCACTTATAAATTAACCGAGCACTCTGTTTGCAGCATTGTCATCATTCTAGTTACTAGTTATGTTCTTATAGAATGACCTAGGCACCAACACAAGTACACGTACAATATGCTGTGCACAATCCCTACAAACCTCTAAGCAGATATATGCTATTGGTACACTCCACTAAATACTGAAGTAGTACTCATGCAGCCTCGGATACCTCATGTCAGTCTCATGCAGTTTGTCAATCAGCCATCCAGCACTATGTTCTTATTGTATCACTCTGCCAATACCTAAGCACTTATGCGGCAGATTTACAAGCCCCCTCCACCACCAGTACGTCACTTTTTGTAACTTAGTGATGGCGCTGAGGACTCCTCCATATTTACAAGGAGAGGAAAAGCCACCCTACGTGGCTTTTCCTCTCCTTGAAAATACGACCCATTCAAACACAGCACTTTGCGTTGAAGGGGCGTTCATGGGTGTTGCTGTGTCTGTTCCCACACAACACCCATGGAATAACACATCTCAAGACTTACGAGAAAGTGTAAATCTGTAGATACGTGTGAATGGTGCTTCACTCTAGAGGTGGTGTAGCGAGGCACAACAAGGAGAAATGTTTTTTTTCTCCTCGTTTTTTCCTCTTTCAATGCATGCTGCATTCCACAGCACACATTGAAGGAGGAAAATGCCTTTAGTGATTGTTTTTCTGCAGGAAGTAGTCCCACCCTGCACAAAAACAATCTCCCCACGACACAGATATCCTTGCACCATGCAAGGGTGCCTGCGTCACTGCATGGCTGCAGTTTGTGTAATAGTGCAGAGGAAGCACAGAATTGTGACATATTCATGTAAATATGCCACAACTCTGTACTTCAGAAGTGCCGCAGCGCGGTGCATCTAAAGGACTTGCAGTGTCACGCTGCAGCACTTCCTCATAGATCTGCCCCTGTAAATTCACCATACAGTACTAATGCGTATTTTCAGTCAATCATGCTCTACACATACATTCAACCAAACGTTCAGACATTACGATGCAATTATAGTTCTTTTTTTAAACCAGATAAGGTAGTTCTGAACTTTTTTTTCTTCTTTTTTGTTTTCTATTTTTTTTGTAGCTTTTTAACAATTTTGTACTTTTTTTTGGTGTTTTTTTAAAAATGTAACAAAAAAGGAACTAAGTAAACAGTTAGCTTTTAGAATTCAACATCATTCCAAAAACAAAAAAATAAAAACAAATTGCATTTGTGGCTCCGTTGAGCTGCACAAATAGCATCCACTGACTGTTCACCATAACAGATGATGATTTTGCACTTAGTGCATTGCTGCTGCAGAAAAGTAAATTCTGGGAAAAAATCTACTGGTGGGCTGAAGTGGACGCTCCGGAGGTGCTAGCAATGCCAGGTGGTGGATTTTTTGCTGCACGCCTCATTTCTTCTCTTGCCAAATTCTTCGGGTGAATGGTCCGCAGAAGTTTATACATACTCGATATTCCACAGGAGTATTTCTTGTCACTGCCTCGAGACAGGGCCCTGTCACACAGCAAGCATGTGATTTTTCTTGCGTTGATCTTTTTTTTCTCCTGCAGGAAAGGTGAAAAATTTCCATACCACTGATTCAGGCCTCTGCTTGGGTGGATCTTCCTCCCAGATATCTTCATCTGAAAAATTATGAGGAGCTAGCGAACCAGATGTCAATTCTCCAATGCAATTTTATTAAAAACACCAAAAAAGTTCCAAAACCAACTCTGGAAGAAGAAAAGATGTCTCTTATCAACTGCTCCGAACAGAATAATTAAAAAGGGTGGAGTCCTTCAATAGTTACAGTGGGAAATGTTATGAACCAATCAAATCTTTTTTTTTTTTAGGTCACATGGGATCCGCGCAGCGTGCGTTCACGAAGTGCGCACCCGACGCGACTTTGTGAAAATATATTTAAAAATAATATACGTTTATTACAAGTAGAAATATATTATTTTTTATGAATACCGTAGATAATCTTTTGCCCTAATATGTACATTAAAGACACGTACAGCATTTTAGAACATAAAAAATGTCATGAGTCGCGCAAACAGTGCGCCCCAGCACATATATGACGTCACGTGGGGCCCGCCACCACGCAAGCCTCGCATACCGTAATACGCATGTGTCGCGGACGGGTGGCATACTGGTCGCGCACACCACGTAAAATTGTCCGTATATGACGTAACTGAAAAAAATACGCACTCGTCGCTCACTATACGCGGATCCTTCACGACTTTTCCAAAATGGCAGCTAGAAGCTAGAATATGCGGACCCGCTGTGGTAGGTACGCTTTTGGAGCGCAACTCCCCCAAAAATTTTGGAAAGAAAAATTCAAAAAGACAATTATATAAATATATTAAAATACAAAAAAATGTAAATAATTACAAATATTTCAGTTTTAAATTTATTTAAATTTTTTATGCAATTTTCAGAAAAATATATGATGTTTAACAAATAAAATATTTATAAATAAACAGTTAAAAAACTGTAGATATTCAGTACAAAAAATAGGTATAACTACTATTGCACTTAAAAATTAGCATTTAAAAAACCTTTGAAATTCACTGAAAAAACAGGTTTCAGAGACGTTATAGTTAGAAATAAGCATTTAAAAAACCTTTGAAATTCACTGAAAAAACATATGTTTCAGAGACGCTATAGCTAGGAATTAGCATTTAAAAAAACCTTTGAAATTCACTGTCATCAGTGATGTCATTTGAGATGTAATCAGTGATGTCATCAGTGATGTCGCTGACCATGTCATGAATGATGTAATATGTGACATCATCAGCAGTGCATTGCGGGTGCGCAAGTTATAGTTAGCACAACTAACTATAACGGAGGAATCTCTATGGTTTTGTATGAGTGAAATGTCCAGCTAACTATAACACTCATGAAACCTACGGTTTTTTCAGTGAAAAAAAAAATATATACAAATATATACACACCCACCCATATATATATATATGTATATTCACTGAAAAAAACACAGGTTTCAGGGACGTTATAGTTAGTTAGACATTTTACTCGAACAAAACCAGAGAAATTTGGCCATAATAGTTAGTTCAGCTAACTATAACTCGCGCACCCGCAATTCACTGCTGATGACGTCACATATTACATCATTCATGACATGGCCAGTAGACATCACTGTAATTGTAATTGGTTAAATAAAAAGGGAAAAAACTGGAGATCCTTTCCATTGCTATTTTTCTGTGCAGGAAATCTATGAGGAAGGACGCCAAGCCCAAAATGCGTCAGACCCTGCTGATTGCAGGAAAGCCAAGATCTTTCACTGATCCGACAATGCCGGCTTGTGAGTGAGCCTTAAAGGGGGTAATCTGTGAGACATATATATAGAGAGGTATAGAGAGATATATACCGAGGTGTATTGAAGAATCTGTGTGTGTATAAGTGTCTGAATAGATGATTTAGTAGGTGTGTGACTGACTGTATATGTGAGTGGTTAAATGTGTCTTACTGATTGTATGGTTTAGTGAATAAGCTGTGCTAATGTCTGTTTCAGTCTGTCACTTGCTGTGTAAGCGGCTGCATGGGTTGGTGAGTAGCTACATGAGTGTCTAAATGGGTTATTGATTGGTTGTCTGTGTATGGGTGCCTGAATGTCTGTGTGGGTGGGGGTGTGTGACTGTGCATAGATGTGTGAGTGGGTGATTCACTGGGTGTATGGTTTCAAGAGTGTGTCTGTGAAGGGCTGTTTGTGTGGGTGAGTGTGTGAATAGGTGTGTTGTTGAGTGAATGGATGTGTCAGTGTGAGTAACTACATATGTGAAAGGCAGAATATGTGAGTGTTAGAGTAAATAAATGACTATATGTGAGAGTAAGTGATTGTGAGAGTGGCTGTATGGATGAGTGTGTGCATGTATCAGTGATTGTATAAGAGAGTAAGTATGTGTTAGTATCTGTATGAATAAGTGAGGTGGTGTGTGTGTAACTGTATAGGTGCGTAAATGGGAGTGTGATTGATTCTTTGCATGACTGATTAGATGTGTGAGTAACTCTATGGATGAGTGGCGGTGTGTGAGTGTCTGTATAGGTGTATGAGTGCATATGGTAGTGCTGTATTGATGAGTGACTGCCTGTATGAGTGACTGTATGGGTGAGTGAGTGGATGTGTGTATAGACCTAGGAATCAGTGAGTGGGTATGTAGTAACTGGTATTGGTGTGTCTATGGTTTCAAAAATGGTGGTCTATATTTTAGAGTGGGTGCATCAAAGGTTATATTAGGGTGTGAGGAGGTGCATCAGAGTAGCATGTGGATGATGTCATCAGTGATGTCATCAGCGATGTCACTGGCCATGTCATGAATGATGTAATATGTGACGTCATTAGAATGCATTGCGGGGACACGAGTTATAGTTAGGTGAACTAACTATAACGGACTAATTTCTCTGGTTCCGTATGAGTGAAATCTCCAACTAACTATAACATCCCTGAAACCTGTGTTTTTTTCAGTGAATAAATAGATAGATAGATAGATAGATAGATAGATAGATAGATAGATAGATAGATAGATAGATAGATAGATAGATAGATAGATAGATAGATAGATAGATAGATAGATACTCCAACACTTCCGGCATACACAGTCATCAAGCCAGACTCCGAGGACACCGTTCCAGTGATCAAGTAAGCTTTATTTAGCAAATATCAGGGCTATTTTGCGTTTCGGTCGAATGCCCTACCTTGTTCACACAGCGAGCTGATTTCCTGCAGTGACTTATAAAGTAATTAAAAAACGATCTGTCAAATGATCCAGTGGACATATACAAAATAC
The DNA here is from genome assembly GCF_964261635.1 of Lissotriton helveticus. Taxonomy (NCBI): domain Eukaryota; kingdom Metazoa; phylum Chordata; class Amphibia; order Caudata; family Salamandridae; genus Lissotriton; species Lissotriton helveticus. The sequence goes on along the minus strand of NC_136071.1, from coordinate 1,004,707,226 downwards.
TATCGGAGTATGCAGACTATGTTAAACAAACATCAGATTTCATTATCATACAACAGTTATCAAATCATTTGTCTTTCATAGAATTACACTTCATTTCCATTTTTTTACTTTTCTATTTTTTATTGTTTTTACATTTTTACATTTCTTAATGTGGTTGTGTAACCAAAGTGGGATTGTTGACTTAAAATAATATAAGGTGACTATCCATACGTGTCCAAAGAAACCTCATATGTGGAAACTCTTTTATGTGCCTCACACAGGGATCTACATTTATGTTCACAACATCCAATCTTGTGGGTATGGACTACAATTGCCTCATCTCCTTGTCTTTGAAATACAAGTGTTCAAATTGTCAATAAAGTTGTCAATACTATTGTTGCCTCAAGCTGTGCAAATATGTCCGGACAATGTACTGGGTGCTGGGTGCCAAACGCTCTCTCCACCAAGTGGAGGACCAGATTACTACTGATGTTGAGACACAGTGTTCGTTCCATGTGAAGTTCTCTTTTCCTTTTGTCCTATACTTTAAAATGCATGTGCTTCTGTACAAACTACAAAGTAAAGTGCAAGTGCTTTTCCCATGACCTCGATAAAAATACACGGACCAACCTATTCCTGCATAATACTAATTTACAAGTCCTGATCTTGTGTAAGATTAAAGTGCCAGTGCTTCCGTGCAACTTCACAAGTTAAAGTGCAATTATAGGACCATAAGAGTACTTCTAAAAGCTGATAAAAATGCAAGTGCTTTCGACTAATTATACAACACAGGGTAACAATATGGTGTACTCTTCATTTAAATTTAGCGCTTGTATCCTCACGTAGATGTTGTGATTGTTCAACTTTCATAGGGCTATCTACATCGTGTGTTTCTTAAGACAATGGAGGACAAGAGGACCTGATTCTAAAATAATAATTTTTCTTACATAAAAGATTTTTTTCAACACTTCGATCAATTACTTTAAAAACATTAAAACATCAAATTGATAGTACAGGCAAATTTGGCATGAATCATATAAATCTCATATCTTTTGGGTTTCAATTGGTTAGTATTTGATTATTAATCTTTATGTGGAACTCATGCAAGGTGGACGTGCAAGTCTTCATCAGAGTTTAGGCCTCTAGGTGTTTTTGCAATCAAATATAAATATATATTGATATTCTAGATGCCTAAGCTTGCCTTCACTGTTTCTACCTCTTCTGCTTTTTGGGACTGAGTCTACTGCAAAATACATCAGTACTTCTATTCTCCCTGCATGAACATCATTAATATGATGGGCTACAGGGTATGTTTTGTCTCTGTTTTTAACCGCTTGCAAATGCTGCAGGACCCTTACATGGAATTGTTCTCCGACATAATATTTAGGGCAGGTGCATTGGAGGACATAAATACCATAATCACTTTTACAGTTATAAAAGCAAGAAATCTTCCATGGTTTGTAAAAAAATGGCAATTGGATTTCTTTTTTGTTCATTCCGTGCTTGCACGCCTTGCACTTAAAACATTTGTAAAAGCCTGGATTTGCCTTCAGCCAGCTTTCTGTCGCATTTACTTCTTGGCTATTTCTCACCAATTGTTGCCTCATTGAAGTGGCTCGTCTGAAGGTGATGAGGGGTTTCTGCGGAACCAGGGCACCCAGCCCTGGATCCCCTTTTACCAGGTGCTAATGACTACTCATGCAGTATCTCACTCTGGCATGGTAGGCATTGTACCCGGTTATCTTCGTTAATTCCCGTGGTGTATCTCTTTTTGTTTCCCTCTCTTTTTTGAACAAAATGTCTTTGCTCGGTATCCCATCTACTTTCTCTAATGCTTGTTTTAGTACTCTCTGACTGTAGCCTCTTTCTTTGAATCTTAATGTCATTTCAGTTTGCGCTTGTTCTATAGAGATGGCCTCGCTAAGGTTTCTCTTCATATGAAGCAATTCGGCGTAGGGGATACTATGTTTGAGTTTTTGCAGATGAAAACTACTTGAGTGAAGGATGGAGTTTCCTGCAGTTGGTTTTCTAAAAGTGCGTGTGTGCAATATGCCTTCTTTAATAAAAACCTCTAGATCTAAAACGTTTACTTGGGATTCGCTAATGGTACTGGTAAAAGTTAGATTTAATTCATTGTTATTCAGGGCTATTAAATAATCTCTTGCTTTCTCTTGTAGTGTAGTTCCTATATCCCTGATAGGCTCCGCGCATTGGAATAATATACACTATACTTGAGGCATAGGACTGAGGTCAGTATGCCCCTATCAAGTACATTAAACTTAATTACTTGTGTGTGTCAGGTAACTTAGAGGACAATAGAAACTTCTCGAATAAACAAGAAGGGATTAGTTTCTGACATCCGCACAAACATGACAACTTTGTTTCCTTTAGAATCGGAACAGTCTCAGTATCGTTCTACCCCAGTGTACCTAACCTAAGTGTAGTACAAGGTAAGATGTAGGTGCTGTTTTTCTATAGTCTAGTTTAGCTATAGTTAGGATTGGTGTTGTCAAGATTTGCCAAAGTCCCTCTAGGTTCAAGTCTCCTCCCTACCTTAGAATGAGAGAGGTTGGAATCTCTTTCCGGGTCTCGATCTCTAACACCCCGCAAGGGGAGTCAGAAACACTGGAGCTGGATTCTCTGCGAGGAGGATGACAACGTCCATTCAGTGCGTCAGGCGGAGACACGAATTCCTTCCGAACTTGCCGTGGCGAGCCATGCAAGTATGTAGCCATGACTTGCCATGGCAAGTGAAGGTATATTTATACCTTGAAGGTGTTTCGGAATGCCAGTATTGACGTAAAAGTCGGGCAGAAGAACATCATGAATGAACCCCTAAGGAATAGATGTTCATGCATAATAAATGAGTTCTTGGAGAAATCAATAATCCAAGCAAGGGGAAGTCCTAAAGGCTTTAGAGTCTGGTTTTCCAAGAACTCGTTGTGACGTGGATGGACAGATGTAGGTGGCCATGCCTGTATTTGGTTAGCATGGATTATGCCTAAATAAGGATTGGATTTCTATGCCTAAATAAGGGCAATGTGAATTGTGCCTATATAAGGGCATAAGTCGGGAAACCTATACAAGGTATCTAAATAGACACACAACACTCTGTGCCTCCCTCCATACAATAAATAAGTCATCAATAAAACGACTCCAAACCTTGATGTTATCTTGCCATTCTGTGTGGAAGTTGACCCTCAGCACCTGCTCCCACCAGCCCATGTGTAGGTTTGCATAGCTGGGGGCTAAGCAGGTACCCATTGCCTTACCCCGTAGCTGCCTGTAGGTGTCGTTTCCATAAAGGAAGAAAATATTTTCCAGACATGTCAAGAAACTTTATTCGGTTGTTCTTATTGACAACCATAAAAGCATTTACATTATACAATTATTAACACGATTATTCATTAAAAGAAGAAATAAAAATAAAAATAGAGTCATAAACAAGACAGATCTACATTAAGCATTCAGAATGTTTAAAAAAATCCTTAAAAGAAACAGGAAATAGCAATTCATGTATCAATACTTTTATCCTTCCATACTGTTTCTGAATTTCATTGCCAGTTTTAAAAAACTACATATATACAAGGTGTATTCACTTCTTAGCAGCTGAAGGAAGTGTAGAGCAGGGTGAAATTGTAGAAAATTCAGCTTTTTCAAGCAGGGTTTTAAATATAACTTCCTCGGTATAACATAATAGGGACAAAAAAACAAAAAGTGTGCCAGGTCTTGCGGAGACTTATCGTCGCAGCCGCAAGCCGGCAACACTTGCCCACGATGAGATCCCCTAGGAACAGCCAACAGTAAATGAAACAGGTTAAACCTGAACCTTGTCAATAGAAAACGGTCATAACTAGATATTTGCCATGTTAGGTACGGTTCCAAAAGCAATGTACTTTTTATTAGTACGTGATTTCGTACACTATCTTTTTTTAATTCACATGACTCCCTATCCTGGTATCTAGAATCAATAAAAGCCTTCTTGACCACAATAACATCCGATTTAGTAATGGATTCAGGAAATAAGAAAAGTTCAGGACGACCTAAATCAGTAAAGCACTTATACAAGTACTTTAACCAGGGAACCTTCATCCTTTTATCCCATGTAAGTGCTTCTCTTAATATAAGCTGGGTGAGTGGTATGTTGTCATTTAGCCAACAATTCATCCAACATAATAGGGGATTTACTGCAATTTTGTCACATATGAAGGGGACCCCCAATTCCTCATGCACAGAGAAATTTGCCGTACCCCTGGGAACCCTTAATAATTGTTTTAGAAAGTTATTTTCAACTATCTCTAGGGCTTACAGAGGAGCATATCCCCATATTTCACTACCGTAGCATGCTATAGTAACACTTTTGGCCTGGTAAAGTTGGAGTAATGCAGCAACTGGACTGTTTCCCATTTTCCTGGAAAAGTCCATTATAGCCGCATTTGCCCTGATAACCTCTCCCTTCTTTTTTTGAATCACGGGTCCCCAATTTAATTGAGTGTCAAAAAGGACCCCAAGGTAAGAGAATGTGTTTGTTGCAGGGATTTGTACTCCATTTACATTTAAGCGATTTGGTTTTTTATTTCCTTGGCCAACCTTCATTATGTAGGATTTAGAATTATTAATACTTAAATCTCTGTATTTCATAAAAGAAAAAAAGGAGTCTAATAAAATTTGAAGTCCATTGGCGGTCCTAGATAAAAGGACTGCGTCATCCGCATATAGCAGAACCGGCAGTCCCTTTCGGCCAATGTACGGGTAGTCTGTATTAGTACTTAAAAGGTGCTCTTCCAAATCATTTATGTAGAGGTTAAAAAGGAACGGGGCCAGAATGCATCCTTGTCGAACACCAGACATAATTCTGCCATTTTTCTGAATGTTGATAAACTTTTATTGTCTGGATCCAAGAAGTGTCTAAGCCCCTTCAGGCCGTTTTGGTGTGCAATACTAGTGTTGTATAGCTCCTATATATCCTTATATCGTGTTAAGTTAGCATAGGTACATTTCAGATTTAAACGCCATTTTTCCTTTCTTGCAACTTCTGCACACGACCCTTAATTGTTGACTTAGCTTTCAACCTAGTGGTTTGCCGTGGTGTATGTGAGAATAATATGTTATTGCTCTGATATCAGTCTTGTTTAATAAACCATGTCTGCACGGAGAGTGCTGAAGTTTCAGGAGCAACACGATATGGAATTGTTATGAGGTCTGATCTCCACGCCTTCATAGTCATAACACAAGTGCAGCCTTTGCCAACTTGGGCTTGAGGCGGGATTGATATTGCTTTGCACGAGAATTGTTAACACACTTGATGCGGTGCACATGCAGAGAGAGCTGGTGTATGCTGATGTGATTCCTTCATGCTAGGACACTAAGGTATGGGCCCGCCCTAAAACAACCCAAAGAGACCTTCTTAGCTAATAATATAATATATGTGTTAGGGAGGGTGAGATATAAGTGTTGTTAACTCTTATTCATTACAGCATGTTAACATGCTGTCACCATTCGCATTTTATGTCTTAGTAACTATGCTGATAATTTTGCTACTGATAATAAGTATACTTGTATTATCAAAGATACTGCGCCTGAGAAGACGGCATTAGTAAATAAACATTTCAAATGCACATGTGTCTTCTTTACTCCATGTTCTGGTTTGTAATGATAATATAACGAAAGAGTGTTCATGAGTCCCACGTACCCTGAGGTACTGTAAGTTCATGTTCTGGTTTGTCTAAACATTGGGTGTTTGATATGTCCAATGAGACACTGTAGCTAGCTCGGTAAGGGGTGAGTTGGTTGCTAAGGTAAGTTTTGGGACATCCTAATTTGCCGAGGTTCCACTCCTCTGTGCACAGTTCTGTGTGAGTACAGAAACCCTGCAACATGGCGCCCAACGGTTTCGGTGGTCTTATATCATGACACTCGAGTAGTTTATCGTTCATGCCTTAACCCCTTCACGTCCGTTTCCGGAAAACGGGGTGTCGGTGAAACCTACCTATTTTTTGAAATAGGTCTTTATTCAAGCTTGATTCTTACTTAAACGGTTTCTTTGAATTACTACCCAGTTGTGCTACAAAGTATTCTTTGTGTTTTCTTGTTTCCGATTCTGTGATGGCGGCTGCGGTGGCTATTGCACAGCATAGTCGCGTAGCAGTACGCAACCATCTTCAGACGTACCAGGTCCCAGTAGATGGGATGGCTGTGATTTTCGTGGTAAGTGCAGATCCGGCGTTTCCTTACGAGTTGTTTTACTCTTGGGTTACGTTTCCGGCTGTGGACGCTAATTCTGGTTTGTACCACTCCTACACCGCCTCGGATGTCCCGGCTGAATATACGCCATACAGGGCATTGGAAATACCTATTGATCATTGGCAGCATCGAGTTTGGTTTGATGGCGCCCTCCCCCACTCTTTGTCCCGTGCGAGGTTAGGTCCGCTCTCAATTCCAGGTACTAATTGGCCTGCATTGGGTGGCTTTACCCCGCACCCGAATCACGGGGCTTGTACCCTGGCAGAAATTCGCAGGCTACATGTAGTTTCCATTTCCGTGATTCGTGCTTTAGTGCAATACATTGGTCGACATCTTCCTGGTGGTCCCCAGGGGGGTGCGGCCGCTCCCATGGAACGAGGCGGAATGCGTCTCAATCCAGTGATGGTAAATTCGGTTTTTGGTGCGCGTCCTGTTGACAACGATGACTTCCCATTCTGGCTAGCAGAGAAGTTTGATCAACTGGAAGCGGTTTTTCCGAATTCTACTCCGGCTGATAAACATAGAATGTTAACGATTACTCTACCGAAGGATATTACTCCTGAACTTGCTGACTGTGACAGCTGGGGAAAAACATTTGCGGCAGTTTATACAAGGTGCTTCGGCACCCCGTCTATGACTGCCCTGCCTGAAATCGTTAGACGTGTTCAGAATGATCACGGTCCAGAGGCAGCGGTTGAATTGGGTATGCGCCTGTGTGGTTCATTTGAGATTGTAAGTGATCTCATTCTCTCCAATGTTAAAGGAGATGCAGTTAACTTTCAGGTGTCGAATGCTTTGGCTGCTCTGCCCGATGCCGACAAACCCCGCCAGTTAGCAAAGATTGTGGTGGCCGCTTATAAAACGATTGGCCGCACAAGTAGAGGTCTGAAATATTTTCCAGTAAAGGAGAAAAAACAACCACAGGGACAATCTGCAGTGACAGATGCCCAGCCCAAGTCCAAGAAATCGAATTGGCCTAAAAAACAGACACAGGGGAAGCAGACAATGCAGACTCAGGGTACTTTTCCTGCAATACAAGCTCCTGCGCCATCCGAAAAAGTTTATGATTTGCGCGACCGCGCGATGATTAAATCACCTGATCGTTTTCAGGGTTCTGATCAACGCTCTCCTCGTTCCTTTCAGGACACATCGGCCCCGAAGACCGGTGGAGGAGGAGGGGGTGGACGTGGACGTGGTGGCCAACAAGGACGTGGTCAGTCCCGCCAGACGGATGGCGCAGTGAAGCAGGAGGATTCTACGCCTAGGCGTCCGCAGTTTGCGAAAAAGAAAGTCGCAGCCTTAACAGCGCATCGATATGCCACAGATAGTGAGAACGCGGCTTCGGAATCTGACGTGGGCTCTGACCTTGCTGGACAGCGCGGCGGAGATAACCATAGTCAGAGAGGCGCTGCGTCCACTACTGAGGGTGACAGCGACTGATGTCTACGTTGTGATAGAAACAGCGGATACGAGACTTGCTCCCCCTGAAAGACTATATGAAATTGTCCTGTTAATTGAAGGTGACATACAGCGTACCGTTAAAGGTGTATTTTGGGAGAATCTGTCTTCTACATATGATATTTTGCTTTCGGAGGCTGACTGGCCCCCACCTTTTGTGCTCGCGGCGCCGCGAGGGGAGGAGGTGATCCTACCCAGTTTCGCGAACACTGTCTCGAAAGAGCATGCGCAGCATTTTGCAGAAGAGTGGGCTCGGGCTCTCGCGCCGGCTCTGTACCGTAACCAATGTGGTTGGGATAAATTGTCGCCTTGCCACGAAATTCCGTTGCGGTCTCAGCCGCAGCCTCAACCTCAATATCCCATTCGGCGTGAAGCAAAATCTTCCGTCGCGGAAATCCTTGAACAATTGGAATATCAGGGAGTTATTGAAACGTGTGTGTCACCGATGAATAATCCCCTTTTTACTGTGAATAAACCTGACGGATCATATCGTTTGGTTTTGGATTACCGGCATTTAAACTCGCATTGCCGTAACTGTGCAGTACAGAATACCCACGGCTCTGCCCTAGTGGATAGTCTCGTGCGTAAGCGTTTCAAGACAACGCTTGACATATCCAATGGTTTTTATGCCCACAGATTGGACAGCTTTAGCTCTCAATGGACCAGTTTTACAAGCGCTGGAGTCCAAAAGCAATTCCGGCGTCTTCCAATGGGCTACAAGAATAGTCCTGGTATATTTACCGCTCGAATTGTCTCTATTCTGGAGGCACTAGACCCTGATGCTTTTTCGTATGTGGATGACATATATCTCACAGACGACGATATTTGGGAGCATCTGTGTCGTGTAAATTCTCTTGTTTGCAACTTCGCAGACATGGGTTACAAATTCAACTTTGCAAAATCGCACATTGCTGAACACACAGTGTTGTTTTTGGGCTATGAGCTCAACAATGAAGGTAGAGGTTTGGCTCCTCACTTCTTAGAGAAGTGCGCACAATTGCGCGCACCAACGACACTGAAAAAATTACAGTCTTTACTGGGCTTTTTGAATTTCGGCAGAACTTACATTCCGGAATATGCCCAGCGTATCAAGCCTTTGTATGCTTTGATACAACCAACTTTCTCAAAATCATGCTGGCTGCCTGAGCATTCAGCCATTTTGCAATCCTTGCAGGCTGATCTGCTCGCTTCTAAATATTTACTGACTCGTGATAACCACACCAACCTGGTCATAAGAATAATTCCTGGGACGGTGGGTTTCACGTACCTCACTTTTAATGAAGGTGACACGGTACCTATTGCTTACAAGTCACACTTGTACACTTCGGCTGAGATGCGGTTTCCCACAGTGGAAAAGGTTTTAACTGCTGTACAGATGGCAATTCTAAAAGAACGTGCTCTGTCACAGGGGAAGCGCATGCTAGTGGTAACACCCTGTCCTCATTTAGAGGCAGTCACGAAAGCCAGTGTACCAAATTCAAAGGCTTTGCACCCTCGGTGGATTCAATGGGCTGCGTCATTGTCATCCGCAGATGTCATGTTTATTTTTGACGCTTCCTTACGGTCGCAGGAGTACTTGCAGTATGAATTCGTTCATCCTGCTCCTCTGGCGATGCGACCTTTGGAAGACTTCCATTGCATCATTTACACTGATGGGTCGGCGCAGGTTGCGCATGGCTCTAAACATGCCTACGTTTCCGCATGCGCCATTGTGGTCGGTGCTATGTTGAATGAGGAGTTCATTTCCAGGGAGGTACACACGTTGCCCCTGGGCGATTGCACTGCACAATTGGCAGAGCTTCGTGCTCTCTTACTAGCTTTGGAGTACGCAGATCCAAGTGTTACTACTCTAATTGTAAGTGTTTCTTACTACTGTGTCCAGTCTTACAATGAAAACTTGTTCTTTTGGATTCAAAATGATTTTCATGATTCCAAGGGTAGCACAATAAAACATAAAATGATCTGGGTTCGAGTGGCAGAGCTTAAGGCTATGTTGCCACTCGTTTATGTGATTCATACTCTCGGTCATCAGCGCGTGGGAGTACACGCTGTTGGCAACTCGCTTGCTGATGAAGCGGCGAAATCAGCAGTATCTACATACTTAGTTGCAGCAGTTACTAGGTCTAAAACCAAGATTGATAGCGACATCTTGGCAGCGGTTGCTGCCTCTGAGAAGGGAAGTAAACATCCTTCGGGATTCCCTTCGAAGTATAAATACCACTTAAGTCCCGAAAAGGTTCCTTTTGTGACAATTCCTGATGTTGGGGAACGGCTGATTCCCAACACGGATTGCAGAACAGACTTGATTACAGCGGCTCATGAAGGTGTGGCGTCTGCGCATGCGGGCGTCTCAGCCACTGTAACGCAACTACAACAACGTTTCTGGTGGCGGGGACTGTACAAACAGACGCGTGATTATGTCCTTCTTTGTGACATATGCCAGCAGATTAAACCTTCAACTGCTACGCGTCCGCCTCAGACTCAGTTGTACATTTCTAATAAACCACTAGGCTGTGTTTATTTAGATCACTGCGGTCCATTTTCATCTGATACTCCGTATAAATACATCTTAGTAGCAGTTGACTCATGCACACGCTTTGTGTGGGTATGGCCACATCGCAGCGCTGATTCCCGGACTGTCATCAGAGATTTGCGTATCTTTATAGGGATTTTTGCCTGTGGTACCTTCCATTCGGATCAGGGTCCGGCTTTCGCCTCTAAGGCGTATAAGGATGCCATGACTTCGATGGGGGTCCAAGTCAAGTTTTCGTCACCCTACAGACCTGAGGGTAATAGTGTAGTTGAACGAATGAACCGTGATTTAAAGCAATCTTTGACAGCCCGAGTTATAGGCACTGGCAGAAACTGGCTGGCTCACCTCTATGGCGTGCAGCGTGCTCTTAATAATCTCCCTAGAAGGTCTCTGGGTGGGCGGACCCCATACGAAATGCTCTTTGGCATCAAGATGTTCGTCCCTGACCTTGACGGTCTAGACTCGGTGGTTCGCGCCACTTCCTTTGACGCAGATGAACATTGCAATGTTTTACAGAATCTACAAAAGACGAGAGACACTCTTGCAAGGGAACATTTGCCCTCCACATCGGATGATGCGTTGCAGATCCCGGTAGTTGGCTGGCTACCCCAAGTTGGAGAACTGGTTCGAGAGAAGATCGACAACAAGAAAGAGTTTGGTCCCTCCTATCGAGCTCCGGTCCCAGTGCTTGGAGTGAAGGGCACAAGAACAGTCATTTTACCACCACTTCCAGGTCGTAAGGAAAACAGGTTTATTTCTATTGACAATGTCAAGATACACAGAGTGGCCGATTCTTCTTAGCATGACACCGGCTGTTTCCTGTCCTTCCATTGTGAGAAATTCAATTATGCCCACTGCTTCTAATAATGAACCTGAGGTGGCCATCGAATTACCTGCTGTTTCCAGTCCATTATTGAATAATTTACCAGGAACTAACCTTGATGAGACAGACTATACATACCCCACTGATTTGTCCATGCCTGACCTGCAAGCTCGTTTAGCCACGGAATCCAGATTTTCATTTGACTCTGCTTCCCTTGCCTCGAAAAAACCCTCTAAAATTGCAGTATATGCTAGCCTGTTTAAAAAACATTTTTTGATACCTCCTTGGATATACATTTGGCTGGTCCTTTTTTCACTGTACCTTTTTATGTCAATTGGTTTTGTGTTTTATTTTTTCCGGATTATGAATGGACACTATGTCGAGGAGAGAACTTGCATTACTCATTTAAATGGAACTTTGGCCCCACTTTCCTCTTCACATTCTACACATAGATTAAAAAGAGACTTGACTTTGGTTAACATCACAGCGTGGCCTGTTTTGGATGGAATCGCGTGGGATGCAGTTCGTTTTCAGATTCATGGCCCAACGGAAGTCGTTAATGTCCCTAATGTACTAAGAGTTAATATGGGGGATGTGGTGAAACAAAACATTCGTTCTGATGATTGGGATGTTAATGCTGTGGAGAGTTTGTTTTCTGATTTGAAATATTATGCTGCTTTTGATGCTGAGGATTTATATTTAGAATCTGCTAATTATGGTGAATTGTTCTGTTACCAACATTATGGCAATCACTTCTTACACAAGACATCTTCCCGAAGGGATGCGGTTAATTTTACTCAGTGGGAACATTGCCCAGCACCTACACAAGGGAGTTCAGAAACGTTTCTTAAAAAGTATACTTATTTCACTGACTTTAATCAGTCCAATCCCGAGTCCTTTTATTTTAAATTTAACAAACAGCCACTGTCCAAGGTTCGACTTACAAATACAAAATTGTTGTATTCGAAGGCCTTCCTGGATCAATTAGTTACTGGGGGGTATGAGTTATGGAAGGATACCATAGACCTTAAATCAGTTTGGGGCTCAAGGGCCTGGCAGGTACAAGGCACTGAGGCTTTGCACCGTGCATGTCTCATCCCAAATCATATGTGGTTTTTAAATGAAACCATTTCCCAGACCACATGCTTTGGATTGGCTACATCTAAAAGGTTAAACACCCCGTCTTTCCCGGAGTTGGAGGAATATGAGAATTGGAGTAATTTTACTAAATTGTCCATTAGAGATATACAGACTCTGCTTCTGAATTCCTCCTTTAACATTTCCAGTATGAATCCCAAGGGTTGGCTGCTTTGGCACCGTAGTGCTGATTCTTGCCAAAAGAGATTTTTAAATATAGCTGACGGTTTTAAGGCTGTTAGATCTGATCCCCGTTTTGATTTGAGTCATACTGTCACCTCTTACTCTGTTGGCAAGTTGTGTCAAGCTTGGCTGAAACATTCAACTTTACCTGCGGTTAAGTATCACCTTTCCAAACTGAATGCAGACGTGGATTTGAATGATTTCATTAAGGGCCCAGCTAGTGGCAGGTCGAAAAGGTGGTTATATGGTGTTTACAATGAAATTTGGAAACTCTCACAGATTGAGGCTGCTTCACGCCTTAGGGCTATTGATCAGGCGAATCTTGAGAAAGTGCTTGCAGTTGTTGACAATAGCATTAACGTGCTTTCCTCTAGAATTTACACATTAGATAATATTGTGTCGTCTGTTGTTGATATTGTACATGATGAAGTATCTGTATTATACCATGGTCAAAATCAATTACGTTCGATCATGCAGTTTGCATGGACACTTCAGACTCTGAAAATGGGTAAAGTTCCCTGGGGATACATGAATGTTTCTTCTTTATTTGCACCGTTTAATTTGACAGACAAACAACGCTTGCTTTCAATGCGTGATGCTTCCTTTTCTATGCTCCATATTGAAAGGTTGGAATCTTTACCTTTTTCTGTGGCAGAGGCCACTGCTGCTACGTGGCTTATCCACGGTTTAATAACACTGCCTTTTGCTTTATATAAGTTTTCAAATTGTATGAAATATGTGCCAATAGGTCGTTTTGAACCCTTAGGTAGCGGTTTTCTTCATGAGGTCTGGTCACTCCCATACACATACAGATGTTTCAAGGATGAACAAGAGGTTTATCTAACAGGGGATGAGTGTACTGAGACGCCAGATCATTCTTTAATGTGCAGACACATACAGTTACACGGTTCATGTAACAAGGACCGACCGAATATGGCTTGCGTTTTACAGGGCACGCCAGTTCCTGCTATCATCCCCACGTTTAAATTGTTAGAGAATGGTAGTTATTTAATGCTCAATAATGAAAACTGTTGTGGTTTAATTAAAGGTATAGCTTTCATAGTAACAGTTAGTGAGCGAGTTATTTGCTGCAGAAATGTTCTTTATCCTCCCACACGTGAACATAGGGAGTCTTCCATTTGGCCACAGATACCGACCTTGGGAGCAGAATTCAGCGGCATGGCTAGAATAAGAGCTCTATTGTCCCAGAAAGAGGTGGCCTTGAGCTCGGCCCGTGAAACTTTCGTGCTTCACATTGCTAACACCCGCACGGAGGTTCAGGCTCTTTTAAACACTGATTTGCCCTTGCATTTCGGAGCCATGGTCCGTTCTATCTTTAACGCATCCTCCACAACGGGCCTAGCACATTTTTTTAAAGTTGTTAGCGGTGGTCTCGTGACTTCCTTTGAGAAGATTTTTGGAGTCATCCCTGCTTTCTTCCATTCTATTTTTTCATCCTTATTTGGAGGGTTCCCGTTTTTACTTGCTTTAGCGGCTGGCGCATTGGTGGTTTTCTGCCTTTTTAAATATGGATGCCCTTCCTGTGCAAGTCCACGCACAGCTACTACTGACGCGGTTTCGCAACCGCATGCTTGATTATTATGGCACACTGCCGTTGGCGACTCTAAGCACGGCTTTTGGATTATCTTTTCGGTTCTCCTATTTCACCTGTGTCCAGCCTGTATTTCGCTGCCTGACCTGTGATTTCCTTTGGGCCATTGATTTGTGTCTCTGCGGACCAATATCTGCTGACGTCGATTTTGATCAACTGATGAGTCCTATCATTGCTCACGAGTTGGTTTGTTCTGACGAAAGGATTATGGCCTTGGCGGTGGCACATGGACTAATGGGTCCCTGGGATGTGTTGTCGGCAGCGCAAAGTTTCTTGGAACGAAGTTTTCTTGAAAACCCACCGAGCTGTCCTCTGATGGTTATAGAGGATCCGGTGCTGGAAGATCACGTATGTTCCTTTCATCTTTTAAATTGGATGGCTGAACTGTTTTCGGATGAGGAGAGTGACTTCCTCCTGGAGGCTGTTGCAGCTTACTTTTCATATACAGTCTTATCATAGACACTGCCTCAAATTGGCATGCTGATTGATAGCATTTCCTTGATTTTATTGACTTTTGGTCAAGATATTTTATTTTTGCTTGCCTATTGGCTTGAGCCACATTATATTTGTGGGCTATTTTTTAGCATTAGTTTTTATTATTGAATTTTTATTCATGCTCGTTTATAAATGGATTCTGCTCTCATGTGATGGCACTTCTGTTACCTTATTTAGTCCGTTCTCGGATCATGGGGGGGTGTTGTATAGCTCCTATATATCCTTATATCGTGTTAAGTTAGCATAGGTACATTTCAGATTTAAACGCCATTTTTCCTTTCTTGCAACTTCTGCACACGACCCTTAATTGTTGACTTAGCTTTCAACCTAGTGGTTTGCCGTGGTGTATGTGAGAATAATATGTTATTGCTCTGATATCAGTCTTGTTTAATAAACCATGTCTGCACGGAGAGTGCTGAAGTTTCAGGAGCAACACGATATGGAATTGTTATGAGGTCTGATCTCCACGCCTTCATAGTCATAACACAAGTGCAGCCTTTGCCAACTTGGGCTTGAGGCGGGATTGATATTGCTTTGCACGAGAATTGTTAACACACTTGATGCGGTGCACATGCAGAGAGAGCTGGTGTATGCTGATGTGATTCCTGCATGCTAGGACACTAAGGTATGGGCCCGCCCTAAAACAACCCAAAGAGACCTTCTTAGCTAATAATATAATATATGTGTTAGGGAGGGTGAGATATAAGTGTTGTTAACTCTTATTCATTACAGCATGTTAACATGCTGTCACCATTCGCATTTTATGTCTTAGTAACTATGCTGATAATTTTGCTACTGATAATAAGTATACTTGTATTATCAAAGATACTGCGCCTGAGAAGACGGCATTAGTAAATAAACATTTCAAATGCACATGTGTCTTCTTTACTCCATGTTCTGGTTTGTAATAATAATATAACGAAAGAGTGTTCATGAGTCCCACGTACCCTGAGGTACTGTAAGTTCATGTTCTGGTTTGTCTAAACATTGGGTGTTTGATATGTCCAATGAGACACTGTAGCTAGCTCGGTAAGGGGTGAGTTGGTTGCTAAGGTAAGTTTTGGGACATCCTAATTTGCCGAGGTTCCACTCCTCTGTGCACAGTTCTGTGTGAGTACAGAAACCCTGCAACACTAGTGTATAAAGAGGTTACATCTAGCGTAATCAGGAGATCTGTCTCCTCCCAGTGGACTTCATGCAGTTATCTTAAAAAATCTGCTGTGTCCTGTATGTAGGATGGTAATGCCTTTACAAGATCTTGCAGGAAGTAATCTATGCATTTGGATGTAGTCTCGAAAAGACTCCCAATTGGCAAAATTATCGGTCTACCTGGGGGGATGCTATATCTTTGTGCATCTTCGGAATGAGGTACAACACGGGTGTAACAGGAATATTTACTTTGAGATATTGATATTCTCCTTCTGTCACAAGCTCCATCCCCCTCCATCTTGACAATTCCTTATGGTACTTGTTTTTCACCTCTACAAGACTACTCTGTGGTACATGCTGGTAGCATTCAGTGTCTCTTAGTTGTAGTTTGGCTTTGTCATTGTATTTATCAAGGGGCCAAAGGAACAAATGTCCCCCTTTGTCCGATTGTCTTATTACTATGTCCGTTCTTTTCTTTATTTTGTCCATGATTTTATTGTAGTCACTTTCTTTGTCTGGAGTGTTCCTTCCATAGTTTTTATTCGATTCTATTGAAATTTCTTTTAAGTCTTTAATGACTCTTTCAGAGAACAGGTCAATAGCATCCTTAGGTAGTAGCGGTACAAAAGTGGATTTCTTTTTTAGATCTCTTGCGCTGGTTCCATATATATCTATACCCAATCTGTCCGCAGTGTCTTTACATGATACTTCCATATTTTGGTCCTCATTTGCTGATTCTAGTGCCTCTAAATCCCTCAAGAGATTTAAATCATCTATCACTTGGTTACTCTGATCCTCCTCACATATGTTCACTGGGTTACAACTTTTGCTTTGATCCATTTTGTTTCCAAAATATTTTTTTAATTTTAGTTTTCATATGTATTTATAAAAGTCGATTCGGGTTTGGGCATAATTAAAATTAGTTTGTTTGCAATAAGAGAGAGCTAGTGTGTTAGTCTCTGCCTCAGTGAGAATTATGTGTGTTAGATTGATTACAGTGACAGATGGTTTGTCTACCTGCTCTGATTGTTCTCCTTTGTTGTCGCTCCTGATCGCAGCTCCATGCCTTCTCCTATGTCTGTTTCTTTTCTACCTCTTCTGAATCTCCGGCCTCTTCCCCTTCCCGGTGGTCTCTGTCGTACATTTATTTTTCGGTCTAATCCTAAAAAACGCATCTCTTCGATTACTGTTGATGGTTTGTCTATTTTGGCCAAAGCTCTGGTGCCATCCTCTAGATCCGTTTCAACTTCAGAGCTGTATTTAGAGCTTGTATCTCCAACCCATCTTTTTTGTTTATGCGTTTCTTTGTCTGACGTGGTAGAGCTGGAACATTTTTGGGGCCTTAATGAATCAAAACTTCTTGCAAATGTGTAGATCTGACCTCGTTGTTCGTCCAGATGGTCCACAGTCTCAGCCAATGGAAAACACATGCACTGGGGGGGTAGTATGGGTGCTGGCTATTTTCTGACACCGGCACTTAAGGGGGCAAAAGTTGTCTGTCATTCTGGAAATGTCGAGAGAATCTTGGAACATATGTCTTTTGTCTATTGATTGTCAATGCTAAAAGTTACCGATAATATTGCTGCTAATTTGTCTCTTCTAGTTCCACTCTTTTGTGAATTAAATGAGCATTTCCTTTGGTGAAACCTTGATCAATCTACACAAATGTACATTGGCTGGATTCTCATTTTTATCTAGATATCAGAACTGTATAGCTTTGTGGTTTCATCCATGGGACTTTGTGCCTATTCTTACCACAAAATGGAAGCATGTACAAACAGCAAAATTGGAGATGCTGACCCCCACTTGCAAAATGCTAAAATTTTAATGAAAAAAAAGTTTTTTCTGCTTAACCTTTTAGAAACCACTGACGAGGGCAAGATTAGTGCCGCTAACCTTTTGTTTATCCCATTTTAGCAAAGAAGTACAAATATATAAAAAATATATATGTATATATATATATATATAATATTAATTGAAAAAACCATAGGTTTCACACACTTTATAGTTAGCAATTAGCATTTAAAAAACCATGCAAATTCATTGAAAAAACCATAGGTTTCACACGTTATAGTTAGCTGAACATTTCTCTCATACAAAACCTTTGAAATTCCTCCGTTAGAGTTAGCTCAGCTAACTATAACTTGCGCGCCCGCAATCCACTGCTGATGACGTCACATATTACATCACTCATGACATGGTCAGTGACATCACTCATGACATCACTGATGACATCTCAAATTACATCCCTGATGACATCACTGATGACATCATCCAGTAAATGTGTGTCGTTCTGAAAAATATATTTTATTTTTATATATGTATATCTAAAGGTCGATGGAAGAATAAATGGGTAAATAAGTGTTTAAATGGATGTTTTATTTGTAAAATTGATTGTATAACTGACTTATTAAGTATATCTTAGTGAATAGGTGTACTAGCAAGTAACCTTTAAATATTTAAATATCTGTATCAGTGTCTCACTTTGTATATAAGTGGCTGCATGGGTTGGTGAGTAGCTACATGAGTGTGTATATGGGTTATTAGTTGGTTTTTTGAGTACCAAAATGAGTGTTTGTACGGTTCGGTGGGGAGTATTACTTAGCGCACAGATATATGAATGACTGACTCACTGTTTGTATGTGTTTTGAAGACAGCATGTGTGCAGGACTATATGGGTGGATGAGTGTGTGTATGGGTGTGTTAGTGAGTGAATGACTGTCTCAATAGTATCTTTATGAGTAAGTACATATGTTTTAAACTAGTATATGTGAGTATTGATGTATATAAGTGAGTATATCTGAGAGCGAGAGATTCTAAGACTTCCTGTATGAATAAGTATGTGTTTCTATAAGTGATTGTTTAAGAGAGTAAGTATGTCTACGATTCTGTAGAAGTTAGTGTAGTGGTGGGTGTATAGCTGTATATGCAAGTAAATGGATATTTGATAGTTTATTTGCATGTGTGAGTATGTCTGTGAGTAACTCTATAGACGAGTGTCAGTGTATAACAAGATATATAGGTGTAGGAGTACATATGATGAGTGAGTACATGTATGAATGACTATATAGAACTGTTGGTGAATGAGTGGATGTGTATGTAGATTTTGGGATTACTCAATAGGTTGTTCTAACTGGAATTGGTATCTCCATTTTTTTGAAAATTTTTGTTTCTATTTTTGATCGTGTGTATCAAAGGTTATATTACAGTAAGAGGAGGTCTGCCACAAGGATGATGTCATCAGTGATGTCATCAGGGATGTCATTTGAGATGTCATCAGTGATGTCATGAGTGATGTCACTGACCATGTCATGAGTGATGTAATATGTGACGTCATCAGCAGTGTCAGGATTACACTCTGCAGGATCCGTCCGCAGTAATAAAGCTCCACCTCCGGACCTCCCGAACACACTGAATGTATAAACACAGGGTGTTCAAGTGATACGGTGAGGGAAAAAACCCCAAAAGGGAAAAAAACGGGAAGGGAAAAGGAAGCTGTAAGACAAAATGCACAACAGGTTAATACAGTACTTAAATCCTACTCTCATCATAGTCTCGCTAAGGGATAAGAGGTCACCTTTGCTGTCTTAGCATTATCTTCATCCATGCAGTAGAGCGCCTTCTATCCCTAAAGAATACAAGGGCATCCATTACTACCCAAAGCATTCATCTATAACATTGCCTATACGTATGCAGAGTGAATACGAAATACATACCCCCCAATAGCTCAATGAAATCCGTTATCAAATATGCCCTGGTGCCAATTAAATCTTGGCAGCAGTCAGTCTTCCAGTAATAAGGAATAAAACAAGCAAACACTTGGTCTACGCAAAAGGTTATTTCAATGACTGGTAACAGATTTCCTCATCTGCACCTGTAGTATCAAAAGTAAGACCCCAGTCGCAATCACGGAACCCAAACACGGTAGGGTGTGGTAACTATACCACTGCCATCCGCTTTGCTACTTGTAATCCACAAAGCAAGCGAAAAGATGTTATATCTTCATGACGGTAATGCGGAGATAGGTCCCCTTACACTCCGCCACTGGCACCAGATTAGAACGTCTCCGAAACAAAGAACAGAAGCAACTGGGACACTCACCACTAGGGTGAGCACTGTAATGTTAGAAGCCTAAAACAAAACAAGAAAATCCAATAGAAGAAATGCGACTGTTATAAGAGCTACCCGCTCTATACCACACAGACGCTGTTACAGTACCAGAGCAACGCCTCCACTCCTAACGCCGATTCTCCTCCCGAAACGGGTCACAGGAAATGGTCCAAGAAAGGTCGAGAGCAGCCGGTCCCGCTCGCAATTCAGAATCAAGTACAACTTCCTCACGGGCTTGCCGCACTATATCCGGTCGGGCAGCAAAGGATCACGGGAGTTGTAGTTAAACCCCCAACGCCCATGGGTAATGTAGTTCTTTGTCTAATAATTAGGTAGGCGCATCGGTAAACCCTGACAGTGCGCCCACCTCCCTAGCGCCTCCTAGGACCAGGCTTGGACAGGAATCTCACATGGAAGGAATGGATAGCCCTTGGAGCGTGAACATGATTCCAAGGCTCCCAGGAATCATCTGCCGCTGAATACCCTTTCCAGGAAACAAGATACCAAAGCACACCCCTACGCAATTTTGAGTCACGTATGGATTTCACCTCATATTCAATTCCCCCGTCGCATTCCACGGGCGGAGGCACTTTCCTACGAGAAGTGAGAGCCCGCCTAAACAGGTGGACGGTGAACACCGGGTGGATTCTCAAAGAACCAGGCAACTTAAGTTTGTACGCCACAGGGTTAATTTGCCTCACAATCGGATAGGGACCAATGAAACGTGGGTGAAACACACTTCTCAGCTTAAACCGGATGTACTTGGTGGACAGCCACATCTTGTCCCCCACCTTCAACTGAGGACCGGGATTCCTGTGTTTATCTTCCCAACGTTTGTACACTTCTTTAGCTTTTAACAAGTGTTTTTTGCACACCTTTATGCACTTTGCTCAATGCCTGGATGTGTTCCATCACAGTAGTCTGATTACTTAGATCTGTAGGGATATTGACGGGTAACATGTTGGCGTCATAACCATAATTGGCCTTGAAAGGTGATATACCCGTAGAGCTGTGCCAAGCATTGTTGTATGCCAATTCAGCCATCCATAGCAACTTAACCCAGGATTCATTCGCCTCCTTAGAATAACATCGCAGATATTTTTTTAAAGTCTGATTTAGCCTTTCAGTCTGCCCATCAGTCTGCGGATGAAAACTTGTTGAGAGAGCTGATTCGATACCCAGAGCCTGACACAATTTTTTCCAAAAACGAGCAACAAATTGTGGGCCCCTATCAGACACAATCACCTGAGGAATGCCATGTATTCGTATGACCTGAGAAGCCAGTAAATGTGCAGTTTGGCTGGCCATGGGGAGGTTTTTACACGGGATAAAATGTCCCATCTTGATTAGGTTGTCTACCACCACCAAAATAGCTGTACACCCCTGATCAATGGGTAAACCCGTTATGAAATCCAGGCTTATGTTCTGCCATGGGCGAGCAGGAGTGGGCATGGGCATTAGTTGGCCTTTCTTCTTGGTGTTCTCCCCCTTAGCTCTTGCACGCTCCTCACAGCTCATCACCCACTGAGTAGCATCCTTAACCAAAGAGTCCCACCAGAAATACCTCCTAAGCAGACTCACTGTTTTAGTAATGCCTGGGTGCCCAGCCATGGGCACTGCATGACACCATAAAAAAGCCTTTTTTCGTAGCTCGGTTGTTGGTAAGTACAGACCTTCTCCCTGGAAAGGCAGCCCTTGTCTCACAACCCTTCCGGATTTTCTAGCAGCCCATCGCTTCCACGCCACCAAGGACCTGGAGCCTTTAACCTCTTCAAGGAAACTCTCTGCACGTACCACACACAACACTTTTGTTGCAGGGATGATAGCTTGAGGAACTTCCTCCACTTGCTCAGCTGCCATCACTTGCCTGGACAAAGCGTCGGCCTTCCTGTTGTCAATGCCAGGTCAAAAAGTCACCACAAATTTATACTCTGCAAAGAAGAGCATCCAGCGCATCTGTCTTTGCGTCAAATGTCTAGCCGAAGTCATATACTGGAGATTTTTGTGATCGGTGTAAACTGTCACAGCGTGACAAGCCCCCCATAGGTATTGCCGCCACTCCTGAAAAGCTCGCTTTATGGCCAAAAGTTCTTTCTCTGCTATGGTGTAATTTAACTGAGTAGTTTTTTAGAAAGGTATGCCACCGGATGGAGCAGTCCAGAAAGGGAATCCCTCTGAGATAACACAGCCCCTATCGCTTCATCCGAAGCATCTGCTTCTACCACAAAGGGATGTTCGACTACAGGGTGTGCCAACACAGGAGCTGTGATAAATGCTCTTTTCAGGGTCTTGAATGCCTCATCAGCCTCTCCAGTCCATACAAACGGTGCCCCTTTTCTCAACAACCTGGTTATGGGAACCGCCGTTTGTGAGAACTGCACGATGAAACGGCGATAATAATTGGCGAACCCCAACAAGCTCTGTACCTCCCTCACGTTTTTTGGGGCTGGCCAGTCCTGAACCACCTGTACCTTCATTTCTGACATCTGCAATCCCTTAGGGCTGAGGTTCACCCCCAAGAACTCCACCTCATGTACACCAAACTCACACTTGCTCAGCTTTACATATAGACGGTGTTCCCTCAGTTTCTCCAGGACTTTACGCACTTGTTCAGTATGACGTGATACCTCTTGGGAGTATATCAGGATATCATCTATATGTACTACCACGAAGTGGTCCACATAGTCCTTCAGCACGTCGTTGATAAAAAAATTGGAAAGCCGCGGGGGCATTACAAAGCCCAAAGGGCATCACCAAATACTCATAAAGGCCATATCGCGTCTTGAAGGCCGTTTTCCACTCATCCCCCTCGCGCACCCTGACCAGGTGATAGGCCCCCCGTAAATCCAAACGGGTAAAGATTTTAGTCTCCCTCACCTGGTCAAGCAAAACGGAAATGAGGAGGAGAGGGTAACGGTTACGCATGGTATTCTTGTTCAAGACGCGATAGTCCACACAAGCCCTTAGGTCCCCGTTGGCTTTCGCAATGAAGAATAGAGGGGATGCTGCGGGGGAGTGTGAAGGTCTGATAAATCCCAAACGAAGGTAGTGATCTATGTATTCCTTCAAATGAGTTGTTTCCGGCACGGACAAAGCGTACACCCTGCACGTTGGGATCGTAGCCCCTTCCACCAAATCTATACGCCAATCGTACTCCCTGTGGGGAGGTAAAGTTTCAGCTTTGATCTCACTGAATACATCTCTGTAGAGACTGTACTCATCAGGAAGTGTAACATTTGCTTCTACCGCCGTAGCCACCAAATAGGGAGTGGTCAAAATAGCAACATGAGCAGTAGGACATGGCACCATATGGTCCTGGCAGAAGTCGGGCAAAAGCTGGAACGTTTTATTTTTCTAGTCTACCACAGGATTATGATGACATAACCATGGCATGCCTAAGATCACCTCATACTGAGGAGCCGCAATGATGTTTAGGGACAAGAGCTCGGAGTGTATGTTCCCTTGTAATTCCACGGATAACCCTACCTCTCTTGTTCTCTCTGTTATCTGACCTGACTTTAAAGGCTGCCCGTCTACCACTAAGACTTCCTCGGGTTTCTCTCTCGGGATACGAGGTAGATCCAGGCGAGACACCAGGCCATCATCGATAAAGTTGCCTGTTGCCCCTGAGTCTATCATAACCATAACAGGATGGTACTCTTGCTCACATACGAGTGTCATTCCTATCACTAGATGTGATTCGGTTTCTCCTATCCCAACAGTGGATAGAGAAGTGAGCTTCCAGTCCTGTGTTCCTTCTATACCTGAACTAAGAGTCTCTGGTTTTTCCGTCTCTGGCACCGTGGACGAAACAGCCACTCTCTTGAATCTATTCCCAGTACTAGATGTCTTGGGTATGGAGGGGCATTCTCTGATGTAATGCCCCTTCTTCCCGCAGTACATACACAAATCTTGTGTTCTCCTGACCTCTCTCTTCTCTATAGATAACGGTGCTCTGACTGCTCCGATTTCCATGGGTTCAGGGTTATTGTCCGATCCCCCTGTTACCTTACGAGGGGAACGATCGAAACCAACCGACCCTTTTTCCCATCTTCTCATGTTTCCCCCTCTCTCTGACATCCGGCTATCTAACCTTAATGCCAGATTAATCATGTCCACACACGTTGTTGGCTGGGGGTCAATTTGGGCCACCAAGTCTTTTAGGTCCTCCTTTAACCCCTGATAGAAAAGGGACATCCTTTTCTCCTCCGGCCATTCAGCCTCAACCACCAATCGGTTAAACGTGGTCAAATACGTAATCAACTCACCTTTCCCTTGTCTCAACTCTAGGAGTCCCTTGTCCGCACTGAATGTAGTTGCCCTTCGATCGAATACCTTCTCGAATTCTGCCCTAAAGGAAGACCAATCCGACAGGATGGCATCGTTATTCTTGACTAAAGGCACCGCCCAATTTGCAGCATCCCCCACCATATAAGATATGGCGAAAGCCACCCTTGAGTGATTTTTAGGGAATGAGGCTGGTTTGCACGAAAAGTGCCACAATATCTGAGTCTGGAAGACCTGGATTTTACGGGGGTCACCTGAGAATCTTTCGGGATTGGCCAAGGGAATGGGTGGAGGTACAGTGACTTGTATGGCAGATGCAGTGGAAGAGGCATTAAAGGGATTCCTAGATAGTTGATCCACCTTGTCTTTCAAAGCGGCAGTCTCAGCCTTGGATGAGGCTAACTCCTGCTGAACCAGTACTAATGCATGCAACACATCCTCCATGGACGCCATTATCACTACAAACGGACCGGGCAGAGTAAAATACGTGGGTACTTGATTCTGTCAGGATTCCACTCTGCAGGATCCGTCCGCAGTAATAAAGCTCCACCTCCGGACCTCCCGAACACACTGAATGTATAAACACAGAGTGTTCAAGTGATACGGTGAGGGAAAAAACCCAAAAAGGGAAATAACCGGGAAGGGAAAAGAAAGGGGACTGCAGGGAAAAGGAAGCTGTAAGACAAAATGCACAACAGGTTAATACAGTTAAATCGTACTCTCATCATAGTCTCGCTAAGGGATAAGAGGTCACCTTTGCTGTCTTAGCATTATCTTCATCCATGCAGTGGTATCTCACAGAGCGCCTTCTATGCCTAAAGAATACAAGGACATCCATTACTACCCAAAGCATTCATCCATAACATTGCCTATACGTATGCAGAGTGAATACGAAATACATACCCCCCAATAGCTCAATGAAATCCGTTATCAAATATGCCCTCGTGCCAATTAAATCTTGGCAGCAGTCAGTCTTACAGTAATGAGGAATAAAACAAGCAAACGCTTGGTCTACGCAAAAGGTTATTTCAATGACTGGTAACAGATTTTCTCATCTGCACCTGTAGTATGAAAAGTAAGACCCCAGTCGCAATCACGGAACCCAAACACGGTAGGGCGTGGTAACTATACCACTGCCGTCCGCTTTGGTACTTGTAATCCACAAAGCAAGCGAAAAGATGTTATATCTTCATGACGGTAATGCTGAGATAATTCCCCCTACACTCCGCCACTGGCACCAGATTAGAACGTCTCCAAGACAAAGAACAGAAGCAACTGAGACACTCACCACTAGGATGAGCACTGTAATGTTAGAAGGCCAAAACAAAGCAAGAAAATCCAATAGAAGAAACGCGACTGTTATAAGAGCTACCCGCTCTATACCACACAGACGCTGTTACAGTACCAGAGCAATGCCTCCACTACTAACGCCGATTCTCCTCCCGAAACGGGTCACAGGAAATGGTACAAGAAAGGTCGAGAGCAGCCGCTCCCGCTCGCAATTCAGAATCAAGTACACCTTCCTCACGGGCATGCCGCACTATATCCGGTCGGGCAGCAAAGGATCACGGGAGTTGTAGGTAAACCCCCAAGGCCCATGGGAAATGTAGTTCTTTGTCTAATAATTAGGTAGGCGCATCGGTAAACCCTGACAAGCAGTGCATTTCGAGCGCGCAAGTTATAGTTAGCTGAGCTAACTATAACGGAGGAATTTCAAAGGTTTTTTATGAGAGAAATGTTCAGCTAACTATAACGTGTGAAACCTGTTTTTTTTCAATGAATTTGCATGGTTTTTTAAATGCCAATTCCTAACTATAACATGTGTGAAACCTATGGTTTTTTCAATGAATTGCAAAGGTTTTGTAAATGATAATTTATAAATGTATTAATTATTATGTCTTTCTTTTTATACTAATTTCTTATATTTTTAATATAAATATTTATATTTATTTTATTTTTTAGATTATATTTCTTATTCTTATTATAAAATAATAACAAATCTAAATTGCAAAGTAATTTTTGGATGAATTATTGCTTGACGTCGGTTGCAAGTATAACACAGCTCCAGCAATTCTCTTGGGGCCCTATGCTCACAATGCTGTATCAATCTTTACACCTGCTTCAAGCATGTGCAAGGTTTTGACGCAGCATAAGCTCAAAAGTCACTGAATAAAATGTTATACATTTCACTCAGTCACTTTTACGAGGCCTTGCTGCACACCCTTCTGCACAAGAAAGCCTCTTCTGCACCAGAAAGCCTCTTCTGGCGCAGCGCTTTACAATGTAATACACCCTCCAGATGCGTCACATTGTTAATAGGACCCACCATGGAACATCTTTTGCACCACCGCTGTGTCACAAAAGTGACGCAACCGCTGTGTAAAAGAGGCACAAGGGGATTGTAAATCCGCCCCTAACACATACAAATTCACCCAGGCACTTTCACCAGCAGCGCAAATTGAAGCATAGACTTGTAACATATTTATGTACATATGATACATTCAAGTGCTTCGGACATACTACAGTATACTATAGATAAACACCTTATAGATTTATGCTGTAGCAGTTCCTTATAGTTCTGCACTTTCACATTCTCCATACACTAGTAACATATTCATTCATTCATTCATGAACTACACATTCATTCTGACAAACTTTTACACACTAACATAGAAATATAGTTCTTTCTTTGACCAGTGAAGGTAGTTCTAAAAAGAACTGGTTTTTTTGTTTTGTATTTTTTTGTGTTTTCTCGACAAATTCCAAGCGGAACAAAAGAATGAAAAAAAGAACAACTAATGTCGAGGACAGCAATGATCCTTCATCCTGCGTTTCATCAAGTCTATAGACTGTTCCCCATACCACAAAAGTTTATCGCACTAAAAATGTATAGAATTTTAACTTTAGCAAAGTCAGAATCAATATGTGGATGTGGACTGCTTGCTGAAAATGCTGCTGCCGCAGTTGATGTGCTTGGTGTAGCAGCAGGTGGGTTCTCATTCAACCTCCGTCTTGCAGCTCGAGCAAAGTTCTTGGGGTGCAAGTTCTTCACGTGTCGCACCATATTTGCTGTGCCAAAGGAGTATTTTTTACATGGATCTCCCCTTGAAAGAGTTGTTTCGCAAATTTTACAGGTTACTTTTGGAGCATTAACCTTTTTTTGACCTTCTGGAAAAGTGAAAAACTTCCAAATTAGAGCTTCTTTCCTCTTCTTCAGGAATGAAATCTCCCTCTGAAGAACTGCTGGAAGATGACTCCATTGCTCTTATTATTGTGATCTTCCTTCTATTTGAGAAGATTCTCAGAACAAATGCTTCTTCTTAGAAAGTCAAAGTCGAGTAATTATAATGGGACGGAACTTTCAACAGTCGCAATAGGAAAAGTTATGAATGAATCAAATCTCTACTTTTAAAGTCACATGGCTTTGCGTACGCTTATGATGCGCTTGCGCAGCTCTTTCAATATGAGTACGCATGATGTTCTACCGCGATTTGTGTAATTCTTTTTAAAAGTAATATATGATTATTACAAGTATTAAAAAAATTCATAGTTCTCCCAAATGTCTGCCGTTAGTATGTACATTAAATACATACATGTTTTAAACCAAGTAGAAACATTGCACCCTTTCGCGTACAGAACGCCGTACAAGACGTCACACCGAAGCTTTAGTGCGACGCGTAATGTCAAAGCATATTCGTACCGTATGCGCGGGTACATGCTGAGTATGATAAGCAATACAAACTGTGGTGCGATCACCCTCTCAGTGACAAATTAGAGCTCAGGGCGTACTAAGGAGAATGATTAGAAGTGCTGACTCATTGCAGATCCGATTCTGGGCCTGCCTCTGTGTACATTATAACACCGCCCCCATCTCTCTCTGTTGTTAATTGTTAGTGCACACACTCATACTTGCACATGCGCGGTGCACGCCCGACCACAATACCCACATGCCACCACCTACCATGCTTGCTATCATTTAGCCTGGAAACCAATACATTACCCAATGGCATGTCCCCCAGGGCCATCATTCTTGCAGACCGCGAAAACGCTACCAATGATGTCCCTGGGCTTGGTTTGGTCAGCCCCCGCGGTTCCCATATAATGCGAGCACTGACGTGAGCACGCTCTCTTTTTGCCTGCCTCTGCTGCGGTGACAGACAGACTGTCGAAAACACCCCAGACTCAGCGAAACCGCAGCCTTTCAAGACACTACAAAAGACGACAGAAGCAAAGGTAAGAGAAGATGACTCAACATCAGCCTCCACTGTAAATTGTATATGCATAATGCTATTTTTGTATCCTTCATATGGCTTTCCTACCCCTCAATGATTTTAAATGGTACTTACATAATTGAAATATTTCTTTATAAGTCACGAGGTCCTATACACCTCTAATCTTAAAAATTGTGCGTGCATAAATTTCTGTGTCGTATTTCTGTACTACTCCACGTGCTTAGGCCTCTATTATTATTAATTGTGCGTCCATGATAGTATTTTTATTTCTGCATCACGAGGCCGTCCCAGGCCTCTATTAACTTATTGAACTTCCTTTGTTTGCTGGAGCTGCAACAGTTTTAACTACGGAATATTAAGAACCCACATTAAAATTCACGTTTGATAGTAGTTACGCAACTCAGTTTACGATGACTAATTCATATGTCCTTTTGTTTCCTTCACCAAACATCATTCAGAAGCAACCACGGCCTATCGAGCAACAGCAATGGAATTCTCTGCAACTTATTGAATATACTTTGACGTATAGAAGCAGAGTTCAAGTCGAATGGTGAACTCCGGTGGCCGCACTCTTTATACAAGGTAAGCACAGCAGCCTAGATCTACAAAGCCTTCATAGCAATGCATTAGAAATAAGTCGCCATAACGGGCGTCAGTAACGCAGTAGGCACTTCCATATAGACACCACTTGAAAGCGGCACTATAACAACTGAAACATACCAGGTACACTGCACTCGTAAAACTGTAGTGTTAGCTTTATTTGTGAAATGAGAGAGGGCCATATTATCAAGCCTGGTCAACAATATTATCGCCACTTTATCGGCAGGAAAGAGCCGCTAAAGTGGCAATAATGGGTTTGATATTATGCTCTATGGAATTCCAATCGAAGCTCATGTTAGATGTGAAGGACATCAGACATGAGCTTCCATTGGAATTCCATAGAGCATATTATCAAACCCATTATCGCCACTTTAGCTACACTTTCCTGCCAATAAAGTGGCAATAATTTTGTCGCCCAGGCTTGATATTATGGCCCAGAGTGCGTAGTGTACAGCAGCTTCTCTGTATAATCTATAATTACCTCCTAGCAGTGACAACAGATAACTTACAACAGTCTGACAAACAGATCCACAACCTTATTACACCACTTTTGAGTCACTTTTAACATGGGTAAAGTGATGCGAGGAGCTAGTAAATCCACGTCTGACTTTTCAAGAAAAAATCTCAACTCCAGACTCTGCGACACAGTTTTAATGTTTTCTCTCTCTCTCACTCTCTGTGACATCATTTCTCTTTCTCTCTTAAACTAAGACACTGCTGTCTTGGACGTGTAGATGTGTAGAAGAATTGTTCAGAATAAGTTGTGACACCAACTGCTTGAAATGTTTACCCGCAAGGTTTATACAACGGTAAGCAGAGAGGCCTAGATCTACAAAGCCTTCATAGGAATGCATTAGAAATAAGTCGCCATAACGGGTGTCAGTACCGCAGTAGGCACTTCCATATAGACACCACTTGAACGCGGCACTATAACAGAACTGGAATGTACGAGTCACACTGCACATGTAAAATTGTAGAGTTACCAAAACTTGTAGGGGCATAGTACCAAGAACGGCGATAAAATTATCGCCATTTCAGCGGCAGGAAACTGCAGCTAAAGCGGCGATAATGGGCTTGATAATATGCCCTTGTGAATTTCCATGGTAGCCCAGGTTAACACCAGAACCTGGACTGCTATGGGAATTCACAACAGCATATTATCAAGCCCATTATCGCCGCTTTAGCTGCAGTTTCCTGCCACTGAAACGGCGATAATTTTATCGCCGTTCTTGACAATATGCCCCGTAATGCTTCAGCTCATTTACTCACATCTACATAATTCTAAACTCTAATTTTCTTTTTTCTTTTTCAGATTACCAATCGGACACTTTTTGAAATCCATTTCACAATTTGTTTATAACATTTTTTACGTTATTTTTCCAGTTCTAATATAGTTATAATTGAGTTTCGTTTATATTTATTGTTTAATAAAAGTTAATTAATAAAAACTACATACTTCTTTTATTTTTTGGGGGAGGGGTATGACAGCCCACAATGAAAATAATGTTGAAATACTATAGTAAGATATTCAAGACTAGGATTGAAAACTACTGAGTTCTAACTAACAGATATAATAAAAACAATGGTGATAAACTACTAAAATGGTGGAGGACGGAGTACGTAATCAATGTTTGGCGCCTCGACACTACCTTTCAAATAAATATATAAAAAATATGACTATTAATACTGTACAAAAGTGCAGCAGCGGATGACACACACGAACCGGGAAAAGAAAGCGACAGATTTACTAACTGATATAAAGAAAGGTTTGCTTGTTGAACTTGAAGAAAAAGAAAACGTGGGCTTCGAAACGACGCTGAGCATGCGAAGAGAGTACAACTGCTACACCAAAAAAATGGAAAGCTTTACATACTATCATAGAAATGAAGGAGCATATTATCCACAAAAGGTGATACATTATCGCCGTTTTTATCGACAGGAAACTGCCGATAAAGCGTCGATAATGTGCTTGATAATAGGCCCTTGTAACTTCCCATAGCAGCCCAGTTTCTGGTGTTAACCTGGGCTCCTATGGTTATTCACAAGGGCATATTATCAAGCCCATTATCGCCGCTTTACCTGCAGTTTCCTGCCGATGAAAGCGACGATAATGTATCGCCTTTTGTTGATAATATGGCCCATTGCTCTTTTTTTGGACCAGTAAACTTAGGTGTATATTATCAAGGACCGGTGTTAAAATTATCGCCGTTTTATTGGCAGGAAACTGCAGATAAAACGGCGATAATGAGCTTCATAATACGGCCTTGTTATTTCCCGTAGAAGACCATGTTAACACCAAAACATAGGCTTCTATGGGAATTTACAAGGACGTATTATCAAGCCCACCCTCCCAACATTAATACATTAATAAAAAACTCCAGACAATGCAGGTACCCGGAGCTGGAAGGTCATTTTACATATCACAGCCCCAGAAATGTGGCGTTCCCCGCGACGTGTACGGGGAGAGAGAGAGAGAGCGCTCAAAACATATTTTTTTTTAAAATAGACCCGAGGGGTGCCGCTCACCGAGACTGCGGGGAGTAGGACTGTAAACCCCCCGCATACTTCAAAATAAAACCAGAGGAGTGCCGTTCCCCAGGGCTCGGGGCACCTTACAAGCCCCCATTATGCAGAAAAATTGCTCCGTAATTTGCCCCCCGGGACCTAATGAATAAAACAGACTTCTACTTTTTTTCACCTTTTCCATCGCGTACAAGTACTGCATGAGTACCCCGCCATTTTTTATTTAAAAAAAAAAAAAAATTGAGCCTAAAGATCCATATACCACCCCCTGACCAAGACTATAGGCTCAGAATGTTTCTACCCTGCCCCGTTTCCTTATTTCTCAACTTTGTTTCTACGGTTTTCTTGTGACTCTGCTCGCCCGACAAACAACATGGCTGCCAACACTTCCTGGTTTGGAGTATTGACAGCCAATCAGCATGCAGCTCCTGCTTGTAATTGTACGTATTTCCATACGCGTACGCCGCAATTTTTCTTTAAAAAACAAAAAATAAAAAATAGAGCCTAAACATCCATGTACGACCCCCTGAGCAAGCCTAGAGGGTCAGAATGTCTCTACCCTACCCCCTTCCCTTATTTCTCAACTTTGTTTTACTGTTTTCTTGTGACTCGGTTCTAGTGAGGCACAAGATGGCCGCCAACACTTCCTGGTTTCGAGTGTTGACAGGCAGTTCACAGCCAATCAGCATGCAGCTCGCGCTCGTAATTGAACAGATTTCAGTACGCGTGCTGAACTCCATCTCTAGATATCGCTATGATTTTACTTGCAATTTTCTCAGAAACTACTGAACAGATTTACACCTTTAAACATAAAGCACAATCTGCTAACAGAATTCTACCTCTCTGCCAAATTTCGTGTAATTCCGTTCAGCCATTTTGGCTGTAGCCCTGGCTAAATGTCCCTATAGAAAATTGCATGGGGGAAACACGTTTTGGGACCCCCCTTTTTTCTCGGCCCCCACTAGACGAATCACCCCCAAAACTTTCAGGGAAGGAGCGGAACCGAGCAGGCCAATGTCTTGGAGAAATTCACGAAGATTCGTCCTCCGGCGCCAAAGTTAATAGAATGTTGTGGATTTCCTATGGCAACTAGGTCCTAACTATAACTACCTACTGGCGACTGGCAGTAGGTCATATATATATATATGTATTTATATATTTATATATGTGTATATGTATATATATATATATATATATATATATATTACCTACTGGTGGTCGCCAGTAGGTATATATAGTTAGGATTTTTTCTCTATGGGATTTTTGAAAATTCTATGTCTAATAACTTTGGCGTTTGTGGACGGAATTGGCTGAAATTTTCAGGAAAATTGAACATTTTGTTTCTGAGCAGCCCCTGAAAATTTGGGTGGGTTCTTCAAGGGGGGGCTGAGGAAAAAGGGGGGTCCCAAAACGCGTTTTTCCCATGTTAATTTCCATAGGGCGGTTGGCCTCACTTTTAGCCCGAACGGCTGAATGGATTTGCATGAAACTTGGCAAAATTGTAGGGACTGTTAGACCGATGTGCCTTTGCTAGGTCTCAATATATGTGCTCCAGTGGATTTTGATAAATTAACGTTCAAAAAAATATATATATCTGTAACAGCGCTCCGGGTAGCGCTCCGGTTCGCGTACTTGACGCGTAACGGAACTTCGCGAAGCAAAGCTGATTGGCTCTCCGGTGTCTGTCAACATTCTAAACAGTCCGGAGCGGCCGCCATCTTGTCTCTCGGTAGGATCGAGAGACAAGAGAAGGCCAAAACAAAGGGGGAAATGACCATAAGGGGGCATAGTAGATCCTCCCTGACCCCCTAGGTTTGATGTGGAGGCTTTAAAAGGGCCCCGCGGGGGAAAGAAAAAAAATTCTTTTTTTTTGCATGGGGAGCGCCCGGTACGCTTTTGTGCAATGGGAGGTGGTAATCTAAATGATGAGGGGGGGGGCAGCGTTCAAAGCACATCAGCGTGCATAAACACGAAAATGTTTTTATCTACCACGTACTTGACTTATCTCTCTGAGATGCATTCCCTTGTGTTTCGGCAATGGTAGTTTGTTCATTACATAGATCGCCCGAGGGCGGTAGTACAGACCGCGCGTAGGAAAGGGTCAAAAGCCAGGGGTATAGGAGAATGTAACAAGCGAGCCATTTAATTGAAAAAACTAAGCGTCACAAACGGTTGCAGGATCAGTGAAGGTTGATTTTATAATTGAAAGTATAACAGGATCAGTTACAATAAAATCGTCCATACGCACACCAAGGGCGAGTATCATGGGTAACATTACTTCAAAGCTTTATTAATACAATAATCAATAATGAAAAATCGACATTAATAGGGTTGTCCGTATGCCCAGTCAGTACCCTTCCCCGCCTGCCATGTGCACAAAGATCGCATACATCCCCCATAACGTCAAGGCTAAGTAACTAGAACGTCATAAGGAGTTGCAAGTCGCTCCCATACTGGCGCCATTTTGGTCGAGGCCAGGCAGGTCCTTTCAAGTGGTGTGGGACCTGCCTGGCTTGGGGAATCTTTCAAGTGATGTGACTGAGGAGCAAATTGTGGACCTCTTTAAAGACTTCAACCCACTACATGTCAAGAAATGTCAAAACGGAATGAAATGCTTTGCATTTGTAGACTTCAGTTCGGCGAAGACCCAGCAGAATGTTATAAGTAAATGTCATGGCACGAAGTTCAGTGGGCGGTCTGTCATTGTGAAAGCTTCAATTAAGTTGAATGGCTGCAAGAGCCCCGATTACACCAGCAGCCCTGTTAATATGCCGATCTTGGAAAAAGTTCCTCTGTTGGATTGCAATGGCTGCAGTGATGGTCTTGGGAAACTGCTTCCTAAAACTCTAAAGGCCACGAAAGCTTGCTATGCTGTTTCTTTGGAAATGCGGTGCTGGGTGATGAAAGTTATTGAAGAGTTGGCAGTGGTGTTTTTTGTAGATTTTGGACGCTCTGCCACAGTCCTGGCTTCGTCATTACAAGCACTTGAAAACAAGACATTCTGATTCTGGGCAATACCACCCTTGACGCAGCCCTTTATGCTACAAGATGGTGTCTTCCATACAGAAAATATTGTTGGCAGCATTTTGAAAGGAAAGATAAACGGCCGTTCTCCTAGTGAGTCTCACATTCTTACATTTATGAAGAATGTTGAAGAGTAGTATGTTGAAAATCTGAAGCCATTGTTCTACAAACTCTCAACCAGCCTTGGATGGAAAAATCCTGAAGAATGTACAAACTGAAAACCAGTTTTTGTCTGCATAGCATCAGCAGCAACACTTGAGTCAGCTTTGTGTGAAGCCGCCATCTTGATCCAATCAATACCGTCCCCCCGCACACATTCAGGGACCAGGCCGCATTGCGAGGGCACCGCAGGACGTGTCTTCAGGTCAAACGGATTGTGGGACAAGGTCCAGAATGGAAGAGTCACCAAAAGGCTAAAAGTCCCGCCGGACCCCGGGAGCCGGCCGCCTATGTCGGGGGCGATCTCAGGCCACACCAGGGCAACAAGACTTGGGGAGGGGGCAGGAGCCAAGCGCCCCCTCCGAGTCCGCGCCACCACACCGCCCCTCGGGGGCCTGGAACAGTCGCCCGGTCCGGACGTGAGCCATGAAGAAGGGCACCAGCCGCCATCTTGATCCAATCAACACTGTCCCCCCGCACACATTCAGGGACCAGTCCGCATTGCGAGGGCACCGCAGGACGTGTCCCCAGGTCAAACGGATTGTGGGACAGGGTCCAGAATGGAAGAGTCACCAAAAGGCTAAAAGTCCCGCCGGACCCCGGGAGCCGGCCGCCTATGTCGGGGGCGATCTCAGGCCACACCAGGGCAACAAGACTTGGGGAGGGGGCAGGAGCCAAGCGCCCCCTCCGAGTCCGCACCACCACACCGCCCCTCGGGGGCCTCCGTCAAGCGGCTCAGGGAGGCACCGCAGGCAGCGGTTCTTCAGATCAGTGGCTCTCACCGGCAAGGCTCCCCTCCGTCAGCAGCGATCGTTGGCACTGTGGTTGCGGCCGGAGGCCCCGCCTAGTCAACGCCCCGGCCTCTCCATCTCGTAGGCCGCAGAGTAGTCGGGGAGAAATCCCGGGAACGGCTGCATGCATTACACATCACTACGATGGCCGGGCCTACGACCCTGGGTTTAAGAGTCTCATGCTCGATCGATTGAGCTGGCCGGATCAGGCAACAAGAAGGTGGGGGGGGGGATGGCGGCATCAGCAAGGCATCCCCCCACACAACTTGCTGGACATCATCTCTGGGTGTATTGGGGACGAGCCTTGGTGCGTGGTGTCGCCCCTGGGCTATTTGCACAACGGTCCTCCACCCCTAGGCCGCTACCTCGCCGGCTGATGGCCTTTGTAGACTTTCTAAAGCCCACATCCTACTAAAAAGTAGCCCAGCATTGCTACTTTAAGAAAGGAGGGACAGGAACAGCGTCATGCATTTGGATCGATGTTGCAGCAGGCTGCCATGTAAATAGTTATTTAATAAAACGTTTTACCCTGTTACTTTGCTGGTGTGTTGTATATATTTATAATATTTGCATAGGGTTTGTCGTTATTTTGGGCGGGGTGGGCGGCGGAGCCGAGCTGTCTTGCAGCCATCATGGCGTCGAGCTCGGTTCCTCTCACTAGTTTCATATTTCTCATGAGGGGTTGTTCCTAATGTTTCTATTTTAGCGAGGTCAAAAAGAGATCCCATCAGTGGCCTACTGATTTTGCTTGATTCCTTTTGTTTTTTCTAACGATTTTTATGTTATAGTTTGCTTGCACGATACAGCGGCTAGTCCGCATTTTATATATATGTCCTTTTTATTAGGGGTGTCCTCCGGTGGAGTCGGATGATCTACCTCTAATAAACGGTCCGGGCTGAACCAACTACCAACAAACGGGGCAGAGATAGGCATGACGGATTACAAAGGGGACAAAAGTCTGCACTACCTATCCTTCACTATCCGCAAAGACTAAACAGAGTATTGCAACTCTGTGCTTATTTGTGAATAGAGAATCACCCAAAGAGAACCAATTCTGAACGATCAATGTTCGGCCAAACAATCAATCAAATGAGGGATAAAAATAGGCACAACGGATTACAACGGGGGCTAAAGCCTGCGTTACCTATCCTTCACTATCTGCAAAGACTAAACAGAGTATTGCGACTCTGTGCTTGTTTGTAAATAGAGAATGAACCAAAGAGAACCAATTCCAAAACAGTAAATGCTTGGATAACAATCAATCAAATGGAGAGGGAAGCAGGCACGACGGATTACAACGGGGGCAAAGGCCTGCGTTACCTACCCTTCACTATCTGCAAAGAGAGAATACTCCTAAAAGAAAAGAGGGGGGGGGCAGCGTTCAAAGCACATCAGCGTGCATAAACACGAAAATGTTTTTACCTACCACGTACTTGACATTTTAAAGCTTTTGATATTTGCTATTAAAAAACCATTGGAATTCACTGAAAAAACCATAGGTTATAGACCATATATAGTTAGGAATTAGCATTTACAAAACCTTGAAAATTCACTGAAAAAACCATAGGTTATAGACCATATATAGTTAGGAATTAGCATTTAAAAAACCTTATTTTACTCACACAAAACCATTGAAATTCCATATATAGTTAGTTGCACTAACTATATATCGCGCACCCGCAATCCACTGCTGATGATGTCACATATTACATCATTCATGACATGGTCAGTGACATCACTGATGACATCACTGATGACATCTCAAATGACAGTGAAGGTTTTGTAAATGCTAATTCCTAACTCTATATGGTCTATAACCTATGGTTTTTTCAGTACAATACCAACAAGCACTTCCAGCACTTTCTTTCGGCGAACATGGAAATCAATGGACCACCAGGCAGCTCAAGATGACAGGTAAGTTGATTTGTCCTTTCTCTCACTCCTCACATGACGCGTTTCGGGCATCAAGTGCCCTTGATCACATAAGATATCTATATATATATACATATATATATATTACCTACTGGCGGTCGCCAGTAGGTATATATAGTTAGGATTTTTTCTCTATGGGTTTTTTGAAAATTCTATGTCTAATAACTTTGGCGTTTGTGGACGGAATCGGCTGAAATGTTCAGGAAAATGGCACATTTTGTTTCTGAGCAGCCCTTGAAAATTTGGGGGGGGTTCGTCCAGTGGGGGCCGAGAAAAAAGGGGGGTCCCAAAACGTGTTTTTAACATTGAGTTTTCCATAGGGCGGTTGGCCTCACTTTTAGCCCGAACGGCTGAATGGATTTGCACGAAACTTGGCAAAATTGTAGGGACTGGTAGCCCGATGTGCCTTTTGTAGGTCTCAATATATGTGCTCCAGTGGATTTTGAGAAATTAACGTTTAAAAAAAGATATATATCTGTAACAGCGGACCGGTTAGCGCTCTGGTTCGCGGACTTTTCGCGCAACGGAGCTTTGTGAAGCGAAGCTGATTGGTTCTCCGGCGTCTGTCAACATTCCAAACAGTCCGTAGCGGCCGCCATCTTGTCTCTCGGTAGGATCGAGAGACAAGAGGAGGTCAAAACAAAGGGGGAAATAACTATAAGGGGGCATAGTAGATCCTCGCTGACCCCCTAGGTTTGATGTGGAGGTTTTAAAAGGGCCCCGCGGGGCAAAAAAAAATAATAATAATAATAATCGAACGGCTGAATGGATTTGCACGAAACTTGGCAAAATTGTAGGGACTGGTAGCCCGATGTGCCTTTGCTAGGTCTCAATATATGTGCTTCAGTGGATTTTGAGAAATTAACGTTCAAAAAAAGATATATATCTGTAACAGCGCACCGCTTCGCGTACTTTTCGCGTTACGGAGCTTTGCGAAGCGAAGCTGATTGGCTCTCCGGTGTCTGTAAACATTCCAAACAGTACGTAGCGGCCGCCATCTTGTCTCTCGGTAGGATCGAGAGACAAGAGGAGGCCAAAGCGAAGGGGCAAATGACCATAAGGGGGCATAGTAGATCCTCGCTGACCCCCTAGGTTTGATGTGGAGGTTTTAAAAGGGCCCCGCGGGGCAAAAAAAAAAATAATAATAATAATCGAACGGCTGATGACCATAAGGGGGCATAGTAGATCCTCGCTGACCCCCTAGGTTTGATGTGGAGGTTTTAAAAGGGCCCCGCGGGGCAAAAAAAAATAATAATAATAATAATAATCGAACGGCTGAATGGATTTGCACGAAACTTGGTAAAATATTAGGGACTGGTAGCCCGATGTGCCTTTGCTATGTCTCAATATATGTGCTTCAGTGCATTTTGAGAAATTAACGTTCAAAAACAAGATATATATCTGTAACAGCGCTCCGCTTCGCGGAGATAAAATTATATGTGTATTACCTAGCTGTTGCTAACACCAGTTAGCGACGGCTAGTAGGAGATAGCGACCATCTTGGGTCCCACTTTGCATGTGAGTGATATTTATCACTAATGACATGCAAAGTGGGCATGCCAAGATGTTAGCGACTGGAAACAGTCGCTAACATCGCTATCTCCTATTATCAACTTTTGGAAATATTCGAGATAAGCGCGAATATCTCCAAAAAGTAACAGCTGCCCTGAGCAGTTCTTAGCCATGTTATCCAATGGGAGGTGGATAACATGGCTAAGAGCATTAGCTCGGTAATGCATGAATATCGCGGAGTTTTCAGCGACATTAATGCATTGCGCTCGTTTTTTATCGTATTTGCGATAAACCTTGATAATAGCAAGGTTTATCTGCGATAATTTCTGACGGTAAAAAAATCTTTGCAATGCATCGTTAGGGATAAATATCGCTTAACTTTGGTAATATGCCCCAACGTCTGTTAACGTTCGATTCGAAGGAAATCAGGAATTGTTGAAAAACATTGTGTGCGCCATCTTGTCTTTTTTCAAATGCCACACTTTTGTCGTGCACGGCAGCCATTTTAGATGCCTTGACCAGATCCACTCTGTGAACGCTGTCGATCCTTAGCATGGCTCCCCACCCTCGCAAGCATCTCCCCCAGGCAGTGGTCACCCCCGCTCTCTGTTTTATGCATGGGTAATAAACCTCCCCCCATCTGCGCTGTTCTTCCCTGAGAATCACACCCTGTGCCCGCCCGACACCTCCCTTTCGCCCTATTCACTACCGCACCCTCTGACACTCCTTTTCCTCTGTGTCCGATTGTCCAGGCCGGTCCTAGGCTATCAGCTAGCCCTGCAGATGTAGTTTATGGCCACAGCTGTAAAGAATCACCCGTCTTCAAAGGAGTTATAGTAGATCAAGGCCCACACTCGATGAGATCCGTCACAGCAGAAGCGTTGCTATTATCTGAAAACCATTCTGTATTGTGATTGGGGAGGGGACCGAGCCTGAAGCGGAAGATTCCAGGGATGACTCTTTGTACATCAAAGTTTTTACAATTATGTGTCACATTAAAAATATATAGCACTCCGACAAAGTAGTAAGATTATAAAACTTTAATAATTTATAAATATATACAAGAAAACAAAAATAGTAATAACATATAAACATTTTTAGAGAAAAACAACGAAGTAGCGGTCGGCTGTGCGAATAGTCCCAACGCAGCACAACGTCCAGATTTCCGGCGTGGGGCGTCGCGGGGGGTGGGTGATCAGTAGCAAACTGTTGTGCGAATAGTTCCAAGGCAGCAGAACGCGCCGAAATCTAGATGACACAAAAGTGATGTCTAGTAAGTTGCCACCCAGCAAATAACGGCGTGGGGCGTCGCGGGGGGTGGGTCATCAGTAGCAAACTGTTGTGCGAATAGTTCCAAGGCAGCAGAACGATGGCACCAAGGTGATGTCCAGTAAGTTGCCGCACTGGTTTTGGTATCCTACAATGCTGCTCCGAATAACGGCGTGGAGCGCCCCGGGGGAGGCGGCGTGAACGGGCCTCTCCAGGTGGAGTCTCGTCTGTTGTAGTGGGGCGCCCCTTTACCGTTTCAGTTGCCATTCCGTCCGCTTTTGGTCCACTGTGTCAAAATCCGCCATTCAGCTGAGTTGCGCCCACTCTTGCGGTGCAGCGATAGGCGGCTGTCACAGGACTCTCAAAATGGCGGCAGGCTGTTTCCTTTTTGGGCCTGGTCCACTGAAATGGCCCTGGGACACCTTGGAAATCGGACGCTTGTCTGCTAGGTCTTGGACCCCATTCTCGAAAGCGTCCCCTCCGCCTTGAGAATTCATCAAAAGTTTTGGGGGCCCCGACTCCTGCAGGCTTCTGGTGGGGAGCGGCTGCCATGATTGCTCGCGGAATGACCACGACGGAGCTACGAGATGGTGGTGCTCTCATGGTGACGCCAGCTTCAGTCTGAAACATCCAGAAACAAGGTGGGGCTTTCATCGTTTGGGGGAAAAAAAAAGTTTTCATCCAATGAAAAGTGTTGTTTTTAGGTCATATGATCAAGCCTTCCATCATTAGGAAACCAAAAGTAAAATGAACCAATGAAAAGTTTTATAAACAAGTCACATGACCTGTTATGCGGCATAGGGTATAAAATGCGGAGAAAATACGTTGGCACGTGAGGCGGCGTCAGTAGCGGACCGATGTGCGAATAGGCCGAAGGCAATACAACGCGCCAAGATCCGGATGGCATCGAGGTGGTGTCATAGTTGAGAGTTCTGAGCAGCGGTTGTAACACTGTCTGAAGCTTATTTGCAGCTGCTGCAGCTTCACTACGCGCCAAGATCCGGATGGCACCGAGGTGGTGTGTAGGAAGTTGCCGCACTGGTGTGGCCATCCTACAATGCTGAAAGTCGGCGTGGGGCGCCCCGTTGGCCTGTGAGTTTGCGTCAGTAGCGGACCGATGTGCGAATAGGCCGAAGGCAGCACAACGCGCCAAGATCCGGATGGCACCGAGGTGGTGTCTAGTAAGTTGTCGCACTTCTGTGGCCATCCTACAATGTTGAAAGTCGGCGTGGGGCGCCCCGTTGGCCTGTGAGATGGTGTCAGTAGCGGACTGATGTGTGAATGGGGCCAAAGGCAGCGCAACAATATTTTCTACTATATTTCCGGTGTAGAAGAGACCACAAGGCGCTGAGATGCCAAGATCCGGATGGCACCGAGGTGGTGTGTAGCAAGTTGCCGCACTGGTGTGGCCATCCTACAATGCTGAAAGTCGGCGTGGGGCGCCCCGTTGGCCTGTGAGATGGCGTCAGTAGCGGACCGATGTGCGAATAGGCCGAAGGCAGCACAACAATATTTTCTGACTGACACCACAAGGCGCTGAGATGCCAAGATCCGGATGGCACCGAGGTGATGTCTAAGTTGCGGACTGATGTGCGAATGGGGCCAAAGGCAGCGTAACAATATTTTTTGTATGGAAGATACCACTAGGCGTTGAGATGCCAAGATTCGGATGGCACTGAGGTGATGTCTAGCAAGTTGGTGTGGTCATCCTACAATGCTGAAACTCGGCGTGGGTCACCCCATTAGCCTGTGAGATGGCGTCAGTAGCGGACCGATGTGCGAATAGGCCGAAGGCAGCACAACGCGCCAAGATCCGGATGTCACCGTGGTGGTTTCATAGTTGAGAGGCACTTCATCTGCAGTGGGGCGCCGAGATCCGGATGGCACCGAGGTGATGTCTAGCAAGTTGCTGTACTGGTGTGGTCATCCTACAATGCTGAAACTCGGCGTGGGTCGCCCCATTAGCCTGTGAGATGGCGTCAGTAGCGGACCGATGTGCGAATAGGCCGAAGGCAGCACAACGCGCCAAGATCCGGATGTCACCGTGGTGGTTTCATAGTTGAGAGGCACTTCATCTGCAGTGGGGCGCCGAGATCCGGATGGCACCGAGGTGATGTCTAGCAAGTTGCTGTACTGGTGTGGTCATCCTACAATGCTGAAACTCGGCGTGGGTCGCCCCATTAGCCTGTGAGATGGCGTCAGTAGCGGACCGATGTGCGAATAGGCCGAAGGCAGCACAACGCGCCAAGATCCGGATGTCACCGTGGTGGTTTCATAGTTGAGAGGCACTTCATCTGCAGTGGGGCGCCGAGATCCGGATGGCACCGAGGTGATGTCTAGCAAGTTGCTGTACTTGTGTGGTCATCCTACAATGCTGAAACTCGGCGTGGGTCGCCCCATTAGCCTGTGAGATAGCAGTTCTTTGGATTTGGGCCTGGCTCGTCTGCTGTAGTGGGGCGCCCCTTTACCGTTTCAGTTGCCATTCAGCTGAGTTTCGGCTGCTCTTGATGCTACAGCGACAGGCGGCTGCAACAGGACTCTCAAAATGGCGGCCTGTTCTTTGGATTTGGGCCTGGTCCACTAAAATGGCCCTGGGACACCTTAGAACTCGGACGCTCGATTTTTTTTTCCTTTCCTGTACATGCAAAAAAAGGTAAATGCCCGGTACGTTACACGCTTCATCTGCCACGATGAACTCTCTAGAGGAACCGAAAAAAAATATAGTTGTGGTAACTATACCATGCATCGTCATATGGAGAGGTGGCACCAATTAATTATAGTGCTGCATAAAAGAGAGATTTGGAGGAGAACCCCTGACCTGCTAGTACATTCATCAAAGAAGTGGCACTGAGAGCTTCAGAGGCAAGGGAAACGGTCCCAAATATTTAGAAGAACTTTGGAAAGATTAAAATGACATGTTTAGATTGTGGCAAATTTATTTCATGTGGACATCTGAGTGTTACTCTAATAAATACAGCATATGAACATCATCATAGTCGATGGTTGGTAGAGACATTTTGACTATATCCTGGACCTGCCCGTCCTCGCCCAAAATGGCGCCAGAATAAATGGGACTCGTAACTCCTTGTTGTGTACTGGTTGC
Source organism: Lissotriton helveticus (assembly GCF_964261635.1). Classification (NCBI taxonomy): domain Eukaryota; kingdom Metazoa; phylum Chordata; class Amphibia; order Caudata; family Salamandridae; genus Lissotriton; species Lissotriton helveticus. Next base: position 1,004,664,072 of record NC_136071.1, on the reverse strand, counting down.
AGAACCTTGAAATCACGAGATACGTATGCAGTTTTGAAGCACATGGCGGGCGGGGACGAGAATTGATTGAATATTTCGACATCCCTATTGATATTAAGTTCTGATGTGTTATTGATTACTGTACTGTTGAAAGTTCGAATTAACGTCACCCATGGTACTTGCCCGCAAATGTATATCTAGATAATTTTATTGTAACTGGCCCTGTCGTATTTTAATTATAAAATGTACGTCCACCGATTCCGTAACTGTTAGACACCTTAGTTCTTGCAACCTAATGGCCCGCCCGTTACGTTCCTCTACAGTGTAAATGTCTATTCATCATATACGATTACAGTTTGCTCCGTGGCCGGCCCACGTGGTTATAGGCTCGTATTTGTATAATGAAATTTTCACAATAAAGGTTTTTAAAAGAAAACATGGTAGTAGTATATACATTGGTAAAGTTTTTAATAATAGTCACTGTTTTAGAATCATTAAAAGGCAAGTGAAATAAAGCAGACCAATTACATGAAGGGTAAAAGGTATAATACGAAGGAACGCAGTAAAGATAAATGGTCAAGGGCTGTTGTGTTTTCTATTCCTGCAACATAAAGTGATCGATAAGAATCTCATATTCAGGCGTATCGGCGACTAAGACAGCAGGTCGACCCTCTTTTGCTCAACGGCTCCGTCATGGGACGAAGAAACGCTCTTTTTCTCGAAAAAAGAATATATTTTACTTGCAGGACAGTTGTAAAATTTCCGGGAAAGTACATTAGCCTGGAACATTATAACATATATTTAAGAAAAAATAATGTTCGGAAGTAATGAAAAGCGTAATTTTTAGGTCATATGACCAAGCCTTTCATCAATACAATAAGAAAAGTAAAATGAACCAATGAAAAGTTTTATTAACAAGTCACATGACTTGTTATGCTTACGTTACGCGCTGCGCGCCCCGGATGACTTCCGGATGCGCTAACGCGGCGCGTCATATGACGCATTACGCGACAACGCAGGTACAGAATATAGTCAAAATGTCTCCACCAACCAGCGGTCGGAACACAACCCCTTTCAGCAGGCTAAATAGTTCTGTTAAATGACAACAGAAGGGACAGGCAACAAGAACCATCAGTCAAAGAGGGGAGGGCTAGTTCTTCTCTACCGGGTTACATTGGGGCGCTACCGGAACTGATCGAATTGGTAGTCTACAGTGTTTCTGGATGTTTCAGACTGAAGCTGGGGTTAGCATGAGAGCAGCACCATTTCGTAGCTCCGTCGTGGTCATTCCGCAACCAATCATGGCAGCCGTTCTTTATCGTTATTTTGGGCGGGGTGGGTGGCGGAGCAGAGCTGTTTTGCAGCCATCATTGTGTGGAGTTCAGTTCATCTCACTAGTTTTGTATTTGTCATGAGGGGTTGTTCCTAATGTTTCTATTTTAGCGAGGTCAAAAAGAGATCCCATTAGTGGCCTACTGATTTTGCTCGATTCCTTTTCTTTTTTTTTACACGATTTTTCGTTATCTGCAAAGACTAAACAGAGTATTGCGACTCTGTGTTTGTTTGTAAATAGAGAATGAACCAAAGAGAACTAATTCTAAAACAGTAAATACTTGGATAACAATGAATCAAATGGAGAGAGAAGCAGGCACGACGGATTACAATGGGGGCAAAGACCTGCGTTAACTACCTTTCACTATCTGCAAAGAGAGAGTACTCCTAATAGAAATGAGGGGGGGGGGCACCATTCAAAGCAGATCAGTGTGCATAAACACGAAAATGTTTTCACTTACCACGTACTTGACATTCGACAGCTTATGATATTTGCTATTAAAAAACCATTGAAATTCACTGAAAAAACCATAGGTTATAGACCATATATAGTTAGGAATTAGCATTTACAAAACCTTGAAAATTCACTGAAAAAACCATAGGTTATAGACCATATATAGTTAGGAATTAGCATTTAAAAAACCTTATTTTACTCACACAAAACCATTGAAATTCCATATATAGTTAGTTGCACTAACTATATATCGCGCACCTGCAATCCACTGCTGATGATGTCACATATTACATCATTCATGACATGGTCAGTGACATCACTGATGACATCACTGATGACATCTCAAATGACATCACTGATGACATCACTGATGACATCTCAAATGACATCACTGATGACATGATGACACACCAATACCAGTTACTACATACGCACTCACTGATTCCTACGTCTACACACACATTCACTCATTCACCCATACAATCACTCATACATACAGTCACTTATTATTACAACACTATCATATGCACTCATACACCTATGCAGACAGTCACACACTGCCACTCATCCATGGAGTTACTCACACACCAAGTCAGTCCTGTAAAGAATCAATCACACTTCCATTTCTTCATCTATACAGTTAAACACAGAACACCATACTTCAGTGACATCACTGATGACATCACTAATGACATCTGAAATGACATCACTGATGACATCTCAAATGACATCACTGATGACATCATGACACACCAATACCAGTTACTACATACGCACTCACTGATTCGTACGTCTACACACACATTCATTCATTCACCCATACAATTACTCATACATACAGTCACTTATTATTAGAACACTATCATATGCACTCATACACCTAGTCAGTCCTGTAAAGAATCAATCACACTTCGATTTCCTCATTTATAGTTAAACACAGAACACCATACTTTTCACACATATACTAACACATACTTACTCTCTTATACAATCACTGATACAAGTACACATTGATATGCACAGAGTCACACACCTCCCAGCCAGCCACACACACACTCAGTCTTCCATACATCCAGTCATTCTTCAATATGTAAAACGTATTTAAACTTTACAAAAACACACACACTAGATGATGTCATCAGTGATGTCATCAGTGATGTCACTGACCATGTCATGAATGATGTAATATGTGACATCATCAGCAGTGGATTGCAGGTGCGCGATATATAGTTAGTGCAACTAACTATATATGGAATTTCAATGGTTTTGTGTGAGTAAAATAAGGTTTTTTAAATGCTAATTCCTAACTATATATGGTCTATAACCTATGGTTTTTTCAGTGAATTTTCAAGGTTTTGTAAATGCGAATTCCTAACTATATATGGTCTATAACCTATGGTTTTTTCAGTGAATATATATATATATATATATATATATATATGTATATATATATATATATATATATATATATTTTAAATTTATTTAGCAAGCATAACATTTAGAACACAAATGTATTACAAATTAAGTATGCCTGTTTTTTGGGAGTGTTGCAAAGTGACCCCTTTTCCGGTGGTCGCCCTCAGTTTTTCATTGTTTTGGGGACACAGCTGCTACTAATAGGAGCTCTAATTAGCTTAAAAACCCATTTGGCATATGTAATTTGACTATAAGGCCATTGTATATGGTGTAGAAACTACAGTAAATATCTTTTACATCCTTAAAAACCCATTTCAAAGCACTAAATAAGTCACCTCTAAAATTACTCATTGTCCACAAGGTTGAATAAAATTAGTTTCATATTCATATCTCACTCTTTTCCTTTTACTTATAGCCCCTCTTTGTCTTTTCTATCAATCCTATAGTCTTCTTTTATCTCAGTTGTTTTAATCCATTCATACACCACGCCCAACGTGTCCTACCGTCTTTTGCCCAATTTTTCCTAACCCATCCCTCTATCGTTGTGTTTGTCTTCAATATCTTATCCAGCATATTTATTATTTTACAGTAGTCCAATTCACATTTCATAATAGTATAAGTATTTCATTCTTTCATTCTGCTTCACTTATTATTAGTGTTCTTCTATATCATTTAAAAACTAACTGATGCACAATAAACCAATCTATTTTGGTCGTACAAATTGAGTCTTGTTTGAAATGTTTGAAAGAAAACAATGCAAAAATAACTTCATTCATTCCTTCTGGATACATAGTCTACAATTTAACTATCCAGAATGTCTCTTTTTGTAACAATCTCTGAGTAAAGTTCTCCCTTGTAGTGATTGTTTTATTATCTCACAAGCTGAGACCACTGCCAGTGTGATTTATTTCCCCTCAATGACGTGTGAGATTTTACCACAGGTTTTTTTAGGCCTAGCAGTATCACCTCTGCATCCCTTGGGATGTGACCGTCAAAGGCTAACTCAATCTCTATCAATATTGATTCCCAGTATCTGTAGCTTGGGACATGTCCATTACATCTGCATATGCATGCTGATTGCTTCACATCCCCTTCAGCAATGGCCAGTTTTTGTTTTATGCTATGTTGCTATCTTTTCTAGGGCTTGGTCCCAGAGTGTGGGGACTTTGCATTGTATTTCTCTGATTGTGGCAGAGGAAGCCGATATTCAAGCCCTATTGTTAAGCGCTCACAGCCGTTGTGGGATAGTGATACTACCCCATTCCCCCTCCCATTATTTCCGAACCTGAGTTTTGCCTGTTAGCTCTGGTCCCCTTAGGTGTTTGTATATGTCAAATATTAATTGTTTATGGTGGGCTCCATCTTTAAGCTATCTTTCGAAGGTTGTGAGCCGTCTCGTGGAGCACTGTTCAACTTAGGGTTGTAAAGCTCAGTGACATACCAGTGCATAAGCAAATTTGTCAGATAAGGACAGGTTATATATTAGCGTTCAAGGCCCTCAAAAGTTCTAATCTAACTTTTTTTTAAAAGTTACCATATCATGACACTGGAAGGAAGTCTGTGTTGTAGCCAGTGTGAATTCAAAGTTGAAACATATAGGTGTGCACACCGATGGATACCAGGAAGACCCATAGCACTAACCACTAGGTTTCAGATCACTAATGTAACTCTTGTAACTGGAGAGAAGTATAATCCCCAACTCTGTTGTGGATTGCACAATCATGGCACCTGCGAGAGGGGCTGGCGGCAATGTGATAGTTAATGTGGCACTGTTACTTTGTTGTCTCTATGTTCCCCAATCAACCAGGTAACACAGGTGTGAAGCTCTGTAATACAACAAAACATTGGATACGGCGAGGCCTCTCTGCTGTACCTAATGATAGACAATCTTACATGTTATTCTGGAGTCCTCACCATTCAGATAAAGTGGTTTATTGCAGGTTGTAGTGGCTTTAAGATCATGGATGGTACCACCATTGAGGGACGCGGGACGCCGGAGGCGGGACGTGCCAGGGATAAATGGTGAGCCCGCCTTCGCGAACCCGGGTTTATTGAACAAATGGAACCTCTGAAACGGTACAATGCTTGAGCAAGGGTGGACGGGCAGATACCTAAACACCAACAATAACGTTTTAGGCAAAAGATTGGCCCAGGGGTCTAACCCTGGTTAACGCGGTCTTTTGCTCCCACATGCGTGCAATGGATAAGCCTTTTGGGTATATTAGGTGAGGGACAAGGACCGTTCAATCAGACCTGTTAAGTGGTCACTTTTTCTGAGTAGCAACCGATCCCTCTTATCAGCAAGGGGACCACAACACTCAGTAAATGGTTGTATTTCATTGCAAATGTCACACTATGCAAACCCTGTTTTTAAACTCCCCACTACCCAGCCTTAAACACGGAGGCATCATTCCTGCTGTACGACCCGCCGGGTATTGATGGGGCTGACAATTCCTGACTTTTTAGGTGAGTTGGGGATACCATTCCTCATTAGAACAACTAGAATGCTGCTACATTGGTTTTAATGTCAAAATTTTAATGCCTATCCCTGTGCAGCCTCTCCTCACTTACACGCTGTATCTTAAATTCACGCTGGACCACACTGAAGCATGAAACATGGTCCAGCATTCAGTCTGATACATGCTAAGCGCGCAACTGCACCTTTGAGCATATCACGTTGTGTGCACCTGGTCACTGTTACTATGTCACTTATGCTCATAACCAGCCTCTTTTGTTCCCCACTCTAGGCAAGGAACAGTGCTACAGAGGTAAAACTTTCTCAAATATTGATAATGAGCACCTAAGTTTGATATAGACACTAGAACTAATTGTTTTGTAGACTATACCATAGAGGTCCTGACGAATCGCAAGTCAATGTTACATAGCGAGAAACATGTCGACCATTTTTATACTTCCTAGTCTAGTCTAGAGCAAGGAAACATTACTTTCCAGCAAGCCCAGACTAGCTTCACTTTAAATTGTAGCGAGGGACCACCCGAATAAAGTAGTCTCAGGTACCCTGCGCCACATTTTAATTCACTATCTAGTCTACAACCCACCTGGCCCCATACCCAGACTTCACCCATAGGCAGTTGGATTCAAAAGATCTCCGACAAAGAGCCCCTCTTTGAGGTGAGCCCGTTGGGTATTGCACCGCCTACCCAACGAGGAGCACTGCCTATGATGAAGCATGACACCTGCAAGGGTGTGTGAGGCAACCATATCCAATGGATACCCAGTGGTAGGCTAATACTCTCTAACCACCACTCTTCCTCTTTCCTATGACCAGTACACCACACAACCTTCTCTTCCCCAGGAACAGCCTTGTCCATCTTCTTTTGAATAAAAACCACCATGGGATGGTCTGGAACAGGTAAAGGATCCATGACAAAATGTTTATCTTTACTGCGCCACCCTCCCCAACCAAGTAAAATACTTGTTCCTAGATTGGGGCTCATTTTTACCTTTGTGAGTAAGTGAGCATAGTTCATATTTTGCTGTGTAGGGAATGGAATTGCCTAATTGAAACCCCAGATATGTCATCAATAGGGCATTTCAGTCCTGGGGGGCCACCTGTTGTATGAAAAAAGGTTCCAGAGTTAATGCGAAAGTTAAGGGTCAGAGAAGGCAGCCTTTTCTTGTGCCTCTGGTAATCATTACAGGTCCTGCCTGAATTCCATTGCCTCTGAATCATGCATGAGCAGAATTCTAGCCCACTATTACCCCATCAACATATTCTTGCCCAGACCCTAATCTATGGTGCACCTTAGTCATAAAGGACCAATCCTCTCTATTGAATTATTTTTCAGCATTGGGTGCTAGTACAAGGATATTGGTTCTTTTCCTTTGGGCTTGCTTGATAATGTGTATGAGGTTTTTTAGCACTGTCCTGCAATGGCAGGCAGTAATAAAACCAAACTGGTCTGGGGCAATCAAATGTGGCATAATTCACCCGAACAGCCAGCAAAATGTTCATAAAGATTTTAGAATCTATCTTTTGGGGGGATATAGGCCCATATAACGTGCCCAATTGCTGCTCTTTGCCTGGTTTGAGCACTACCACAATTTCCAAAGCAATTGAAGAGTCTGACCAGGATGGGGGGGGGGGTAGGCTATAACAGAAGGATTTATAAAAGGCTGATGTTAAGCTTTCTAGTCCAGGTGCCTTACCTGTTTTCAATCTTGCTATTCCCAATATCGCCTCCTCCAACAGGATAGGTCCATTGCGGTTACAAATGTGGTCTCTGGACAGACTTGGTTTTAGATTGACCTCTATAAACCTCTGCTTGGGCAGCTACTATGCTCTTTTTAGAATATAATGTCTGATAGAAGAGGCAAAATGTACCAAATTGGCACTTGGAAAACTGTCTTTCGTTATTAGAGCCTTTAATTGTGAGGTTAACAGTTTGCCTGCTCTGTTATTCATCAAGTTGCATGTTTGTTGAGTTCATAGGAGCATGCTTTCTGCCTTATCTAACTCAAAAGCCTTGACTGGAGCTTGTAAAGTTATTATCTTGGACCAGAACAAATGGGATAGTGTGTTATATTCTTATTCTAGGTTGCTAAGTTGTGATTAGATGGTAGAAGTGCTCTTTTGTCGTGTTTAAGAATTTTAATGTAAGTTGCTTCCAATTTAAATATGCCTTTGAGCACTGCTTTGTCGCTGTCCCAAACCATTATTAACAGCGTCTCTGGTTTCCTTTTCTTTTAGACATTCTGTTATAGCATTTCCCACTTGTTCTTTAAGGATTCGATCTTGATCTCATAGAAAGAAATTGTAAAGTCTACAGGTGTGAGCCTTGTGTGGAATTTTAGGGGTCTTTAAGATGAGTGTGATGGGAGTATTATCTGACAGGCCCATATTAACCTCTGTAATCAGGTTTTGGGAGCCAGCATTGAGAGCCTGTTCTAAGTGGGCATAGGTTTTGTGAGCATGGGAATAGTAAGTGTATTCTTGTTGCTTCCTGTTTGTTGCTCCCAAGTGTCCACAATCCCCACTTCTTCAAACTAGACTTTAAGTTCCTTGCTGGAGGCCCCTCCCTCAGCATATCATGGGTGTGATCTATATGTTTTCATCCTTAGCCCCGTCAATTACTTCCCACTCTCTCAAATTAAACATTATTATTGAGAGAGTAGCCTGAGTGACACATTCCTACACCAAGACGGGAGCATATACCAAAGCTATGGTGTATGGAGACACCTCCATTAGTATTACCTTCCCCTTCATGCTTTATCTGAGAAGGTCTCTTGATGGTGTCCCTCGCGGGTTACTGCAAATGATTGCCACTCCAGCAGTCTTTGTGGTTTGTGAAGAGAAGTACTGAGTCAGTTAAATGTAATCTTCATTCTGGCTCAATGTGCTTTAACCAGATGGGTCTCTTGGAGGAGGCAGTTATTAATTTTGTTAACCTTCAGTAGGTTGATGATGGTCTTCCTTTTCGCAGGAGCATTGAGACCATTTACATTTAAGCTAATAAATGTTGCCATGGTCAATAGAGTTTAGAGTCACGATATCTGTCTCCTTGATTACACCTACCATCCTCAATCTCTCCTTTTTTCCTGCCTGGATGGTTGTTGCCTATTTTCCTACATTCTATTAGAGGCGCTACAACCTCAGGACACTTGGGTACTCTGTGACCAGCCTGCCCCCCTATTGTTCTCCATCTGTAATTCATGTAAATAGCTACCGTGACCAGTCTAGTCCTCTAATAACATTCCCCGATCCCTCCCCATAAGACCCCCTCAACGATCATCTTTCCAACTTTGCCATGTCTTGGCTGGTCCGTGGTCATTGTGTGTGATGTGTCATTAGAAACACCCCCCATTAGAAGGCCCTCCCCTCTAGGAGCAATTGCCAACATTCCAACTCATGAGCAGATCATGTTTCTTCTTATTCGCCTTCTACTTGGCCCATTGGGGCGTTCATCTGTAGTGTCCCCACTGCTTTATGAAGCACCATTTTGCTTTTTCTACTTTTGCTTTGGACAGTGAGTTCTTGCTTCTGTTTTGACAAACAGTTTCAATGATGGCTCCTGTGTTGATCTTTTGGAGGTTGAAGTCTGTAGTTATTTCTCAAGGGGTTTATCTCTAAGGCCCAGGATCTTAAAAGCTTCTTTCACTGTGTTGGCCACATACTTCTTATTAACCATGTGAAGATGAGTTGAAAGTGTTTACCCCCTACTGATAGCAAATTTCATGTTTGCCTAGTGCTTCTGTAATCTGGCGGAAGTCTATTTGTCATTTCCATGTGGCTGCTGCTAAATGCTGAAACTCTATAAAGTGTACAGATATGGTCAGCATCAGGATTTCTTCCTTCTCTTCCAAATAATGGACCCTAATGAGTATGTCTGGGGGTAGGTGGGGTAGTTTGGGGTCCCAATAAAGCTGTTCAGTGCGTTCAGTGGAAGGGAATCACTAGGTCATTTGGCTTGCCGCTAATTTGCAGTAAGGGGCATTGGATGAAGCCTTGTAGGATTACACCTTCTACACCTCTAGGAAGACCCTTGAATTTAAAATGATCATGTCTTGGTTGATTTTCAAGGTCCTCATGTTTAGTGCTATGTCCAAGTAGAAGTCTTCAATGCAAAGCATTTTGTTGCCTATTTGATGGATTTCCTCTAACCTCTCAAGTGTATGCTCCATGTTGTTGAATCTTTTCCCCAGAGTTGTCACATCCTGTTGAATTTCACACTAAATTTCTTTGAGATTGCCTTTGATGGTCCTAATCTCTTCTTTCATTTCCATGAGGAAAGTTTGATGGTATTTCAGTTAAATTGCTTTAAGTGAATTTTCCACTATCTGTCTGCAGATGATCTGGTGGATCTCAGCACCATTTCACTTTTGTCTGTCTTCCCTGTCTTGATATTAAGATCACAACGTCCTCTTCCTGAGGCCATGATGTTTCCTTCTTGTGCTTAGAGTGTTCTCTAGACACCATCCAATTAACGTTCAGGCGCGTACAGCCAGTGCTTTAAATTGACTAGTACTCTCAGGTACTGCGGTCCTGCACGTCTTTATTTTGAGAGGGCAAGTGCCTGCACTTCTCAGCAGAGGTGCAATGCATTTAATTGGAGAGTACTCGCTCTTCTCATATGGAAGTAGGCACTCTGATATAGGGTACCTGCACTTCCACACCAAGCATGGCATACGGCTCTCATACAGTGGATGTATTTCAGTGTCTAAATCTGTCGGAGCATCCGATGGCAGACAGCTACTGGCCTGGGCAATGTGATAGCTGCTTCCTCTTGTCATGGGCCTCAATGAGCCCGCACTCTGACTGCACCACTCATTCCCATTGGGTCTAAAAATGTTTAGGCAAGGGCAGCCTGCTCCCACTGTATGTATTTCAGGGCCTGCATCTGTCAGTACTTTAAAAAATATTGAGCCTTGAAAAAGTTGTGGGACAGTGTGCCCACTAGGCGACAAAACACGTGTTGGCTGAGTATCTATCAGAATGACTAAAGAAACAGAAAAAAAAAGAAAGAAAAGAAACCAAAGAGGATTGATTTACTGTGTACTTGGGCTTTTGCATACATGTGAACTACTATTTTAGCGTGTGCTAGAGATTCTGTTTTTGGTGTCTTAGGCCACACCTGAGGGAGCGAGGTGGTTCTTCCTACCTTTCAGCACCGCTGATGATATTGGGACAGGGCTTATCAGCTTGTGGATATTTCCAGGGGCACCAATTCCCTATAGAAACGCCACCTACTCGCAACAAAACATCTGTCGGTACCTCCAATGTTGGGCTGCTGCAGCATAGGCAATGTGGCAGCCACTTCCCCCTAACACCGAGTACAAGACATCTGGGGGAAATAGAGATTAGGGAGGAGAGAGAGACAGGCAATTCTCTCCATTTCAGGTACTGTAACAGGTGTCTTTCTCGTGTAAGAAAGGGCATCACTACTATGGCACAGATCTTCACATTAAGGCAAAGATAATAAATTGATACCAAAGTGAACATGTTGAATGGAACAGTAATTAGACAATTGGAATAATGGTTACCCATCTAAGAAGGAAATTGGGTGTTTGCAAATGCAGAAACATCAAGAACCTTTCCAACATCAACGGAACCATGGGAGACTGGCAGCAGCTGAAAAAGATTGTAAGCAAAGCTAAAGGAGCTAAAACAACAACATGGCAGAGGTAAGGTATGGGGAGCTAGGAGGAACCAACTAAGAGTCCAAAAGGGAGAAACAGACAAACATGCAGGGAGTGCATGTGAGGTGTGAACTATAGAGATAGCAGATCACAAATGCAACTAGGCAAAGCATTGCCACGTGAAGAAGTCATAGTGAAACAGCTGTTAGTGATGCAGTTTCCCTTAGTTCCCCAGACGTGTAGACAACACCCCAAGTTAAGGTTATCATTCTAGGCTCTAAAAGACTTTGGGGCAGATTTACAAGCCCCTTGCGCCTCTTTTACGTCGCCGTTGTGTCACTTTTGTGACGCAGAGGCAGGTCAAAGCCAGCACCATGCTGCGGGGTATTTACAAGGTGACGCATCTGGGAGATGCGTTGAGTTGTAAAGCCCTGTGCCACATGTAGGTGTTCCGGCGCAGAGGGGGGGTGGGGGGGCATTCTGGGGCAGAAACGCCTCCTAAAAGTGGCTGAGTGAAATCTACAAAATTTTGCTGCGCCAAAACCGTGCGCCTGCTTGAAGCAGGCGTAAGGATTGATGCAGCATGTTAGGGATAGGGCACCCCCGAGCCTTGCTGGAGCTGCATCACGCTTGCGACGGAACTCCAGCAACGCGCAACCTTTCCGATGGGGGATGCGACACACATCTGCCCATCTGTGCGTCACGGTGCGCCGCATTGTAAATGCGGTGCATCATTGGTGGGCAGATGCATCGCAACTCTTCTGGCGCATCCCTGCTGATTAGCAAAGATGCGTCAGAAGTAGTAAATCTGCCCCAAAGTAACTTACCATCTCTTTGTCTTCCAAAAAACTCAAGGGTGTAACAATACCTATTTGTGATTTTACGTGTCAGTGTGCAGGTTTCCTCACAGTTAGGGAGACCAGGTATCGGTCCTGGGTTTTCAACAGTTGTCCCGGCAGATTTCAGTCAAAGTGGCTCATGTCCTGGTTTTTTGAGAGGGTAAACTGAAAACATTTAGAGAGGCACTTTTTTAGGTGTTCCAATGCAGGGCTAATAAGCAGCTGTTAAGAGTAAGCCATTTAATGAACATGTATGATGTTGGTTTTAAAAATTAGATTTTATTTATTTTTTAGTGCCTCTTCTGTGTTTCTATTGGGATGAGGGCTGTCATGCTTAGGCACTTTATTGATGTAAATGTGTAGTCCTTCCTCTATTTTTGCGAAATGTCCCGGTTTTTGGGTCGCACGATCTGGTCATCCTACTCACAGTCCCTTTGCACCTATTCCTGACAATTGCGATATGACTGTTCTGTCCCATACATTTTTATTTTCAAGCTGATTGAAATTTAAATTGTTATTGATAATTAGTAGACCATATATGGCATTAATCTAGATTCACAGCAATTTTCTAATATGAAACAATATATTTACGTAATTCCTTCATAATTGCGATGTTTTGGGGTCAAAATGCTACCTTCAGAGTTATGTACCATGAAGATTGATGTGTATTGCTCTGCTTGACTGTTATAGTTGTTTTCCTTTTATGAGTTCTGATAATGTTTTGTTTCTATTTATTACTCTATCAGTAATGATTGTCTTCATTGCTTCATAGAACCTATTATTTTTTTTAGCTTGGAAGTCCTGCTGCATTTATACATATTTTACACCTAATTTTCTGTACTCCAGCGTCTTCTGAAGGCACTTTTTCGTAACCTACAACAGTTGGGTGTTGAACTTGCCGTATGAAAACATTGAATTAACAGCCTTTCCGTCAGAGAAACCTAATCTCCAACTTAACTTCATAGTAAACAGGGAAACTGTCGTGCCTTTTTATGATACTCTTCTGTAACATTTCTATTATAGCTCATCATTAAATAAAAAAATCACGACTGGATACGAGTCTGATTAGGTTGGGCTCCGGACAGCTTCGGCTGTCTGCAAGGTCTCGTGCCAGGGCAGCATATAACATGCAGAAAAGGACTTTGGAACGTTCTTCTTCAGATGCTGTTTTCTTGGGTTGAGCCCTCTTTAGACATTGGCTTCCTGGTCGGTCTATCATGCTGTGGTGTTAGCCCATAGCATTTTATAGATACGTGCAATTTCTACAGTCCATACTAGCTTGACTTGGTATGCAGGTACATTTAGCCCTTTGTTTTTTGTTTTTTTGCTTAACAATTGTCTTGTAATCCTGCCGATTGTTTGCTCTTGCAATGCCAGTTATACTTGCTTTCTTTAGAGCAGCAGCCACCACTTTTATAGATTTATATATTTATTTATGTGGAAGGTTTTATATCAGTACAAAAAACAGCATCAGAGAATGTTAGAACACCTCCCATTTATACAGAGTAAAATAAAATATATAATGAGAAGCATGAAAAGAAACAGTGCCTTGTGATTTTATTAGGGGCACAGAGTGTGCTTGCGTAGTCTGTACATAAATAAATAGGATAAAATGGTATTGGCTGCAGAAAAGGTTTCAATTTCCCGAATGTAGGGAAATATTTATGATGTATTTACTTAGCTAAACAAGAGAAAACACATTAAGGTTAGTAAAATTGCATCTTTCTAAATCAGTGCCTCGATTTAGATATATTTACTAGAGTAAACGAAGATAAAATAGGTAGGATGGTATGGAAATACCAAGTACTGAGGAATTCCTCAATTAAGTTAGATTTCAGGGAAGAGGTAAAGAAGTTGAACGATTTGAGCAATCTGGTGGAGCAGCAGCCGCCGCTGTGAGTGACAATGTCTACCCCACTTGCACCCCAAGTGGGACAATCCATGGACGAGGAGGCCGCCAGTGTGATTGTCAGTTGAAGCCTCACCCGTTCGCCATTGAGTTGTGGCTGCCGGTGAGACCACCCAGTTCTGCCCCAAAAATATGTAATCATTATGAAAACGGGGTAACCCAGTTGTGGTCGTGGACCCGGGTTCAATGTGGTACGAAAAACAATGGTCCTTGACCCTATTCTGTAGTTGATATGAATCAAAACCTACAATAATTGCTTGCAAATCTTTTCTGGGCCTCAACACTGTAAGCTCACAGTAATTAATACAATCAGTATACTGAAGTGCAACAACCAAAACTTTTTGTTCAGAAAAACAAGGGGTTTTAATTGATTCCATCCTAATTAACGCAACAGCAGATTCTTTACTGCAAAGGACAATTGGCAGATTGGGAAAGGAGACTGACTGGCACTGCATGCTCACATACACAAACGTTTGCTCCAACAGCTGCCACAGGCATTGCTATGCATGTAATATGATTCATTTGGCACCTTAATGAAACGCAAAATAAACACTGAAAAAGACAATAGGTCTGGCTTATAACTGAAAAGGCAAGTTATACTGTTTGCTTTTTTTGGTGTGTTTTTTATTTTACTTATTACTGGTATTTTAGAATGGAATCCAGAAACGCTATCCAAGACCAGTGTTTAAAATTTTCAGTTGGACTTCCTATGTGTGTGAGGTATGCACATCTTAGGGTTCTCCACTCTGATAGCTAAAGATACAACTTTCAGAGAAACAAGAAACATAGATACACAGATATGCACACCTAACACAAACACTGTATATACCACTGGTATAGATAGGGGACCACTGGATTTATGTCATTATGTGTATGCGGGTTTTTTCACATAATTATAGGTTTAAAAAAATATATATTGATCTCATTCACCATTAGATATACACAGAGCTATTTGGGTTTCTCTAAGGTCCCCTCTTGATTGGTGCCAGCTAGAGAGCTCTGTATCTAGATGGATGCACTTTACACAAAACCACTCTTTCCGTATTTGGTTTGTTCTGCCCTTCTCTCTGAGTGACTCACAGAACAACCAGAGGGGTAAAGTATTCCAGTGTAGAGGCATAATCATTGGACTATATTTACACCATTTTCAAAATGTGTCTAGCCAATCTACACATGGTAACCAAAAATAATTTTTCTTACTCCTCGTATTCCGAGAAGCCCTGTCATGCTTCATGATGTATTTAAAATAGTTGGTCCAATCTAGAAACTTCGGAGATATAGTTTAATCCTACATTTACAAATTTCCTTCTGTGCAAGTCAAATTAAGTAAAATAATAGCTTATTTTTCTCTGGGTCCATAGACTCATAATTTAGTAAGACTCCAAAAAATACCAGCCTTATGCTCACCTGTATATCCGCCCCAAGCATGGCTTTAATACCTTTACTTACACTGTCCCAGAAATGATGCAGCATTGGGCAGCTTAAAAACATATGCACATAATCCGATATTTCGGGGAACATTTAGGGCATTTCGGAATGGCTCCCTTTGTAAATTTGGAGAGCTTTAGAGGAGACCAGTACACCCTGTGGAAACAAAACATGTGATTTCTCCTTAGATTTGCAGCCTGAACTGTGGAATACAAGATGTTAAAAGATACTTGCCATAATTCTTCGGGATGGGACCCGGGCAAGCTCTCTCCCCACAATTCCGATGGAAGTTTAAAATTGCCCTCTGCCAGATCAATCAACAGCCAGTATAGATTTGCCACCTTATTCTTCCTCCCTACTTTCCTCCTCAAGGCAGTCTCCAGTTCGTTAGATATGTCAACAGTTGTTCCATCAGCTTGGTGCTAGCTCTTGATTTGCAGACATTTAAATTTAGATAGCTCGTTATCTATCATGCTCCTCAGATTTTCCCAAGAAAGCAGAGAGCCCTCAGGTGCAACTTGGGCCCAGCTCGCTATTCTGGCTGTTTTGAAGGGAGTTACTAGAGCGTCTTTTGTTCATTCTGGAAAGCCCGGAGCATCCAAAATAGGCTTCAATGCATTATAATAGCTGCTTTCTAATGTTTTCCTGATTTTGTACTATGTAGAGGCTAACCCATTAATGTCTTTAAGCGTACCATTTAAAAATATCTGGGATCACAGGATTTATATATGAAGCCTTGATCTCCTCCCTTCAGGTCTAGCAACATTACCCTTAACATTTTCCCTATCTCTGAGCTATCTGGTTGGTTTAGGAGCATTTTCCCATCTCTACAGGACCCTTAAGTATGTTCCCAGAGGATTAGCATCTTAGTTCTTTTATGGCTCCTCTTCTGTTTGGTTTTCCAGGCTAGAAGCCTTCCCCATACTTGAAGTGTGCAAGCTTACTAGCTTGCCATTTCTTTTTTAGCCTTAGTTCAATCACCCCTGCAAGTTCTAATTCGAGAGAATGCAGTTCTGCCGATGTATCTCCTATCGGCGAGCTACTCCCTTGGGTGGTGAGCTTTTGTTCCAGCTGCCATTACTTCCAAATGATCCGAAAAGTGTACCCCCAAGTGTTTTACATCCTTCACCCAGCTTTTCAGACCAAAACTGACTAAGAAAAAATCTAATCTGGACTTGTGGCCATATTTCTAATTATGGAAGGTATACCCTCTTCTGTTTCCCATTTTATCTCCCCATACATTGACCCATCCTAACTGTCTCATAGAGGTTTTTTATGGGAAACAACCTTAACAACGCAGTCATCACATCGCACTACATTTACAACACAGTCATTACATCGCAACATCCTTTACAACGCATGTCACTACAACGCAACCATTACATTGCATGTCACTACAACGCATGACACTACAACGCAGGCATTACATTGCATGTCATTACAACGCATACCATTACAAAGCATAGTACCTCTACACTATCCAACACTTACCCTACTGTTGCACCCCCTGGATTTAGAATAGTAATTTTTACCCCTACACTATCCAACACTTACCCTACTGTTGCACCCCCTGGAGTTAGAATAGTAATTTGACCTCTACACTATCCAACATTTACCCTACTATTGCACCCCCTGGAGTTAGAATAGTAATTTTTACCCCTGCACTATCCAACACTTACCTTAAATGCAATGTAATGGTATGCATTGTAAAGGTATAATGCAATGTAATGGAATGCGTTGTAAATGTAGTTGTAAAAAATGTGTTGGAATGGCATGCAATGTAAATGTATGCATTGTAAGGGATGTTGCGGGGTAAAACTGGGTTGTAAAGGGAAGTGTTGTAAATTCATTTTTTATTGTTGATCTCATTTTACAGTTCTATGCTGCTAAACTTTTTAATGAACAGTCCATAACTGGGTCTAAAACCACGTTAAAATCTTCTGCAAGAATTAAAGAGTCTGGAAAATTTAATAATTCGAAAGCAGGCCCCTAAAGGGAGCTGGATCATCAATATTAGGGCCATAGTATCCTGCCACTGTAAATTTGTGAGATTGAAATGTAATCTTCGCTATGGCCCATCTCCTCATCTTGTCTACTTTGCTGCTTTCTACCATAATGGCAGGGTTTCTTTTAATTAATATAGCCACACCAATTGTTGCATGGTGCATACTATATCCTGGACCCAGCTTCTAAACTTAATTAGGTTCCTCAACTCAGTGTCTGTTAAGTGTGTCTCCTGGAGTATAAGAACTTCCTGGGGCATCTTTCAGCTATTGAAGGATCTTTTCCATCCTACACTTAATTTTTAGACCATTTAAATTCCATGACAGAACCCTCAGGTGTACATTTTGATCGACTATTGGCTGTGCCACATCTCTATTGCAAAAGGGAGAGTTTTGAGGTTCGTACTTAGGCGATCAGACACCTTTTTGGGGGCTTTTCTCCCACTGCACCCCACTCAGTGCTCCTCTCCCTCCCCTTTCCCCCTCGTGCACCCTCCCGGAGAACCCCCTCCTCTTCCTTTATTGGCCCTAACCTGGCCTGCAAGCCACCCTCCTAGAGTCAGGAAAATTAAAGCTCATATTTCACACTGACTTTGAAACGTTTTGGAACTAGTGTATGTTCCTTACATACAAGTATTTCTTATTTTAAACAGCGGGATAGAAGAAAGGTAATACTGTAGATAATACTAAAAAATTGTTTTGCTTATCTTACCCCTCCCCCCTTGAAATGGACTGCAGGAAATTTTCCTCCACCTCCACCCGCCTGAAGACTTGCAGTTTATTGTTATGCATCACTTTTAGTGTGGCAGGAAATTTGAGTTGTGTGGTTGTGCCCAGCTTCCTGAGGCGATCTAATAGCTTCCACAGCTCCCACTGCTTTTAGTTGCTGTGATAGATGAAACGTCAGTCCGTATTTTGAAGATTATTCCTTCTACACTTAATGAGCTCATCTTGAGAGATTTATTCAAGATTTTATCCTTCAGTTTATATGTTAAGAAATTAACTAAGATTTTTCTGGGTCTGGTTTTATTTGGACTCAGTCTAAAAGGGTCTCTATTTACCCTTTGATTATCCACCATAAACGCTTGCTCTGTACAGTCAATTTGGGTGGCTTGTTTAATCAATTTGACCACAAACTCTTTAAGATTGCTCTTTTTGGCCCACTCAGGAATCTTAAGCAGATGTATGTTATTCCACCTTTGGGAGTTCTCAAGGGATTCTAATTTTCCCAGAAGCCCATTTATTTTTCTTTCATCTGACTTATATCAATTGTGTTTACCTCTGCCTGAGAGAATAAACCCACTACAGTAGATTCCAATACTGTTGTTCTAGCTGCTAATGAGTCCAATTTATCCTCCATTTTTTCACATGACTGCTTGATTTCGCCTTGGTTCCTTTCTGACACCACAAATCTGTTTCTGACTTCCATTGTCAGCATTTGCAGCAGATCTTAAACTGACCATGAGATGGTCTGGTCTGCGGGGTCTGAACTGTCACTTGCCCAGGGTGGATTCCACCTAATTGGTTATCTTCAGAGGGGTTTGTTTCCCCTTGGTTCATCAAGGTGCTCATAACTGTAGTGTTATCTCCTTCCTCTGCCATCGTTATTTTCTTTATACCCTCTCTTTTTAATATTTCCAGCTCACCTTCTAATGGTTGAAACCTATTTGAACTTTGGGTACCTTCCAGGTATACAGGCAGCTTCAGGGCGGTGTTTGAGGGGGCGCAGGCTCCTTTTTTTAATATTAAAGTACTGGGTGCCACCTCAAAGTAGCTCCTCAGTGAGGGGGTGAGTTTCACTTTCTGTTGGTTTTGAGGGGGGGGGGGGGTATTTTCTTTGATTTTTTTATTTTTAGGAATAACCCATTCCCCTGCTGCTGTTTTATTTTGGGGTGGTGGTGGTTTTATATATTTTTTACAAGATTGAGTCTCCTGTTTTGGAATACTATCCCGGCTACACCGGTTATTTAGAGGAACCTTAGAATCAATATTAAACTGATTGAAGCTCGCACCCTCAGGGTGTATCTGCTTTGTCCCCCTGTGCTTATACCACTGCTTCTTGTTTTCCCCCCTCTTCCCAAACCTCCAAAACTCCGCCAGGTTTATCAGTCACATTGACATCCCCCACCTTGTCCCCTAGTGTTGAACTTATCTCACTGCCTACTCCTCCCCGGCACCAGCGAGTCTGTTCATGGCTCCTGCACCGCAAACACCATGTTTGTGCTGCCTCTGCCATCCTGGATGGGGAGCCGCGCTGTGGCTTTACGACCTCGACCCACTTCACGAGCTGCGAGGGACCAAAATGGCTCCTGAATCGCTCGCCCCTTCCGGGGCAGCCCCCCAGCGGCTGCCACCACCACAAACTCAGCCAGACCCGCCACCTCTGTTAAGCCGAAGACCGAGCCTAGGACACAGCTGGAAGTCCAAGCCCGAGCAAGAACAAGCTGCCTCCAGCCCATTACGTAAACTTCCTCTCTCTTTTTCCTTCTTCCCAAGTCGATGTTTAATTTCTTAAAACAGATTGCTCCCGGGGTTATAATTACATATCCCGCAGTTTTTTTAACGTCCCCACGGAGCAGTCACGGAGCAATCATCCCATTTTCCTGACGCTCGTCCAAGTCATCCTGGTTCCTGATTCCTGACTCTCGGAGCCTCCGGGACTGGCTACTTGCTGGCCGCCATGTTCTCATGGTTTTGCTGCATTTTCCATATATTCAATCATCTGTTGCATAATTTGCAGATTTGAACCCAAATTTTTTTTTCCCACTTACACAGATTAAAAGTTACTAAAAACATCAGACAATTGTTCGCTTTTTTGGAAGGACCTTAGCAAAGATTAACAGGTCATCTTTCAGATGCTTATTTCTGTATTTGGTTGTTAAACTGGCACTAATGAGGTGAAATCTTTGCCCAGACGGTAATTCCATGTATACAAATGATAAAATAATGAAGAAATACTGTAAACAAATGTGCCAAATTATGCTGCATGATTTAGGCAATGCTGCCACATAATTTGGTTCTCCTGTGCCACATAATTCCAGTGGCCCTGGACATATATATATATATATATATCTCAGCGGCGATCACCAATGGGTAGTTATAGTTAGGTCTGAGAAGGTAAATCCATGTGTAAAAATGATACAATAATGAACAATACTGTAAACAAATGTGCCAAATTATGCTGCATGATTTAGTCAATGCTGCCACATAATTTGGTTCTCCTGTGCCACATAATTCCAGTGGCCCTGGACATATATATATATATATATATATATATATATATATATATATATCTCAGTGGCTATCACCAATGGGTAGTTATAGTTAGGTCTGCGTTTTCGCCCTAGGAAATTCCTTTTTTTGGTTTTGCTAATAACGTTGGTGCACTGTGATGAATCTTCATGAAACTGCCTAAAATTATTTTCTTTGTTGACTAGTTTCTAGATGGAACGTTTTGGTGTAATCTGTCAAGCGGGGTAAGAAAAAAAGGTGTCCCAAAATGCAAAATCCCCATGCCTTTTCGATAGAATTGTTTAGGAAACACTGCCGCATAAACTGCTCAACTGAACTACACCAAATTTGGCAGGAAGCTTGATCTCAAAGTCTGCTTTTTGTTATATGGTCTTAATCATGTCAGCAGTTTTTCAAATATTAAGGACAAAAAAAGTTGCATATCTGGATTGGGTTTGCGAGTGTCCCTCAAACCCAATTTCAAACAATTGAGCTTTCTTATTGGCCCAATGAACTTTTATTCTCTTGTGTGCCCTCTGATTGGCTGCCTGCAAAATTAGAACAAATATTGCAGGTAGCCATTACAGGACTCGAGTACTTATTCTCAATGTCCTTAGTGTATTAAAGAAAAATATAAGGGAGCAGGGTAGGGATACTGTGTCCCCCTAGCTCTTGTGGGTCAGGGGGTCCAAGAGGAACCCCATCCACAGGCCAGATTTTTAAAGAGATCGTGACATTTTAACAACAATAAAATAACACCCACTGGTGTTTTTAATTTGAACAATTTGAACCTGGAGTGGGCCAGGGCCTGGCGTCTTTACTATAATATACATGGGGAGTGGGTAAGAGTGGAGCCCCCGTCCCCAAGCCATTCAGGGCCCAAAGAACCCCATTTCACTGTATCAAATGTACTTCAAAGGGAAGGGGGCTGGCAGCCCCCTCCCTGTAAAGGGCCATCCCCTCCCCTGGGGCCGACTTGTTAAAAAAAAAGGAAGGAAGGAATGGAGGAAGGGGGGTGTGCAGCTTCCCTCCTGAGCCTCTGTTGGCCCCGAGACCCAATCCCCTGAGGCCAATAATCTATAAAAAGGGGATGGGGCCATGCACCCCCTGTGCTGGTATTCACACCGAGGATCCCATCGCCCGGGGCATGATGCTACACAGTGTCACAGGGAGCTCACCCGAGACAATGTGGTTCTATGCCCTGGAGAGTGCTGGTATACCCTGCCCACACTCTACCGGGCAAGAAATTCCAATTTGCTCCCACTCAGTGCAAGCAGTAAAAAAAAAATCTGCTCCAGCCCAGACGGGAGCAAAGTAAATGTGCTGGCTACTGCCAGCACCTTGTATCGTGTTGGCTGGGGAGCTGGTTGTGGCAGTTGTGTTCCCCACACAGCCCCAAATGTATTATTTTCTGGGAACCCAGTGTGGGTACCGGGGCACCCAGCCTCGGCCCTGGCAGATTGAGTCCCCTGGGCCATAAAGGCAGAGGGAGAAGGAACAGGTGCCTCCTCCCCTTAATTATAAAAAGGCCCCAGGGGATTCAGTTGCCAAGGCTCTAAGTGGCTTGGGGACAGGGGGTGCATACCCCTTTCCACTTAATAAGAAAGTATGGCCCCGGTTGATGGGTTCCCTGGGGCCAAGAACCCCTTCTCGCCTTATACCAAATAATATTTGGATGTTCCGGGTGGGAACCGGAACACCAAAAATATATTTTTGTGTTTAAAAGTGAATAATAAATGAGCTGCAGGAGCTTGGGAAGGAGCGTTCCATATTGCCCCATTCTGCTTGTGATGCTAGAAGAGGCAAGGGCATAACCAAGCATTTTCTTTATGTTGTGTGGATCTGCAAGAAGTGAAGCAGCCACACAGAAACATTAAAAAAGAAAGCAGTAAGTTTCCTGGGTTATGAAATCTGAAACCCCAGGAGAGCTTACCATATTTTTTACAAGCACTCCTACCCGGAGCTCTATGCTCTTTAGCTGGATTGAAGGCCCTCTTGTGGTTGTTTTCATGATTGGATTTTTGTGGGAAGAAACTGTTAAAAGAAAGACTCAGAGACATGTTGGTTTTATTAAACAAAAAAAATATGTTTGAACCCTTTGTGTAACATTTTTCTGCCCACAAATTGGAATCATGGGATCAATGTTAAAATAAAGTCTCACAGACATGTTGATTTCTTTTTTTAGTCAAACAGTTTTAGACATTTTAACAATAATCATTTTTTATTAAACATTGGATTGTGTGAATTACTGACATCAATCTGATGAAAAATATTGATGATTTTTGGAGAAAGAGGATACATCTGCTTTATATATATTGATATACTCACCTCTCGAGAAAGCCAGTCGGGTCACTTTTTATATTTTGGTGATGCGACTCTTAGTCAAATCAGTTAATCTGCCTGAGTGTGGTCAGTAGCTACGACACCAAAAGCACTCTTCACATGCCAGAAGGCCGGGTGTGTCATGTGGACGGCTAGTTTCAGTAGGTTGGATGCATGGCCTGGCCTGCTGACAACCCCATGCCAGCGGGGGGTGGCATGCAAGGCCTGGCCACGGACCAGATCCTGCAGCCAACCCCACACTGTACATGGCTTTATGTATGGTAATAAAATATAACTTTATATTTTTAAAAAAGCCTCAAAATTCACCGCAAAAAACAAAGGTTAAGGTGACGTCATAGTTGGGTGAACATTACAGTGACAAGTAATGTTTTACAGTCAAAAACCACTGATATTCGCCAGTTACAGTTTTCTCAAGTAACTATAACTCATGCCCTAAGGAAATTATAACTTGCCCTATTGTCTTTTTTTTTTTTTACTTTTAATTAACAGGCTGACAAGGAACAAATACATTAATGCATATATTAGAGGACAGCATATATCAAATAAGAATAGACGGAAAATTGATGGAAAGGTCGAAAAGAGAGAAAAAGAAAAATATAGATATATTCTCTAATACATATTCAAAAAATTTTAACATTCAGCGCACAACCAAAGTAAATTGCCCTGGAAACAAGTTATATAGAAAGAAGAAAAAGCTCGTTATTAGAAGCTTTAAAGCTCTGTGGTTACCTATGCTTAACAGGTAGAGAGAGCATCATCGTTCCACAAAAGTTCCCCAATTTTTTTCAAATTTGCTCAGAGAACGTGTTCCCCTAAGATTCGCTAAAGCTAGCTCCATCGAATGGATCTCGGTTATAAGTGCCCACCAATCCCAGACCGTGGGTGGTTCAGAACGGGTCCAGGCTCTGGCCAGAGTTAATTTGGCGCAAGACATGAGTATAGTGACCAAAGCAGCCTGTGGGAAAGAAGCAGGATATGTGTCTAATAAAACTGAGGCGGCAGTAAATATGGGCGGCTGAATCTGCTTAATTTTCATAACCTTCTGAATATCCCCCCAGAAGTTCTTAAGATTGGGACAAAAGAACAACATATGTGCCAAGTCGGCTGCCTCGATAGAGCATTTGGGGCATTTCGTACGATCGCTGTAGGAGCTATTAGGGGACCATTTGGAGATTCTTTCGTGCGTGTAATATAGCATGCAAGTCGTTCTAAATTGTTGGAGCCTTAAACTAGATGACCGTACTCGCTTATTAATATTTGACAGGGAGCACTCTATCTGTTTTGATGTTATGTTTAGTCCCAGTAGTCTGCCCCACTTATCGGCTAATTTAGGACAGTCGTTTGATTTAAGACTGATTAAGAAACTATAAGCTTCGCTTATAACAGACTTGCTTTTTGAAGAGTATAGACAAGTCCATATGTAACAGTCCGAGACCTCCTGAACCTGTTTTTTGTTGATCAAATAACCGTGTATCTGTAGGTGTTTAAATCTCATAGTTTCAGGTAATTCATATATCAATTTAAGAGTATTGAAATCAAGAAACCCTTGTGTGCCATATAGGTCCCCTAAGACACTAATTCCTGACCTGGACCAGCTATGAGCAATGTTATCATTGAAGATTCCCGGGAGACCCGGATTGCCCCACAACTGTAACTTTGAATGGTAAAAATTAGTTTTGCAGAAAGTTAGTATATTGCCCCAAATCTTTATTATGTCCCTTGCGGTCTTGAATTTGACCCTTTTATAGTAATTAGGGTCGTTTGCTCGTAGCAAAAACATATTTGAGTCATGTTTTAACATAAAAGAGTGAAAAAACAGTGCCTTTCCTCTGTTAAGTAGGGAGCGGAGGCGTATAACAAAAGCAGACCAGAAGTACATCTTAAAATCAGGGAAATTAAGCCCTCCCTCGCTCGTGTTGTTTTTCAGAAGATTCAGTGACCTTCTCGCTTTTTTATATCCCCAAATAAAACTACTAAATGCTCCGTCTAGTTGCTTAAAAAACAAAGTATTTAGTGCCAGTGGGATGGATCGAAATAGGTATACAAATTTAGGCAGTACCTTCATCTTAATTAGGTTAATTCTACCAATTAGGTTCAGGGGTAATCTGTGCCATTTTTCTAATAGTAGAATAGTAGATTTAGCTAGTTCATTGTAATTTAAATTGTTGATGTCTTGTAATTTGGCCGTTATTTTGACCCCTAGATATGTAGCAACTTTGCAAATTTCGGGAACCGCCACGGCTGGGGTGTAGTTAGCTTTAACTTGTGTCTTTTGTAAATTAAGTTTGTAGCCAGACACTTTCCCGAATTTTCCAGCCTCTAGAGCAATACCTTGCAGTGCCTCCATGATATCCTGTGAATAGACCGCGATATCGTCGGCATACGCTGTTATTTTTAGGGCCTGTGAACCAGATCGAAAAGGTACAATCTGGGTTTGGGACTGAAGAGCAAACAAAAAGGGTTCTAATGAAAGAGCAAATAAATGAGGTGAGAGGGGGCATCCCTGACGAGTACCGCGTTGTATTAAGAACTCTGGGTAGGTCAGGCCCCCATAGCTAGTGCAGGCCGTTGGGTTATCATACAGCGCCTGTATGCCCCGCAGGAATTGCCCCCGAACCTCATTTTAGACAGTACACACCAGAGATAGTCCCACCTCACTCGGTCAAAAGCCTTCTCGGCATCTAATAGGATCATGCCGAGTGGGGTGGATTCAGTCTCTGCAACATCAAATGCCATAATGGCCATATTGACGTGCGTTGTAGTGTCTCTCCCAGTTATGAACCCCTGTTGCTGTGGATTAATAATTTGAGGCATGATAGGGGCCAATCTTAATGCTAAACTTTTTGCAAATATTTTGGCGTCAGTATTTATCAGGGAGATGGGTCGGTATGACCCTCTCTCCTCCTTTGGCTTATCTTTCTTCAAAAAAAAGATTATTTTCGCCCTATTCCATGATTTAGGAGCTGTTCCATTCAGCCCAACAGATTGCATTACCTTTAGCAACAAAAATTCCAATTCCGCTAAACACACTTTATATATCTCCAAGGGTATTGTGTCCTCCCCCGCCGCTTTTCCTCCAGGTAGTAAAGCAATGGCCTGATGTAGTTCTACCATAGTAATATCGTCAGACAGTGAGTCCATTCCTGAGATGTTCTGTGTGTCTGTTAAGTGCTCATTAACATATTCCCTTATTGTGTCTAAATTGGGCGCAGTTTCTGGAGTCTATAGTATTCTATAGAAATCAGCAAATTGTTCTAGTATATCTAGTGGCTGGTTGTAAGTTTTGTTGCCGTGCCCCCGAATATTTGTGATCCAAGTGCCAGCTCTGTCCTCTGCAACTTTATAAGCTAAGATTTTGCCTATTTTGTCCCCCCCCCCTTCGTATTGTGCTATTTTGAATTTATGAATGCTAGCGCTGCTCTTCTGGATGACCTTAGTCTTTGCTTCACTTTTCAGTAGGACAAGTTTGAGGCCAATTTCTGTAGTTGTTGTCAGGTTTTGTCGGAGTGCTGAAGCCAATCTTTCTTCTTGAGTAGTTATTTTTGAAGTCAACAAGGCGTTGTGTTTTCTACGTTCCAGATTTTGTCTAATCACATAAGCCTGAGTAAACCCCCTGATACTTGCTTTGCAAGCGTCCCATACCATGCAGCATGCAGCTGAGTCCATGTTGATATCTATAAATTCTATGAGATGCGATTTAAGCTGTGTCATATAAAATGAGTCGGAGACTAAGTGTCTAGGGAAGGAAAATGGTCTGGGAGGAGTCCTAGTGTGTGTTATAGTGAAAATCAGCATTATTGCATTATGGTCCGAAGTGATTCGGGGGCATAGGACCATGGAACTTGCCTTTAGTAAATTATCGCTGATTAGTGCCATATCCAGTCTAGAGCAGAGTTTGTGGGGCGCAGAGTAGTATGTGTATCCCAGTGTTTTTGGATATAGATACCGCCAAGCGTCTTTGATATTGTGGATACGGCATAGGTCGAGAATAGACGACCTGGTTTTATGCATCCTTTGGTGACTGTCGGACCTAGTTGTGTCTATTTTGTAATCCATAATGCAGTTGAAATCCCCCATGATGATAAGTTTGCCCTCCCAGTCCAAAGGTTTGATATTCAGCTGATCAAAAAGCATCGGTTCATCTATATTAGAACCATACACCACAGATAAGACATATTTATGGTTCTCAAAGCTGATCTGAGCAACGGCCCATCTACCACCCTTATCACAAGCAGTCTGTAGTATTTCAGCCCTAAATCGCCTATCCTTAAGAATGGCCACCCCTCTTATAGAATACCCGAAGGTAGAGCATACCACTATGTCGTATCCCAGTTGATTAAGTAGCTTCTTGTCTTTCCCAGCAATATGTGTTTTGGATAAAAGACCGAAGTGTGGGTTATGTAGTTTTAGTTCTTCTGTAACCAGAGATCTTTTATTTTTGCTATTTAGCCCCGCTACGTTCCAGGCTAGGCACTTTATTTCATGCATTTGTAAATAATGAAGACCTTGAACCCGTCTTTAAGTATCCTAGTGAGTTTCCTGTTCCTCATACATATAATAAACCGGACAAAATAAACTAATATGTCCTCGTAGCATTTTTCCCCATCAGCCTGAAAGCAAAACTTGCGCTATTGTCATGCTTAGCTAATTATCCCACATATTACATCACTTATGACATATTCTATATCATCAATGATAACATCACTGCAACAATTTAAATGACATCATTGACAAAAGTGTGCATGATAAAGGTATGAGGTATAGCTTCCTTACAGCATGAGTTATACTTACTTGAGATAATTGCAACTGGTGAATTTCAGTGTTTTTTTGTTAAAAATTAAATAAAATTCTGTGTGAGTGTATATATATATTTTTTTATTTTTTTTATTTGTTTTTACCTAAGTAGTTATAGTTAGGTCTGCATTTCCCTAGGCACAGTGTTTTTTGGTCTGCTAATAACTTTAGCCAGTTTGACAAATCTTCACAAACCTTTGCCCATAAAAAATTGTTCAGAGTGAACTGTCAAGCGAGGGCCAAGAAAAAAGGGGGTTCCCAAAAAGTAAAATCTCAATATATTTTCAATACACTTCTTTAAGACATGTTATAGCAAAAAGTGCTGAAGAGAATTGCACCAAATTTGGCAGGGAGCTAGATCTTGGTTCGCAGATTGTGGCAGATGGGCTTACAAGAGTCTTGTGAGCATCCCACAAGAGTACAAAATCAAGAATGGAGCCCTGTGATTGGTGAAGGGGCCTGTTTTTTGCATGAGCTTTCATGCTCTTGTGGAAGCGAGAGGCTCCTGCGAGTCCTGCGAGGGCTCTGACTGGCTGGCTGTTGGAATTTTAGAAGTGAAATGGCCGCTATTATTGTGTACTGTGAAAAAGTGGAGGTGTTGTGGAAATAAAGAGGAAAAAAAACTATAAAAGGGAGCAACAGAAAGGTATGCTGTCCCTCTAGATTTAGAGAGGAGGTGTCTCAGGGATAACTACTGTGAAGAAAATAAATATGTTTTGTTTTTAACTAGTTTTTATTATCTCGTAGGACTCTTGTGGTATAGTGAATAGTAAAAAGGAATAGACAAGTTCTCACAACACTCTACGTGTAGGAATGCATATTGTGGTTTTGAAGGAAAGTGTGTAAGAGATAGGTACTGTGATGAGTAGAAGGTTATTTCTTATCTAAAAATATGTTACGATCTCGCAAGACTGTCGCTGGATTGTGAAAAGTAGGAAGGAGTAGATCATCTTTGAATACACTCTGGTCTGCACACTTGTTTAGAGTAGGAATAAGTCTTACTGGAGATGTTGTTTATCTGAGTCTGCTATTTATGCCCATTGGTTTGGGTAGGGTGTGTGTTTACAAACACACCCTCCTACTCACACCCGTCATCTAAAAGAGAGGTCTGACAGAAGAGGTCTGTGGTTTCCCACACACACTATTGCGCACATCCTTTATCTGAGAGAGGGGTCTTGCGAGCGTTGCCTCCGTTTTAGAAAAAAACTAATATTACAACAATATTTTAATGACTCTTTTTTTACAGAGTAACATTAAATAATAACAGAACACATGAAAAAGAACTCTAAACAGTAAATTAAAACAAAATACAGACCTCGAGTGAGTAATCACACACTTAAAAATTAGATTTATATAATGAAAGCTAATACTATACAATATTCCCCACAAATATTATTCTCTTTCTGAATTAAAATTACATCTTTAATGTAAAAACACATACAAGGGCTATGACAAGACTGCTACTACAAAATTACTGAATTTTCTGGGAAAATGTTTCAATATGATAGCTAGAAGAACTGAGGTGAAAGACAATCTCAGCATAAATATTGTTGTATTACATTTGCAAAGTGGGCACCCTTTCCTGTTAAGTTACAATACAAATGCCATTCCCTTTCAGAAAAATTTCAAATACATGATATATTATTCAGTTATTCTACCATACATACACGCCCAAAAAATATATTTACTTTAAGAAACCTAGAAATTCACTGGAAAAAAAAGGTCAAAGTCATGTTATAGTTAGTTGTGATAAAAAGATTTGTATTTCTAATCTTAGAAATTCACTGAAACAACCCAAGGTTAAAGTAATGTTATAGTTAGGTAAATTTCTCAGTGACAGCATTAACATTTTAAACTAAATAAACTCAGAAATTCATCAGTTTTAGTTAGCAGCGCGAACTATAACTTTTGCCCCCGCCATGCTCTGCTTGTGACCTCACATATGACATCACTCTTGACATGTTCTATGACATAATTTATGACATCACTGATGATATCTTAAATGACATAATCGATTACATCACTGATAACAAATGATGATGGTAATGCCAGCTCCTGCAGGAGGCGGGGAGCTGGTAGGGACCGCAGGGGCCTTCAGACTCCCCCACGTTCCCAGTGGACAGTGGGTGCCCTGGAGGCACTCAATTCAAGATATCCAGTCCCCGAGGGATGGGATTGTAGGGGTCGAATTTTGCCCATGGAAGGGGCCGCCCATCTCTAAATGGCCAGGCCCCAGGGGATGGGGTCCCTGGGGCGGAAATCGGCCCGGGGAGGGAGGCTGGTGGCCCCCCTCCCCTACTATAAATATATATTTTTTTAAAGGGTGGGCTCGAACTAAGGAGTGGGGGTACGTTGTCCCCCTCCCCTATTACAACTTGGCTGGGCCATGGAAAATGGGGTCTCCAGGGTCAATATCATCCCGGGGGGGGGCATGTGGCCCCCTCCCCCAAATTAAAAAATAAAAGATAGGCAGGGCCCTGGGGATGGAGTGCCCGGGCCAAAAGCAGCCCAAGGAAAGAAAATAAAACAATTTATTTTTTAAATGCCAGCAAGTCTCGGAGGCCCAACCCCTTTCACTACCACTCTACAAACATGCCTTCTGGTGCACTAATAGTTTGGGGATGAGTCCCTTTGACTCCTGAAGATCCTTGGGGGCCAACTGCCCCTCCTCTTACCTCCAGTAAGTCCCACATAGTGACAATGCTGTGAGGTCATCAGAGGCCTGTCTCCTTTCTCCACAACTCTGCAAACACACCCTCTGGCACACTACTGGTTGGGGGATGACGTCCTCTTGGATGATGAGGGTCCTTAGGGGCTAACAAGCCCTTGAGTTACCTCCAGTAAGTCCCAAACAGCAGGATTGCTTAGAGGTTGTCAAAGGCCAAGCCCCTTTTCTACACCACTCAGCAAAAACACCTCCTGGTGTACCACTGGTTGGGGGATGAAGTCCTCTTGGCTGCTGAGGGCCCTTGGGGGCCAACAAGCCCTCCTGTTGCCTCTAGTAAGTCCCACACAGTTGGATTGCTGAGAGGTTTTCGGAAGGCATGCCCCCTTTCTCCACCACTCTGCAAACACGCCTCCTGGTGCACTGCTGGTTGGGGGATGAAGTCCCCTTGGATGCTGACGGTCATTGGGAGCCAAGAACCCATCCTAATATCTCCAGTAAGTCTCACACAGCACGATTGCTGAGAGCTGGTCAGAGGTCACACCCCGTTTCGCTACCACTCTACAAATGTGCCTCCTGGTGCAATACTGGT
Source organism: Lissotriton helveticus (assembly GCF_964261635.1). Lineage (NCBI taxonomy): Eukaryota > Metazoa > Chordata > Amphibia > Caudata > Salamandridae > Lissotriton > Lissotriton helveticus. The sequence goes on along the minus strand of NC_136071.1, from coordinate 1,004,632,990 downwards.
TGGAGGATGAAGTCCTTGTGGAGGCTGAGGGTCCTTGGAGGCCAAAAAGCCCTCCTGCTACCTCCATTAAGTCCAACACAGCAGGATTCCTGAGAGATAGTTAGAGGCTTCGCCCCCTTTCTCCACCACTCTGCAAACGCGACTGCTAGGTAAAAAGCCATAAAAATTCACTTAAAATATCCAAAGGTTACGGGGAAGTTATAGTTAGGAAATAGAATGTAAAAACCTTAGAAATTCACACAAAAACTAATATTACAGAGATGCGAATGGGTATGTGAGTGGTTGTGCGGGTGTGTGAGTGGGTGTACGAGAGGTTGTAGGGGGGGTGTGAGTGGGTGTGTGAGTGATTCTGTGGATGATTTCAACAGTGATTTCATTTGAGATGTCATCAGTGATGTCATCAGTAATGTCACTGACCATTTCATTACTGATGTAGTATGTGTGGTCATAAGCAGTGCATTGTGGGATGTAAGATATAGTTAGCTCAGGTAACTATAACTGCTGAATTTCGATGGTTTTGTATGAGTGAAATCTGAGCCTTACTATAATGTCCCTGCAACTAAGCATGGGTGTAAAATCCGCTCCGCTCGCGGATTTTTCGGATTTTCGGCAAATCCGCAATCCGCGAACGCTCGCGAATTTGTCGAAAATCCGTGAATCCGCTCGCGGCGGATTTTTTGCTTGGTTGCGGCGCGCGGCGTGGTGCACGGCGTTCACTTTCCGTCATTTTAGCGTTTGCCGAGTTGTTTTTCTTTGCGAGTGACGCGCCATTTTAGATCTTGCTGCGTGTTCCCGCGGGAGTTTGTCGCCCGCGAATACGTACTCGCGGCTTGCCACCTTGCACAGCACACCTCGCGAGAGTTCGCAATTGCGAACATGTAGTTGCGGCGGAAAGGAACAATCTCGCACTTGCGAAATAGAGATTTTGCAATTTCGCACAAGAAAATCACCAGCAAACAGGATAAACCTTCAGAAAATTATGATTTTTATCAGAATCACTCCTCAGGTTGACATTTGCATGGCCTTTTTTTTTGCAAGGAGTCCATTTTGGGGGGGGGGGAGGAAGGAAGTGCCCCACAGTCTCCAACTTCCTGTTCCTGTCCAGCAGGCTCCTCCCAGTGCTTTGTCCATCTCCTGGTCACTTTCATTTGGATCTGGAGCTGGAAGGATTACTTTTTGTGGGTGCTGCTGGATATTTGGATTTGAGGCCTTTTTGACTGTCTTTGGATCACTTTTGGATTAGAAATCAACTTTCACAAGTAAGTTTGTTTGGGGCATTACAGTTGCTGCAAGTACAATTTTGGAACTTTTTCAGAAAATTAAATAAATTATATTGTGGGTAGCCACAGTATCCAGTAGGACCAGGGTTGGTTATGGGTGCATGATACAACTGTTTTGTTGAATTTAAACACCATTGAGGCCATGGATGGGCTGGGATTGTGCAGATTTTATTGTTTTTTGTCGTTTTTTTGGGCCTGCTGGTGTGGCCCTTTGCCCAGGGGTGGTGAGTGTTGCATGGGCCTAGTCTTTCTGTGGGGTGTCTTCTTGAATTTAAACATAATTGAGGCCATGGATGGGCTGGGATTGTGCTTATTTTATTGTTTTTTGTCGTTTTTGGGGGGCTGCTGGTGTGGCCTTTTGCTTGCCCAGGGGTGGTGGTGGTGCATGGACTGAGTGTGCCTGTGGTGTTGTCTCACTCTCTTTGATGTAAACATCATGGATGGCATTGGATTGTGGTGATTTCTGGCTGTTTTTCTGTTTTTTGGGGGTGTACTGTTGATGTGGACTGGCCATGTGGGTGGTGGTGGTGGCCATCTTGAGTGCTGGCTGGTACAGGCAACATGTGCTTGGGGTGTAAGGGGGCCATTTTGAGGAGAGGCAGTGTCTGAGGCCTGCACTTATTTTGCCTACTTTTCATCCCTTATGCCCAGGGGTAGTGAGTGTTGCATGGGCCTAGTGTTTCTGAGGGGTGTCTTCTTGAATTTAAACACCATTGAGGCCATGGATGGGCTGGGATTGTGCAGATTTTATTGTTTTTTGTCGTTTTTTTGGGCCTGCTGGTGTGGCCCTTTGCCCAGGGGTGGTGAGTGTTGCATGGGCCTAGTCTTTCTGTGGGGTGTCTTCTTGAATTTAAACACCATTGAGGCCATGGATGGGCTGGGATTGTGCAGATTTTATTGTTTTTTGTCGTTTTTTTGGGCCTGCTGGTGTGGCCCTTTGCCCAGGGGTGGTGAGTGTTGCATGGGCCTAGTCTTTCTGTGGGGTGTCTTCTTGAATTTAAACATAATTGAGGCCATGGATGGGCTGGGATTGTGCTTATTTTATTGTTTTTTGTTGTTTTTGGGGGGCTGCTGGTGTGGCCTTTTGCTTGCCCAGGGGTGGTGGTGGTGCATGGACTGAGTGTGCCTGTGGTGTTGTCTCACTCTCTTTGATGTAAACATCATGGATGGCATTGGATTGTGGTGATTTCTGGCTGTTTTTCTGTTTTTTGGGGGTGTACTGTTGATGTGGACTGGCCATGTGGGTGGTGGTGGTGGCCATCTTGAGTGCTGGCTGGTACAGGCAACATGTGCTTGGGGTGTAAGGGGGCCATTTTGAGGAGAGGCAGTGTCTGAGGCCTGCACTTATTTTGCCTACTTTTCATCCCTTATGCCCAGGGGTAGTGAGTGTTGCATGGGCCTAGTGTTTCTGAGGGGTGACTTCTTGAATTTAAATACCATTGAGGCCATGGATGGGCTGGGATTGTGCAGATTTTATTGTTTTTTGTCGTTTTTTTGGGCCTGCTGGTGTGGCCCTTTGCCCAGGGGTGGTGAGTGTTGCATGGGCCTAGTCTTTCTGTGGGGTGTCTTCTTGAATTTAAACACCATTGAGGCCATGGATGGGCTGGGATTGTGCAGATTTTATTGTTTTTTGTCGTTTTTTTGGGCCTGCTGGTGTGGCCCTTTGCCCAGGGGTGGTGAGTGTTGCATGGGCCTAGTCTTTCTGTGGGGTGTCTTCTTGAATTTAAACATAATTGAGGCCATGGATGGGCTGGGATTGTGCTTATTTTATTGTTTTTTGTCGTTTTTGGGGGGCTGCTGGTGTGGCCTTTTGCTTGCCCAGGGGTGGTGGTGGTGCATGGACTGAGTGTGCCTGTGGTGTTGTCTCACTCTTTTTGATGTAAACATCATGGATGGCATTGGATTGTGGTGATTTCTGGCAGTTTTTCTGTTTTTTGGGGGTGTACTGTTGATGTGGACTGGCCATGTGGGTGGTGGTGGTGGCCATCTTGAGTGCTGGCTGGTACAGGCAACATGTGCTTGGGGTGTAAGGGGGCCATTTTGAGGAGAGGCAGTGTCTGAGGCCTGCACTTATTTTGCCTACTTTTCATCCCTTATGCCCAGGGGTAGTGAGTGTTGCATGGGCCTAGTGTTTCTGAGGGGTGTCTTCTTGAATTTAAACACCATTGAGGTCATGGATGGACTGGGAATGTGCAGATTTTATTGGTTTTTGTCGTTTTCTTGGGCCTGCTGGTGTGGCCCTTTGCCCAGGGGTGGTGAGTGTTGCATGGGCCTAGTCTTTCTGTGGGGTGTCTTCTTGAATTTAAACACCATTGAGGCCATGGATGGGCTGGGATTGTGCAGATTTTATTGTTTTTTGTCGTTTTTTTGGGCCTGCTGGTGTGGCCCTTTGCCCAGGGGTGGTGAGTGTTGCATGGGCCTAGTCTTTCTGTGGGGTGTCTTCTTGAATTTAAACATAATTGAGGCCATGGATGGGCTGGGATTGTGCTTATTTTATTGTTTTTTGTCGTTTTTGGGGGGCTGCTGGTGTGGCCTTTTGCTTGCCATGGGGTGGTGGTGGTGCATGGACTGAGTGTGCCTGTGGTGTTGTCTCACTCTCTTTGATGTAAACATCATGGATGGCATTGGATTGTGGTGATTTCTGGCTGTTTTTCTGTTTTTTGGGGGTGTACTGTTGATGTGGACTGGCCATGTGGGTGGTGGTGGTGGCCATCTTGAGTGCTGGCTGGTACAGGCAACATGTGCTTGGGGTGTAAGGGGGCCATTTTGAGGAGAGGCAGTGTCTGAGGCCTGCACTTATTTTGCCTACTTTTCATCCCTTATGCCCAGGGGTAGTGAGTGTTGCATACTTGCATGTCCCTAGTCTTTCTGTGGGGTGTCTTCAATGTAAACATCATGGATGGCATGGGATTGTGCTCATTTTTCTGTGTTTTGTCGATTTTTTGGGGTGTATAACTGAACTGATGTTCCTCTGTCTTCCATTGCTTTTAGGTGCACAAGAAGACTCAATAGAACCACCAGTGCCAGGAAGAAGTCCTGCAGCGGTGTGTGCAGCATAACGTCACGCGACGTCACGTCTGGACACAGAACCCTCTGCAACTCGTGCAACTGCTGCCTGCTGACCTGCTCTGAAGAAGATGGCCCCAAAAAAAGTAACCCGTAGCTCCTCTAGCAAGAAAGGTGCCAGTAAGGAGCAGAAGAAGCAAGTTACCAAGGACACTGGTGTGCCGCCCGCCCCTTTTTTTGTGAGTAAAAAAAAAAGTATGCCTGCAGCAGCTGCAGCGGGATCTGCTGGGGACCAAGCTGGCAGCAGCACCCCCGCTCCATTGGGCTCAGTGCCACCACCACCACCACGCCAACTTAAGTCCAAGCCCTTGAGTGCTGCAGAGGCAGCCAGTATACTTCTTCAATCACCATCGACCAGTGATGTTGGCTCATCGCAAGAAAGCAGCAGCAATGTCCCTCAATCAACACAGGTTGTTGTAGCTCATCTGACGAGTGTTGAACAACCACAGCGGCAACAACAATCACATGTGCAAGTACAAGCCCAAGTACATGTGGAAGGAGAGGCAGCGCAAGGAGATGCGCATGCAGAGGTGCATGGAGGGTCACAACAAGTGCCCACAATAGTTGTTCCTCCCGAAGTAGGGGCACATCAGGAAATCGACAATCAAGGCGAGGTATCATTTGAGGAAGCCACTCCTCCTGATGATCCTTCATTGTCTTCCACAACCCTAGCAAGGAAGAGATCAAGGGTGGTGTCTACATCCTCTTCAAGCACACCTCCTTCTGATGATACGGATCAAACTTGGGAACCAGCACCACAGCCGTCTGAGAGTGAGGCACACCATGATCCAACAAAGGTACTTAAGCGTAAAAGGAAGCTCGTCCAAAGTCTCAGACTTATGGAGTGTGATGAGGCTCAACAAGAAGTGGCGGATACTGCTGCTGATGAAGACTCTGCCAACGACGACCCAGTCATCATAAAGGTCACTGCAGCCCCAGCGGGCATGCAGCAAACAGACATTTTGACCCTAGCCCGAAGAGCTGCTGCGCGTGATGATGATGATGATGATGTTGTCGATGAGGAGGCAGTGGAAACACCACAATCATTGGAGTTAAGTAGTACACCAACTCGTCCCGCTTCCATATTTCTTTCTGGCAAGAAGAGACCTGCGTCAACCTCGACCTTAATTAGTGGCGGTGAAAGTGGAAAACGTACAAAAGTTGGCCAATCCAGATCCTCCACTTCATCTGGCATTAGCTTCATGACCACCACCACCACCAGTATCGCCGCCTCCTCCAGGTCCCACAGACACTTCAAGTCCCCAGTTTGGGACTTCTTTACTGTTTGTCCCAAAAATCCAAGGTTTGCCATTTGTACCCTTTGTAAGCTTGCAGTTAGTCGTGGTAAGCCAGGTAGCAACTATGGTACCGGCGCCAGAGTGGTCATCTTGACAGAAAGCACGCTGTCCAATGGTTTGCGCACCTAGCTGCGATCAAGAAAGGCCAAAATCAAGGAAACGTTGATGTTTCATCTGATGTTGACGAGCAGGAAGAAGACGTGTCAAACACTTCCCTTACACCCAGTACCCCTCTCAGCAGCACACCCAATGTGAGGCACACTAAGAGTGTTGGAGCGAGTGAGACACCAACGCACAAAAGTTCACCAGCGAGCAAAATTGGGTCAACGAAGTCATTATCAGCCCGTAAATGCTTGGTCCAGGGCAACATTAGAACAATGCTTACTTCAGAGGTGCCATATGAACGCAACCACCCACTGACGCGTCTGTATAACACTAAGCTGGCTAAAATGCTAGCTGTGGACCTTCTACCTTTTTCTTTTGTAGAAGCGGTAGGTTTTCTTGAATTAGTTGCAACGCTCTGCCCTAAATGGAAGGTTCCGAGCCGGTTCTATTTTGCCAGAGTTGCGGTTCCAGCACTACATGAAGATGTGCTGCAGGCGATTGGGGCAGCTTTGCAGAAGAGTGCTGTTCACACAATACATCTGACAACAGACATGTGGACCAGTGGCCCAGGCGATGATTACATGTGCATCACTGCACACTGGGTCTCTTTTTCAGGTGTTATAGCAAAGCTAAACGCAGGTGTTGACCCGGACCAAGTTTTCAAAGCTGCTCGGAAACATGCAACACTAGCCATGTTTGCCTTGGAGAAAAGTCACACAGCAGAAAACCTTTTGGAAGAGTTTGACAAAAAGGTGTTGTCAATGCTATCCCCCCTAAAACGCAAGATTGGTTATGTTTCCACGGATAATGGCGCCAATGTAGTTAAGGCCATGTCACAGGGTCACCATGTTAGAGTGCCGTGTTTGGCGCACTGTATCAACCTGGTAGTTCAAAAATTCTTGAGTGATAAAGAGAGTCCAGCGTTCGAGGTAATGGCCACCTGCCGCAAAATGTGCAACCATTTCAGCCATTCTTTTAAGGCCCGGAAGCATCTGCGGAGACTGCTACTTCAACGTGGAATGCCAGTGAAAGCACTCATCCAGGAGGTGGCAACACGTTGGAACTCAACCTTCTACATGCTTGAGCGTCTGCATGAGCAGTATACGGTACTCGATCACTATTTCTTGACAGAGGCTACATCTCAGAAGGAGGACCTGCGGATGAGTAAGGCGCAATGGGCCATAGTTAAAAGCCTGACAGACATGCTTCGTCCTTTTGAGTTCTTCACGCGTGCAGTCAGCCAGGAGGACTGTAATTTGGGAAAAGCTATCCCATTGTTGTGCATACTGGAGCACCAACTGATGGCGGTTTCTTCTGAGTTTGAAAAAGATGAAAAAAAAAAAAAACATTTCATTTTGTCTGAGAAATTATTACATCGCCTACGTGGTGATGAACGTCTTAAAAACATCAACTCAGATCAGCATTACATTTGTGCTACTATTCTGGATCCACGCTACAAAAAGGCGCTGGCAGACAACGCATTCTTTCCTTTCGCTGATGCAGATGTTCAAAAGTACAAACATTGGTTAGCCTGGTCAGCCAAGAGGTTTGAAAAAGAACGGCAGGTTATTGAAGGAGAAGCCAGTACATCAGCATCAGCATCAGCAGGCCATCCGCAGTCACAAGAATCCACTTCTTCACCTGTGGCTGGGGCACAAGTGACCTCTCAGCCGTTAAAGACACCGGCAACTGGATCATCTGCACCACACACAATGACAACACTAACAGTGGCTGGGGAGGAGGATTGGCTAAGTTTGATGGGGTATGGTTCTCTAAAAAATGTCACAGGCACAGCAAAAAGTAAGCAAAGTGGAGGAACAGTTGATGACCTTGAGTCGATGGTGCAGGACTATCTGAATGACTCAACAGTGGTCTTTCCTAATGAGGAGCCATTGCAGTATTGGCATGGCAAAAAACAATTGTGGCCACAGCTCTACAACCTGGCTATAAACTATTTGTCTTGCCCACTCGCAAGTGTGTCTTCTGAACGTGTTTTCAGTGCTGCTGGTGGCATTGTAACTGCCAAACGGAGCCGCCTATCGCCCAAAAATGTGGAGCGGCTGACAATGATCAAGATGAATCAGCACCTCATACCACCAGATTACAAAGTGCGAGAAAGCACGCCACATGAAGACGATGAGGACAGCAACGTAGATGAGGGGATTTTTTCTCTGTTCGGTGCCACTGACCTCATCCAGCCTGAATTCGCAGAGTATGATGACGAAATCTTGTTCTTATTCCCTGACACCGAGCCCTGAAAATGAGACAATCAATCAAGAACTTTCTTTTTCGTCCTTATTCACTTTTATTCCTGTGTGCTTTGTGTCTCTCTTTCTTTGTTTTGCACAGTTAATTTAATTCAAACTTTAATCACCTAATCCCAAAAACAAGACCATCATCAGAACTGTCTTCACTTGTTTGCTTATTGATTTGAAGGTGCCGCAGTCTACATTCCTCAGGTTCACAAGTTCTGAAGAACATGCTCCTCTATCCTCCTCCTCCAGACTGCGATTTCCCTCCAAGCAGAGTGCTGGATTACGCACAATGAAGAAAGACTCAGCACTTGTGGGGGTGTTGTACTTCTTTGCGGGTGAGTTGACGGTTTTGGGCCCATTGCTGTGAAGCTCTAATAATGGACAAAAGTGTTTTGGACCAAATATGAGGTGGAAATTTCTTGCCGTTTTTGCTGACTTGCTTGCCTTTGAGGTGCTCTTTGGCGGGGGTTCCGGGGGTTTGTGTGTAATTTTTGGTGTCTGTCGAAGCACTGCTGCGACAGTCTAATCTTGATTGCATTTGCTTTTCAGGAAATCCGTGGTGGAAAACAGGAGTTATGATGATTGATGATGACCTAGCTGCACAGCGCGTTACTTTGGACCGAAGGCCGAGAGATATTGTAAGTATGAGATTTAGCTTTTTCGCTGTTTGGGGGTGTTGTCGGGTGTTTTTTTGCGGGTGGGTTGGCGCCGGCGGGTCTTGCCTGGGGCATTCCTGGGAAGGTCTAATACCGGATACAAGTGTTTTGGACAAAATCCATAAGGAACAGCCTTTTTTTTGCCATTTCTTCAGACATCTTGCTCAATGTAGCGTTTTGGGGGGCTTCCTGCTGTTCGTGGGTGGGTTGCGGCCGGGGTCTCTGTCGAAGCACTGCTGCGACAGTCTAATCTTGATTGCATTTGCTTTTCAGGAAATCCGTGGTGGAAAACAGGAGTTCTTATGATGATTGATGATGACCTAGCTGCACAGCGCGTTACTTTGGACCGAAGGCCGAGAGATATTGTAAGTATGAGATTTAGCTTTTTCGCTGTTTGGGGGTGTTGTCGGGTGTTTTTTTGCGGGTGGGTTGGCGCCGGCGGGTCTTGCCTGGGGCATTCCTGGGAAGGTCTAATACCGGATACAAGTGTTTTGGACAAAATCCATAAGGAACAGCCTTTTTTTTGCCATTTCTTCAGACATCTTGCTCAATGTAGCGTTTTGGGGGGCTTCCTGCTGTTCGTGGGTGGGTTGCGGCCGGGGTCTCTGTCGAAGCACTGCTGCGACAGTCTAATCTTGATTGCATTTGCTTTTCAGGAAATCCGTGGTGGAAAACAGGAGTTATGATGATTGATGATGATGACGACCTAGCTGCACAGCGCCGCGTTTGGACCGAAGGCCGAGAGACATTGTAAGTATGAGATTTAGCTTTTTCGCTGTTTGGTGGTGTTGTGTCGCGTGTTTTTTTGCGGGTGGGTTGGCGGGTCTTGCCTGGGGCATTCCTGGGAAGGTCTAATACCGGCTAGAAGTTTGTTGGACAAAATCCATAAGGAAACACCAGTTTTTGCACTTTTTGTACGTTAGGGTTCGTTAGGGTTAGCCCTAGCAGCAGGATTGCATGTGTTTAGGGGGGTTCTATTGCAACGCGGTTCTGTTGTTGTAGAGCACTGTTGGAGCGATGCTGGCTATGGATACTTTTGCTTGCAGGCAAGTGGTTTGAATACAATCCACGGTCTGTATTTGGGTCTACTGTTACTTTCAAAGTACGTTTTGTAACCATTTTTCTGCTAGGCATCGTTTTTGGAGATATGATTGGGTTCTTCTACATTTTTGCGACTGGCTTTAGTAAGGGTCTTGGTGGGAGCATTGCTGGGAAGGTCAAATTTTGTTCTAAAACACAGTAGTACACCCACCTTGAGGGGAAAGATCCGCTATAATATTTTGGCCATACTTATTGATCCTTAAAAAGGTGACTCAGACAGAGCACGCAATTTCAAAAATATTGTACTGTCTATTAGGGAAATCAAAGTGTGACTTTTTGAACCACACAGCGTACATACCTTTTATTTATTTATCAGTGGTATTGTAATAGCACTTCCTGTTTTCCGTTCAATAATTACAGGCCGGGTTTCAGTCAACATCCGCCAGGCAGGCAGTGGACAGGGTGTCTCTTCTGTCAGTGGTCACCACCACATTGATGGACGAAGCGTCAGCTGGAATGGAGGAGTGCCGCCAATAAGAGGAATTGTTTGCTGCATGCAACTTACTTACCAATTTCAACAGGACAACTCCAACAACATACGCAATACAGATACAGTATCCATTGTTGTCTTTTATTCTATGAGTGTGACTGCATGTGCTTACCTTTACTTTGTAACCAAAGATTGTCTGTAAACTCTGTATCTTCAATTATTGTTTGTCCATGCTCTGCTTTTTTTTCTTCTCTCAACAAAACCTACCCAAAAAGAAACCCCCATTCCCATCCATTTTACAAACCCTAACCCTCTTCCCCCGGGCTGTGTTGTTTTGCTTGATGTCTGACTAAAATGACATCAATAATTCCACACACTTGCTGGGGAGGATAAGGTGATAGCAGCAACAGGCTGGTGAAGGAATACGAGGATATCTTCTAGACTTACTCAGCTTCAGTACTATATCTTCTAGTAGTAGTAGCCAATGTCAAATAAATTCAACGCAAGTACTAGTTATACTTGCAATACTTTACCATTTGTTAGGCTACATTATGGCACTGTTCTAGTGTACTGTCACCTGCTATTTTCTCGATCGTACCGTAACCGTTGTAATGCTACAGTAAGGAGTACAAACAAGGTTTCGTTTTCTTTTTTTCCATAGGCATGCAACTGCCACTGTGTCACACCACTAGTAACACCGCAATGAGGAAATGTCACCCGCCCAGGAATGACAACGTTAATCCCCATTTCACCTGGAGCCAGCCCTGGGCCTAGCCCTAATTTCTAACACAAATTACAGGTAAGATAAGCGTTTGGTGGGAGGTAGTATAATGGAGTATTATTTCGGAGTAGACAAGAGATTGACGGTTATACTACTAAAGTCCTACGACTGTTCAGGAAAACAAAGTTACTGTTACACCCCCGCCCCCCACCCACCAGACTGAAAAGCAGTAAAAAACAGGTATGGTCAGATAAAGTAGTTGAAAAATATATTTATTTATCCCTAACAAAATAATCTCCCTCACCCACCCTAACCCCAACGATTGTCTCTGAAACGTCCCAAAACGATCCCAACTCCCAAATCCCACCCCCCAAAAGTCTATAAAAAAAGGGCAAGGGACACTCCACTACTGGAGGGTGCTGGTGCTGGTGCATGATGCGGCATGGGCATCATACTCCTTGCGGAGGGTGGCAAGCTCGGAGCGGAGGCCCTTAACCAAGGTCTTATACCTCAGGACCTCCTGCTCCAGGTTGGACATGCGGACTCGTAGGCGGCGTTGGCGTTCCTTGCAGCTCCTGTGGGGGGCAGCTGGTATTTCGGGTGCTTGGCGGTGGCGGTCGGCTTTCTTAGCCCGGCTCGGTCCCGCTGGTTTAGTCACGGAGGAGGATGCAGTGGTCACAGTCGAAGATGTTGCCCCGCTCGACTGCGTGTCCTCCTCCTCCTCCAGGGCCACCAGCCGCCGATACTCGGCGACTGTGGCCTCCAGCCTCCGTTGCCGGGCCAATCTAGCCTGCTCCCTCCTTGTTGTTGATTTGGAAGGAGCAACTATATGAAGAAAGAAAGACATAGTCTGTAACCAATGCTCCTTATTAATAACACAAAGTGATTGAGCCGAAAGTTGGGTCACAGAGTACAAGTAGCAAATTGAAAGCACAGTACATAACTATTGAGGACAGTATCTATGTAACCTCCCACTTCTGCATCCTTGCTCTAACAGTAGTGGTAGTTTAATGAACTAATTCTACGACCACTATGGACTTCCATTACAGTCGACTATGACAGTACACCAGTCTTATTCTTCTTCTTCTCTCTTGTTTAGGGAAATGGGTACGTTATCTTATGCAAGCCGGCAGAATGACATGGACACAGCACAGTGAAGTTGCACCCGAGAAAAAAAGTTGCACACCATGATGATGGAGACAGACTTGCGTTACTGTACCGGTCCAGTACATGCAGGTGGTGAAGCTATTACTTTTCTATTACGGGTGGCACTGAGAATACTCTGTTACAAGGGCTACTGCTTAATTAATTTACCTTTCACCCTACAGTGCAAATGAGTACTAGAAAAGGAAACTGAAGAAGCTAACTAATTTGATTATCTATCACTTCACATGGGACGTATTTAATGACAGATGAGATGACTTTAGGTGCTTTGCTTAATATTGAGTGAACACAGTGATACACCCACACATGAATGACGTACTACAAGTAAACTAAAGTTATTAAGAGAGGTACGGAGTGTCCACCGTAATAACCAGATATATGCTGTGAATGCAAACGCAATACAAAGTACTGCTACTATTCATGGTAGTATTGGACACATTTACAATTTCTTTTCCTTGCCTTCCCTGCACTGGGACGGACGTGCGGGTGCGGTGGTACATGCTCTTCAAGGTAACACTTACTTCACCTGGCGACCATCTACTCTCTCTAGATACACATTTGCTATGTAAGAGTCAGAGAATACCATGCTCCAGGCATCCATTCATTCAAAGTATACGCACACATACAGTTTCTGTTTCACCCACCCAGGCTGCTGTCCTTCCACCCATCCTTGCTTCATCATTGACCCAGCCATGCACCATACCATATTCTTTCCTTCCCAGCCACCTCTGGGTCCAAGCAAACACATATCGTTCTTCTTTGCCAGCCATCATACAAGTTCGCGTCCCACTTACTTACACCCTTCTTTCGCTTTTCGTTCATCCCATCCATCACGTTCGTCTCAGAACTTATTGGGATTCTTCTCACCAAAAACTTCACAGCTAAGTCGAAGTACATTTCGAGGAGGCTACTACCTGGTTGATTTGTAATTGTAATACACCCGTGCAGAAAGCACACTATGCAGTCTTCAATCTCAATAAGTAAGGAATATATAGCTTACCTGTTTCCGCCACCACCGTTTGATCCCCCACAGGAACGGCCACCAGCTCTTCTACCGCCGCATCCTCCCCAGAGGCCTCCGAGTCCAAGTCCAACACAGCCACCTCCGCGCTGGCCCCGTCACCAGATGTTACACCTACAAAGTACATTTAAGAAAGTTAGAATACACCACTCACTACTATATAATATTTGGTCTAGGAGAAATGTTAAAAAAACAGAATACAATGTAATAATTTGTGACTGTCTACTCCATAGTAAAAATGTCCCATTTTCCAGGGAAGGCTGTTGTCTTGCTGCACTTTTATGCACAACTGATGAATGCTTGCTTTTGATTTTTAACACGCACCACTTTTTCTCCTAACAGACAGAAGCTTGACTCCTGAGTCCTAAGAACACGACCAGGATCAAGTTCAAAGTAGGTGAGAGTTCGGCTCGACCACAAGAAATGTGTCCAATTAATCGTCAGCACTAACCACTTTTCCGTTTACAGTTAAATAGTTTTATGACAAAGTAGATTTCAATAAATGTGTTTACTTTTAATAAAGCTTTTACACTTAAATAGACTCTGTGGTTTTTGTTCCTCTAGACTAGAGTGGATGAGCTAAAGGTTTTGGAATTTTTGCAAGCATGAGTGCCTCTGACACTTCTTGACTGTGCTGTGACTCCGTACTACTCTCTTGTCCTGCGTACGATAATCTAGAGATCATTGGGGATCTATAATCGGTGACTTCGGGAGCTGAATGACTCTGCCACACTATCTAGTCAGTAAGGAGACAGTGCATAGAGGTATTGCTGAATATAATGGGAGTCCAATGGAATTGCCAAATGTCCAATCTTAGTTAGCTACACAGACAGACTAATAAGAATAGTCTAGTAATACCACAGGGAGTCATATTCGAGGCAGGATAAGAATTTATATCCAGTCTACAAGAAGATCAAAGACGATTTAGAAAAAATCGAATGAGGAACGCTAGGAAAAAATAGGTACTGTTTAGTAAAATGTAAACTTACTGGGGCCAGCAAAGGAGCCCTCGCCTGCCCGATCCTGGCCTGCATCCTCAGCACCCTCCTCCTGTGTCCTCTTGCCCTTGGGGGGAGCTGATGTACAACATGAAAGAAAGAAAAACCATAAAACATGGATGAGATTTTTCAACCAAATCAAACATTTCAAAAGAACAATAACAACATATTTTGGAAAAATAGCAAATAGATAGACAACTATTCCACGGGATCTATCTCATGTGGTATACTACGTTATTCGTATTGCCTGATTTGCGGAACGTTGACTTAGAAAGTTCCTATGTAACTCAATAAACAGACTACTAAAGAGGTTTGCCTAGGCCTGGCACTGCAGGCAGTAGTGCGCAACACGTGACAGACAAAGTCCATCCTGCTTGCAGATCAGTGAATACTCAAACTATCAATCCACCCGCCACCACCGCCACTATTTCTTCTGATAGCCATGTGACTGTCTAAAGGAAGGACACTGGACTTCAGTCTGTTGGGGCTGATTTATAAGTCCCTTGCGGAAGTTGCGGCTGATTTTCCTCCATTGTTGCGTGCCTTTTCTGACGCAGCGGCAGAACAAAAGACTCGCCATGGTGTTGGTGCGGCGTATATATTAAAAAAAAAAACACATATGGGCATATGGGCGATGCATCACGTTGTAAAGCCCTGCGCCATCAGGGGGCGTTCCGGCGCAAGGGAGGGCGTACCTGCGCAGGAACGAATCCTAAAAGTGGCTGAGGGAAATCTACAAGATGTCAATCAGTCATTTTTATGACAATGATGCATGACTCAAACCCTGCGCGCTTGAAGCCGACGTACGGCTTGATGCAGCATTGGGGAGATAGGGTACCCCAGAGCATTGCTGGAGCTGCGCCATCGTTGGCACGCAACTCCAGCAATGCGCTGCCTTTACGGCACAGATGCGTAAGGCTTCTGTGACGTTTTGGGCCAATGGGTGGTGGTGGCATGGCACACAATTACTGCCGCATCCCTGCTACTTTGCAGGGATGCGCCGGTAATTGAAAATATGACCCTTACTGTCTAGCATTACGCAGTTCTTTTCTTTACAGTACACTGATACATAATTTCTCAGGCCAATGAAATGCTTCTGAACACAACATACAAAACAAAGAAGCATAGTAGCAAGCAAGGCTACTGAGAAGGAGAGCAGTGCACCTGAAAATGAAATGCATAGAAGATTTTGAAATATAATTTACCTCAATGTAATCGGCAGCATTATTGCTCTTGGTAAAGAACAAAGATTTGCAAATAACAGAGCAGGATAAAACAGAGTAGTAAATGGACTACTACTACTACTCACCAAGCCCGGGGACCTCTACGCCGAGCGCGTCCAGCAAGTCCCGCTCCCGGTCCATGACATCGGTCCAGCGGTGGGTGGCCTGGTTATATGTGCGCCGGACCCCAGAGATCTTGTACATGGCCCGGCACACCTTCTCCCACCGCTGGCGGCGCTCCCGGATGCCATAGCCGGTCGCGATCTTGCCGCCTCCCAGGATCGTCTTGGGGAGGCGGCGCTGGACATGGAAGATCAGTGCCGCCACTTCCTCCGCGCTGAAGATCTCCCTCGGGACCACTTGCTCCCCCCTTAAACGCCCGCACGGGAGCCGGGCACGGGGTGCGGGACCCTTCCCCTTCTCAGGGTGCTTCCCGGCTCCCTTTACCATGGTCTGGGCAGAAATAAACTTAAATGATAAAGAAGAAATAGAATAGTGAAGAAGAAAAGAAAAGAGTTTAAAAAAGTAGTTTAAAAGTAACTAAAAGCTGCAGAAAACACAAAAATATAGAGCTAGAAAAATAGAGGGTTAGATAATAAGTAAAATTAGATCAAAAAAACTTCAAACAAGCAAAGGATGGCAGAGATTGAGAGAGGATAGAGAAAGCATGCCCAGAACCATAGCAATGAATGAGAAACAAGATGGCCGCGCCCGTTCACGACCGCGTGGGTAAGTTCGCGCAAGATTTTCCTTGCGAGTACGCGCGAACTTGTACTCGCGAGCAGCACACTTTGCGAGATTACACATAGCGGGCGGAAACGGAATTACGTCACGCCAACAAGATGGCCGCGCCCGTGTACGACCGATAGGGTAACTTGGCAAACGAATAGCTAGAAGCGCCTCGCGAACACGCGCAAGATCACGCGAATATACACGTCGCAACAAAAACAATTTTGTATTCGCACGTATTCGCGGCTTCCGAAATCGATCTCGCACGGATTCGCGCCACAAATAACGCGCGAAATTGCAAAAAAAACGATTTTAGCTAAAATGAAAGCAATGAGCAGGTGCAAAAGTTCAAACTTAACATTAGTAACATTCAAGGTAGTGCTTCCTGATGGGCCCCTCCAGAGTTTGCAACAATTCTATGACCCTGCTATGACCCAAACAGCAGGCTCATAGAATAGCACCATAAAGGTCCTGTAAAAAAAAAATTTCACTGCAACAAAAAGCAAATTACAGATAAGGAAGGAAGCAGGTGCCAGCCAGACTGGAACTTTCAAAATTACTGACACATTAATGAAACACAAATTAATTGATGGCAGTTGAAGAAGGGCAGGTGTGCTAGCTTTTTTCAACCACCATAATCTACAGTAATAAATAAACCTAATAGGTGCCTGTGAGGATGTACTAGAGGGTGGCATGGGTGTCCCAGAGGGTGGCAGTGGTGAAACAGAGGGTGCTGTGAACCTGTGATGATAAACCAGACGTAGAAACAACATAGTCGCGGCCGTTGCAAGCCGAAAAGTAAGTTCGCAATTGCGAACTTGTCCCAAAATCGGCGCGAACACGCGCCAACACAAAAAACGGAAAAATCCGCAAATCCGCTAGAGTTCGCGGATCTTCGCGGATTGCGAATCCGTAAATACGCAAGTTCGCGGATTGCCAATCCGCAAAATCCGCCTGCAACCTTTGATTTTTTCAGTGAATTTCTAAGGTTTTATTAATTCTATTTCCTAACTATAACGTCTTTGTAATCTTTGGTTTTTTCAGTGAATATATATATATTTCAGTGAATATATATATATATATGTTTAGATATAAATATATATATGTACTTATAGTTATATAATTATTATTATTATTATACTCTATACTTACCGATTGGGACTTTCAGCCAGTTGATCAACTGGTTTGTTGTGTCATTCACTTGTCTCCCTCCACTGCCACATCATAAAACATGAACAGTGAGTCAGCCACTTCAGCGATTCATTAACTTCAAACTTCACTGTTAGTGATGGAATTCTGCTCTTTCATAAAGAGCACATCCACACAATGTAGTTTCTTTCAGTGGCATGGACTACTATACTATAGCAATATGTACTTTTTGAGACCCAAAAATCTATATACATTTAAAAAAAAAATATTAATGAGGGTCCAGCAGCTTCCACAACAATGATTTTTTTTTTAAATGTCAAAACAAAGCAAGCATTGACAAAGACAAAAGGCTGGAATCCAGAGCTAAACTATTTCTATTTGCCAATGCTTGTTTTCTTGTGAGTCTTGATTAGAGTGACCACTATTATGTTGTGAGTCTCGATTAGAGCAAACAGTACTATGGACTACTATGGCAAAGTGTACTTTTTGAGACCAAAAAGTATTTTTATTTTTTCATTTTTTTTAATATTAGCGAGGGTCCAGCAGCTCCCACAACAATGATTTATTACAAAAAAAAGCCTGACAAAACAAAACTAGCATTGAGAAAGCTAAAAGGCTGGCACCCCGAGCTAGACAATTTGGAGTTGCCAGTGCGTGCTTTCTTGTGGGTGCGAGTCTTGATTAGCGTGACCACTCACTTCAGGTCACTACGGAAACTATCTACAGACCTGAACATTTGACCTTCAAATTGTTATTTTCAGGTCTGGTAGTCTACTTAATTCAAAGAAAGCAAACAACACTACAACACCCAGAATGCATTAAATGATACAATAGTCTAGAGCAGGAAATTGTTTTCATCATGACTTGGAGTGTGATGGTCAATGTAGTCTTGACTTAAATGGGATACAAATCAAGTGACTTGGGACAAGCAGTTAGTTTATTACTACATCCTTTCATTTTGAATCACCTATAGGCAACTGCAAACTGTATTTTATACAAACTTTAACAAAAAACGTTTATTTCTCCTTTAATTTGTTCCTTATGCATTCACTTTCGTGTTTATGCAAGGTTAGAAGGTAACAAGACACTTTTTTTTCAAACACAATTTATTGAACAATCCACTTTTCAAGCAAATGTATAATTGACTCTGTAAAGGACAACTCAATTAATTGATAATAGCTCTTGTCTCTTGACAGTACGTAAAATAGCGTGTCCAATAATAAATCCATGTATTTAAATTAAATGAGGGTTAAAATGCATTTGAACAAATAGTGTAGATACAAATGTGGGGTAGGCTTTTTTATCGACCATACTAATTAAGAATTGTTGCATTTTTCTCAGGGCATTATCGGTGGTTAATGACCTCTGCTAAAGTGCATTAACTACTGTTAATGGCTTACCCAAAATAATGGGCTTGACCCAAAGGAGAGTTCACGTACTGAAAAGAAATGTTAATTAAATACTAACAGTAGGTGGTAATAAGACTTGCTTATAAAAACCTTCCAACTGAAATTTTGCAGGCACTGTTAGATAAGCTTGGCCCCTGTGGCACCCAGCTTCGGGCTCCTGCTTCACAGTCTTACTGCCTTTAGAAAGCAGGCAAACAGTAAGTTATTTTAGTACTTTAAGCTTTCTGGAATAAAAATGTGTATAATCGGATAATCCAATCTGCGGTTTCTGGATGGGAATTTTAACCCGCGATATTTGCTTCCATCACTAGTCCTTGTAGGTTCCGGAGAGCAGAGGTTGGTTGCAGGTTTTGGCAATGTGGGGAGGAGGCTTGAAGTGTTTTCCCGGGATTTGCAGAAAAATCCTAATTGCCTAAACGTTGCCGGGCGTTAACTGCCATGAATTACCTTTCCCACTTATTATATGCTCAGGCTTCCAGTTCAGGCACATAATTATGCGGCGGGTATTTAATATCACATTTATTTCTGCTTTATGCAGTATCATCCACGTAGACAACTGGAAATGCAGAAAATGTTTCTGCATATGATGTCGTGAACGGAATACAAGTGCAAGGCTGTTACCGTAATGGGTGAAAAACTACTTGCAACTGCAAGCGAATGCAGTGCTGCGCGAGTCTAGCGGTTCACTGGCTGTTAATTGGTACCGTAAACTTTCACGGTTTCTGGTATTTGGTCTGTCCCTGGCTATTAAAAACTGCAGGTGGCTAGGTAAAGTTGCGGGAAATGTGTGGCAAGTAAGTTCCGGTTCTGGCCACATAATATAAACGCTATTTCAAACGCTGGTTGATAGAAAAGAGTTGCATTGCTCTTCCACATCGAAATATGATTAATCAAGAATTTTTATAGATCTCATTAACTCTGTTTTTCTATAGAAGCACAATAAAGGAAAATCCGCAGCGACTGAAAACACAGAAAGGAAATAATTAGCCCCTGCGCCGCCTCTCATGGCCCAGGTAATGCGTGATCCCGGCACTCACAGGGCAGACCCATCAACCGTCAGCACGCCTCGGATTTTTCCATGCCAGAAATATGTCACACTGTTTTTTTTTTTTTACTATTTTAAAAATGTGTTGTTATTGTTCCCGCATCATAAGTGGCATGAACTATTCTTGATTCCGATCATTAATGCTTTTTACTGTCAGTTTATTCCCCACAGATCCGATGTGATCACTCATTATATGGAAAGGTCAGCCTATTTTAAGATGGTTATTATGCCTCTCTGTGTTTCTTTTGTGTGGGAGGTCGTACTTGGAAAGTGTTATTCATTTTGTGTTATCGAGTAGAGCACACACAGTACAAATGATAGAGGTCGGTGTAAAAGAGGAATGTGATTCATTCTGAAATATATTTAAATGCCTAACTTTATCGGTAAATTAGTTTTTTTGGTGTGCCGGGTTTCTCTTGCTGTCTCTTTATCCTACTGTCCTCCACAGCCGCCAAGGGACCCCAAGGCATGTATGACACTCAGGACACGAGTCGGGGATACACATGGTCCACCCACTATTTTCACAGGGTGGACGTCGTCCACCCTGCCAAGAAGTTTGGCCCCACAGAAATATGTTGAACTTGTCCTGGTGTAATTTTTAGACACCTGACACGTTCAGCAGCTCCTGCACATTGTCTGCTTTCTTTTATAGCGCTACTCATCCCAATGCAGAGTGTTAGAGCGCTTTACATAACATACACATTATCCATTCGAAATAAATCATTTAAGTGTGCAAATCAATGTACAAGATGCGTTATATGAGACAGTCAGGGTTACAAGGTGTAGGAGTCAAATGCTTTTCATGGCTCAATGTGGTGTACTAGAAGGATTACAATTTATGAATTGCAAGTAACAAAAGGATCTCTGTGTTCAAAGCAGTAATATGCCTACCTATCCACATAAAATAAAAATCTGTCATCTGCATGTTACATGAAGTGCTTTGCAGGAGACAACTTTAAAAAAAAACATGTTATTGCATTTTCTGTTGGCATGTTATACCATCCACGTATCAAAGCACTATTGCATAATTAAGTGGTACATTTATGCTCACAACATTGTATAAGATGCACACCATGTGTGTTGCAATATCATAAATAACAAACAAGAAGAATATAAAAAATCCCCAAACACCCTGTCCCACCTCCCCTAAGAACATTGAGTGATTATGTTTGCAGGCAACAACTTAATCTTCTATACTACTTTGATTCAAATTTGGGACTACACAAAACACAGATCTCCCCAACAAATGCATTAGTTGAGGCCCAGTTTCTGCATTAGGATTGCACCACTTTTTTGGCACAACCCTGACGCCAAATCTAATTTCTTATATATCATAATGCACTTAAATTTAGTCATGATACGCCTGATAAACATATGTATGAGATCTTGGTATCTAATGTCACTTCTATTGAGGTCACTTACTGTGATGCCATGTGTAAAGTCAAGCGCTGTGACGACATCTGCTGTGATGGCACGCAACATGATATCACTTGTATACTGCCTATCTTCGTCAGTCCCCCCACTTCTTTTTATAGGACGTGTGCCCTGATGACACTGTTAGCTGGTCCTATCTTTTGAAGCCAACAGCGCAAACATGTTGGGACTGCCAAGCCGATACCTAATATTGCACACGAAACTACAAGCCCCAGTATTCAACGTGCTTCAACAGAGAGTGTCAAACATAGTATGTGATAACTTGGAAGCTAGGTTCCTTCCTCAGCCATTCAGACATGTTCGTAAAAGTAATTTTTTAGAAGTCAAATATACATTCTAGTGAATAACTTACTATGGTTTCTCTTCAAAAGGAAATTCTAGTGAAGTCATGGGACAGTAAACTAGCAAAATGACAAAATTTATGTGTGATTCAAGGAAGAAAATAGACTTGCAATTAATGCACATGTGTTAGTCATCTGTACAAACTATGTAACACAAAAATTCACCACACATAGATCCACTGGAATAAGGCAACAGGAGAGGATCAAATTATCAGACCGGGCTTAGTAAATTATGCAGTGTAATGCGGTACATTTTGTGATAGTATTTCCTCGTTATTGCGTTATTTTTGCATGTTACAGTATCTAGGTAAGGGTTTCACCTCATTAGCACCAGTTTGACTCCAAAATACAGCAATAAGCAACAGAAAGAGGACCAGTCAACCTTTGCGAAGGGCCTTCCAATGCGCAGCAACATGTGTTGCGTTTTCAGTAACCTTTGATATGTTTGAACTAGAAATAATGTTTTTCTTAAAATCTGCAGATAGTGATGAATTTTGTTGCAAATGCGACACATCCATAATTACTCAGAAAAAGCCACAGCTGCAAAATTACATAATTCCAGTTGCCCTGACTACTGTCCTTGATGTAGTCAGATCAGATGATGCTGCTTGTGACTTGCCCTCTGGTAATCTTCCACTGGCCTTGGTATCCCTGGTCTCAGATGTCACGAAGCCTGAGAGTTACAGAACATAATAAAAACAAGCAT
Organism: Lissotriton helveticus; assembly: GCF_964261635.1. NCBI lineage: Eukaryota > Metazoa > Chordata > Amphibia > Caudata > Salamandridae > Lissotriton > Lissotriton helveticus. The sequence goes on along the minus strand of NC_136071.1, from coordinate 1,004,610,859 downwards.
TTGCAATGCAATAGATCTCGCATTTGAGAGAGTTAGTGCTTTTGGCATTGTAAATGATAATGTCTTTTATCTGTGTGTTTGCCTTTGGGACTTTATAAGTGTTTAGCCATGCAGCACTTCAAAGCAAGACTAAATGGCCAGGTGCTCCACAGTACCTTGCCTCTTTTCCTTGTCAGTGGCTGTTTCTGGGTGTTTTTCAGCTGCCAGCAAGTAATCACCACACATCTGACAGACTGTGAAATTGGCATTCCTCATTGACATGAGATTTCTTTCTCACTCCTTAAAAGCATCTCTTTGCAAATGACTAACAAATTTATTTTCCAAAAACGACTAGATGAATTAGAAGGACGGTGCATGGATTGATTGTTGCATCATTTTGACAATCTTAAGTTTTTGTTCCGACCTGGGGAGCCAGGTGATAAAGTCAACTGCTTCCACCAAGCAACCAAGCCACATTAGGCATTTTCACCTTGCTTTGTGAGAACATTACACAGCCGTGCACCTGTTGTTCTGCAATTTCACTGCCTGAGGCGCATATATTTAACACCGAATTTCTATCGGTGCATGAGCTGCAGACAGCATAGATGGGGAACGGAGAGCAGTGGTTGCCTTCTTTGTTTTCAACATGGTGCTGTCAACCGAATGGAAACCAAAAGCAGCCCTGGCTAAAATGTTTCAACTAGCCCCTCTCCCTTCCTTGTCTATTTCTATTTTGTCTCTTTCCTTCTGTCTCTGTGTCTTTTCCCTCTCCTTCTTAGCTTTCTGATCTTTCACTGTCCTCTTTCTGTCTCACATTATTCTCTCTTTCCAGTCTGTCGCTCCCACTGGAAGCCCCAGCCCTGCCAGCTGCAAAAAACCCCAAAGAGCTGGCGCGAGTGACAAAAGGCATCAGTGGTGCCTCAGGGCCGGCTTTAGCGCTGGTGGCGCCCAGTACAACAATCCCTTTTGGCGCCCCCACATCCCATGACCACGTCCTCGGATTCTCTCTCTACCACCTGCAAAAGTGCACCTCATCTCTCCTATCATAAGATATTGCTAAACACAGCACCCCCCTGAGGTCACAGCACCCCCCCACAGGTCAACGCCCCGTGCGGCTGCACCAGCCACACTGCCCTAAAGCCGGCCCTGGGTGACTTGCGCCTTCAAAAACTGTCCTTCAATCGGTCCACCCCCATGTGTGATGCTCAATGAAATACATAGCCAGTCCGGCCCTGTGTGTATCTGCAGCTCGTGCCATTATTTGGACACAATTCTGAGTTAAATGTTTGCCCTTTAGACAGTGCAGCCTCATAAAACCGCTACACAGCTATGCCCTGGTCTAGAGCACACATTCACGATACAGCGCCTGTTTTTATTTGGCATTGCAAGAAATACCATGATCTAGACGCTTACCTATCCTATAACTATGAGTGAGGTACGGGAGCCTGCTAGATGTATTTTACCTTAGCCATGGTTGTCTGTGTGATGCTTTTTCATTTGTCTACGGTAAGGCTTTGTCTTGCTCCTCTGAATTCTGTCAAAAGGTGTTATTACTCCTCTCATATTACTTTCTGCACAACATTCTCAACCCAAATGCAAAATTAAATACAGTAGTAGTACTGAATACATTTATTTGTGTGCATGTTCGGTTAAAATAGTCACACAAATTAAAAGTAAAACAATTTAATCATTTAGTAAATTTGTGGCCTTTGGACCACAAAATTAGAAGTACATGTATCCACAGGTGTGGGGCTATACAATTCTTTATAAATGGAGAAAGAAATGTAGACTGCTAAAAAAGAGTCACTTCTGCCTGTCTAAGACGGTAAGCCCCTTTTATTTAAATTTTTTTTTAAACTGCATCAACAAATGTATGCAACACACAGAGGGAGAGCAAGAGAGAGGAACCCCTAGTTTTGTCCTCTCAAATGCACCTCCAAACACCTATGGGCAACTAGGTTTGTCTAGGGTCTGTAGCAAATTCTAAGATAATTGGAATAGATGCCAAGGGAATTTTCTTCATCTCATGGCAGTCATTGCGGGAACCATGTTGGTCATTCTACAGGCACTGCTACCTTGACGAATGAATGACTAAAGGAACATGTCTCCCACCTAAATCGCATGACTTCCGAATCACCAATAATTTGGGTTTCCTCCAAGAGGAGTTTTAATTAAAGGTAAGAGTCTTAAGCCTCATTATTATGCATGGTACAGTACGAATGAGTAGATAGGCTAGGATGAAAACAGCCCTGAAGACGGCCTTCGACCTGTATGGGCTTTAAATGATGGCCGAATCATGTTGGCATATGCATGGGCAGTTGAATCATTGCTACTTAAAAACTGCCTAAAATATATGTTTAACCATGTCTAGGGTACCCAAACAATAAAGGGAAATCCCTTGGGTAATCCCTGAGACATTTTTATTCCTTATTTCTAGGGATCCCTGCTTGAAAACCAGTAGTGATTTATATAATAACTCCCAACTTTGGTTGAGGCTGCCAAATGGTGGTTTTATTATCCTACTAACATGTGGATAGGCGCCGATGATGAAGCATGCCACTATACAAATGTGAACGGTGTCTGCTATAAATATCTTTGGATTCTCTACCGGCCCTAGTCAAACCTAGATGCATCAATACATTTGACAAACCTAGACATCATTTGAGAGTGCTCTCCATTCATGCAAATTGAAACAACCTCAGAACAGGTCTCACACCACCCCTACGAAAAAAGGGCGTAGTGATATCCTACCTATTTTCAGGGGCCATTGCAGGGCAGAGAGACAGAGGCCGTGTCCATATGCTTACTAATATTTAACTGCACTACCTACAGCACTGCTCATCAGCAGCCCATCTGACTGAAATTCACATAGAGAAATCATCCCTCACCTCAATCCAAGAAGACTTTACAAACATGACAACACATTCAAAAATATGCATAGGAGTTGACATTAGAACTTAATTTGTAGAAAATAAGTGCCAAGGCCCAGGGTATTTTATAGGAATCCACTGCAGATTTCACCAACCACTGCCTCTGCCAGCACAGCCAAATCCCATCACATCCCTACAAATGCGACCATTTGAGCTATTCCAGGTCACATAAAGCTGTCCTGCATGCACTGGCATAGAATTGATAAACACTGTGCACTTGTCCTGCGTTTCAAAATAGCCATACGACGCCATCTTGTGATAGATTGTCATAAACAAGTGCCAGTGTTGAGAATATGGTGGCAGTGATGAGCCCAGGAAAACACAGGCACAAATTAAGCACTGGCCGATATACATGCACTTACTATTTTTATGGCATCACTCCATAGATTGAGCATGGATTTATCATATGCCTTCCAGGTGTCATATATTCTCTCCACAACAGATAATCTGTACTTAACCGATGTGAAAGCAAATACTTAAAGAATCGATCTTCCATTAGTGGCTGCTTCAAGTCGAATGTGTGCCTCAGCTGTCGAATTAGGGGCGAAGTAGCTAGGGCACTAAACAGGTGGCATTGTGTTATATTAAGCGAGCCAACATGTTTGCCTGCAAATACGCTGATCCCATATCATGTTTATATTATATCCCACATTGGCACTGTTGATCTATGTTGTGTTTAAATAATCATGCACTGCAGCAGGTACGTTTCAGTTTGGCTGATGCTGTTGGAGAAGGATTATTTTATTGAGTTAACTCCAACTGAATATGTCTTGTTGGTTTTTGTATGTTAAATGAGCATGGTTGTAAGGTAGAAAGGGCCAGATGTATCAAGATTTTTTGCTGTCGCAATTGGGCCGATTAGCAGAATGCTATGTTCCAAAAGCATTTTGCTGTGAATCAAACCCAAACTGTGATTTGGTAGCACTTTACCGAATCGCAATTTTGGTTTGTGACCAAATACTGATTTGGAAGGGGCATCCCTTCCAAATCCCGAAACGGAATGGTTAGTATTAATGTTGTGCAACCAAATTCTGGTTGTGAACCATTAATAATTTACTAACTACAGAAATATAGTGATAATGCATTTGCGATTGGGAAGGAGTGCCCTGAAGATCCCTTCATCCTTGTAAATGTAAAAACAAGTTTGTTTAAGAGGGGTAGTGGTCCATCCTTTTAAATGTATCCTGTTTTAATTGTATTAAAAAAATTAGACTGCTTTAATTGAAAACATGCACACACATGGTGGTCTGGTAACCTCAGCCGGCCACCATTACTGTAATTGTGTTGATTCCTAGTGAGTCACAAACTTGTGATCTACCTCAATAATATTCATAAGGTAGATTGATTTGCAACCCTCTAGATATTACTATTTTCAAAAATAAAAGTTTCATACATTAGTAATTGCGGTTTCCAAATTACGATTTGACAATAATCGCAATGTAAAAATTTAGCCCAAAGTCTGTAGCTGTTTTGTAAGTGTATGTAATGTGGGACTTTTTCATTTGTCCTGTGACGTTCCCCTGTCTTTTTTCATTTTTGACTCTGTGAGGCCCCTAAAACAAAGGATCTCCAATCAGCAACTCGTATGCTTCCCAGTCTCAGAAAGTGCCCTTTAGATATCATATGACTTGTTCCTTGTTAATTGCTGTGTTGTATGTTTTGTGGGTACACCATTACTACACACCAATGGAGATGCCAACTTGGACTTTATTACCAAATGTAGGGGTACCATGGCAAATGAGATCCCTATTCCCTCCTGAATGATTGTAGATATTAGAAATGGAACCCCTGTGAACATTCTACTTACTGATCATGAACACCTGTTTTAGTGGGGACAAAAATATGATCCCGGACAATATTAGGTACCCCTTTTTGATTTTCCATATGGATAATTGTGAACACGTTTAACCAAAGGCTCAGTCCATCCCTCACTTCTACTTTCTCTCTACCTATTCAGAGACAGTAAGTGTGATATTCACCACTTGCCATAAAACAGCCCTTCTTGTGTATAAGCTTGTTTGGGGGAATGTCACCATGGCAACACAAGCGCACTCTGGGGGTAGGGTGTGCCTGCTACCTTAAGATTTACCTCAAACCCAATAGATGGGGTTGAATTTCCCAAATGCACTGTCTATGACTGCCACTTGGCAGCTACCAAACTGAATCAATTTAGGAATATAACCTTTTTGACATAAAGTGCTGGTGCTGTCCTAGACATTGAAGCTGTGAGTTGCCGGTCTCTTTAATAATAGGACTAAGTTTGAGCTCTGCAGCTTGTTCTAGTGCCTAATGTTTACCTACTTTTATATATTGTTCCACTTGCTGAATGGTCCTACCACTGCCAATCCCAGAGCACCCAGGAGCCCTCTCTAGCCCCCAATCCCAGAGCACTCAGTAGCTCGCTCTCGTAACTTGTCCCAGAGCTCGCAGGAGCCTTCTCTAGCCCTCAATTCCAGAGCATCCAGAAGCCCTCTCTAGCCCTCAATCACATTGCACCCAGAAGCTCTCTTTAGACCCCAATCACAGAAAAGCACACAGAAGCCCTTTCTATCAACTAGAACAAGAGCACCCAGAAGCCCTCTCTAATCCTCAATCCCAGAGCACTGAGATGCCCTCTCTAACCATCAATCTCAGAGTGCCCAGAATCCCTTTCTAGTCTTCAATCCCAGAGCACCCAAAAGCTCCCTCTAGACCTCAATCCCAGAAAAGCACACAGAAGCCCTCTGTAGCAACTAGACCCAGAGCACCCAGAAGTCATCTCTAACCCTCAATCCCAGAGCACTGAGATCCCATCTCTAGCCATCAATCCCAGAGTGCCCAGAAGCCCTCTCTAGTCTTCAATCCCAGAGCACCCAAAAACTCTCTCTAGACCTCAATCCCAGAAAAGCACACAGAAGCCCTCTCTAGCACCTAGACCCAGAGCACCCAGAAGTCATCTCTAACCCTCAATCCCAGAGCACTGAGATGCCATCTCTAGCCATCAATCCCAGAGTGCCCAGAAGCCCTCTCTAGTCTTCAATCACAGAGCACCCAAAAGCTCTCTCTAGACCTCAATCCCAGAAAAGCACACAGAAGCCCACTCTAGCAACTAGACCCAGAGCACCCAGAAGTCCTCTCTAACCCTCAATCCCAGAGCACCGAGATGCCATCTCTAGCCATCAATCCCAGAGTGCCCAGAAGCCCTCTCTAGTCTTCAATCACAGAGCACCCAAAAGCTCTCTCTAGACCTCAATCCCAGAAAAGCACACAGACGCCCTCTCTAGCAACTAGACCCAGAGCACCCAGAAGTCCTCTCTAACCCTCAATCCCAGAGCACTGAGATGCCATCTCTAGCCATCAATCCCAGAGTGCCCAGAAGCCCTCTCTAGTCTTCAATCACAGAGCACCCAAAAGCTCTCTCAAGACCGCTCCAAAGAATGAAGAGGAATTCAAGCAAAACAACATAACGTTCAGATGAGCTTCACCTGGGACAATGATTCATCCTAACGAACACACAAATATTAGTTTTTTCCTTGATAATAAATCCCTCCCACATTGCCTCCTCCATGATAGCCATAGCCTCTACCTGCTGTCATACAACCCATGGTCCATCATTAGCCTCTTTGCTTGGGTACAAGAAGAAATGTTACTGTGCCACGTGTGGGGTGACTCATCGTCTTGCCACTGCTAACATGTTAGGAATGCGCCTGTCCTGTGAGGGAATACGGTGCACTGAACTCAGAAGTTAATCTACCAGTCCTCCTCTACAGCTATCTCTAGCGGTAAATTACAGTAACGTTTGCAAGAAGGAAGTCCTGTGTGGTGGGAAAATGTATGGGGGTGAGAATAGTAAGGCCTACTGTCTGAAACCACAGGGAGTGCCCCTCAGTACTCGGACAGATTATAGCAGGGAAAACTTGTGTCTGGGTATGGATGGAGTCCTACTATAAGAAACAGCAGGGCAAAATTAGGGACTACATGAAACAGCATTTAAGGATATGGCTAATATAAAAAGGTAACACATGGCTCACTGTCTCCTTCAGATGAATTATTAATAATGAGCACCGAAAGCCCCCGGAAATGCCCTGAGACCCTGAAGGAACAAGCAATAAAGACAACAGACCAATGGGTAGAATACTAATGAGCTGTATTGCAGTGCTGATGTCAGATGAAAAAGGTGCAACAAACAGTAGCGCAAAAGGGACAAGAATCAAGGAAAGGAACAAAACAGCAAGGATGAAGGTGGAAGCCAGTGACAAACTGAGTGAGGGCCAGACAAAACGTTGCCAGGTACTAGCTTGCTACATGCATCCGTTTATTGTGAGATATATGTGTATAAAGTCCACAGAAGTCCCATCCCTAATCCTGACCACCACAAATGGTTAAGATGTTCTATTCTTAAGTTTTGGGATACCAGACCTGGTCACTTGGCTTCTCCGAGGTTGTCTCTGGCTGCCAGAGTTGGAATTTGTAGATCTCCAGTAGTAGGTTCTCTGATTGTGATACAGGAAACTCAGGTAGCATAGTGCTCCCATAAAAACTCAGTTGTACTTATTGGTTTGTTTTCTACAACCAAAGCTGCATATCTTTAGAGCCTTGTGGTCTGCCTTCAACCAGTCAATGACCAAGTTGTAAGAACGCAGGCCACACACATACTGTGGGTGTCACTCTCTGCTTCACACTCACTGGCAGCAGTAGGTAGCTTAGTGTACCTCCATGATGGCTGACTGCAGCCCTGAAGTGAGGGCATGGCTGGGGTGAATTCCTGCCATCATGAGTCCTCATTGCAGCAAGAAGTGCTGAACATTTCCACTGTGGACAGCCAGAAGGGGTGATCCAGCGCTCCTAATGAAAAACTGTCTCACCAACGCTACCCAACACCACAATACTCACCGTTAATCATAAATCATTAACACAGGCCCATAAACCAACGAGACAATTTTTGAGCAACTGAATCATGTGACCTAATTGATCAGAACTACTCACAAATCTATTTACATGTTTATATACAACCGCAGTTTATCATTTCTTACCATGGTTTTAAGCATTTAGCATTTTAATTAAGTCACTAAGGCGAATGAATCAACTAATGGTAACTAGACATGAATAAACAAGACCAGTTTGTCGTTTCAAAATCTAATTTTATTTACTTTATTATTCAAAGAAAGAGCATTTTCAAATAAGATTCTTTATTTTATTAGCAAAGTGAAAACAGCATTTTATTAAGGAATCACTTATTAGACTGACATTTTAAAGACAAATCAATCAGCATGAACTAAAGCAAAATAAAGTTTCCATTGCCGAAATTCTATTTTCCCTGTCTAAAACCCTCTTCACCTAAAAAGAATAGTCATTAAAGACTGCTGTCCTTACGTGCGCCAAAGAGTCCAACAGCACGTCACGCCCTTCAGGAATCGGAAAGCAAGAAGAACGCCCTCCTGCCCATGGGGCCAAGTTTTATACCTTTCTATCTAGCTAAACTTTCTACAAATGTATACTTTTTATTGCCATCCAGAGCTCTCATTGGCTGACTGATGTCAGTCCACGTGTCATCACCATTTTCATACCAAAATCGAGCCTTTTCTTTAGCTCCATTGTCCTTTTTAACATCGTGACTTTAGCTTCCTCGAAAAAGAAACATTTGACAAGTACAGTTCACAACTTCCTTGACTTGGCAATCTTGCCGCCTCCTGTCCTTGAAACTTTCTCTCCAAGAGCACGTGTAGCACAAGTTATTTAACTGTATTTCTTGACAAAATTGTCGGTGTGGTAAAAGTGTCCACTTCTCGTGCAAGGCTCTTCTCTGGACAGGATTCTAAACACCATCTTTTCAACCTAGGCCTTAGGCCTCTCTCCCAGGAACTATTATTCAAACAAACACAAAACAGTAATTAATTAGAGAATCGAGACCCATTCTGTTACCCACCCCCATTGCTAATTAAGAACCCGTTAATTTATGTTACCTAGCTTTAGCACACAAAGCAGCCTTTTATATCTACCTTCTTCATTTAGGCCACAAAGATCCACAAGCTTTTGCCACAGAAAAGACATAACATAAGCACCTGCCATTAGTTAAACAGCCGCATTTAATATTTACAAAGACAATAGACAAGGTTAGTTTATTATTTTTCAACGCACTTGCATTTGCAACATAGTTAGTCCCTCATGTTGTGTAAATGCATTTTAAAACTATGTTGATTAGTACTTTTCATCTCATGCTTATTAATACAGTTACATTGTTATGGAAGTTTAACTTTGCGAGTCTGAACAAAATTTCATTCAGCATCTCGCTCCATCAACTCCCTCATCTGGTGATTTCAAAATCACCAAACTACACCCAAATTTTTTTAGCAAAAATGTTTAACCCTTGAACATGTTTTGGACATTCACAATATTAGTATTTCTAAACTCCTGTCTCAGCTGTTTGTCTGCAACTTTCATATTGGGTCCTGCGAAACTCTTATAATTCTATTTCTTTCTCCTGTTCTTTTCTAAGTTTGTAAATTCTTTTCTTTTCCCTTAGATATTTCTTTCTCTTGTGTAACATGCAACTAATTTTTAACAAAAGTATCACAAAGATTATAACTAATAAAGGACACAGTATTTTGCCTAAAATTGAACTACCAATCTCTTGAAACCAGTTTTTAATTGCTGCAAATCTTTTGCTCAAACGTTCTGAAAAATCTTCATTTTCTATAGGTTCAATTTCTGTATGCGATTCTGTAATATTTCTGATATATGATTCTATGTTCTGGCTCTTGTCTGGGATATATGTGCAGCAATGCTGAACATGCAACATTCCACAGACTCCTCCCTCTTTAGCTAACAGAATGTCTAGAGCAAGACGGTTCTGCATTACCATCGATCTCATGGCAAGAAGTTCTGCATTAACTAATTGAAATCCACTAGCAGTATCAGTTGACAATCTATCAACAATTGTGGACATTTTTCTGATTTTGATTGCATTCAGGGTTATACCCACCATAGGTATTACTGCACCAAATATGTCACCCAAAATTTCTGAAAAACTTTCCCTCTTGAACCTATTCAGGTGTTTCAAATGAACCTTTCGCATTTCTATCTACATGAAACATTTTTGGAAAAACTAAACCAATATAACATGTCCCATACCAGTGGTCAGGGAGATTGTAATAGGCTTTGTCCCCACACACAAAATAAATTCCAGGGAAAATTGGATCTTTACCACCTTTGAATCCCCAACCACCTAAGATTTGATAAGTATCCTCACATTGACTAGCACCTACAAAGTAATTGTCAAATAACGTGTTATCTCTTCTAATACAAAGCTTTCCACTAACAGGTGTAACTATGTGAATAGCAACATTTTCAGTTCTACCATTGAGCTTTTCATCTTCAATCTGCCAAAACTTAGATTTGGTTTGTTTCAGCATCTCATTTTGTTTATAAATTGCTCTTCTCTCTTCAACCATGTTTAAGAAAGATTTTTCTTCCAACCTCAGTTTGCATGTTAGATTATTTCTAAAAGCATACTCATAAGTAAGTTCATTAGTTACTATGAAAAATTCCCTCATGTTTCACTTTATTCAAGCTGTTGTCAACTTTTAAGTTTGCAAACATTTCGTCATAATTAGAGTAATAATACTCAAGACGACCTGTTTTATAGAACAGACTAGCTATTACACTACATGGGATGCCATAAGTAAGAGGGAGCATGTTATAGGTAACCCCTTCCGAAACAGAAGTAGGTAATTTCACACACATATAACAGTCTTTCACATCCATAACCTTAACATATTCAGATAAAAGTCTTGAAAAGGTATTACTAGAAACATCACCAACAGATCTATCTTGGTGGATCTCTGGTTTGTGATCAATAACTCTGTTAGTTTCACCTACTACACCATGATTATCCTGTTTAGTCACAATTGTACTTGTCATATTAGCTTTGTACACTTCTTTATCAAATCCAAAAGGAAAAATGACAGCCAAAATTAACCAAACTAAAATTATTAGAATTACACAAATTGAAGACATTTTACAACATCTTCTTAAAATGGAACATCTTGAATTGTTATTAGTAGAAGGCATTTTTACTCTTGAAACAAGAGCCTTTCAAAATCAAAAACTAAAAACTAAAAATTAAAAATCACTAAATATTCACCCCCCTGTTTTTAATTTTGTTTTTTTTAAAGAAAATCCTACTCTCTAACAGCTTTTCTTCGACCTTATGTTTTACATCAATGTGTTTAATCCAGCTAACACAATTTCTTCGACCTTGTGTCACCTAACACAATTTCTTCAGCCTTATGCCAAATACAAAATTCAACCTAGTGTGTAAACAAAATCAATCATTGTCACTTGTATCATCTAAATCCTCTTGACTGCTAGTATTCACCTCCACTACTGGTGGGATGATAATGTAGATCCATTCAGGGGACTTATATGTCTGGTTTGGTTTTACTACTCTTTTTGCTCTATTGCTAATTACTTCTATTTTCCTTCCTGCTTGATCTCTTTTATCCGAATCTCCTTTCTGACTTGAGACTTCATTAACCTGTTCCTTTGCTATTTTGAATTTCAGGCCTTCATTTACATTAGGCCAATTATCTCATTTTCTTGACAACTTTTTTTTTGGCTCAGTTAGATTACACTCTACTCTCCAAGCTCTTTTTCTTGATCTTTTCACTCTGGATTCATCATCACTTTTATCTGTTTCACTTTCAGTGATATCAGCTTTAGATTCAGGTACTTCTTTACTCGGCAGCTTCACTCTGTTAGGAACACCATCCTTATAGCTGGTACTTGGTAATTCGTCTTCTTCTTCTTCTTCAATTACTTCTAACTTCCCAGTTTCAGAATTTTCGTTCCTTCTTCCAGAGCTTCCAATCTGCTTTTCAATACCGTCCTGATCTTGATTCACTTTTTGTTCAGACTCCTTTTCTGCTTCTTTTTCTAGTAGATCTTCATCATTTTCAGAGTCTTGTATCACAATCTCTTCAATTTCATCATTCAATGCCTCATTCGCATTTGAATTCAAATCTTCCAGATGTCGACCTTCTTGTCTATCTTCAGAATCTGGATTTCTTTCAGGTTCTTCTTCAGAATCAGAATCTTCTGTTGTGTCACCTTCGTCAGGATTTTCAGGTGGTGGCACTCGAATTGTGTGACTAGCATGAATCCATCTCTTTAGACCTTTACACTTTACTGCATTTGTTGTGACAAGTATCACCTGTGTTGCCTTTTGCCACCTGGGTACTAGGCAATTTCTTCTTCGGTGTACTTTTGTCCTTACCCAGTTTCCTGGTAACAGATCATGAGCTTGTTCCTTTTCTTTTGTAATCACATCAGTTCCCACCTGATGGAACACAGAAGTCACCACATCAGATAGTTTCTTGCAATATTCCAATATGACACTATCATTAATGCTCAATAGTTTGTCAACTGGAACAAATGCTTGTCTCATGACTCTGCCCATAAGTATTTCATGGGGGCTCAAACCTGTTTTTCTATCTGGTGTACTTCTCAAAGACATCAAAACAAGTGGAAGTGCATCAGTCCACTTTATTCCTGTAGCTAAACACATTTTTGCCATCCTATTCTTGATTGTGCCATTCACTTGTTCAACAACACCTGATGCTTCTGGTCTGTAAGCACAGTGTAGCTTTTGTTTTATATTTAGTGCTTCACAAATCATTTGTAACAATCTGTTTTCAAAATGTGTTCCACGATCAGTCTCGACCGTCTCTGGAAATCTATACCTTGGTATGATTTCTCTCAAAAGCAATTTTGCCACAGTAACTGAATCATTGTGACGTGTTGGGAACTCTTCCACCCATCTTGAAAACAGACAGACTATTACCAATACGTATCTTAACTTGTTATGTGGTGGCATGTCAATGAAATCCATTTGTAATCTGGTAAAAGGACCACCCTCCCGTCCTATGGTTCCCATGCTCACAACTGTTTTTCTGTTTGGATTGATCTGCTGGCAGACCAAGCATCTCTGACAAAAAGATTCTGCAACTATTCTGAATTTTGGATTGAACCATGTCTGTCTAAACAACCTGATCATGGAATCTCTTCCTAAATGTCCTGGACCATGATACATTCGGGCCATGTCAGCAATGATGCAGTCTGGCATAACTGGTCTGTCATCCTTGTAAACCCAAATTCCATCTTCTTCTCGCTGTCTACAACCTGCTTTTAACCATGTGTCTTTCTCCTCATCTTCTGCCTCATCTTGTAGATCTTTTACTCCTTGCCATGTCTCAACTACAGATGTTAGCATAAATGAATTCAAAACATGTTCATTGTCTTTTTCCCGATTAATGGACATATTATTCTTTGCGCAAAATTTCGCAATTTCATCAGCATACGCATTCCCTTTCGTCATATAGTCTTCCCCTTTCTTAGGAGCTGTGCATTTTACAACAGCAATTTTCCCTGGCAAATGAATGCCATTGATCAACCTTTTGATCAATTTTGCAATCCTGATAGGAGTTCCCGCAGAAGTTAAATAACCTCTTTGAGACCAGAGCTGGCCATAGTCATGGACTACGCCATATCCATACTGACTATCAGTCACTATGGTAATTTTTAACTCTTTTGCTCTTTCACATGCACAAATCAAAGCAATCAATTCTGCTACTTGAGCTGAACGAATTCCTTTGAGACAAGAGGCTTCAACTACATCTGCAACTGTACAGACAGAATATGCTGCACTTAGAACACCTTCATCTGTTCATAAGCATGAACCATCAACAAAATAAACAAAATCTGATTCAGCTAATGGGACATCTTTAATATCCTGCCTAGGTGTGGTGCAATATTCTAAAACATCCAAGCATTCATGATCAATATCATTTTCATTTTTTATTTCTGTTACAGTACCATCAGGCAATAATGTGGAAGGATTTAAATCCACACATCTTGCAATAGAAACGATATCTGATCCCAGAATAACTTTCTCATATTTTGTTAGCCTATTACTTGTCAAATACTGTGTTTTGCTTCTGGTAAGGAGAATTTCAACTGAATGGGGTACGTATTCTTTTACAGGAAATCCCATTATTATCCCTTCACTTTGTTCTAGACTTACACTAGTTGCAGCTACTGCTTTTAAACAGCCTGGTAATGCTTTTGCAACTGGGTCAAGAACTGCTGAGAAATATGCTATAGGCTTTCGCAGTCTTCCATGTCTTTGAATCAAAACTGATAATGCACAACCTTCTCTTTCACTGCAATACAGCTCAAATTCCTTTTCGTAGTCTGGCATTCCCAATGCTGGAGCTTCACACAAACATTTCTTTAACTGTTCAAAGGCCTCTAACTCAGTTTCTGTTAGGGTTATCGGGTCTTTTATGTCTGTTTTTGTCAGTCTCTGAAAAGGCTTTGCAATTACTGAGAATCCACTAATCCATTGGCGACAATAACCAACCATTCCTAGAAACATTCTAACCTGTTTTTGTGTCTTTGGGGGTTGCATTGCCTGAATCATTTTTATTCTCTCAATTGTTACCTGCCTGATTCCTTTTGCGATTCTGTGACCAAGGTATTTTACCTCTTGTTTGCAAAACTGTAATTTTGCAGGAGACACTTTATGTCCCTCATCTGCCAAATGATTTAAAAGAGTAATGGTATCTGTTACACAATTATCTCTAGTTTTGCAGCCACAAGGAGGTCATCTATGTATTGCACTAACATTGATTTTCCAGGTAAATCTAGATCTTCCAAGGATTTCTTTAGCAGCTGATTAAAAATAGATGGACTCTCTGTATACCCTTGAGGGATACGACACCAAGCTAATATACGCTCTTGGAACCTGAACGCAAAAATTTGTTGGCTATATGGATACAATGGAACAGTAAAGAATGCATTACAAAGGTCTATTACTGTATACCATTCTGCATCATGTGGAATCTGATATAAAATTACTGCTGGGTTTGGCACAACAGGGCAACATGGATCAACTATTTGATTAACCTTTCTCAGGTCTTGAACAATCCTGAAAGTTCCGTTTGGCTTTTTAATTCCCATAATCGGTGAATTACATGGACTACTCTCAATTTCTTTTAGAACACCTTGTTTTATGAATTTGTCAATTACAGGTATGACACCTTCAATAACTTCTGATTTCATTTTATACTGAGGAATGTTTGGTAAATCTACTCCTTGTTTTACTGTTATTTTCACTGGGTCAACATTTTTCATCAAACCCATTTCATTTCCTGTCAAATCCCAAATTTTAGCATTGACTGTCTCTTTTATTTCTTCAGGAAGATTATTTTTATCAAATGCAGGAAATAATTTACTTTCTTCTGCTTCAACCATTAACATTGTTAACTTGTAAAGCCCATCTTCCTCTTGAGTTTGAAACTCAATACCATCTGGTGAGCAATATATTTTGCAATTCATCTTGCAAAGGATGTCTCTCCCTAACAGGTTTACAGGACTGCTGTCACAAACTACAAATCTATGTTTGTCTTTAATTTTGCCAATTTCAACTTCAACTGGTTCTGTTAAATCTGTTTTAATTTGTTGATTAGCTACACCAACTACTTGGATAGTATCCCCAGAGAGAGGTAAGTTTTCTATTTCCACTGATCTAACAGTAGAACAGGTAGCACCTGTATCCACTAGGAAAGTGATTTCTACATCATTCACTTTTCCATTTACAAATGGACCAGTCTGATCTACCTCAAGAGTGGCTCCAAGCACACACTCTACCTCCTCTCTCGGGCACCGTCATAAGTAATCTTCAGAATCACTCCCTCCATTTTCTTTCAACCAATATTGTTGAGAAACATTTGACACATTCACTCTTGGCGGTCTGTTTACCTGTTCACCTCCGCAGAATCCTGTTTCTGTACTGTATCTCTGCACATTCACGCAGTTTGGAAGTGGAGCTAGTGGAATTTGATTTTGCTGATTCACTACCTGTCGCTGTAGCTGTTGATGCAGATTCATCTCATTCTGCATCTGTGGATTTAATGGTGCATTTTTTAAATTTCTGGGCGGATTTTTACATTTGCGCTTCCAGTGTCCAATTTCGCCGCAATTAAAACATGGGAGTTTTTGCTTTAACTCTTCAATATTTCCCATCAATTTTGGCTTATTAAAATTACCTTTAAATTTACCTTGATTCTGATTAACTTTTTTGTTTTCTAGTTTCGCTATTTGTTGTTCAGCCACTTTTACCTGTGCCCACATAGCTTTTTCCTTAAGCTTCTTTTGCTTAGCATCTATCTCATCACTGCAGTATTTTGCTTTTCTCAAAATACATCAACTGTAAGTGATTGCCAGCCAACTATTCCATTTCTTATAATTTCTCCAATTTCAGGTCTTAAACCATAAACAAATCTGTATATGAAGTGGCTCATATCCTTCTCACTCAATTTTTCAAAACCACTGTATTGTTTAAATACCAGCAGTAATCTTTCATAAAATGAATGTACTGATTCTTTTGGCTCTTGATTTGTTCTGTCTTTTTTAACCCAATCTACTTCTTTTGGGGGAATCTTGTTTTTTAACCACACAATTACCTTATCGTATAGATTTATAACATCTGCTGAAGGAGCACCTGTTACTCTGTCTCGAGCAGGTTCTTCTTTAGGCCAATCTATAGAAATGTTACATTCTGTCCAAAGATCCGATGGGACAACAATGTCAACGAATCCATCAAGATCAATCCACAGAACTTTTGAAACCTTAACAAATCTGTCCACTTGTCGATACCATTCCACAGGTTTCTCTCTCAGCCGAGGGAAATCATTTGTGAACAATAGAATGTCCTGTCTTGTCCAAGGAACATGTACATACCCACCTCCAGCTATTTCTCTCATTGGAAACTGATTTGCTACTTCTCCTCTTTCTCTTTTTTCTTCCTCTCTTTTCTTTGTCCATTTTACTCTCCATTTACTTAATTCACCTAATCTTTTTAGGAACACAATTAATTCTTTTACATGAAATATTCTTCCTGTGGTATTCATATTTTCAATGTCTTTTTCAGAGAAATCCACTCTGTAATGTTTCTGCAAATTTTTCTGCCTACTCAAATCTACTTCTAATTCAGTAGCCATTTCTTCTAATTGGTCATACTTGGTTTTCGTTTTCCATTGTATGCTTTTACAAATAAACAATAATTCATCATCCTGATATAGCTTTAAACTGTCAGGTCCAATTGTACCAATAATCGATTCCTCTAAATCCGCTTTCAACTTTGCAACATCAAGTAATTTAAATTCAGGAGCTTGTGGGGTATGCGTTAAATCTATTTTATTTATGCTCTTTTCTGGAGTTTCAGTATCAGATTCTGCACCAAATGGAGTTTTACATGGTGAACCTTGATTAAAAGTTAAGTCAGGCATCATTTTCTCTTGGTGAATCTCTGATAAATCTGAGTAAAATTTTTCAGCCACTTTTTGAATTTCTGTGTTTAATGGAACGGTCAAAGCTGAGTGTCTAATTTCCTTTTGATCAAATACTGGAAGAACAGGTCCAATCGTTACTGGTACTGTTACTGCTTCCATGCTTTTAGTTAACTGTTGTATTAACTCATCTTTTGATCGAAAATATTCTGAGGAATTTGGTAATTCATCACATCTTTCTGTTCTCATTACATTTCTTGGGACTTCATTTCTCTGCACTGGGGTTTCAAAATTATTTCTGGGAGTTTCGATATAATTTCTATTTTCTCCTGATATGCTAGAATTAGATCTTATCTCTACTCTGTCAGGTGTTTTTCCATAGCTTTGATTTGACATGGGAGATGTCTCATCAATAATTTCTCTTGGAGGAGAAGGAGCACTTGGGGAGACTCTTGGTGTAACTGGAATTCTTGGGGAAGACCATGAACAAACTGGTTGATATTGATAAGGTGGCGGTTTAGGTTTTGTGATATCAATCTCTTCTAAAACCAGATCTTCTGAGTCATTTTCTTAATTATTATTATTTCTCTTTTGGGTATTCTTTTGACCTGGTACTTCAGTAACCATCACTCTTACTGGGTACAAACAGTCACACATGTCTGCACGTCTCCATCGACTCATTCTATCCTCATGAGTTTCCCTGTTAATATCTAATTTTGGACCTCTTGTTACACCTCTGCTTTCTCGTTCGAGTTCAAACAGCTCATCCTCCCATTCAGCTAAAGCCTCAAATTGAGTAGGTCTAGGCTTTGGTACAAGAGCCATCATTTTTTCTCTCAAGTTTTTCAAAACCTTAATGTTAAATGATCCGTCTTCCAGCCATGCTAATACACCATCATCTTTGGTATATTCCATCCAATTCTCCATCCAAAGACAAGTATGATAACCATATTCACTAGACATATAGACTGCAGGTGTTTTGTACTTATGAAGTAACCTTCCACCTCGCGTTTTAATTTTCTTGTCAGGTTTAATTTTATTTTTCAATTTCTGAAACCATGAAAGCTTCTTTTTCTCTTTCATGTAATAATAATCCATGTTTTAAAATGATTCCGCTTGATTCGGGAAAGATCGTAAGTATTTCCTGGTTGTTCCACAAAACCAACCAATCCGTGCGCGTCACCACCTTGCTCAACCAATAGAATTGCTGCTTTCAGGAAAAGCCAATCAGCTGTCAGCTCGTCTTAGTCACGTGAACCAATCAGTGCGTCTACTGTGACGTATGCTCACCAATCACAGCGCGGACCCTGTGACGTACACTGCCGCTGCAGCTTCGCTGTCTCTCACTCCTTAAACTAAACCTTCCCTTACAAAATATTTTCACAGCGCCATTTTTACAAATCTTTTCAATGGAATTCAGTTAGTAACTACATAAAAACAAACCATTTGTCTGTTTCGCTAAAATAAAGTGATAGCTTTTACAGTCATTCAGGTATTCTTTTGCGTGAAATAGATGACGCTATTTTCACAGAATATTCAGATTCGTTGATAAAGTAAGACTACTCTACCCTTCTAACAGGTAATAACAAACTCGGTTTCCTCTGAATGCACATATGGTAACAAATCAAAGTTTGACTCGATCGTAATTACAAAATCATTTACGCACATTCAAACGAAAAAATCCCTAATCATGTATACATGAATCTAAGTAGGAGTTTAACCAACCATAGAAACCCACACTCGCCAGTAAGATAGAAGACGCTTCCTTACCCTTCACTCAAGCTTGGATAATTCTACTACTCTTTTCACAATGAGTTTTAAAACAGGACAGGTGTCCCTATACTCGAAAGTTACGATTTCATAGACAATCCTCACTATACATTTAACCTAGCACACCTAAAATCTCTAAACTTGTGCTGTACGTCTACAACACTAGTGATATATAATAATACCACTATTTTGAAACAGAACAAATGCACTGTGCAACTTCACCTGTTACACTACACTTTAGCCGGCATACCAGGAATTTTCACACTGCTGGAAAAAACCTTTCGACAACATATAACAACCAAACAAACTTAACATGTTTTAGACATGAATCCTATGTAATTACCATGTAGCATGTCAGTTACCATAGTAACCGTAACTCTGCTACCAAGTTATTTGATCCAGCGCTCCTAATGAAAAACTGTCTCACCAACGCTACCCAACACCACAATACTCACCATTAATCATTAACACAGGCCCATAAACCAACGAGACAATTTTTGAGCAACTGAATCATGTGACCTAATTAATCAGAACAACTCACAAATCTATTTACATGTTTATATACAACTGCAGTTTATCATTTCTTACCATGGTTTTAAGCATTTAGCATTTTAATTAAGTCACTAAGGCAAATGAATCAACTAATGGTAACTAGACATGAATAAACAAGACCAGTTTGTCGTTTCAAAATCTAATTTTATTTACTTTATTATTCAAAGAAAGAGCATTTTCAAATAAGATTCTTTATTTTATTAGCAAAGTGAAAACAGCATTTTATTAAGGAATCACTTATTAGACTGACATTTTAAAGACAAATCAATCAGCATGAACTAAAGCAAAATAAAGTTTCCATTGCCAAAATTCTATTTTCCCTGTCTAAAACCCTCTTCACCTAAAAATAATAATCATTAAAGACTGCTGTCCTTACGTGCGCCAAAGAGTCCAACAGCACGTCACGCCCTTCAGGAATCGGAAAGCAAGAAGAATGCCCTCCTGCCCATGGGGCCAAGTTTTATACCTTTCTATCTAGCTAAACTTTCTACAAATGTATACTTTTTATTGCCATCCAGAGCTCTCATTGGCTGACTGATGTCTGTCCACAACGTGTCATCACCATTTTCATACCAAAATCGAGCCTTTTCTTTAGCTCCATTGTCCTTTTTAACATCGTGACTTTAGCTTCCTCAAAAAAGAAACATTTGACAAGTACAGTTCACAACTTCCTTGACTTGGCAATCTTGCCGCCTCCTGAAACTTTCTCTCCAAGAGCACATTTAGCACAAGTTATTTAACTGTATTTCTTGACAAAATTGTCGGTGTGGTAAAAGTTTCCACTTTTCGTGCAAGGCTCTTCTCTGGACAGGATTCTAAACACCATCTTTTCAACCTAGGCCTCAGGCCTCTCTCCCAGGAACTATTATTCAAACAAACACAAAACAGTAATTAATTAGAGAATCGAGACCCATTCTGTTACCCACCCCCTTTGCTAATTAAGAACCCGTTAATTTATGTTACCTAGCTTTAGCACACAAAGCAGCGTTTTGTATCTACCTTCTTCATTTAGGCTACAAAGATCCACAAGCTTTTGCCACAGAAAAGACATAACATAAGCACATAAATAAGCACATGCCAATAGTTAAACAGCCGCATTTAATATTGACAAAGACAATAGACAAGGTTAGTTTATTATTTTTCAAGGTACTTGCATTTGCAACATAGAGCATATAAGTTAGTCCCTCGTGTTGTGTAAATGCATTTTAAAACTATGTTGATTAGTACTTTTCATCTCATGCTTATTAATACAGTTACATTGTTATGGAAGTTTAACTTTGCGAGTCTGAACAAAATTTCATTCAGCATCTCGCTCCATCAGGGGAAATACAGCAAAAGAGGAACCCCACAGGAACTTCTACGTGGCCTCTTTAGTGAGGGCTTTGGTAGACTGGCGACCCTGTCAGGTGTCATTTCGAGATCTCCTGCTTGTCGTTGACACCTCCGGGTGGAGAGGCCTTGCCAGTTTTACCAATCTATGTTTTCTTCCCAATTAATCATGGCTCAATTCCTTCCTAGTGATCCTAGTTCACTTCCTGTCCTATTTTAGTATAATGCAGTCAATTATCCACCAGGAAACTATTTTTGCCAGTGACATCATCGCCCTCTTGCTTCTCATTTTTGTCCTTGCAATGTTTGCCCTTTTCTTCCTTATTTTGTGGGTCGGAATCTTTGCAGTTAACCTCTTGTTTTAACACTGCTTGCAGGATTATAGTGTGATTTGTTCTCTTTGTTCTTCCATCTCCAATTGTCTTTCAGCAGCTTAGGAGATATTCTATATCACTGTTTTTTAACACCTTCTGATGTTTACTTTCTGGAGGAGGTGGGCAAGCCCTTAAAACCTCTAGCCTGGGTCAAGCCAGATGATGGTTCTGGGTCCTCATAGACCCTCGTGCCCAATGTTGTGTTTTACTACCCACTACTATCCCACACCCATCCAACACAGGCTTCATCGGTCAGGTGACCCTGCCAATAAAAGAGCCAGAGTGCACATGCTCGAGGCCAGTATTAAGCACCATATACTCAGGTGTCAGTGTCACTTATTTACAAAGTATGTGAGTCTAGAGCCCACAACTTCACATTGGAGATGAAGAAACAGACCCTACACGCCATCCTGCCTGTGGTTACCCACTGTCCCTGGGGTGGAATGCATTGCCTTTGCTGGGATCACCAGCCCTGAGAAAGAGGGGAACCCTCTCTGTGCCATGAGAGGGGGGAGAGGAAGGAGACTGCTTCACCTCCATTTCCTCACCAGAATACCTATAATTTGGTGAATAGCGCTATCAAGCAAGCGCCCTGACCCCTCCAGGTCTGACGGGGCCCATTGCATGCAACGACCCAAGGCGCCCGTAGTCTGTCCAAAACTGCAACAGCCTATCATAAGTGGTAAGGGAAGCAGCGCCCTCCACTAAGGTGAGCCACATGCTCATGCCCCCAGTAAAGCATGTACCCTTGCAGCAGCCTGAGTACCTGCGGCAGCACGATCCCCCCCTATCACCTAGTGTAGAATTGTGAAACCCACAGCCACACTGTGGAGGAATGAAAGGCTACACATACCACAGAAGCAGCACAAAAACATAAGAGAGCACCCCTGCCTTTCCGAGTCATTACTGGGTGATGGGGAGAGGACTCGGGTCCTACTTGACCAAAGCCCTGCACCATCACCTGCAGCCCCGCATACGACCTTTGCATCAGTGAGTCTGCGTGGCCCATGGTTGAAATAACTGCAGCGCTGGGAAAAAAGAGTGGTAGTCCTAGCAAATACTGCACTGGAGAGGCTACGTGATGGGAGAGAAGTGCCCCAGTAAAGTCTGCATGGGGGAACATTGGCATGGACTGATCCTGTTTTCTGCTGTGGCATTGGGATCCCATCACGCCGAGCACCGAAGGTAGTGGGCATCTGAGTGAGACAGCGGGGCCTGAAACACGGAGAAATTACCACACCGATAAACTCCTGGTGATTTTCCACCCTCGAGTGTGGCTGTCAATCAATCATGGGTTTTGTAAAGCACAGTTACTCACCCGAGAGGGTCTCAAGGCGCTGGGGGTGGGAGCGCAGGTCCAGGATGTTCAAGGAGATCCATCAAAGAGCTAGGTCTTGAGGTCCTTCATGAACTGGGAGAGTGTTGGCGTTTGTCTGAAATGGAGCGGGAGGCTGTTCGATGCCTTGGCCATGAGGAGGGAGAAGGAACTGCCTCCTGTTGTAGTCTTATTGTTGCGAGGCACTGTAGCAAGGGAGAGCTGTGCTGAGCGGAGGGATCTTTGGGGGTGCGTGGAATGTGGGTGGTAGTTCAAGTATGCAGGTCCGGTGTTGGGGAGGGCTTTGTGGGCATGGGTGAGAAGCTTGAAGGTGATTATCTTCTCGATGGGGAGCCAATGTAATGTTCGCAGGTGTTGGGGGATGTTGTAGGTTGAGGACTAGCCTGGCAGAGGCATTCTGGATGTTCTGAAGTTTGCGGGTGAGGTTCTTGTTGATCCCAGCAAAGAGAGAATTGCCGTAGTTGAGTCTGCTGCTGATGAGGGCATGGGTGCCGGTCTTTCTGTGTTTTTGGTGGATCCATTTGAAGGTCTTTCATAGGAGTCAGAGGGTGTGGAAACAGGGGGATGAGACAGCATTGATTTGGCGGTCCATTTTGAGTTCGGAGTCCAGGATGATTCCAAGGTTGCGTGCATGGTCCGTGGGGGTGGGTGGGTTCCCGAGGAAGGGGGGCCGGCGGGTGTCGTTCCAGGCATCGAGTTGTGGGCCCATGATGAGTACTTTGATTTTGTCCGTGTTGAGATAGTGGTAGCTGTTCTTCATCCACTCGGCGACTGCTTCCATTCCTTCTTGAACGTTGTGTTTAGATATGTTGGGTTCGTTGGATAGGAAGAGGATGAGTTGGGTGTCGTCTGCGTAGGATACAGGGTCGAGTCTGTGGGATCTGACGATGGGGTGAGCGGGGCCATGTAGATGTTAAACAGGGTGAGGCTGATGGAGGATCCTTGGGGAACTCCGCAGGTGATCGGTGTGGGATCCGAGAGGAAGGGTGGGAGTCTGACCCACTGTGTTCTGCCAGAGAGGAATGAATGGATCCAGTCGAGGGCCTTGTCCCGGCTCCTTTCGTCATGGAGTCTGCATACTAGGGTGTGGTGAGAGACTGTGTTGAAGGCTGAAGAGAGGTCTAGGAGGATGTGGGCCACAGTCTCCCCTCTATCTATGAGGGAACGGATGTCGTCTGTTGTGGCGAGGAGGGCGGTTTCGGTGCTGTGGTTTTTTCTGAAGCCGATTGGGAGGTTTGAGGATGTTGTTTTCTTCATTGAAGGAGGTAAGCTGGCTGTTCACGGCTTTTTCCATGACTTTCACTGGAAACTGGAGTAAAGAGATGGGTCTGATGTTTTTGAGGTCAGTGGCCTCCTCCGAGGGTTTCTTCAGAAGAGGGTTGATCTCAGCGTGTTTCCAGTCATCGGGGAAGGAGGCGGTCTTGAGGGAGCGGTTGATGGTACGGCAAAGTTCAGGGGCGATGGTGTTGGCGGCTCTGTAGTAGATGTAATGGGGCAAGGGTCCATGGGGGCAACGGAGTAGATTGACTTCATTGTCTTCGGTGGTGAGAGCGGTCCAGCTGTAAAGTGTTGACTGAGTGATGTCAAGAGTGGGAGGTGTAGGTTCCACGTGTTGGTTTTTATCATCTAAGTTGTCGTAGATGGTCTTGATTTTGTGGTGAAAGAAGGAGTTTGTTGCAGAGGTCCTGGGACCGGTGATGTCTGTAGTCTCACTGTTGGGTTGGGCAAACTCTTTGATGATGCTGAAAAGTTTCTTGCTGTCCCGAGGAGGCTTTCGTCCAGGTTTCTGTGAGGAAGTCAATGTCAGGGTTGTGCTCTCGAGGAGGTCCCAGATTTCTGCGGCATGTGTGTGGAGGGAGCGGATGTTGAGAAGGATGCATTGCAGGGTTTTGGGTGCAGTGGTGTTATGACGGGAGGGTTGTAGAGGGTCCTGGGTCTAGATGATGGCGAAGGAGTGGTGGCAGTGGCAAATAAAGGGTCTGTGGGTGTCGATTGGTGAAGAACACTTGCAGTTGTTGTTTTGGCCTGTGTTGAGTGTGTGGAGGGCCAAGGAGCTGTAGTGCTGGCAGGTCAGAGGACCAGGGTTCCTGGAGCTGGTTGTGTCATGGACATGCGCTGGCGTGCTTGCCTTAGGGTCACCTTTGGTGCGCCAGCAGCGCGGCCGCACAGCGGGCGCCATTTAGTAGGGTTCTGGGGGAGGGAGAGCAGCTGGGAGGTGGGGGTGGGAATACGCGGGAGGGGAGGGGCTGCGGAGGCAGCAGCGGTGGGAAAGAAAAAGGAGGGAAGGAACAGAAGAAAGGCAAGTGAAAAAGCAGAAAAGCAAATAGCAGAATAAAGGCAGCAGGCAAAAAAAGAGAGCAAAATAGTGAAAAAAGTGAAAGAGACAAGAAGTGAGAAGCGGGCACAAGAAGTGAAAATGGGCCCCCAGAGCAGCAGGGAGAGCAGAGCTTGAACGAAGCAACAGGCCTAGAACACGAACTTTGCGCAGCTCTGGGGGCAGAGGCTCTTGGATGGTGCTGCGCGAGGGGAGAGCAGTATCCTGACCAGGAGGTCAACTGTGTAATCTCGGCTGTCAGGCTCCAGGCCCAACATAACAGCTCAGAGCCCAAGGAAGAGGCTGACTGAATTGGTCTGCCCGCCGCACAGTCCTGAGAAAACCAGGCTCATTAGCGTTGCATTTAAAAGCCAAGTATGCTTTTGGATACTTCTCCTTTGGCTTCTCGTATTTATAAATGCTTTCTATCTCCTTCTGAAAGGCTTAAGACAAAGACTGAATTGGCCTAGGAACGGGATCTGTCACTATCCTGGTCTGTTTCTTTCTGGGATAAACTATGGTTAAAGATTCATAAAACCTCAAGAGCAGCCAATACTACCCAAACCCTTTATTTTATTTATCAACGTTTACTGTATTCCCTAGCAAAATTGGCATCTTTTTCCACCGGATATTTCGTCTACGTGTTGGTCTTGCCCATACCCTAATGCTGACTTAATTCACATGCTATTTCATTGCCCTAATATCTCTACCTTCTGGCAATCAATTTGGTCTCGTATAAATATCATTTTTAATACAAAGGTTCCCTTCTCCTCTTCAGCTGTTTTCCTGCTCCCCATCTTGGCCGCAAACCCCTTCCCATTTTAAACTAATCGATTTACTATTGGCTATAGCATTACACCTAATAACCTCCAACTGGAAAGATACGACAAGGGTTACTTACTCAGCCTGGTGGAATGCCATATGTTTTCATCACAGACTAGACACTAATTATGTCACTCCTATTTCCCTAGCAATTAAAAGAGATTTGTTATGGATCCCTCTCACTACCTATTTAACGTCTCTCTCTCTCTTCCCCAAATCCCTCTACTGTTACCCATGCAAATTAGTCAGATGATGTTCGTAAACCACCATGATCATTTCTTGTCTTTTTCTTTAGTTACTCTTATGCTGATATTCAATCTATACTTATGATTAATTGTACTCTTATTTTTTATTGATACTTATATGCATACATTGTTCATACATAAAAATTGTTCTACTTTGTTTTTCGACTTTACTCAATATGCTATTTTCCTCTTCCTCCCCCTTTTTCCCCTTTCCTTTGGTACAGATATTACTGTTTATTGAATCCATTTATTTATACATCTTTAATATGTGTTTTACTTTTCGTATATACATGATATTGTTTTGATGCACTGTTACTAGGTTTCTTTTTGTGCTTGGTTTCAATAAACTTGAACTTAAAAAAAAAAAAGGCAAGTATGCTGTCCAAAAATGCCCACTTGGTTGTGCCATTTGTTAATTAATGTGTACGAAACAAAGTCAAGCAGTCGTCGCACAGGGGGACACCAAAGCCCGAAGCTCAGGTAAGCCCATCACAAAAAAAAAAACATAGGTAAATAAATTAATGCCTTTGCAGGCATACCATATTGGGGCAGCCAGCAGCCCTATAGCAAGTGGAGTACCCCTGTTTGCCTCCACCAACGATTGTACCACAGTGACAGTGCCCTGTTCCTCAGTGTAGGAAAGACATATGCAGGCAGCACAGATAGCATGGCACTAGCGCCGCACAAAGAATGGCAAGTCCAGAGGTGTGCCCAACACAGCAACAGTAGGGCATGCCTCCTGGTGGTGTGCTGCTGCCTACAAGAGAAAATAACTGACTTTTCACTGGAGTAGAAAGCAGAGATTAGCCGAGAGTTCTCTTCCTGCCCCTGGTGGGTGTCTAGTGTTTGAAGAAGAGAGACTGTGAACCCCTGCCGGGGAGTGCACTAAGAAGTCCATAGCTACCTCAAGCACCACCCAGAACATTTGATTCACAGTCAACATAAAGCTGCATGTGTAAGGACCAGTAGATAGAGGACAAATAGGAAGAATACTTAAATTACCCGATAAGGGGAGAAGTGAATGTTATGCACCCATAAGTGGCTGCCCACCACCACGACAGGTGAGGAGCATCACAGGCTGCTTGTGCCCCAAAGTAGCTGTTTGACACCACTGTAAGAAAAGCAGAAAGGAGCCACCTGACAGCACTATCTCAAAGTGCACAGAGACAATGTACCGCTGCATGAAAGGTGCAGCACCAGCTGCCCTACCAGCACCGCATTCCTACTATTGGCCTGTCAGTGAGAGTGTCAAATGGATTGACCAGCCCTGCCAAGCATGCACGAACCTGGGCAGGATCCGGCGCCACAACGGTGCAGCCTCAAGGTGCAAGCACTGCACCCTAGAGTGAAGAAGAGGTGGAAGGGAGGTTACCCGCCATCAATGAAGCAAAGCACCAAGGATGTCCCACAGAAGGAGGTCCCAGAGGAGGAGCCCCGTGTGACCCGAACCCAGAAAGGAGATCATTGCCTCGTGTTGGACCAGAGACTATTCAGGGAGTGCCGCAAACACTGCCTCACAGTTGGCCAGAGTCTATTCAGGGAGTGCCGCCAACACTGCCTTAAGACTGTGTCACACATCGGCCCCCATCGACATGAGGAGAGTCACACATCCCCTAGTGGCAAACTGCCTCCACCTCAACACAAAGAGGAGAAGACGCTCAGTCCTACAGACACAACAGGACCTGCAAGGGGTCCAAGATGTGAGAGAATGCTAAGCTCTACAGACAGGACAGGAACAGCGAGAGGTCCATGGAAATAAAAAAGGCACCACGTGGCCTTTCACCACTTCGCAGCATGTACATAGAAGACATGCAACATGTGGCTTGTCGTCACTTTGCAGAATGTGCAGAGAAGACATGTGACAAGATGCCTCTTCACACTGCAAGCAAGAACTAAGGAAGGAGAGAGCATTGCACATTGCCACATTGCCAAGAAGAAATGAAGAAGAGAGAAAGGAAAAGACCGGTTGACCACAGATAAGCAAGAGCACAAGATCACACGGTAAAGAAAACAGAGGTCTTGTGGCACAATCCTGAAAGTGCAGCTACAGACACAAGCCACCGGGGTGAAGTGAGGTCAATGGAAACAGCTCAGCAGGAGTACCAAACGTAAGCAGCCTGCATGCATGAACCGTGTATCTTCCCTTTGCTTCACAGTATGACCGTCCAGCCACCTGTCAAGGGCTGCTTGCAAACGCACATGCCGAAAAAGAAGCGTTGCACAAACTATGCAGTAAATGTAAAATGTAAATTGATACTTGTATAGCGCACTATTCACCCGCAAGGGTCTTAAGGTGCTTGTACGAATACCGCTGTGGAACCCATCCTGGCTTTCCCTGTGAGGTGTCCATTCCTGGGCACCCCCAAGGTGGAGGCCAGGCATCCCTAGAGTTGTGGGGGCCGTTGTGGAGATTAAGCAAGCTATTGCCCAGAGTTGCAGAGTGGGACCCATGATGAGGCTAGGCACCGAGGCGAGAATTATCAGGTCCGTGGAATTTTGAGCCCAAGACCCGCCGAGGCAGGGAATTGAACCCTGGTCCCGGGCTAGACTTCTGCATCAGGGTCTGCCGCTCTAACCATTGAGCCACACTTCTCCACGAGGTGAGCTACGAGGCTGCAAAGTCCCTCCAATCACCGTTCTCCTTGCAAGTCCATACCAACTGTCTTCCAGGTTGTCTAATGGCAATCAATCAATCATTACCATGCACATCACTACCACCCCTAGAGAATCAAGCAACAAGACTTGAGTCCTGCACCAATCGCCTATAAAATGACAAGAATCACCAGTGACGATCTGAAGAACCAGTGACCACCTGCTCAACTGGTGTACATTTTCATCCCTGTAGTGAGAGCATGTTCGGACCAGGACACATTCACTCCTGATGTTGCTGGAGTGAGTAGGTAGTGGCTCTGAGGTGGTCCTCTGGCTGTCCAGATGCAGGCATATATGCAGCCCCAGTGCAGCCCAGAGGAAGTCCTGTGGCAACTCAACCAAGGGGCCTCCCCCAAGTGTGAGAGATGGACTTGAATTTGCCCCACCAATGGATTCCAGGAGGTAGCCAGGCAATGTAACGGAGTCTTCAACTGGTCACAGCACACCAAGACTGTCTTCAGTTGACCAATTTAGCATGAAATAAATATTCTTCCCTAACACCTCCTCTCAAACCATGAAATTGAATGACGGTCTATCTGACGGTGACATCCACGACCTCCTCTCTTACTCCCACACAAAAAAATGTTCTGTCGGGGTCAAATTCAAACCATTCAGGCTAACCCTTACAGAGAACCTAGTTGCAACTGCAGAGCTGTAAACAATGACAATCTCAAGCGTATTAACATCTATTGGTCTGCCACTGTTCACACCAATAACCAGCTGAAATGTATGCTCCTCAACTGCAAATCAGCTATTAAATATGCACCCAATATTTATGACCTCATTCTCACACATGAGCTTTATATTGTTATCCTCATGGAAACTTGGTTAAACAACTCATCTCCTAAAAGTGTAGACTTACTAGTTCCCCCAGTAACTGCATCATTCGACTAGATTGATCTAAGAAACCTGGTGGGGGAATAGCCTGCATCGAGCGCAACACCTCCTCTGTGATTCAGTCAGAAACTGCCACCCTGCCTGCCTGTGAATATCTTTACATCAACATCGCTAGCAACAGTTTCATTTGTAACCTACACACATTCTTCACCCTCCTGGAGACAGTTTGCCGGTCACTGAACAAATCATGGAAGCCATCACAACCAACGATTGCCCTCAAGTGACCAAGATCTTCCTTAGGGACTTTAACCTCTTTGGAATTTTAAAACCATTCTATCAGACCACGTGTTGACCCAAATCTGTGACAGCCCTACTCACAACAGGGAAGAGACATTGGACCTTATCATTGCTAAAATGGACACCACCACATTGGAGTCCATTATCCCCTGTGACTGGACAGACCTTTATAGTGTCACCTTCCTCATCAATGTGGTGTTGATCCCAAAGAGAGCTTAACTGAAGAAAACAAAACAGTGGGAAAGGGGCCTACATAAATAATAATAACTTATATACCTGCTGTAACAACGCCTCAGATGGACATGGTAGATGTCCACGACCTCACCGACTTCTACAATACCTCCATTTTGGACGTCCTTGACTCAATCGCCCCCCCTTCTACAAAAAAACATATCCACCAAAGTCTCCAAACCTTTGCTCAATGATAACCTGAATTCTGAACAACGCTATCTGAGAATAGCAGAAAGAGCCTGGAGATCCCTGCCCTCCATGGAGTACCTAAAACGCTTATGATCAGTGAGGAACACATACAACAGCAGAATCAGAAATGCAAAGGCCAACTTTAGAACCCAAATAGACCAAGCCAGAAATAGACCCCAAAACATTTTGAAATTGTCAAGCAACAATTGCTCACCATACCAGTGGGTCCATCACTCTCCCAAACTGTGAGGACTTGGCTTCCTTCTTCCTCTGAATAACTAAAATCATTGAAAATGACCTACAATCAATGAGGGAACTACTTCTGGCTGTCTCGCACATTTTTCTGCACACCTCCCAGACCACTGATCAGATTGGTCACCCTGGGCAGGTCCCCAAAAACAATGCCGCTTGGCAGACTTTGACACCCCCTCAATGAAAGTGGCATTTACAACATTCTTTTAGCTTTAAACCCATCTAATCACTTCATGGACCATTTACCTCCAACTATCTTCAAGGAGATCAAAGCCTCTATTCTCCCCTTATAGTCTAAGATTGTAAATGCCTCGCTATGTTATGGCACTATCCCTGATTGCCTAAAAGTAGTGCAGGTAACCCTAATTTTGAAAAAAACAAGTGAAGATTGTTCAGATCTTAACAACTTCTGCCCAATCTTCAACATCATTACTCTGGCAAAGCTTCTGAAAAGATTTGTCCAGATCCAACTTTGCAACCACATAGATGACTTTAACTCCTTGCCCAACACCAATCCGGCTTCCATCAAGGTCACAGATGTGAATCAGCACTCACACACACTGAGGATGAAATATTAAAAATGCTGGACTTAAAGGAAAATTAACAACAAAGGAGTGACTGTGATAAAGGTGCTATCAAACTAAGATAGTGAGGTGTAATGTTATCTCGCTCTGTGCTGCACATGTTATCAATACTCACACACGTGCATGCGCACAGCGAAATCTCTCTATCTCCCTATGCACGCCCAATAGGTCCTCCTCCAAGGATGAAACCTGATGGGCTTTATAGTCACCCAGTGTTAGAAAGAGGGAAAGAACCTTACTTATTAGAAGGACCCTCACTCACCTAATTTTGAAAAAAACAAGTGAAGATTGTTCAGATCTTAACAACTTCTGCCCAATCTTCAACATCATTACTCTGGCAAAGCTTCTGGAAAGATTTGTCCAGATCCAACTTTGCAACCAGATAGATGACTTTAACTCCTTGCCCAACACCAATCCAGCTTCCATCAAGGTCACAGTTGTGAATCAGCACTCACACACACTGAGGATGAAATATTAAAAATGCTGGACTTAAATGA
Source organism: Lissotriton helveticus (assembly GCF_964261635.1). Taxonomy (NCBI): domain Eukaryota; kingdom Metazoa; phylum Chordata; class Amphibia; order Caudata; family Salamandridae; genus Lissotriton; species Lissotriton helveticus. The sequence continues at coordinate 1,004,579,342 of NC_136071.1, read as the reverse complement.
ATCATGTCTTCTGATACAACTTGACTTACCTTCTGCATTCAATACTGTTAAACACAACAATCTACTGAACTTACTTGAACAGAGGATTGGTGTATCAGGGTTTGTGCTGCAATGGTTTACTTCATTCCTCTACAACAGAACACAAAGAGTCACGGTTAATCAATCCCTTTCTCACCCCTCCGCAGTCAACCTTGGAGTTTCACAGGGATCCGTCCTCTCACCCATTCTCTTCAATTTATTCTTGGAACCTCTAGCAGGCTCCTTGAAATCTGCTTACATTCATTATCACATGTATGCAGATCACACTCAATTGTATCTGAAAATCTCCACCCCGGAAGACACAGTATCCCTCCACTCTACTTTACAAAACACTCAGCATTGGCTCACTGGCAACCATCTCAAGCTTAACGCTGCCAAAACAGAATTCCTCCTAATTACTCCTCCGAACCACATTTTCAAGATCAACATTTGGATGAAGCATCTAACTGCTCTCAACTGTTCTGCTCATACAATAGACTCTGCTAGATCCTTGGGAATTACACTAGACAAATACCTTAATATGCAGGATCAGATCAGTACTGTCACCAAAGGAGCGAATTTCCAGATGAGCATTTTAAGGAAACTTAAACTCTTCCTCCAGCAGGACAACTTAAACTCATGGTCCAAGCTCTTGTGTTGCCCAGGCTCGACTACGGAAGTGCCACCTAGATACCTAGATACAAGCTGGCCCCTCTAAGGGCCTCCTTCAACGCTGTGGCCAGATTTGTCCCTGGAACAAAAAGAAATAATCACATCTCCATGTTTCTAAAATCCCTGAAGTGGCTCCCTTTTGAGGCAAGAATACAACTAAAGGTTGCATGCATGACTCATAAAACCTTACATTTCAATACTCCCAGGTATTTGGCACAAAATCTAGAACTATCGAGAGGAAGCAGATCATCTCAAAGTGCTGGCACTCCGCTACTGAAACCACGTTTTTTTTGTAAGAAGAAAACATGCTATTGAGCCCCAAAGATTTGAAACTCTCTGACTCCGGATGTCTGCCTGATTTCGTGTACCACCTCCTTCAAAACAGTGAAAACATTGCGGATGAACAAATTTTTGCCCTAATGTCACACTTTTGTTTATTGAATGTATACCTGCCTGTTATTCTTTACTGACTTTGTCTACTACAGTGACAACGCCCTATAGAGGTAAATTATATTATTGTGTTTATCCTCAATGTCTGTTTCTCGCTTGTATATGACTAGTTTTGATCTCACACCTGTACAATCAAGAAGTGCAAACTCCTTCCTCTTGAAACCACAGATTTTCCGCAAAAAGAGAATGAAGTACAGAGCTTTCTCAGGTTCCACCCAAAGATTTGGAACTCTCTCCCACCGGAAGTCCGTTGAACTGCATCAACAGCTTCTTTCAAAAAGGAAGTGAAAACAACCCTTATGACCAAGTTCTTGCCTTAAATGACTATGGCTAGTCTGTCTCACTCACAGCCTTTGGATTAACTACGTTAGGAGTCTATCACTTGTGAAGCCCAGAGTTGTTCGGTTCTACTATCATAAGTTATGTTTGTTCTTCTCCAAGCACGCTTTTATATTATCTAAATGTGTTGTTATTTTGATACCCCATCTTCATTGATCCTTGCATTCATTCTCAAATGACGTTTCCTTTTCCTTGGTTTTTTTCCCTTTTCATACCTCCGACAATCCAAATTGTGAAGCGTTCTGATACCCATCTGGGCCTTGTTCACGCTATGCAAACTTTATAAATAAGTATCCTACCTCCACTCTAAGTAAAGCATTCTGATACCCTTTAGGGTCATGTTCACACTACATAAAAATGTATAAAAATAAAGCAACACCATCATCAAACGACCGCAATGGACTCCACCGACAATCCTGATGCACCAAATTTTGAACTGCAAAACACTAACTGCATCACAGCGAGAGCGGGTGGGACTAATCAACATTACATAGGTCACCCAACTGACGTGATGACAAAGGATCTGGACTTCATTGGCACTGTTTTCATGTCCAGAGGTACCTGGTTAAATTATGGAGGCTTGCCGAGATGCCCAGGTGCTCTCAGCTGCACCTGTCTGCCGCTGTCCTGCGGACTGCCTCTCAAGGCTGTGAGACTGTTGTTTTAGTTGCTTTTCATTCCACCCCACAGGTTGGACTTGTTTTTGTTTTTAATACAATTTGGGAAGAATGTTGTGTCCTGCTGGACACAGTCTAGTGTTTTACCAGACATTCCCACACCCATCCAACATAGGGGTCATTGGTCTGGTGACCCTGCCAATAATAGAGCCTGAGTGCACCTGGCCACTTTTAAGCTCCATATACTTAGGTGTGCGTGTCACTTATTTACAAAGTATGTGGGCCTAGAGCCCATGACTTTAAATCCAAAAGAAAGGGACTCATTACGATGTTGGCAGAAACTCCTGACACCGTCTCGTATTTGGGATCCGACCGACTTGCAGTCAACGCTCCTGCCCAACCGATTATGAGGTTTCCGGACTCCCATTGACACCTAGGGGAGCACATGTTCCGACCGACAACACTGGCTCCTATGGGGAAAATCGGTGTCTGCGAAAAACCCTGCACCCTGTATTGGGCACCCTGGTGCCTGCCACACAGTGCATGGTTTTATTGATGGGTACCCTACGGCCCCCAACTGGAGGTTCTCATGATTACAGGGGGCCTGCTAGGAGCCCCCAAAGTCAGTTTCCGATAGGCTTTTCGTGTCAGACAGACTGAGTCGGAAAGGCTGTTGGAATCCGATAATCGGGCGGGCGGAAACACTGTCAATAGAGCTGTACGATTTGGCTGCGACTGCCATGAATTCTCCTTGGGGCAGTCAGAACCGATTAGGAATGTCCGAATGGTTTCCATTCTGACCTCGAACATCGTGATCGGTTGGGCGGATTGGATTCCTCTGTGGGTGTTTTTTAAAGTTGTAACAAAATGTTGGTTTTCACAGGCTGTGAAAAGCAGCATTGTGCTAAAACTGTAAAAATAGCCACTACCAGAAGGAAGGCACTGCCTTTTAGCACATCATCAGGGAACCCCAGCCCAGTGCCGCAAGGGGGAGGGTGGTGTTAATTACATTACAATCAGCCTGCCCTCACTATCTTTTAGCACATAATCATGGCAACACAGCAAACTATATGTTAGACTCATAGACCCCCAGCCTAATGGCCAGGAGTGCTGTGTTAATCAGCCTGCCCTACTCATTGTTGCAGTTTTTGTAGAGCTTGAAGCTGTGAATTACATTTTCATGGTTCATATGCTGATTTTTTTTCCTGAGCTCAGCTTGTACTTGGGCCCTTAGACCCCAAGACGGACTCCCGAATCGACGTGTCCCATGAATTCTTGCTTGGCCTCATCCACCTCTGCTTTTTGGAGACACTTCTCAGGTTTCAGGTTTTTAAAGTCTTTATTTCGATATCGAAATCATAAAAGACAACATTAAACATATTTAAAACATTTAGAATTATAAATAACATAGTAATAATGACATTTTTAAAATAACAGCACCATTATCATAAAAAATTATTAAACATTCAAAAATACAAAGACAAACCTGACCATAACATATTGAAAATAAATTAAAAAGAAAACAGCACGAATATACAAGAACATTCCTCAAACTCTATACATTTTTCCTTTCCTGAGTTTAGTTGAAAAGGAGTGGTTAAACCTTTATGAACAAATTAAGAGGTTAGGAAGCCCTATTAAAGATTTTGTCTGCTTCTTGCCCTGATGACCCAGGCCCACCCTAGGAATCTGGCTATGCTCACCACAATCACCTCTGTGGTATTGGTTTTTAGAATACAGATAGCCTCCGAAGACCTTCTAAAAGGGAGGCGCTGAAACAGGGGTTTTAACCATTTTGTTTGTGGCATTGAATAAAGCGGGCAGGCAAACCAAAAATGACCCTTGGTTTCTTTATGGTTTGGACACCGACTACAAAATTCAGTTACTCCATTAACCCATTTTTTTGTAAAGGAGTTCAATGGCAATGCTCCTACCCGAAACTGATGGTAAAGTCTCTTGTCCAGCGGTTTGGAGATGATATCCCAGTAGGTCTCACGGGAGGGATCCAACTTGATGGTCAGAAACCTTCCCGTTAGACCCACAGAGCAGGAAGCCGTTACTAACGATTGACGGACCGAGGCCCAGTACAATGCCTTGAATTCCTGTTTGGAGGGAAAAGCGTTAGTACTTGGAGATATCCAGAGATGCTCCAGTCCCATTTCAACCAGAATGGTTTTAACTGTTTTTAGCCAAGGGATTCTCCCAGATCCCCCAATTGACCTAACTTCAGCCAATTCCTTAGCAAAAAGGGTAAGGTCAGGGGATGTCCATATACGCCTCCAGAAGGCCACCAATCTGAATCTTGCCATCTCGTTAATTGGGTTGCATCCCAGATCCAGGCATAGGGGTATAGAAGGGGATGATTGGGGTAACCCAATAAGGCTCCTTAAAAACGTACACTGTGTTCTGAATAGGCTAGAGAGATCCATGTGTCCTCAGAGATCAGCACCATATAAGATTGCGGTGTTGATCTTGTATCGTAAATTTTTAGCGCTGGGGTGACCCGTTTAGTAATTGATCTCCTTTGCTCATTCAAAAGGCAGCCGGTGAGTCTGGCAAATTTTAGCTGTTGGGCACCAACCTGATCTTTCCATCCCAGACGACGGTCCAAGGTAACCCCCAGGTACGTCATGGTTTCAACTTGTTCCAAGTTGACTCAACTCATACTTACAGAGCTCCGGACCAAATGCCTCCTGTTAAGAACCATAAACTTGGTTTTTCTCACATTTACCTTAAGATTATTAATGGCACAGAACTCCTCGAAGCGGTCCAGCGCCCGCTGCAGACCACTACGTGTTTTTGAGAGGAGTAGGGTGTCGTCGGCAAAGATAAGCATTGGAAACCTTGTCCCTGCCAGCATAGGGGCGTCAGTGGGAGTGTCTGCAAAGAATTTGACCACTTGATCAATAATAGCAAGAAGAGTGTTGGCGCCAGGACACATCCCTGGCGGACTCCACGGGTCACGGTGAAGGGTTTCGTCACTTGTCCCTGGCCTCCCCACCTCACCCTTGCGTAATTGTCCTCATGCATTTTAACTATCAGATCAAGTAGTTCCCTAGATAAGCCTAGGTCCCTCAGGACGCACCACAGTTTATCCCTCGGCACTAGATCGAAAGCGGACTTCAGATCGATAAAAGCGGCAAAGATGGTTCCGCCGCCGAGCAAGACCACCTTCCAGTAAATCAGACAAAATCTGAACACCTGGTCGATGGTGCTCGTACCTGATCTGAAGCCCGCTTGCATGGGAGACAGTATGTCCTCTAGTTCAATCCAGCCTTGAACTCTACTCAGGACCATGCGTGCAAACATTTTTTGGAGGGAGTCGATGAGGCTAATCGGGCGGTAATTGCCCGGATTAGACCTATCGCCTTTTTGTGGATTGGTAGTATCTCCGCATCCTTCCACGACCTAGGAATTCTTGCCCCTTTAGCTATTGCATTTGCGATCTTTGTTATGTAGGGCACCCATAGAGCGGGGTTAGCTTTAAACAGATCAGCAGGGACTAAATCCATCCCTGGTGCTTTCCCCCTCAGGGTCAGGCCAAGTGCTAGCTCTGCCTCAGTTTCCGAGAAAATGAGTTTCTCCACACAAATAGATGACGGGAGTACCTCGTCCAGTTTAAAAGAGGATTCAGAGGTTTCAGCACTAAATTGGGCCGAATAGTGAATCACCCAAGCTTCAGGGGGTACATGGTTTGTGGGAGTGCGTGAGTCAGAGTCCTTGCCCCATTTCACTAAATCCCAGAACTTGGTCAGATTATTCGAAGTGGAGGCATCCAAAAGATCGGACCAGTACATGTCCTCCCACTCCCGTTTAGCTTCCCACTGAACTTTCTTGTATTGCACCCTAGCTGCCTTAACCGCACACATGTTCCGAGACTTAACCACTTTGACTAGGTGTCTATGGGCCTCCCTGCACTTTTTATTGTACCATTTCTGACGGGGGGCATTTAGTTTGGCGGTTCCCTTCTGACCTGGTAGAGAAAGAAGGGGTTTGAGCTCATTAAAACAACACTCATGAAGATCAATAACAGTATTTACAGAACCACCCCCCAACAAATCATCAAGCATTATATCATTAAGCGTTTTAGAGACCACAGTCTCAACGCTCTCCTGTAAGGTCTCGTCCCCCGCTAGCCTGGACCATTTTAACCTCCTTCGATCATTAGTCAGAATAACGTCCCCTGCCCGGGAGGTGTCAGGTTCCTTCAATCTCTTCATTCCCGGCAGCCTAAGTTTAAGTATCAGGGGATTGTGATCACTTTCTGGGCGGGGTACCACTTCCATATCTACCAGCAAAGGCCAGTGTTCCAGCTTTAGCAAAAAATAATCAATCCGGCTTTTCCTTAGTCCGTTGTCAAAGGTGTAGTTGGCACCCAAATCTGATCTTGACCAGCCATTTATGGCCCTTAGCCCCCGGGTGAGACACAGAGCCATCCAGTTTAGCGCGGCCTCAGTAGCTTTGACAGTTTTATTTAGCATCAAATCTGGAATATTCCAAACTGCATCTTCTGCAGAGCCCCAGCTGTCCCCGGCTACATAAAGTGGCTCAAAAGTACAATTTAAATCTCCCGCCAGAAGGATGAAGTTTTCTCTGCCCAATCCAGCAAGATAATGATCCAATACATTCAACACAACAGGGCAGCGGCCCCCAGGGAGACCTCGTGCATATATGTTAATAACAGTCATATCCCGATGGCCATCTTTACTCAGTTTAATTACCAGGAGGTCCGGATTATCTACAAGTATCTCAGATGGGTGATATCCTGATGACTGCTTCACCCAAATCAGCAAACCCCCTGAGGCTCGCCCTTTACCACCCCTAATAGCTGGTTTGAAAAAATTTACAAAACCTACCCTATGAATTGAGTCAGGTGCCCAAGTTTCCTGTAGCAGGATGATATCAAATTTGTCCACAAACTCCAACCAATCTTCTGAGTACATGCGTCCCGTAACCCCAGCTACATTCCAGGACACTATGTTAGATATTTCTGATAAGGGAGCTGCTAGGGGGATCATTGATGCTGATACAGCCGGGGTCACTGATATACACCCTGTTTTTACATTAGTCCCATTGCTATCAACATTGTCCCAGGTTTCCCCCACCCGCATATCCTCTATTGGGACATCAGCAGCTGTTACAGCATGTTCCTCAGTCGCTAGTGCCCCCTGAGTTACCTCTACCTTATTTGTAAAAGGAGGGACCCCCCGACTTGACGTCACTTCCACATACCCACTTTCCACAGCAGACTCAGTTTTTCTATTCTCTATAGAGAGTCAGTCTATGTCCTCAAGATCGGAAAGGGGTCCAAAATGGTTAAAAAGTGGGGGATATTGCTGGGGTTGTGGTGTTCTTACTAAGGAGTACCTCCTAAATAGGGGTCTCCTGTGAGTGGGGCCTAGTGTAAAATTACTCTGTCTTTGGGGGTAGAAATATGCTAGCCCCAAGGTTTGTACATCCCCCTGCCTAGAAAACCTGGCTTCCCTTCGAATAGTGTCCACCACCCAAAGATCCTTAAACGATATTAAAATACAGTCACCCTCCAAATCTTTGGTGCCGTGACCCACCCAATCAACTCTCCTTACAAACAGAATTTCAGTAGGAGATGATGGTGGCAGGGGGCGGTTTTTATTCAACCAAAATATCACCTTGTTACGTAGATCCCCATATGACTCCTTAATACCTGCTTTTAACGGGGCAACTCCTGTTAATACTATTGTATATTGAGTTGCCTCCATGGGTAAGTCAGCTCAGGGAGTGTTATACCTATTTTGTTTCCCCCCAGTTGGAGTTTTAATACTCCGATGGTTATTTGTTTGCCCAGGGGGTGGCTGTAAACATGTGCTAACGTTGGGTTTCGCTGGATTAGCGGACCAAGCAACTTGGGACCTGTCTACGGTGGAGGTGTCAGCGACCTTCTTATTAAGAGCCTGTGACACGGTACCCTCAGCTACCGTGCTAAGGTTATCTCTGGGCCTCCCCCCCGCTAACGGTTTCTTATTGGCTACCCCTGTTGGTACAGGGAGGGTGCCTTTACTAGTGAACGCATGGTTTGGAGGTTTTATCTTAGATACCGGCTGTGTTGGAACCCCTCCCGCTGGACAAGAGGTAGTTAACTTTTGTAGCAAGCCCAAATTTATGCTTACTACTGTCTCCATAGCATCTATTTTGGAGGTCATCAGCCTAGTGCGCTCCAAAACAGGGAGCAGGAGGGTTTTAATCATAGCCTCCATTTTAACCAGTAAGACTTCATCACTATTGAGGCACGTAGGGCAGGTATTAGAAGACCCAAGGGTAGTTAAAGCAGGGCATAGCACGCTAGGGAATGCAGAGGATATTTGTGAATCCGGGGGATACACCAGAGCGGATGCAACATTACTAGATGGATCATTAAGTTTGGGCATCTTGTGATCTCTCCCCCCCTGAGGACTCAAATCCTGTTTTCTTTTTCGGGATATAGTTCCTAATCCCAAAGGATCATCCTCTACTATGTGATTTGAAACAACATTAGTGGGTGAGTGTGAAATTTCCAAACTAAAATCGTTTTCCCCACTGTTCTGTGTTTGATCCCCGCCACTTGACTGAGTATCATCCAAGGTTTGGTCAACATTAACCAAAGGAGCTGGGAGGCCCACCCCTTCACCATCTATGTGAACTATAGCCTCGGTGGTAACAGAATATACACAATTTGATGATGCATTAGCAGCAGGGCTAGTAATCTTTGCCAACCCGCCCAGCGAGGAGCGCTTACCACTAAAAAGGTCTAAGGAGAGGCGTTTTTCCACCATCCCTATTTCTTTTTCCAATATCCCTGTTGCTCGGGTGATAAAAGCATCCAATGGGCCTGAGACAACTCCCTTCGTTGTTTGTAATTGGACTGTGCGATCTTTGCCTGATCTTAAAGTCATGCTACCAGGTACTTATGCCTGGTTTAACTATAGTAAACTCCTACAGTAATAGTATAGAATAATAGTGACTCTGGGGGACCCACACAATGTGAATAAAGTAATTTCCACAGAATCACGATTTACCGGAGGATCGTTCCTTAAGTAGGGGGTAGGTGGAGGCGGGCAGAGGAGGGGGGCCTGGACCGCCCTCTACCGTACTCGAACGGCCTCAAACGGCCCGCTCTTTGCCCGGTCTTCGCCCCGAGCTCCGTCCCGCGCGCGTCCCGCTGCGCGTGACGGCTAAACTGCTTTTATCCTTCCAGGCGGGTGGGCGTTGCCGCTGCGGGAAGAGGCTCCAGGTGTTGTAGATCGCCTCGCAGTCCCGCAGCGGTGTGGGCGGTGTGGGCGGGTCCGGTGCAAGCAGCAGCCGTGGAGCGGGTGCCGCGACCGGAGAACAACGAGGCAGAAGCAAGATTTCCCCAACAAGGTGCGCCCAAACAGGTCAGGAAAGCGTCAAAGTCCCAGCACTGAGTAGCACCCGCGCAGCGGGTGCTGCGAGATTTTATCTGGGAGCCAGGCGGGGGGGCGTTGCCGCTGCGGGAAGAGGCTCCAGGTGTTGTAGATCGCCTCGCAGTACCGCAGCGGTGTGGGCGGTGTGGGCGGGTCCGGTGCAAGCAGCAGCCGTGGAGCGGGTGCCGCGACCGGAGATCAACGAGGCAAAAGCAAGATTTCCCCAACAAGGTGCGCCCAAACAGGTCAGGAAAGCGTCAAAGTCCCAGCACTGAGTAGCACCCGCGCAGCGGGTGCTGCGAGATTTTATCTGGGAGCCAGGCGGGGGGGCGTTGCCGCTGCGGGAAGAGGCTCCAGGTGTTGTAGATCACCTCGCAGCCCCGCAGCGGTGTGGGCAGTGTGGGCGGTGTGGGCGGGTCCGGTGCAAGCAGCAGCCGTGGAGCGGGTGCCGCGACCGGAGAACAACGAGGCAGAAGCAAGATTTCCCCAACAAGGTGCGCCCAAACAGGTCAGGAAAGCGTCAAAGTCCCAGCACTGAGTTTGTGTAGGTTTGATCATTAATCAAAAAAGTGGCTACTGAACGGAATCCCCGGGATAATTGTGGCATCCTGCATCCTACATCATAAACTATTTGCTTCTAGGCGCTTGTAAGCATATGATTCAGTGGGGAGTGGTTGAAGGGTATTGATTTAGAAAGGGAAGATGAGCTGTTGCTCAGGCGATAGCCAGTGACTGAGAAGAGCCTTTCTTCAGTCTTACATTTTTAAACCACTCAGAGGTAGAGGTGATTTAAGCGGACCTTGCTATCGGTATGTGTCTCCTGACTTTGTTTTACAGAAATGTTGTCATTGAACCTTCAAAGAATCTAAAGGCGAGGGAGACATTTTCAAGATGACTCTCTCGCTATCAGCTGTTGAATTTTCTATGGGGCTGGGTAATGTTCTGATTTTTGCTGAGACTCTTGATAAGTCATGCTGCAGCAATTTGCGCTTTTTCACGACTATTGACTATGTGACTCTTAGAGTATATCCATTTGTATCCCTTCCCTATGTATATAGAGATAACTCTAATCACTAGTTTATGCGGTTGACCTTTGTACTACCTACCATTCCTATGTGACTCTTAGAGTATATCCAGTCATTTCCCTTCCCTATGTATATAGAGATAACTCTAGTCACTAGTATATGCAGTAGACCTTTGTATTATCTACCATTCCTATGTGACTCTTAGAGTATATCCATTTGTATCTCCTCCTTGTGTGACTTTACATCTTGTACATTTGCAATTTTTTCTGTTTGTATCCTTTATGTAACGCATGTAATCCTAAATCCTTATGTTCTCAACTGGTTCTTATGTAAAGCGCTCTGACACCTTCGGGTAAAGTTCGCGCTATATAAAATCGCATAAATAAATAAATAAAATAAATAAATAAATTGTTCAGGTAGGTTGGCAAGCATTGTAAAGAGCATTGTTATATTCGAAGAGAGCAGTTAACAAGTACTCCGAGTAACAAGGTGTGGTGGTCAAAAGAAATTAATTGTACACATCTCTGTAGTTCCTCTACCTGTATGGACTTCATACGATATATCTGTAGCCTGCAAACTCTAATTCACAGCATAAACTGGCATAGCATCAGCACAGGTACCGATGGTCTACACCCATTTAACACAAGACAGCCTTCTTCATGGCCACAGTATAATCCCGCCTTGTACTCAACCTCATGGCAGTATACTATGTACTTACATTGCTATCTAAGCCCCACAGCCCTCTGGCATTTTTGAGAGAACTCCCAATTTTTGTTAATGCATGGAGGGCACACAGCACAACACTTGCACTCAGGTATTGACCCTCTCTAACACACAGGTCGTATATGTAGTTACAGGACTTGTACTCAGTTCTCAGGTTGTAATAATTCTTACAGGAAGCACCCACGATTTGTGACCAGCGTTTTTAACATGTGCCAATTGTTTTTGATCAAGTTACATCACTTTCCTGTTCTTGATTAAACTCAACTAACCGTGGTTAGTGTTTACACTCTGACATGCCTGGCACAAATGTGAGTACAAATCATTTGATTGATTTGGGTTATTAAATCGTGACATTGAAACAAAGTGAACAGAGGTAGAGAGCTCGTTATCTGGGAATGCAATGACATTTTATAAATGAAAACATGGAAACGCATTTGTTTAGAGCGCATGCCAAGGCACATTTTTGAGTTTAATTAAGTGGCTACAGGCCAGCAAGGGAACATTTGTGATGGTGCATCGCTGCTGGCCTCTAATTCAATCTCCTAACTCATGTTTTCATTTCAATTGAAGTTGTGTACTTTTTAATTCCACAAATCCTTTGTGTGTTATTGAAGATGACTTGTAAAGTTTAGCCAATCTTCCCTAGCAAGGGAAACAGGAAATACCAGCGAAAACTACACTCAGTAAACCTATAAAATCTGAAAAAGCAGGCCATTATTTCAAGAGACTTTTCACATAACACATCGCGAGGCAACGACTAATTAGTTTTTGGCTTTAACAATAACAGTTCCTGGGTCTTTTTTGTTTTCTTTTATAGCTTTCATATTAAACAGGGGCGGGAGGCATGGCTCGGATGATGAAGCATTGGCAGCGGCACTCTTGCTTCTCAGCAGGGGCTCGGCGCTTTGAACCGCAATACAATGACGTGCATTACCCGGCCTTTAGTGCTGACAAAAGTATTAACGTACAGCCGACTTTTCCCAGAGAAGCTCATGTTTAACGTCTCATTGATAACTTCAGACTAACGCTTTTTTTCAGGTTTACATAGCGGGAACTCGACCCGAAGGTAGGCGCTTTACAAGAGCACCAGTTACGTTACCCAAGGCACTTTTATTTTTGTTAAACAGGGAGCGAGTAAGGGATTTGCCCAGTATCACAGGATGTTGAGCTGACGCCGAGGGTCGAACCTGTTTACCCTGCTCCTAGATCGGCAGCTCGTGCCGTTAGGCCACATACTCCACTCTCCTGCCATTAATGTCAATTTCTTACCAGTGTCTTGGTTACCATGCCTCCAGCTACTTTCTGAATCAGAGGTGAAAAGGAACACACTGAAACAATCTCTAATTGTGTTTTGTCGACTTTCAATCAGTGTATTCCCTTTGCTTTACTACTGCTGAGTAAGCCTCCTGCTATGAACTGACAAGGCCAATAAGCAGAGGTAAATTATCACAATGGAGAATAAAGCACAGGAAAACCAATCTAGACAAGGCATCTTTATTTTATTGACCATTAAAGGTCATGCGTGTGACCTCTAGCCACTCACGGAGCGGGGCTCGGCAAGTACGTCAGCCCGCCGCTGCCCGGGTCACGGGAGGTCAAGTACAGGGGAGGCAGCACAGCGTGCCTGCAGCTCTGAAGTAAAACTAGCGGCTTTGAGCCTGGAACGCTGGAGCCTCTCAGGTTTCACTTTTATGTGCAAGACCACAAAGGTATGCTGCCAGCAAGAAAGCTGAACTGATTAGCCTTCCTCTTGATCAATGGTATGGCTAATGTTCAGAGCCACCTCCACTGCTGCTTGGGAAATGATAACTTTGGAGCAAAACACGCGCTCATTAAAAAGAAAAGTAAAGGTTAGTACTATAATGTAATGGAGCTGGCAGGTTCCCAAAACCCACTCTGCATCCGGAGGTAGTAGGGGAAAATACAGATTTACCGAACTCATCTTGGAAAGGATATATTTTCATTTTAACCGTGAAGTTGTCAAATTAATTTGTGTAGTTGCATTCAATGTGAGAAAATATAAATTTTAAATTGATGAATATCTGCAACCTTGTTAACAAGAGGGAATAAAAATGCACTCATTTTGTTGGTGTTTTTTGAGTAAGTGCTTCAAGAAATTGGGATTGCATTTTGGAGTATAAAGTGCATTTCGTTACACCATTTTATTGTGAATAGAAAATGAGCACCCTTGATTTTTGGCAATTTATTTTCTTTTGGTAGAGAAGAGGATCAACTCGGCCCTAGGCGTGGCATGGAGACCGCTTCATATGACTCGACAGCCTCTTGTAAAACAAAAAGACAAAAAATACATACATATTATACATACATAGAACGCTTTTGGATCAACAGTCTCTATCCATTGATCTGTTCCCCCACGATTCCCTTCATTTTTTTTATTTTTATTTACACTTTCGATCCCAGAACAGAATTAAAAAAACACATTAGAATAGTAAATTAATTGTGGTGTTTATTAAAACAAGTATGTGTACAAAATGGTCAGTAGAGGAAACGTGCAATTGGTGTGCAGAGAGGAGTGGAGGGGTATTGATGGGACGTAAAGATGGGGTGGGAGGATGAAGAGAAGTAAGAGGAAGTGGTTCGGTGATTGAAGGCTAGGGTGATGGTGTAGTAAGGTGGTGAGAGCTTATGTAAAGGGGTTCGGGGGTCCCAGGTCAGTGTGGTGAGACTGATCAGTGTAAAGAATTTGCTCTCTCAATCACTGGGGGTGGAGGAGAGTATTGAGGGAAGTTCCATGCATTGGAGCGCATGTTTGAGGGTTGGTGATGGGAGCAGGCATGAAAGCAGTTTTGTCCCAGGCAGGTTTTACGTGACTAAAGGTGGTGTTTTGGATTTTATTTTGGACCAGTGCGGGCATCACGTCTCTTCTAAGAAATGTCTATCGCATAGGATAATTTCCTCTGAGTCTTACCATCGGCTAAGTTCTTCTCAGAACAGATTTTCTCACATTTGGCAGGTGGTTATTTCACAAACTTACTGATATAAATGGCAAAGAAGTAGAAGATAGATTAGTGATTCCCCCGTGGGGAGGGGGGGGCCTGCCGAGCATTTTGCCAGGGCCGGTTTTGGTTCTCAGTCTGGCCATGGGGACATTGTAATCCCTACGGTGGTGCCTGAGCAGGCCCTCTTTGTAGGGATTACTGACTGTCCGACACACCAACAGGCTTCTATAACCAGTCGAAAGTGCGGCGGACATCCCTCCGCCAGATGCCTCCGCCCATTGCATCTTAATGCGGCGGGTGGACCACAGGGGCTATTGTCAGTGGGTCTGCCACCGACGAGCTGTCGGTGCCGGACTCACCGACATCGTAATCAGGCCCTTAGACCTAAATTTATGTCAAACCAACCTAGTCTATATACAATATTTCTCAATACAAGTCAATGCAGAATGATCACATGACAGAAACGTGCTGCTCTTAACGAAAACTTATTTAATGTGCAGGTGAAAGGATCTTACCCACAACGTAGTGCAGAACGGCCTACCATTCTTTGTACAAAATACTATCTCCATCAGTCTCACAAAATCCTGCTTCCCTTGCCAAGTTGGAAGATGAGGTTAAGCTCTTAGAAAGTGTGAAACATACAACACGGAGCATCATTCTTCAGGGCCTGCTAAGGCCCTAACATTCTAGGAGCAATTACATTTCACAGGAAGCTTCAAGCAAATAGAAGGTAACATTCATATTTGATTAATGGTTGAAGCATAACTACATACGTGGCTGTTAACATAGCACTCCATAAGAATATATGAACACAAATTTCATGTATGTTTTCACAGCTCCTCCTCCATTTTTTCTGAAAGGATAAACTTTGACTGTACAACAATTCAATGCCATACAATCCTACATCTCTTTATTACTCTCACCCCCACAACTTGCCTCATCATCCTGAGAAAGAGTTAAAGTATTGGCAGTGCCTTAATCTGTCCAAGAGATTAGGATGGTGCACACAATGAATCTATTAACCATGTATATGACAGCTAGTATCATAATAATGCTTCAAACAAAGGAGGTTTTCCTCATTAAAAACATATCTCGCACCTGTGTTTGGCCTCTAATGGTAGGGAACAACTATCTCTGCCTCTCAGTTATATGTACAGCCGCCCACATCCTCACCAAGCCATTAGTGAGTCACCCAACAAAGTCTCAGTTCAGCAAGTGCATGTGAAAAAGCTCGTGCAGCTGCTTTTTGAGCCCTGTTCTGAAACATATCACAGAAATCACTCACTCTTGGGCTGCAGACGGATGTCCATTTATAGCCAACGCCGCGACGTACGTGCGTAAACATACTAATGAGGCTAAAATAGACTGAGGCACCTGATGACGCACGAGGGCGCGGGATAATGAAGGGGCGCGCGGGTCACGGGGGATCTGTTGCACCGGAGCCGGGCACAACACGTCCTAATTAAAGGCCCGCGCACCTTCATTTAGAAATGGAAGTCCAGCATCAGGATCATTGAGCCGATTTTAATTAAACTAATGCAAGCTTCCATTTCATTTGGATTCAGATTAGCGGCGGCTATTTTTAGCCGTACCTGCCTGCGCGTGGGTGTCACTCAGAGGTGAGAGCTGGCGAGGGATTGATATGGGAATACAATGGCACAGTATTCCGTGCAAGACGGGCTTGTTTCTACATGATGCCCGAAAGGTGCATGTTTATTTAATGTTACATTGTTGAAACGCGGGCCACTTGAGGCTTCTAGAATAGCATGGAGAAGCAACAGCAACAGCGGGAAGAGTATCGGAAGTGACATATGCCACGAGCTTGGTAGCAGGGAAGTGTGAAAACGTCAGCTAGAACACACAGTATTAGATGCTCAAAAGACATACCAGCAGCAGGCATTCATAACACGAATTGGCATTGCTAACTGGCCCGCATTAGCCGCTCTACTATACCACTCTTCATGTTATTTCAAACAATTTGTAATGGACATGAAATAAAGAGACGTTTAGTGACTTACTAGATGGTACTCCCTACTCTACTACTATATAAACACAAGCTTTTATATGGCATACTATTGGTATTTGTAGGGTGCACAGTGACCTTTGATATGACCTTTTAGCACTGTCCTTTGTTTGGATTGTGCACTGAACTGTCTGTCTTTTTACATCTATATCAGGTAGACCTATTGATCCAAGATCTAATATATACTCAGGGACACTGGAATTATGCAGCGAGGGAGGGCCAATTAATGCAGCATGGTTCAGTAAATTATGCTTCAAGAAAAGGCAAATTATGAGGGGTAATGCAGCACATTTTGTGACTGTATAACTTCATGATTTTGTCATTTTTACGCCTGTAAACACTGTCTGGTTGCAACTTATTAATACTAGTTTAACACCACATTTGAGCAATAAGCAAAAGAAAGGTGGCCGGACAGCCTTCGTAAAAGCCATTCACTGCCCTGCAACACGTGTCACTGCGTTTTTAGTAACTTTTCAACCGTTTAAGCTAGGAACAACATTTTATTTTGTTACAGTCTGCAGATTATGCAGCAGATGATAGATTATGTGGCAAATGCGGTAAATTTATAATTATGCAAGAAATGCTGCAACCACACAATTGCATAATTCCAGCGGCCCTGTATATACTTAGATTGGCTTTGGGTCAGCGGGTTCGTCAAAATTGGATGACTGTGTTATCTATCCTAGTTTTCGGCTTTTGATTCAATGGCTTTAATCCATATACTTGTGTTTCTGCTACCCAGGCACATTTCGATCTCACAGTGCTCTGAATGGATGAGTTGTAGCCTTCCACTGCATACTTGAGGGGAGTCTACTTTTGATTTAGTATTGAGCACTCAATAGGACTGAATGCATTTCCTTGCTGTATCCCCCTATTTAGGTCGAGCCTGAGTCAGCGAGCCTGCGCTGCTATGCGAGACTTGTTGTAGTGGAGTATGTAAGAGAAGCCCCGCCCACTCCACACATTTTTCATTGGCTTCTGTCATCGTCCTTCATAAACGCTGGCTTGCGAGTTGTTGTTAGGGTTGTCAGTCCCTCCTTGGTACCGCCTTGTCTGCATTCGTAAACACCCATGGCGACTGGCCCCTTTACTTCGGATGCAGCATGGCTTATTTAGTTTGTAAGCACTCTTTCCTTTAATGTGTTTCTCCTACTGTGGGCACATACCATACCATCTTTCACTTTCAAGCAGCCCAGGACAATAGCGGCCCAGGTCTTGCATTTAGAAGAGTGTGAGCTATTGCCATTGTAAATTTCTATTTGTTTATCTATTTATTTTTGCAACAGCCCAGCACTGCAAATTAATACTGGGGTCACTCGCTTCCTTTTTTATGTGCACTTCGTTTTTACCTTTTTTTACCTTTTTAATTTATTGTTCGAACATGATAATCTGTCATGTTCAAATGGTAAATTTGAAAAGACCATCATGTAACATGATTATGTGCTGCATCACAAAGGCATGCACATCAGCAGCCATGTTGGATTACAGTTTCCAGAGGCAACTGGTTTGGATACAACTAGCTCTTCCAACAAACCCACATCCTCTCCCCTATCACTAGGTGCCTGTCACTCATCACTGCTCCACCTCATCAACTTCCCGCCCACACAATCCCACTGTCCATATCTCAGTCACTACATGCTCACCTTTATATCTGCCGTTCAGCGCCTGATTCACAAAGGTAAACCTAGAATTTTGTGTAAATTTACGATTGTTTGTTGTTCACAAAATGATTTTACGAGTAGTATTTTTACGAGTACGGAGTCTCCGCATAAAATGATAGGACTGTCCTATCTTTATATGTGCGGTGACTCCTCACTCAAAAAGATACTACTTGTAAAATACCTCTTTGAATAGCAAACCTTCCTAAATATACACAAAAGTTTAAGTTTACCTTTGTGAATCAGGCCCTGAGTATCTGTTTTTTGCCCAAGAATGGAAAAAGGCATGTAGGGTGCGGCCTCTCGTAGATCCTTTCCCGGCTTAAGAAGCATATCTATGATTTCTTCTTTCATGGACTGTGGAGAAACCCAATATCTCGCACTTCATTAAATGGCATCAGTAGTGTTTGACCTAGCTATGATGCAAACTGATGATGCAATTCAAAGGGGTAACAAATCGGAGCCTCGACATTTGCCCTTGTCCATATCTTTAATTACATTCCTGATTTCTAGGAGTGTAAGTGCCGGACCTAGTATCTCAGAATACACTTTGGGTAGACTGTTTACCTCTACAGGGGATATGCTGCCTATAGTTCTATCAGACAATTGTGGCGATTGTTGGGAATAGAAAATGTATTGCTCCTTAAAAATTTAATTGATATCTAATTGAGAATGTACTGTGATCCCCGTCTTGTCCTTGAGAGTTGTTAATTTGGGCTTGATACGTTCAGATGTTAACAAGGAAACCATTGATCTAACAGCCCTGTCACCTTCTCTATGAATCTTGGTTGTATAGGTCTTGTAGTCAAAGTCTCTGAGCTGATGCTTTTCCTTGAGTTCATACTCCAGAGTCAGGTCTTTCTCCCTATCCTTATCCAACTGCTTGTGACCGTGTTCTAATATCACTGGTACTTTTAATATGGTATCTCATACACACTTATTAGTTGCTATGCAAAGTCCTCTAAAAAACACTTAGAATGATCTCCACTCCACTGAAAGGTTACGCACTGAAACCCCAACTTCTCAGCAAAGTGATCGTCAATGACTTCCCCAAGTGTTCCTCAAAATACTGCATCCTGCTGTGGTGCTCAGTGAAATCACCAACTAAGGTTGAGGGCCTGGATCTACACCAGAATAGGGACAAGAACAGTGGAGTGGAGTCAGATATTGCTTTGAAGAGATATTCTGTATTGGTCATTTAATGTGCTGTGCCCACCCGGAATCCAAAACAAATGGGGGGAGGTAGGGGTATGAGCTTGGTCCACCCTCCTAATGCCATAGTAGACCTGAAAAAACCTGAAGTGTCGGGTAAAGAACCTAGCCAAAAGGAGAGATTTTTTTCACTCAATCTGAATTAGAAAATCATCAGGAAAGAACATTTTCTTTCTTGAGTCCCCTCACTCACCAGGGTTTCCCCACGGTGATATGCTTCATCATAGGGGCCATCTTAGTCCTCTACGAACTGAGGCGTGCTACGACTTGCGGTATTATGAAGGAGCACTTTTGTGAAGACTATGTGTGGTGCAAAAGGTGTGGTGGAGTGGACAATGTGAGTTAAAAGTACCTAGCTAGTGGGCGAAATAATTTTTATTCTTGCTCCTAGTTGGTATATCTAATAAAAATGGGGTAGAATACTGGAAGACCTAACTATAATGGGTCAGGTGTCCCTAGTATTTATCAACATGTTTCGAGCATTCCACAGAGAGCTTGGTCAGGACTACACAGGGACCAGCCCTGTGTACGCCACTCCTAATTGACCTAAGTATGGTAATCTAACATTAAATGACGCTGCAACTAATAAGCATGCATGAATATATACATACGATTGAACATTGTCACGTAGTATCTGTGGAATAAAAAGAAGAAACATTGTTATGAGAACAGATGCCCCCCAGTACCTGGTGAGATAAACTGTAGTAATATCATTTTGGCACACATAAGTCTCCTCTATGGTGCGTGATTCATAGTACTTAATGTTTCTCTGTGCCTGTATCGGAAGAAAAAACATGCTGCCTCTTCACCTGCCGCTCGTGAGTGACTTTAAAATAAGATTATAAACACCACTTGACATTTACACATATTACCCGCTGTGACCGTGGGCGGTCGGCGGACTGGTAAGTCAGGCGAGGAGGCCGGATATAGTGGGCGATAGTGTTTTATTGAGTTATTTTACAGCGGGTTACGGGGACAAGAGGAGAGTTCAGGTTCAACACTCAGTGAAAGGTGTTCTTCTTCTTTAGTCGTCCTGTTCTTTTGAAGGTCCGACGGGTGTCCGGGTCTTGGGTGTAGCTGCCTCGGTAGAGTCGGAGAACACCTCGGAGGGCAACAAGAGAGAGAGGGAGCCGTTAGTCGCACTTGGACTAAAGATCCGATCCCGTCACCGTTACCCGGTAGTGTGAGGAAAGGAAAGGGGAGTGCTGGGGTCGGGTACGGGCAGAGGAGGGTATGGGTAAGAGTCGAGGAAGGGGAAGTAAAGAAGACGTGCACAAGGTGGTGGGGAGAGGGGTGCTCTTTATACAGTGACCAGTGTGTATTTACAAGATGCCTAGTGCCTACAGGTGACGTATTTACAAGATGCCTAATGCCTACAGGTGACGTGCCTAGGATAGCGGGAACAATTATACAAGGGGAGGGGTTTTTACTGCTATGTACACAGTGCACCTAATGTGCGCAAGAAGGGAACTGGTACTCACACGCTCCGCCGTAACTCTCCTCCGAGTTACGGCCGCTCTTCAGCCACCTCCGTGGGACTCCACCACTCTTCGGACCACTCCTCGCTGTCTCCGTTCCCGACCTCTCCGTCCGTCACCGCTCCAGCCGAATGCTCCTGCCACGATCCTTCGACTCCGAATGTCTCTTCTCCTCGGTCTTTTCTGTATCCGGCCGTCCGTACGGAGGCGGGACTTCCGGGGTCGCGGGGTAGCCCTTCCGGTCCTTCGTTACACCCGATTGGACCCTGCAAAGGAGAGAGGGGCGGGATTCCGGTCGTCATGGACGCTGTTGTTGGGGATGCCTCGCGTCTACCCGGACATGCTGTGGGGCGATAGGGCAACAGAGGTGAGGGGGTGTCTCGGGGTCGGGTGTCCCGTGGGGCCGGATCACACCCGCACATAAAGGTCCTATTTCACAATCATTATATGTAGCAAAACTGTATCCCCTGGACTTGGAGGGGCTGAGGGTGTCTCGTATTCCTAAATTTAGGGGAAGGAAGGAAAAACAGGGAAGAGAGCCTCGTTAGTGGCTTTCTACTGTGGTGAAAAAAGTTAGATAAGCTGATGTCTCTGTGGTGACTCCGGTGGTCAGGACTGCCGTAAGCCCAGTTGTCACTCTGCCTGTAAAGAAAAAGACTTACTTGGTGAGAGATCACCCGACCAGAAATGTATCCATTCTCATATACAGGTTATGTAACAGTGAGTAAAATGAATAATCCTGTATCCCAGAATGAATTTCCCAACATTTATCATTCCCATGTGCCAACCAATCATGCATTGCCTTCACTTTGAGAGCATTTGCAGTCATGGGACACAGGTGGAATGATCGGTCAGTATTCGTATCGTTCACACCAAAAAGTCACATTTTCATAAGATATAAGAATCTCCCAGGTTTTGTCTCACTTTTTGCCCTTCCACTGGCAGTATTTTGTGGGAGCGTGGCACCCATCCATATCTAATTTCACTTTTTTCCCTTACGATGGAGCTCCTAGCTTTACCTATTCCAGTACACCATGAGCATAAGAGGAGAAGCTCAGGGAATAACATTTCCTCTTCCATCTTCTGTCAACCTCTGCTCTGGAGAAGTGAGAAAAGTGATATGTGACCCTGTTAATTTTAAGTAAGAAAACATTTTGTGGCATTTCCACCCTCATTCCAAGTTAGGAAAGTGCATTGTTTGATGTGACACCATGATATTATTGACTTAGATGAGCATCAAAAAACCCTCAATCCTCTCTTTATCTTTCACTTCACCATTTATGGTCTCAGTAGGAGCTTCATCAGAAGGCCTGACTACATTTTCCCCATGTGATTCCCAATAACATCACAGACTATGTGCCACATGGAATATCTACCCCATAGTGTCATCCCATCCAAACCTTGAACGAACTTCTACGCAACAACAACCTTACCCAACACTCAGTGGAAACCCATAACATAGGGTCAATCCTGGATGCCATTATTGCTCAACCTGACACAGGCATGATCGATCACATCCTGCCCGTTGACTGATCCGACCACCACATCATCCTGTTCCACATCAACCAACTGATCTTATGCCAGCCCCCTACACAAGATCCCCAACACTGGGCGAGAAATCTAACTCAGATTCCCTTGGCTGTCCTAGAGGAAAGGGTAAGCTCTCTCCTTCCCATCTACACAGGTGATCTCTCTACAACAGAACTCACCGCTCACTACAACACAACTATGACTTCCATTCTGGACCAAATAGCCCCCTTGAAACAAAAAAGAGTCAGG
Organism: Lissotriton helveticus; assembly: GCF_964261635.1. NCBI lineage: Eukaryota > Metazoa > Chordata > Amphibia > Caudata > Salamandridae > Lissotriton > Lissotriton helveticus. The sequence continues at coordinate 1,004,556,991 of NC_136071.1, read as the reverse complement.
AACATTCTATCTAGATCCTGGTTTAACACAGACATAAACTCCAAAAGAAGACAACTAAGAGCTGCAGAAAGACTCTGACGCACCAACCCATCCACAATCCTCCTCGATCAACTCTAATCAGCACGCAGGAAGTACAAAAAACACATCAAGATCAAAAAAAGTCCTTCTTTTGCAATGCTCTGTACAGCGCTAAAAACAGGCCCAAAGAACTCTTCAACATCATTAGGCAACAAACTTCCAAGCCCCCTTCATCCTCTGTCCAGGCCTCCAAAGACCTGTGTGACAACTTCGCCAACTTCTTTAATGACAAAATCACCAAGATTGAACTCTCCCTGGACGATAACAGCAGTCCCCTCTACAGTAGCTCGTCCCCAGGGACAGAAGATACCTCACCAAGCATCCCCCAAAACACTGGAAATCCTTCATCCTCATCTCCGGACCAGAGATAATCAAACTGATCTCCACCTCCAAACCCTCATCACACGCCTTGGACCCTATACCTGCCAAACTGGCCAAAAAGCTAAAACTCTCCCTGTCTCCGCTCTGGACCAAGATCATAAACAGCTCCATGAGAACCGGAGTCATACCTGACTGCCTCAAAGTCAGCCAAGTCACGACTTTACTGAAAAAAACAGGCTTGGACACTAATGATCTGAATAACTTCAGATCCATCTCCATTCTACCTCTCCTAGCTAAAATCCTGGAAAGGTGTGTTCTCCTCCAACAGACTGAACACATGGACAGCACCAACCTTAGAAACCCCCCACCAATCGGGCTTCAGAAAAGGCTGCAGCACAGAGCCAGGGATCTTCAATGTCATAGATGATATACACAAGTCACTCGATACGGACCAATGCTGCCTACTCATACTCCTGGACTTATCGGCAGCCTTTGACACGGTTGACCACAATCTACTCATTAAGGTACTTAATGAAAGGGTAGGTGTAGAAGAGATGATCTCACAGTAGTTCACCTCCTTTCTCAAGAACCGCACCCAAAGAATACAAATCAAAAACTTCTCGTCTGACCTACACCCCATCAGCATGGGTGTCTCCCAAAGATCAGTTCTTTCCCCGCAACTTTTCAACATCCACATAGAACCCCTCACCACCATACTCAAATAATCTAACATCCCCTTCCACCTCTATGCAGACGACACCCAGATCTATCTTGAAACCTCCTCCATGGATGACATCCAGAGACTCAATGACCCTCTAAGAGAAGTCCAGCACTGGTTATCACTAAACTACCTGAAACTCAATCAAGACAAAACGGAAATCTTCTTCATTTCCAGCAAAGAAGAAAATCCCCATATTGCAGAATGGCTAAAAGCTATTGATGCTCTCAATGTCAATCTCTCCCTGGCTGACTCCGCTAAATCGCTGGGAATCACCCTGACCCAAAATTAGATATGACCAAATACATCAAAAACACGGAAAAGAGCACCTTCCTCAACCTGCAACTACTCAACAAAATAAAACCCTTCATCCCGCCCAAAGACCGCAAACAAGCTATCCAATCCCTGGTACTGTCTAGACTAGACTACGGGGATGCACCCCTCACAGGTACAGCAAAATCGCATTTAGCTCCCCTCAGATCAACTCTTAATGTCGCAGCCAGAATGGTCACAGGATTATCTCAGAGGCAGTGTGTTAAGCATTTGTGAGTATACACAGTAATACAGTGAAAACACTACAGATGGACACAACACAGGTTTTATAAAAATAAGTATTCTTTATAAAGACTTAACACAAGACCACAAGCGACAAAAATCCACAATACTACACTTAAGATTGCTTTAAAGATAATAAAATGTACTTAGTTCAAGTTGATGATAGATGCGACAAAGTTCTCAACAAAGTACCTGGATGCGTAACGCAAAGTAAACAAAAGGCTTGCAAAAGGGGAGATGCGTCGGTTCCGGGGGAGATGATGGGTTGTGCCTCAATGTTTGCGCAGAGTAGAGGATGCGTCGTAATTCTTACCGGTGCGGAGGTGATGCGTAGGTTCTCAGCCTGTGGGTCCGTTGTGGTGCGCAACATGGCGCCTTAATGCGATGATCCGGTTGCGATGCGAGATGATGGCACCCTTGATGCGGCGATGCGATGATTATGTGTAGACGCCCTGGCAGCCTTGTGATGACTCTGTACTTTGGAGCCACGACAGGCCCTGCGCCACGCTTCTCCGGTGATGCGATGGCGACTCTCTCGATGGCGTCACGCTTCTCGGGTGATGCGACAGGCAGCTTCGATGAACATACGCTTCCAGGGAGATGCGGGGAAGGCTCGCTTCTCCGGCTATTCGACGATTTCAGCTGCGGCGGCGACATGCTTCCTCTCGATGCGTCGCGCTTCCAGCTCCCAGCGACCCGCAAATGTCTGGAGTTGAGAATTCCCAGCAAGGAAATTCAGAGGGGAGCTGGAGATTAACTCTTTTGTCCCTGAGACTTCAGCTGGAGGCAAGCACAGTTCAAGCCCTTGGAGAATATTCTGTAAATGATGAAAGCCCTTAAAAAGTTCCTTCTCCTTTCCTTGGTAATGAAGCAACCACTGCAGGCCAACCCAGCAAACAGCACACTGGCAGAGGGGCAGTTAAACTCCTGCAGCTTCCTTGGTTCTTCTCCTTGGCAAAAGGTTTCTTGTTCCAGAAGTGATCTAAGGTGCTTGTGACTGGGTCCCAATATTTATACCCCAAAATCCTTTGTTCTCTGAAAGCAGAGAGGCCTCTGCCTAGTTCAAACCAGTTCCTGAGCACTTTGTTTACATGACTCCTTCCTTCCTTCCACTGTGCAGGGCAGAGACATCAGATGCCCCACAGGAGGTGGATCCAGCACAGGGGGGGAAGGCACAGCTCTGGAGCACTTTGTTGACAAGATTTCTTCTCTCCTTTCACAGTGTAGGGCAGAGACATCAGACAAGCCACAGGAGGTTGAGCCAGCATTGTAGAGGGTAGGCCCAACCCTATTCAGGTCCCAGGTGCAACTCCTCCCTCCCATCTAGATGCAGATCTCTCTATTTACCACTGGGCTGCCCCAGCCTGTCTCCTGGAATTCCCCAGCCCTGTCACTCACAAACCCAGACAAGGAATACACAACCTAACTGAGGCAGGCCTGGACAGTTACGCAAGAAAAGATCTACTTTCTAAAAGTGGTATTTTCAAATACAGAATATTAAAACCAACTTTACTAAAAGATGTATTTTATTATTCTGAGTTCAGGCATACTAAATTCGAATTTCTACCATTTTCCCTGAGTCAGTTGGGATTATAAGAATGTAATAATCTAACTGCCCATTCTAGCCTATGAAGAACAGGTAGCCTCCAATAGTGAAACACGAAAATGGCTGTAATTCACTATCAGGACATGCTACACACATCAGAGCAGGTCTTACGTTATACTTAAAATGCACCCTGCCCGTGGGCCTACCATAGGGGTGTCTAATATGAAGCAAATGGAAGGTTTAGAGACTGGCAAGTGGTTGCACTTGGCCAAGTCGACATGGCAGTACTAGACTACCCATAGGCCTCCCAATGGCAGACCTGAGGCACACTTTACAAGCTGCTTCTGTGGGTGGCACAACCAGTGCAACAAGCCCACCAGCAGCATTTGATTTACAAGCCCTGGGCACACATGGTGCACTATACTAGGGGCTGACAGGTAAATCAAATAACCCAATCATGGAATCACCAATTAATACATTAATTTAACATAGGGAGCACTTGCACTGTGGCACTGATTAGCAGTGGCACAGTGCCCGAAGCATAAAACTAGCAAAAACATATCAAAGCAGAGGAGGCAATCCGTCAAAATGGAAGGGAGACTCACGCCAATGATGTCAGGTCTAACAGTCGCCAAAAGACTTTCATTCTATGATTCACTGTTGGATCATCAGTCTCATCTCCAGCCAACAATATTCCTGCTCCCTTGACACTCACCTTAGTGTATGATGGTTACGCTTTCAGCACTCCAGCTTCTGCCACTTCTGTTTTTTGATCTTAATATTTGTCTAGAGGAGTAGCTCTTGGTTTTCATATTCCATCTTTTGGTGTGCAGACATTGCATAGTTCTCTGTGGCCGCAGCAGATTAGAGGGTCTTACACAATTTGCATGTTGTTTCAGCCATGCCCAGACAGCTATCATCTCTGTAAACACGAAAGCTTTATCTTCCTCCATGATCTAGAGTTTGGTCAGTAACAGCAGCAAATATTGTATTTTCAGTTGGTGAAGTTTCCTTTTCACTTCTAAAACAATCTTCGCTGATCCTCAACTTACTTGGTACACTCCAGACTAATCAAAAATTTCTCATTATTGATTGTGAACTTGTCATTTTGAATAGCCCTTTTGTAAAATGATATCTCAGTCATTGGATTTCATCAGTTTAGTTACTATCCGCAGCAGTGGGACACTAGGTGTTGGTGGGTGGGCCCTTTCCACCATGAAGACTGCTGAGAGGGCATTCAGGACTGTTGTTGGTCTAAACCATCACTCTAGAAACAATTTACAGCGAGAAAACCGAATTATCTTGTAACCTCATTAGAAGTAATCATGACAACCCTCTTGAGCACTGTCACCCCTCCTTAGGTGAAAAGGAGACTTAGTGAGTCACTCAACCAGCGTAACCAGTACTTGTAAGTAAGACTAACATTCCCTGATGCATTTTTTACACCGAATGGAGAATGGAGAGATAGTGATGATAACTTAAAATCTAAAGCATCTATTTCACACAGACAGGGGGAGCCTGCATGATAGAGTTCATAATCCTGGCATCCAGAGTGCAGGCTATTCTCACAGCGAATATCTGCATGAAATATGACTTGCTTGGACGCCTGTGTCCCTTGTTATTAACTTTCATGTTCAGACATTTCTGTTGTTTTGTGTGCAACTGGATAATAGTTTTAAACACATTTTAAAGTATTGCAGATACATGTATAGATTGTAGCAAGAAAGTGTGAAGGTTAATGAACATGCAACACAAAAGCTCAAGGGAAAAGGTACTGGGAAGTCTTCAAGTTGTGCTGTGAATTGGAATTAATACAGGTGTCCCAAAAGAAAAAAAAGTAATTTTGCAGGCAAAATATCCTTTGGTAACATGCATTACGTACTCCTGAATATAAAGGGTTATCACAAGGCGATGTTATAAAACGCAGACAGGCAACAATAAGAAAGATGCAATGCCGTTCTTTCAGCCCATTTTTGAGATGTACAAATATATTACCCCAACACACTCGACATGTTTAACTTTGATCAGACTTCAAATCTTGGAACCTAAGCACGAAAAAACGAATTAATGTATGAATGTAACCATTACTGATGCATTGGTAAATGGACGAATGGCTTTATTTTCTGGTATTGCATATCCATTATAATGAACCAGAAAACGTTGAAAAATAAGAAAAATGAAACAGATGAATTTTTGACTAGACTTTTGTTCATATTGTTTTATGTGTGAGCAATAAAGTGCCGATAGGTCAAGTACAGTCTGACAAAAAAGGGATGGCTGTAATCCCAACTCATTGCAGATTTTTAATTTTAAATGAAATTGCAGGAAATATATTTCCCAAAAACCATAGTAAATGTATCTAGGACCTGTTGATAAAGTGCTCTCACCTGTGAGATTCCACATTTTGCAATCTCTCAATGGATGCCATTTATCTTTTAAAATAATTAGGAGAGATCCATTACATCCACGGCTGAAACCCATTCACATACATACATAAATGTATACGATGAAGTGGAATGCCTCATATATTTTAGGTATTTGCTTTCCATTTAGATGTTTTGGAGTGCACAGAATGTAGTTTTACAACTACTTCAGAGTACTGAGGTATACAGAAAGAACTAGTATGGGAAACATAAACATTAAGGGCCCAAATACTGTGGACCACTGTACTCGAGGCGGTCTGACCACCGCCTCACTGTAGCTCCGTCCGCAGTATTCTGAGTGTGGTGGTCAGACCACCACGAGACCGTCAACTCCACCGGCATCAAAGACCCCGCTGCACCAGCGGTCTTGAAAAGGGCAGCAATATGTTGGCAGTGCCGCTGCGACACCGTCGAGCATATAGTTTCATGTCCACTGGCTATTTCATGGCGGTGAGCCAGCCATGAAAAGGGTGGCAGAGAGGCAACCTGCTGCTTGTGGGCCTGGGGGTGCATGCAGGGGGGCACATGTTGTGCCCCATTGGAATTGCATTGATTGAAGGGGTGTTGCTGAATCAGATGAACGGGTTCTGTCTGCAGAGTCTTTGTGGTAATGCAGCATGTGGCCATTATGTGCAGGGCTTTTCTTCCAGTAGGCCTTATAAATGATTTAGCTTGTCTTGAATTTGAATTCTACTCTGAACAGATGAAGTGCTTTTGTATTTGGTGTAGTGTCCTACCCAGACTACGTCACACATGGCGCTTAGTATAACACATCTTCATTCTTCTATGTGTAACAGCAAACTCAACATTCTAAGCCTGCATGCACTTCACTACACTGCACTCTAATGCTTATGTCACAGTTCTATGGAGTCCATCAGGAGCCAACAAGGGTCTAGTCGTTACAAACTCACATGACACTACATCTCCCCCTCTGTTAAATATATAAAAATATATTTCTTTAATAAATATATACACAATCATAACTCTTCAATGAGTCTTCGTTGCGCTTTGATCACATGTCCTGACTGTTTTTGGAAACTGGGGTCAGGCAGTAGAAGTGTCCATGACCGGCCTTGGTGATGTAGAAACAGCAGCAGTCAGGACATCTTCACGTGTCCTTTAAGAGCTAGTCTCTATATTGACAGCAGTGCCTGACGAACAATGCGGCGCATGTCGGAAATGTGAGGACTCTCGTGTAATGGACTTCCCGGACTTTGGGCAGTCACCATGTGTCCTTTGCTTGTCACAACATGAAATCGTCCAGCATCGAAAGAAGCATCAGACTTTTGCTTTATATTTTGATGAACAAGTGCTCGATCCCCTCTAGTGAACGTAACGTCTCTTGCATGTCAACTCTGGTCTACATAGGCCTTCATTTTCCTCTTATGATCCAAGTCTTTCATGGTGGGTTCTTCCATAGTATTTGCTCTTCTGTTGGTCCATTGAGGTAATTTGGTCATCATGGCTCTCCCGAAACATCAGGGTTGCAGGGCTTTCACCTGTGATCTAGTAAGGGGTCGAAGTGTAAGCTAGAAGAGTCGAATTTAAGTCAGCTTTAAGGTCAAACGTTTCTAGTACAGCATGCTGCACAGCTTTCTTGAGAGTACTCATGAAACCATTGACAAGGCTAATGATGTATGACCAAAGAGGCGTGCTCTTCTGATGAGTCACATTAAGGTGACTGAGAAAGTCTTTAAATTCTCGACTATTGAAAGGTGGGCTATTGTCAGACTTTAAGATCACAGGAACACCCCATTTTGTGAAGATACTGTCTAATCTAACAATGACTTGTTCTTCAGTGATAGATGAGAAATCTTCTATCTATGGAAAATGTTATGTTATGTTAAGTTACTGGGATTTTTAAAGTGCTCTGTTACTCTGAGGTGTCCTGGCGCTGTGCACTACCAACCAAGAGCATCTGTAAGTGTTAGCTAAACTGACCATTTAAGTAAATAGCCATGTTTTTAGTTCTTTCCTAAAGGGGAGAAGCTCCGTTGAGTTTCTAAGACAGAGTATTCCTTAATATTTACCATCAGAGGTCCAAAAAAGTCAACAGCAATTCTTTCCCATGCATGCGTTGGCAACTCCGACATGTTTAAGGTATGGTGAGTAGTTTTCGATGACAGGCAGTTGCGTAGATGACAGGCTTTTAATTCTCCTTCAACTCTCTCTGTGGGATATGGAAACTAGACTTGGTCTCGGATCACTTGTTTGGTGCAACAATTCCACGATCTCCTTCATGGGCCACTTCAATTATCTGTTGTAGCTGGCTCTCTGGAATGAAAAGTCTCAAACCCCTTAGAATAATACCTTCCTGATTAACACACAGTTCATGTTTGACATTTCTAAGCTTCTGGTATTCACAATCACTGTTAAGAAGTTGAGGGTGCTAGTACCAAGACTGATGTGTTATAATGTCTTTCAGTTTTAGCATGCCACTATCTTGACTCATGGCAGTGACAATGTGTTCCAACTAAATGACAGCTGGGGTGCTTGATTTCACTATAAAATGTATGTAGGCTTCAGCCATCATAGAGTGCATGTCAGGGCACTGTGAGAAGTAGTCGGCAGGGTTTTGATCTTGCCCTGGACAATGCATGATGGTGTAGTTGTATTCTTGCAATCACAGACCCCAACGTTCAATGCAAGGAGGCATTTTTGCCTTTGGATTGCCAAAGATAATCAACAATGCCTGATGATGTGTCACAAGTGTGCAAGGCTTTCCATACAAGAATATGTGGAAAGGTTCACAAGCCCACTCTTCTGCTAACCTCTGTTTCTCAGGCTGTGAATAAGCATGTCCAGTTTGGGCCAAACGTCGACTTGCATATGGCACAATTCGTCTTCGAGCATTTGGATGTCCGCTGTGCTGTGCAAGGATGACACCTAACCCAACAGGGCTAGCATCAACAAAAACCTCAGTATGGTGCTTTATGTCAAAGTATGCCATTTCAGTAGCATTTTCAATAGCATGTTTGGTTTTCGGGAAGCTTTGCTTGCATTCATGTGACCAAAGAAAAGAAACATTCAAGTGTCTTAATGGCGCACTGACAGTGGCAAAGTCTTGAACGTATCTAGAACAATAGCTGACCATGCCAAGGAATGAACTCACCATCTTGTGGGGGACTGGCAGTTGACAGCTCTTGTACTTTAGCTGGATCTGGTGCCATGCCTCCATCAGAAAAGATATGGGCAAAGAATTTGAACTTTTTCTTGTGGAACTCCTGTTTCTCGGCATTCAAAGTTAAACCGGCAATAGCGAGCAAATGAGACACTTACATGAGAGCTTTGTCTGTGTGGCTCTGAAAACCATAATGTCATCACTATCATTTAAAGCTTTCATGACAGGCTGTATGATATGTCAAATGACATCTTGGAATAGCGCTGCAGCTGATGACACACCAAAGCTTAGTCTTTTGTAATAGAACGGACTAACATGTGTAGAAAAGGGTGTAATGTACCTGCATTTCTCCTCGAGTTCCTACTGATGATTTCCTGTATTCAGATAAAAATGAGAGAATACCTTGGCACCATTCGATTGGGTTATCATGTCGGCAATGTTAAATGTTAAATGTCGTATACTTGTAAAGCGCACAGCTGCCCCAGCAAAGGGGCGTCCCGGCGCTGTATACCGCTGGGGAACCCGTCCTGGCTTTCCCTGTGGGATGGTCCCTACTGGGAATCCCCAAGGTGGAGCCAGGCATCCCCGGCGTTGATGGGGCCATTGTGGAGATTAGGCAAGCTAATGCCCAGAGTTGCCGAGTGGGACCCCAGGTTAGAGTAGGCACCGAGGCGAGAATTGTCGAGTCCACTGACCCTGGTCCGGACCTGGATGTCATTCTCTTTCAATTGCAGTGTTCGCTTGATGCATATCAACACAGATACGCACAGCTCCTTCACTGTTCTTTTTGCAACTATGGGAGAAACCCATTGGAGTTGGACCAGTGGAATGCTCAATGATATTGCGTTTAAGCAAGGATTCCAGTTCTTTTTCAACAGCTTCCTGTAAGTAAAAGGTAATTAATCTGTGTCTTTGAGCAATAGGATGGACATCCTCATTAATGTGTAATTGGACTTTCAAAGTCTTGAGTTTTCCCAACCCATGAAACAACAAAGGGAATTGGCTTAATATGAGCATTCATGTTATAGTTCACAGTTATCAGTACCATATCAGCAGCTGTGCTGAAGCTAGGCAGGGGTGTGGAATTTAATAAAATATGTACTTGTCCATGGGGCAGGTTGCTTCATAAAACTACTTGCCCTGTAAAAAAATCCACTTGTCCCTTTTGTGTCATTTAATGCAGCGACACATTATGGTAGTAATCTCATTAAATAAGAGCTCTAATATTGCCTCTCTGATTATGCCAGGGCTCATACCATAGTAGAGTTTGAATACTAGCAATTCCCTTATGTTGCTACGTTTCCGCAGATCTACATACTGGGGCTGGAGGTAGTGTAGGGCTCGAAAAATCATAACAATGTTAATAGACCCGCAGGTCTAGTAACGAAGACACTACTCAACCTAATGTACTTGACTCATGAACTGGTCTCATCCCAATTGTCACACAGTTCACTTTACAAAATCATCTAACTTCAGTCACAGAAAGAAGAGTCAATGTAGAAAGACAATCCGACTTTTGACCTTTGTCTCTAAAAGCAGAGAAATGTGATAAGATAACAAGATTTAAAGTCATCTATATTGCTCATTCACTTAGTAAGCAAGCAGAACACCTGTTGGCAGCTCACCAGAACGGGTGAGCAGGCCTTAAAAATAGCTGATCCTGATTAAACCTGGATTACTATAGCGAGTGGATTTTTCAAGCCCTGTAGGGGTAAGCAATAGTGGGCCCAAAGTATAGGGCAGTCAGTGAGGTGATACCCCACCCACATAGGGGAGTGTATATTAATGAGATTTCTTAAAATTAAATTTGAGAGGCAGTGCGACACGGTGGCGAGCGCTCCCCTTTCGGGCTGCTTTAGAATAATCATGGCCTCTCTGTTTTTCTTCTGTCCTCTGTATCCTCATCTTAGCTTTCTTTTTTTGGGTTTCGGTGAGTTATGTTTATTAAGGTGGTAGTGGCGCAGATATCTCCGGGACGCAATTGCCTAGACTCCATCTGTCCAGATATTTGGGGTATGGGTTCCTAAGGAGGGGGGGAGGGAGGGGTCGGGGCACGGGCTAGATGATGGGGGTGGGTGTAGCAGGACAAGTTTTTTTTTTAAATCCTCATTTGCCGTTCTTCTTATTTTTTGTTAGATGTACTCATGTTAGGGTTTTGGAGCTAGGCTGGAATAATCGCTGGTATTATTGGTTATTATATATTCAAACCTCTGTTTGGCTGTACTCTTCAATCGATATAACATGAGTTCTATACAGATTTTATCTTGGAATATTAATGGCCTGCGAACTAGACCTAGAAGACATAGGATAGTGCAGTATCTCCAAGATTCTTCAGCTCAGGTCCTGATCATTCAGGAAACACATCTATTAAAAGAAGAGATATGTTCCCTTCTCAAAAATAAAAGATGGGTAAGTTCATATATATGCACGCACCAGACAGCTAACGTTAGAGGAGTTCTCATCCCAAGCTCAAGTTTGCAACATTTAGTTGACCCAGGTGGCAAATGGATCATTGTTAAAGTTAAAATGATGGAGACCCTGTTTACGTTGGTCGGTTATTATAGACCTAACCAAGATGATCCCTCAATACTTAAGACCATCTTCTTCCATTTACTAGACTTTCCTGAGCCAATATTTACAGCCGGAGATTTTAATGCAGTCTTAAACCCGGACTTTGACAAAACTCCAAATAGTAGAGCAGTAGACTTTTTGACAAGTGTTTTAGGATGTGCTATCAACTTAGGCTTGCCTTTAATAATATTTGGTCTCGGAGAAAACATCACTGGGCTTTCTGGAACTTTGCTTTTTTACTCTGTGTTGTTAGCCAGGAGGCAAATCTACATAAAGTAGACGGAATCTAGTCCTCCTACTTTTGCGGACTGGCAGATATCAGTTCTTGCAGTCTCCAAATAGCATTTAGCCAGACAGGGAAGTAGCAAATGGAAGACATTCTGGAATCTTTTGCAACTTAGATGGGGCTCTTAGATGACGGGGAGAAATCGTGTTTTTTCCCCCGTGTCCTATGTTTATACTGTTAATACATGAATGTGAGGTCAGGTATTATGGCTAATTATCGGCAAAGGCAACTAGCCTTTGGAGCTTGGTAGAAGAGATATCTCAGTGGTTCCTTCATTTGATACCCAGGGTAGAACTGGTACTGGTAGGCAAGGCCCTATTCCAACAGCCTACTTTCCTCATTGTTGGGAGCGAGTACAGACGCCCAAGGTAGACATTGAAGTGAGATAGACGGCGAATGAGGACAAAAAATAAATAAAAAATAGTTCCAGTGTTGGAATGCCCTTTTGAGGCTGTACAAACATACTAACTTGCATGTTCTAAGGGTTTTCACCAACTCTTCTGTAAACTTTACCCTTACTGAGAAAAGTTGGAAATTTACTCCTGGCAATGGAAGACGTAAAACCTTCTTTCAGGGTTGGGGACAAAAGTGGTTGAAGGGAAGTAATCTTGCAAACACTCAGATGTTCGCACAAGCAAATCTACACATGCATATATGCACATGCTAAAATGCAGTTTACAAATATTTTCTAGGAGTACTATTTCTTGGCCTACTTCTGTAAATTCTTGGGAATTTACAAAAGCCATTTATCCACACCTAATGCAAGGACATATACCATGGGTGCACTTTTGAGACTTTCTTTATTAATGGGGCCCCTAATTAAGTCTGCCGTTAACCATGACTTTTTTTGTTTATTATCATTCTGTCTCTCTCTCTGTATCGGCTGGCTTCACTGTGAGTGACAGCATTCTATTCTTTCACAATGAGGATATCGGCACACAAAGTAGTTTTGTTCGGTGTCAGGAACTACTGTGGCAATGTGTGCTTTTTGAGACCAAGAACAATTTTTGCTTTTGCCAATGTTTGTTAAAATGGAGAGGGCCTGTCATTTCCCACACCAATACATTTTTACAAAAACCATGCGAAAACAAGTCACACTGTGAAAAAACCAAAAGACTGGCCACCAATTTCAGACCTACTTGCTATGCCAATGCTTGTTTACTTTTATGTTTCCATAATCTTATTGAAACTGGTTACACAGATATTACACTATGAACATTTTTGGGAAATATTAGCATACATCAACACGTTTTGCAAAATGATTCTGCAAATTTTACAGTAATTGAGCTATTTAATTTTTCTTGCTTTCAAGCTGCTGCAAATATTTGCATTTAATCAGAGAGCATTCAGGGAGCATTATACATAGCCTCATATTACTAAACTTTGAAAATGTGTGTACACATTTTTATACAGGAACTGCTGTCAGTAGTGCAGTCCGAGCTTACAACATTTACTTGGAGGGCTCACCCTAATGATAAAGGCTTTCCATTAATGTACTATAAATACATGTTAGAACAGCATTAACACATGGACACAAATATTATTTTAAATGCAGACATTGCCCTTCCCTGACCCACAATGTGGTAACTGTAAACTGGCAGCTAACGGGTTTGTGGTGTAGGGGGTTGGGCCTACTTGTCCTAAGGACAAAATACACAAGAAAATGTGTTGCCCTTGACCCCAAACAATATATCCTGGGCATCGGGCTATAGGACTTCCACATCCCTAAGCTACATAAACAGGCACTCAACATCGCACCTTGAAGTACATGAATGGGCACTTGTACATTTGTTTTCTTATGTTTCCTCATTGCTACAATGAACCTTTACTTTTTGTGGCATTGATGCAGCCCATGTGTACACTATCAATAATGAAAGGTTTTGAACAACTATTGACTCTTTTACTGACAATGTTTGAATGACTTTGGTACTTTGTCATGTCGACTTCTCTTGGATCAGTGTTTTTGTTTATATGCAACCAGTCCAACATGCGCACTTTTCGCTGAGGTAAACATCAATATGGCACAACCATTTTCTTCACTTTCACATGACATTGATAAAGTAGAACTGTTTGACGAAGATTTAGATGTCAATCAACTGTGTTTGGTGTCAATTTGCCTCAGCTGATGTGGTAGCTGGGGCTCATGGGCGTGCCTCGAACGTCGCTTCTGGAATGTTCAGGTGGCCGTTTTGTCTTTGCGCCGTGAAACACTTACTTTTTCCTTTGCCCTGCAAACCGTTACAAAATTGTTATCCTTTCCACAGCCTTTGCAGACTTGCCTAATGGCGGGACATTTATCTTATTGTGGAAACAAAAATCCATACCTTAAACACAACTTCTTTTTCGGTGGAGCATTCACTATGCATCCCTCAGCTTTGTGCTTTGGCTTAATTTTCACACTTATGGCTGACGTAATCTGGGCATCTCCGGCATCCGTGTCAGCAGCTTGTTGATCAGTACGCTGTTCAGCTCTGACAGCCTTGAGAACTTACTCCAGATTAAGAGTTTCTCTCAGCATTCGTCGTATGAATGAATCTGACTAGCATCCGTCAATCACTCTGAGGCATATAGCTTCCTCATCATTAAATTAATTGAACTTACAGTGTTTGATGAGCATATCTGATCTCTCAACAAATGTGTCGATGGTCTTGCTGGTTTTCTGTCACTCTTGACTGAAGATGTATGTTTCATAATCTACATTTGCCATTGGATTGAATTTGGGATGGAAGGCTGTTTTGATTTGACTCTATGTCAAGTCAAGTCAATAGTCTTTATTCGGTTTTCATTATTCGAAAAAACCCATAAAAGTACCATTTTAACGGGGTTCCAGTTAAAATCATTTAAAAGGGAAGAATACATTATGTAGTTAAAAAATGCAACAGACATTGATTAATTAAGATTAGGACGATGATTTACACAGAATTTTAAAAAGCAGGCAATGGATTTAGCATATAGTTCGTTTTCTAGCATCTGGAGTGCTAGAAATGCTGGTCGACAAGATCGGAGTCCCAATTGTCTCAATAACGGAAGAATCCATCGTCTACGTGGAGCCTCATAAAATTTACAGAACAGGAAGACGTGGATTGAAGATTGTGGTGAGTTGTTGTCACACGGACATGGTGGCAAGTTCTTAGACCAGTCGTTCTGCTTAGGAAACGAGACCAACCTGTGAAATATAGTCAATCTGAGTAGAGTAAGCAAAAATTTCTCAAATTGAGTTAAATTGTACTTCAGATATGGTTGGATCGAGAAGGTGGTTTGGATGGTCAGCAGATGTTGAACTGAACACTTTCCTATTTCTTGAGCCAATCGAAGGTCGCCCAGATGAAGGAGGGAGATCCTTTTTAGCTCTTTTCTGGATATTTCAGAGATAGTGGCCGGGTGAATAAAATAACTCTGCAAGCCTAGGTCATTAAAAAAGGGCTTTACATAAGCTAACCATCTGATCTTATGACTGTTATCAAGTAGCATACATTCCTCTATAAGGGATCGGGTTAGCTCACACTGTTCAGTGGTCCAGATGCGCCGCCACAGCATTATGGGCTGGATCTTAATAATATCTGCTATATGGTCCAGTCCTAGTTCTAAGTGGCAGCCGTATGTCGTTGTGCTTTGGGGAACTGACAAAAGGTATCTAATAAAAGAGTTCTCTACCTTCTGTAATGCTTTAGTATTTGAGTAGCCCCATAGCCCTGAACCATAACTGGCGACACTGGTGCATTTTGACTGATATATCCTCAGCATCTCTTCTGGCGATCTCTTGCCTAGCTTTTGAGCAAAAGCCACCAGCGCTTTTGTAGTCCTTAAAAAGGATAACTTCCTAGCTTGAATTGCCTTTACCCAGTTTATCTTATTGTCTATAAGGATCCCTAAATAAGGGTAAGAAGTTGTGGTCTCTAAGCTAGAGTTGTTAACAAATATGGCTTTACTTTTTATTTTATTTTTTCCCGGACCAATATGCATTGTGAATGTCTTTTTTGTGTTAATTTTAAGATTCAGGGAATGCATAAATTTACAATAGGTGTTTAGCGAGCGTTGTAGCTGTACTGGTGTGGTAAATAAATTATTTACACTATCATAATTTCTATAAATATCAAAAGGGTCAAGCATAAATGAGGAGCAGAGTCCGTGGTGTTAGAGTCAATGGGCTTTATTTCATTAACTCGAGTTAAAGGAGAGCTCCTGCACCAAGCGGGTTCAGGAGAGTTCTGAGCTTTATTCACAGAGTACAATATTTATACATTCTTTACATACATAGGGAGGAACCCTCCAAGCAGAAGGAAAGAAAAAGATATGAGCATGTAGACGTTCACTGTAATGAGTCATAGGTGGGTGGGTGCATAGAGGGGGCAGCAAGGTCAGCTAAAACTCGCACTGCCTGTTTGCGTAACTTTATCAGACTTTTCCACGAGGGCTGTTTCCTTTCTGTTGGTCAGGGAGGGCCCTGGGTGTCAGAGTGACTAGCATGTCTGGTCTTATCTCTAGCTCGGGGCAGCATGCAGATTGCTCTCATCTGTAGAAGTGTTGCTGCTTCATACTAGCAAGTTGGTTTGGCCCTTCCTGTCCACCCCTTGTGTAACTGTCTTGGAGGTTTCCCTTGACATGGGCCCCACTTATCTCTGAGAGCCGACAGCAAAACTGGGCCTTATCTCTGCAGAGGGGCTTCTGCTCGCCTCCTGCTCGGGCCGGAATGCAGCTTTATCAAGTTGACCCTTGTTTGACACTGTTAAGACACCCCGGGCTGGGCCTCTTCTCCGTGACTGCTCAGCAAAAAAATATCTAATGTGCTGCAGAGAAATGCAACGTGTGCCTTTTTCAGGGTCTGGCATGGAGGGGCCTGGTGGCAGAGTAATAAGGCCTCTGAATGTAAAGTAATGCAGGGGTTTTGTTATTCAACAAGGCAGATGGTGAGAGGGTAGGGCATGGGGGCACAAATACATATAAATATGTAATTTTCTTCATTCCCTCCTTGTCCCCAAGCGCACCCCTCTAATGCACCTCTATTTTCATCAGGCCGTTAATGTGTTCTTGCAACACGATCTTTTCATTTTGTCTGGTCGGTATGTGTGTGCGGGGTATGCAGGCGGTGGCGCACAGACCGCAGATGGTTGGGCCGCATTGGACGCAAAGGCAACAACTGAAGATGATAAGCAGTATTGATCCTATTACAGTCAACACTTTCCATCCCCATGTTGATATTAATCCCCACAACCAGCTGCTTAAGGACCATTCTCCTTTATCCATGTCTAGCTGACTTGACATCTTGTGTAGCTTGGCAATGGCTTGGTATACCGTAGGTGCGTTATTTGGAATAAACACACAACAACTCGTGGAGGTCAATTTGCATACACCACCACGGTCAGCCAGAACGATGTCTAAAACAATGCGATTTTGTAGGGTCATGAGTCTATCCGCGACCACCGCGGCTGTGAGATTAGAGAGGGCACCTGCCGTTGCATCTATCGTATTTTGCACCACTCGTGTGAGGTGGCGGATGTTCCTGCTGTTTACCATTGGACCCCATAATGGAATGACTCCGGCAAAGAAGTCTCCCGCCTCCTGCCCTGCTGTATCTTCTGTATCTATGACCCCCCTTCGCCGTCTGTTATAGACAGTCAGAGGCTCAATTTCATGATAGTCCGCAGGGGCAGTGTAGGTGGGGGGGAGGAGAAAAGCAATGTAACATGTGCCGGACCAGCCCTGTGGGAGCCATGTATAACCTTTATCCCCACATATGAAGTAGGTGCCCTGTGCGGTTACAAGCCGTGTATTGTTTGTTCCATTCAAATTGACTGTGTGATTGCAGATTCTATCACCCATACGTATCTTTCCTTTACTTTGGACACAAAAAGGGGCTTTCGTTGATGCCACAAAAACAGGCGAAACGGATCTTTTTCTCCTGTCCATATACTGATAATATAAACCATTAGATCTGTTACCGCGGTCAGCATAGGCTTCCTCCTCTAGCGGGGTACCACATGTCCTGTTCTTTTCACCTCGCCAACATAAAATGAATAGGTGATATCGGAGCTGAGACTGCTCTTTTGTGTCCGTGTTGGCCATATAGGAAGCTTTGTTTGTTTCCCACCAACCAGTACAAGAGCCTTCATAAGAAAAAGGGAGAGTGATGAAAGGCATGCCTTTGGCAACTGCGTGGGGAAGAAGACCGCACACCCAGCATTTGGATGTGTTTATGGCCAGTTGATGTTGTTGTAAAAGGGTGATGAAAGTATTGTTCTTAAATGCATTTCTTCTGTTCTCTAAGTGTACTGGGAGCTCAACATGTGAGTGTACTATGGTGGCGTTCTGTGAGACAGCAGGTGGATAGAGAACATGTAAGAACCAGCCAATACTTATTACCACAATGCTCATAAAAAGTACAATAACCAGAGACACTATACATCTGCTGTGTAATAGCTTGCAGTATTTCTCTCTCATATTAGTCCTTTTTTCTTTACTGTTCACCAGTTTATTCAAGTCAGACATCATGTTCAACCGCTTCACCACCGAGTGGACTTAGACAATCAAACGTCGACTGACCTTCTAGATCTCAGTTTGGAAGTGTACTCTTGCTGGGGAGTCTTTTCCAAAAGGGGGGGCTCAAAGTCTGTACTGTCTTTGTTTTTAGCAAATGTTCCGGTAGTCCCAAAGTATTTTTTACAGTGACTGGCATGCAGCCACCCCTTTCTTCCCTCGACTTTGATGGCCGTCCTCGTCGTCAGCAGGACTAATTTTGGTGCCTTCCAACTGGGGTCCAGAGGGCTCGTCCGGTCGAAGTTCCTCACTAGCACCCAGTCCCCTGGGTCTATGGCATGGTCCTCGTCCTGGGTGTTGTCAGGGAAGGCAGCGGCAACCTGCGAACGGCAAGAGAGTAGTGCAGACATCAAGGAAGCCAGGTAATCTGTGAGCATAGTACTGTCAACATCAGTTATTCTTTTAGGCATTGGTGTACCCCACATATTCGGCGGTCTTCCAAAGACCACCTCATATGGGGATAGGCCGGTTCTAGAATGAGCTACCATGCGCATGTAAAAGAGGGCAACCGGTAAGGCTACCATCCAATCCACGCCCTTTTCTGCACAGACTTTAGCTAATTTTGTTTTGAGAGTCTGGTTATGTCTCTCTACTAGACCTGCTGCTTGGGGATGCCTTACACAATGGAACTTCCAGGTATATCCCAACAGAAGGGATACCTGTTTCATGAGCTCAGAGGAGAAGGGCTGGCCATTGTCTGAGTAAATGACACGTGGCAACCCGTATCTCGGGAAGAACTCCCTCACCAACTGTTTGGCTGTTGTAACTGCAGTATAATCTGGGACTGGGTAAGCTTCTGTCCATCTGGTTAGGGCACACACTATATCCAGGACATACTTGTAACCTCTACATCTGTCCATTTGGATATAATCCATTTGGAGAACCTCAAAAGGGTGATCAGGGGGATGAAATCCACCCTGTTCCACTGAGATGCCTTTTCCAGGGTTGAATTGGCAACAAATCATGCAAGTCTTAACTTTCTGTTTTGCTGCCGCTCGCAAGTGTTTGTTAAACAAGATATTCTGCAGGCCATCCAACATTCCCTTCTCTCCCAAGTGTGCCGGGCTATGCGCTGTCTCTATTATCACCTGTACCATAGAATCTGGGAGAAACCATGTCTTTTTGTTTTTAGTCATCCAACCCTGGTCAGTCTGGACCCCTCCTTGTTCAGTCCATTTCTTTATTTCATCTGGAGTGGCATGGGTCTGTATATCTTGTACATCTTTGGAGGGATCCCTGACTGTCATAGTCCTTGTCAGTGGTAATACCTGTGAGTTTGTTATGTCAATTGGAGTCTGAGCTGTCTGTTTAGCAGTTCGGTCTGCCAGGTCATTACCTTGGTAAATGACATATGTGGCCTTGGTATGTGCTTTGCATTTCAGGATCGCTATGGCTGTGGATAGGTGTATTGCTTCTAACAAGGCCTGTATGAGAGGGCCATGCTGTATCTTGGCCCCGTGTGAGGTCAGAAAACCTCTCTCCCTCCATAGTACCCCAAAGTCGTGAACTACCCCAAACGCATATTGTGAATCAGTGTAAATGTTAACCCTTAACTGTTTTGCTCGTTTACAGGCTTGCGTCAAAGCAATGAGCTCTGCTGCTTGTGCTGACAGGATATATATTCTTTGTGTCTCTATGATCTCATGGTCAGTAGTTACGGCGTATGCTGCCACTAATTCTCCTGCCCCTGTTCTCATGCATGATCCATCTACATAAAATGTTATGTCAGGGTCTGGGAGTGCAACATCTGTCAAGTCTTGTCTTGGCTTTGTCACTACATTTATTACTTTCACACAGTCATGGGGTGTGGTGTCATCTGTGCTTGAGGGTAAAAGAGTGGCAGGGTTGAGTATGTTACATCTTCTAATCTCTATGTGGGGTTGAAATAGTGTCAGCTCGTATCCTGTCAATCTTGCTACAGTCAGGTGTTGCGTCTGTGTCCTATTCAGGAGAACTTCCACTGCGTGTGGTACTTGTACTGTCAGAGAGTGTCCCAGCACTATCGAGTCACTTTGTCTTATGGCCAAAGCTGTGGCCGCAACAGATTTTAAGCATGCTGGCAGAGCCTGTGCTACAGGGTCCAGTGTACTAGAAAAATAAGCACATGGCTTGTGTTTCCCTGCTTGGTCTTGTGTGAGAACAGATAGTGCTGTTCCATCCCACTCTGTCACGAACAGGGTGAAGTGTTTCTTGTAATCAGGAGTGGCTAAAACTGGCGCTTGACATAACGCCCGTTTTAGTTCCTCAAATGCTAGGGTGTGCTCTGATGTCCAAGGGAGGACATTAGTGGTGGCCGCCTCCAATGTAGTCAATTGTATGAGTGGCTTGACTAAGTGGGCATACTGGGGAATCCATTGTCTGCAATAGGAAGTAAGGCCAATGAATGCACGTACTTCTTTCTGTGTTTTGGGTTGTGAAATGTTGAAAATCAATTTAATTTGTTCTTGTGTCAGCTGCCTACCCTCCTTGGACAGCAAGTGCCCTAAGTAAGCCACTTGCTGTTCACAGAACTGTAACTTCGAAGGGGACACCTTGTGCCCCTTGTCCGCCAGAAAATGAAGGACCGTGAGGGAAGCCTTTTCACAGTCAGTTTCTGATCTTGCTGTGATGAGAATGTCATCCACGTACTGTATTAATGCTGTGTTGGTAGGCATACTAATACTGTCAAGTTGTCTCTTTAATGCCTGACTGTAAACACTTGGGCTTTCTGTAAAGCCTTGGGGAGCTCTTGTAAATTTGAAGCTGCTTCCTTTTAAACTGAATACGAAAAGATATTGACTGTCAGGATGTGTTGGAATGCTGAAAAATGCATTCTTCAGGTCAATGACCGTGAAAAATGTTGCCTCAGAATCAATGGCAGTAAATAATGAGGAAATGTCTGGGACCACTGGGTATTGTGGGACCACACATTTGTTCAGTTCTCGAAGGTCAACTACTAGTCTGTAAACTGGGGGTGCTTGAGGGTCTGTGCGTTTAAGAACAGGGAGGACGGAGGAGTTACACACATTCGAGTCTGTCTCCACCACCACCCCCTGTTCAATGAGTTCTTGAATTATTTTTAATAAGGCTGTTTCAGCATCAGGTGGAATCCTGTACTGTTGTATTCGGGGTAGGACTACTCCTTCCTTAAGAGTGACCTCGTGTGGTGTTATATCCATATAACCTACGTCAGTTGAACCTTGTGCCCATAGATACTGTGGGACATCCTGAAGTCTGGGATCAAAATCTCTAACCGTGAAATGCCCTTTGAAATCACGCAAAAACAGTCTTACTCCTTCTGGTGAGCAACAGATAACTGCTCCCAGTTCTTTTAGGGTCTTTATACCTAGTACATTTTCTGGACATGTTTTAGTGAGTAGTAGGTCTGTGGTGCGTGTCAGTGGACCCACCCCTAAAGAGACGGGTTCTGATACTTTGTTGACAATTGGCTTTCCAGAAAATCCCAGGGATATATTCTGTGAGCCCGAGAGAGGTGCCCCTGGGACCTCGTTATGACTGATGGTAGTCCTGCTTGCCCCTGTGTCAATCATAAACTTTCTATCTTGCCCCAGCAAACGAGCATGTGCATAAGGACCCTCTTGGTCCACAGGAACTGGGATAAGGGGCAAGCAATCTTCCCTCTCGAGGCTGTTTCATGAAAAAGATTGGTATTCTGGGTAGTCTGACTGCGTGTACTGATACATTTGAGGTGGAGCGGGCGTCTGGACCTGCTGCGGGGTGGGGGCTTGTGTCTGTTGAGTGTTGTACTGTCTGGGTGTATAGGGCCGTTCCTTTGTTTTACCTGTGGCTATATTGTGCTTTAGGACGGGGCATTCCCTCACAAAGTGACCCTGTTGTTTACAATAATTGCAGGTCCCTTTAGTGGGCGCGGTACCATTCTTGTTCGTGGTTGCAGGTACTGTTTGGGCAACTAGCACCTTCATTTTTGTATCCTTCATGCGCTTCTTTTCTTGTTCTTGCTCTTCCCTTATTCTATTTTGGTGGTATTGCAACATCTGTAACATTTGTGAGGGGCTATTCGCTTGCCAAGTACTCTCAACCTTCAGCACCCTAATCCTAATCTGAGGAAGGGCGTTATCTACCAGTTTGGTCACTAAAAGGTAGGGATAGGCCTCACTACTGTGTTTTAAACCACTGTTGACAGCGAAACATTTCTCCAACCTAGTGTAGTAATCGCTTGTGTCTTCCTCTGGTTTCTGTTTACATGCTGAAATTGCATCCCAGTCTTCCTTTTTGGTCGTCAATAGTCTTGGTAAAATTTGTATAAGGAGTTCGTGGAGCTCCTTAATTTTTTCCCCAAGGCCATTCCCCCGGGGCCCTACCTGCATCTTCCGCTTGCAACTCTGCCCATTTCAAAGTTTTATCTCCCACATCTCAGTCTTTCTCTTTAAGTTTCTCGTAAATGCCTGCTGGTAACAAGACCTTTAGTAACCTTAGGATATCAGGGTAAGTATAGTCTCCTATACGGAGTATATCTTTTATTTCTCTGTGAAACCCCCCCGGGTCTTTATCATGGGAAGGTAACAACCTCTTCATTTCCACTATTTCTAGCTTGGTGAGAGGGGTATAGACATATACCCGCTGGACAGTGCCATCTTGTTTTCTTATGGGGTGGACCTCTCGCAGAGGGTACTGTCCTCTGGGGCGAGGATCGGGTGTCATTGAGGCGGACAGGAATTGTTCATATTGGAGACGCAAGTCTAAAATGGTGTTAATCAGTTCTGGACCCTGTTTCATCCATCTATCTAGTATTACCTTTTCCAGTATTTTATATAATTTGCATTGTGGTGATATTGGCTCTCATACAACGTGATCAAGTGTTGGACCATATAGATGCTGGCCAGGCGTTGTTCGAGTGGTGGGAGGCTCAGGAACATCTGGGCCACTATGTCGGGATTATATACATGATGTTGGGACACCCACTGGGTGGCCGACCGAGCCAACTCCCTCTCATGTGGCATGAGGGGTGGCTCGTCGTCCATCCAATGGTCTAGGGCCTTTTCAGTTGTTTGAAACAAATCCTCAGGAGAGATGTTTGTTTCCTTGTTAACCCTTGTTTTCTGAGGTCGATGGTGTTTGGCGCCATTACAGTGCCGTGTTATGCCCAGAAAATTCATTTTGTCTGCCGGCTCGTTGTTATCCCCTTCCTCTGACACACTATCCCTGCCTTCCTTCTCGGCGTTGCGTATTGCTAGTATTTTCTTTTTAATCTTGTTCGTCATTGCTTCTGTCTGCGCTGCCTTATCATGTTTACCGTCATTGATGTTGTCGCTTCACTCTATTAAACTAGCCTCCACGTCCCCATCACCCCATCAAGTTCCCTGAGCAGACAGTTGATAATAAAACGGAGGATGTTGTTCTTAGCTTTTACTTTTCTATTTTCCATAGCTTGAGCTACGCATTCATGGTTCCGTCCTATTCTGATGAACTCATACAAGGCATCTAAATGTGTATTCATATCAGGCAGTCCATCTAGCTCTGCGATGGCTTGCCTTACTCGTATTGATATGACGCGCATTGGACCAGTAATACCTTGTTGTAAATCATATATACATCTAGGGAGTTCAACGTCATCCTTTATTTCCTTATTCCCCCCCCCCTTCCGCACCCCCGGGAGCCTGTTGTTGGTTCTGGACTGGCTGGGGCACGGCCTCTGGTGGGAGCGGGGGAAATGGTGCGTCTATGTAGGCTGGGGGTGGCTCTGCTAGGTAGGCGGAAAGGAACGCCTCTGGTGCCGTTGGTTTAATTTTAAGGGGTACATCTTGGGAAACTTCCTCCTTGATCTCCTCTGAAAGTACAGGGTAGATACCAGTAACAAGAGCGTTTCTCTCCCTATCCATTTGTTCCGCTCGAACCTGTTCACCCTCTTCTAGTAACTCTTTTTCTTTTGCCTGTTCTGACATTTGCCTGCTTTTCTCGGCTTTGTTAAGTTCTTTCAGAGCCCTCCTATTAGCCTCTTTGCGCCATAATTCAATGGCCTCTTTCTGCGAGGGCCTCGACTTCCTTTTCCATAGTTGTTCCTCTACTCTCATAATACATTCTGAATACCATGTGCCGGTAGCAGGCCATCTATGCACCGTCTCTAGATCCTCTGTGTAATCTACCCAGAGGTCTAAATAGAGAATAGCGCTGATGCCATGTTTGTTATACATAAAATGGCCGGGAGTATCTCTTGGCGGGACATTAACTGCCTCTTCTAATATTCCCTTTATAGTGCCTATTTTACGCAATTTTGAAAACAGCGGCATGCCAAAAACCCAATTAAAACAATTTCAAACCTAAAACATATATAACATATTCCTATGCACTGAAATACAGTACAACCATACCAGTCCCGTGAAGGAGACACGTCTTTACCGTGTTCATTAAATGAACCCGTCTTTATGCGTTCTCAGTGGTACTCACCGGGAAGCAGATCTTGAAGACCTGGTCATCGGACACTTGACGCTTGCGCAGGAATGGCGGATCTCTGAAGACCTAGGACTCAGCGCTCTCACTGGTTGGGCTCTGGGTCAGGACGCTCCGCAATCTTCCTCACCGCCTCGTGTGGATGTCGGGTCGCAGTCCGCCTCCTCCGTGGGCCTGAGGGAGTTGGCGGGAAGTCGCGCTGGCGTGTACACTTGAAGTCCGTCTAGGCTGTAGAAGGGGGCAGGGGCCGGACCTACATCACCGGCGCGTGGGGAAGGGGATGCGTGCCTGTTCGGGCGCCAGAATGTGGTAAATAAATTATTTACACTATCATAATTTCTATAAATATCAAAAGGGTCAAGCATAAATGAGGAGCAGAGTCCGTGGTGTTAGAGTCAATGGGCTTTATTTCATTAAAACGAGTTAAAGGAGAGCTCCTGCACCAAGCGGGTTCAGGAGAGTTCTGAGCTTTATTCACAGAGTACAATATTTATACATTCTTTGCATACATAGGGAGGAGCCCTCCAAGCAGAAGGAAAGAAAAAGATATGAGCATGTAGGCGTTCACTGTAATGAGTCATAGGTGGGTGGGTGCATAGAGGGGGCAGCAAGGTCAGCTAAAACTCGCACTGCCTGTTTGCGTAACTTTATCAGACTTTTCCACGAGGGCTGTTTCCTTTCTGTTGGTCAGGGAGGGCCCTGGGTGTCAGAGTGACTAGCATGTCTGGTCTTATCTCTAGCTCGGGGCAGCATGCAGATTGCTCTCATCTGTAGAAGTGTTGCTGCTTCATACTAGCAAGTTGGTTTGGCCCTTCCTGTCCACCCCTTGTGTAACTGTCTTGGAGGTTTCCCTTGACATGGGCTCCACTTATCTCTGAGAGCCGACAGCAAAACTGGGCCTTATCTCTGTAGAGGGGCTTCTGCTTGCCTCCTGCTCGGGGCCGGAATGCAGCTTTATCAAGTTGACCCGTGTTTGACACTGTTAAGACACCCCGGGCTGGGCCTCTTCACCGTGACTGCTCAGCAAAAAAATATCTAATGTGCTGCAGAGAAATGCAACGTGTGCCTTTTTCAGGGTCTGGCATGGAGGGGCCTGGTGGCAGAGAAATAAGGCCTCTGAATGTAAAGTAATGCAGGGGTTTTGTTATTCAACATGGCAGATGGTGAGAGGGTAGCGCATGGGGGCACAAATACATATAAATATGTAATTTTCTTCACTGGGGTTCTGGCCAGAATAACGTCGTCGTCGGCGTATAAGAGCGCTGGTATTGGTCGCGCCGCATTGATGGTAGGTCTTGGCTCTCTTTGGCCATTTCACACTCTAACCCATTAGTATACTTTGTGAATAAAAAGGGGGCCCGAACACACCCCTGTCTGACCCCCCTCTCAATGCTGAATGGCTTGGTCAGCTCTCCCTGGACCCCATATCTTACCCTAGCAGATGCGTCTGAGTAAAGCTCTCTTAGGAAATTCACGAGCTGGGGATCTGCCCCCATGTCTAAGATTATCGCCCGCAACTTTGAATGACTAACACAGTCGAAGGCTGCAGTTAGGTCTACATAGACCATGTGCAGGGCTCCTCCCTTCGCTGAGACGTACTTCCCTATTAATAGGGCTAGGTTCAAGGCCTGGTCGACCGTACCCAGCCCTTCTCGGAACCCATATTGTAGATCCGAGACTATCCTATTGTCAGAGGCCCAGATCTGAAGACGGTCTAAAAGGATTCGTCCAACGGTTTTACTAAGGGAATCCAAAAGTGATATGGGCTGATATCAAGCCGGGCTTTGACGGTCGCCCTTTTTAAAAATTGGAACTAGAATGGACGTGGACCTTGACTCGACTAGTCCTGTGCTTACTGCTGCCTCCAATACCCTTGTAAAAATAGGAGACCACAGGTCTAGGTTATATTTAAAAAGGTCTGCCGGGACCCCGTCCGGGCCTGGTGCTTTACCGTGTTTTGGCATTTTAAGGGCAATGATAACTTTTTTATGTGTAATTTTTAGCTGTAGTGGGTAGCTGACTGGCTTCAAGCACTCTGCTGGGCCTGATGGGCTGTCATCATCCTTTCTAAAGATGTTTGAAAAGTGTTCAACCCACTCGGCGGCGTTTATCGCCACTTCCAACTTCGGGGAATCATTTCCATCACAAAGGAAAGGAGATTTGACTATCCTCCAAAAGGTGATATTATCTTTCATGAGGCAACTCTCATGTAGCTGCTTCCATAAGTTGTCCTTGATCTGAGGTTTTCGATTTTTTAGGGCTAGCATGTAGCTTTTCCTTAATTCTACTATTTCGTTTCTATCCCTTATTTCCCTAATTTTGTATAGGCTTTTGTGCAATCTGTGCTAAACCAACCCTACCTTAAGGACCCTTTCAATTTCTTTTTACGTAGGAGTTCGTCTCTTATGGTTTTAGTGATGGTCTCATAGTTGGACAGTACCAAGTCGGGAGTAGTGAGCGGATCTAAACAAGCAAGGACCATGGGAAGAGCTTTCTTTAATACATTGGTCATTAATACATTTTTGTCGATCTTACCCCATTTCAATGAGAAACCATTTAGTTTGTCTACGTGAAGAGACTGCTGGTCCAAAATACTCCAATAAGCTTTCTCTGCCATAGCAGAGAATCTGCTCATTGAGAACAAATTTGGAAAGTGGTCGCTAACTGCGTTCATTATTGTTTCGAACTTGCCTGATCTAGGTGTGATGGTTTTTGACGTAAATATAAAATCAATTATACTATTAGCACCCCTTCCATTAAAGGTTCTGGAAAAAGGTACGGGTGGATTGACTATTTCGTTTGCAAAACCCAGATTTGTAGCTGCCATTATTTCATTCATGTGGTTTCCGCCAGTCGTGTGTGAGCAGTGTGTCGGGTTGTTCCCACCCTCATCCTCAATACCACATTTTTTGGACCCACTCTCTTTGCACAGGGTCAAATTGAAGTCACCGCCCCATATTAATATTACCGATTTTTTAATATGTTTCTGGGGTAAGTCCTCAATTAGAAGGGAAATCTCATTTAAAACATCAGTTAATTCTGATGTGTTCAAGTTGTTATAGGAGTTTATGATAACAGAGATAGTGGGAGTTTTATGAACTATTATTAAAACCTGGTAGTTGGTGCCTAGCTTTAGGACTTCGATTTTGTCAGCGGGGAAGGTATTAGATATAAACATTATCATGCCCCCTTAGCTCTTCCAGATAATGATGGAATGGCTTTTGAAAAATAGGTTTTGTAGCCCAGCAAATGAACTGGGGTACATAACCATGTTTCCTGTAGAGCAATAATGTTATGTGATGTTGCTTCTGTACTCCAGTTGGTATTCGCAAATTTATTCTGAAGTCCAGCTACGTTCCAGAAGATGATGTCTAGTATTGAATTCCTATTATCAACTTCAGATAGTAATTTGGAATTCGTTAAAGAAGGTAGTACCTTAGGTGTACTAATTGTATGAATCTGTTCAGTCTCTCCCTCCCCTAGTGGGCCTACCCTATCTTGAACCATCCTGGGACTTCTTGAGTTTGGGATACTTAGTACTCGGCCCTTAGAAGTGTTTAGTGAGTCCATTGTATTTAATACACGTGGGACAGTGGGCAGTACGTTGGTGAGTCAATCTACCCCATCCAAACCGGTAAAGGCAGCAAATCTATTTGAGGTCTGGATATTGAAAGTTGGGCCCCCCAGGGTGCTGTGGTGTGGGTTGATTAACCTTGATTGCTTGGGTAGAAGTGACCTAGGATAAAAATAACTCAGGTCATGTATCCTGATCCCCTCCCCTCCACTCTCATGATACCAGTCGTTGAGGAACGAGATGACCCTGTGGTCCCTGAAATTGATGATTATCACATCGCCCTGCGTGTCTTTGGGCCTCTGTCCTACCCAACCAAGCCTTCTCACATTTAAAATTTCCCCATTAATGTTGGGTGGTAGGGATCTGTTGTTCCCTAACCAGTATATTACTTTATTTTTGAGGTCCAAGAACTCTTCAGTTTTCCCTATTTTCAGTTCTGGGACCCTAGTCAGAATCGCTACGTAGGGGGCTGCTTCTGGAGGCAGGTCAATCCGTACATTGGAGCCATTTGAATTCCCGATATCTAACTTCTCCCTGACACTTTTTCCACGTATATCCAGTGGATTACTTTGGTGTTCAACAAATCTTTTCACCGCGGGTGTTTTAGATGTTTTTAAGTCACTTATTGTCTTAGTAGGGGCCGGTGTTTTTTCCAGTAATGGGTGTATAGGTTTTAATGTTTTATTCCCTTTGCTTGCAATGTACAACCCAGATTTTACTGTTGGTGTTAATTTTCTATTATCTTCTGCTAGACCCTTTAGTAAAGTTGTGTTTGTAGGGATGGCTTCCTCTAATGACCCCAAGTGAGTTTCTATTCTTTTAATTCTTTCCACAAGGGGCAATATTAGGGATTTTACTAGGATCTCAATATTCCCCATTGGATCGTGGTTTAGGTCTTGGTTTAGGGGGAGTGGAATCGGTGTCTGACCTATAGCTATATTCTCAATTCCTATACTGTGAGTAGTCGGGGGATGCCGGGAATTGTTAGATAGTTTAGCCTGCCTCCCGTTGTGACTATTTCCTCCCCTCTTTCTTTTTAGTGTGGGTCTTTTAGATGGTAGTGGGGGTTGGGAGTTGCTCTTTGGGTTAGACATTAAAGGATGAAGTATCAGGGATTCTTCAGGGATTATTTGTAGCACAAGGTCTGTACTAGAATCCCTATTGCTATGAGATGTACTGAGTTTCGATGTTGTTGTAGCATCAAGGAGTATAGAAGGGACGCTGATGTCGCTATTTATAGATTTATCCTTCCCATTGATCGAGTTGGGAGTTGTGGCTTGTTGGAGTAGCCCTAGCGAAGAGCGTCTGTTCTGGAGTTCTGTGGAAAGACGGCGCTCAGCGTTGGCAATCTCTTGCTCCAGCGCCGAGGCCGCCCTTGTAATGTACTGGTCGATAGAGCCCCTCAAGGAGCCTCCCACTGGGGGTTTCCTTCCCTTAACACCCTTGGCAACCCTTGGGGACATGTTCGGGAACACTCCGGTAGGAGCTTGCGTTGTAAACTCTGGCAGAAGGGTAGTACAAGCAACCGGGAGGAATATGGCAGTGAGTCAGTATAATTTAGTACCGAAGTTCGAAGTACCTTTATGTTTTTGCAGAGACTCTGGTGTTCTGGGTCGGGGAGGTAAGGGACCGTGCCCGGCCTGGCCACCTCCGGCCTCTGAGGGCCACAGAGGGCCTGCCCTTTGCCCGGGCTTAGCCCAGCATGTCCCGCACGCGTTCCCGCGACGCGGGGGCTGCAGGCTGTTTATAGCGCCTCCGGCGCAGGGATGACGGCATCAAGGAGCGCCAAGCAGTGCCGCAAAGAATGCTGGGTAGGCGAGTCTTCCACTCGGCGGCCGCAGATGACAGGAAAGCGGCGGTGGGAGGACTCGCAGGTAGAGGGTCCCAAAGAAAACAGCAACCAGCAGTGAGCAGTGTAGAGGGTTAGAAGTAGCCCCAAATTGTCACAAGCACGGCCCGCTCCCCCGGGGCTG
This sequence comes from Lissotriton helveticus, assembly GCF_964261635.1. Taxonomy (NCBI): domain Eukaryota; kingdom Metazoa; phylum Chordata; class Amphibia; order Caudata; family Salamandridae; genus Lissotriton; species Lissotriton helveticus. Next base: position 1,004,526,883 of record NC_136071.1, on the reverse strand, counting down.
CAGGCTGTTTATAGCGCCTCCGGGCGCAGGGATGATGGCATCAAGGAGCGCCAAGCAGCGCCGCAAAGAATGCTGGGTAGGCGAGTCCTCCACTCGGCGGCCGCAGATGACAGGAAAGCGGCGGCGGGAGGACTCGCAGGTAGAGGGTCCCAAAGAAAGCAGCAACCAGCAGTGAGCAGTGTAGAGGGTTAGAAGTAGCCCCAAATTGTCACAAGCATCGCCTGCTCCCCCGGGGCTGCAGGCTGTTTATAGCGCCTCCGGGCGCAGGGATGACAGCGTCAAGGAGCGCCAAGCAGCGCCGCAAAGAATGCTGGGTAGGCGAGTCCTCCACTCGGTGGCCGCAGATGACAGGAAAGCGGCGGCGGGAGGTCTCGCAGGTAGAGGGTCCCAAAAAAAGCAACAACCAGCAGTGAGTAGTGTAGAGGGTAAGAAGTAGCCCCAAATTGTCACAAGCACTCTATGTAATTTCGTCAGCTTGTTGCATTTTCTTTATGACTTCTTTCACACCTTCATCAGGCTCTTGATATTCTTCTTGTTATCTGCTTCTTTTATCACATCAATGAAATAATCTAATGTCTCTATCCAGACAGTCCATCTGTCGCCAATATTCAGCTTTTTGGCGGTATCGAACGGTGGTGGTGGTTTCAAGAAGGTAGCGGCATTGTAACCATTTATGAGATTGGCTGACACAGAGGGTGGAATTCTTTCTGACACCGTCTGCAGTCCACTAGGACCTGCTTCATCTATACCATCTCTAAGACACTGGGCTGTGCTGGCCTATAGGTCTTCTTGGACAATCTGTGGTACCTTGACCTCCCTGTCGGTCTCCATGGGAGCCCTTTGCTGTCAGACCTTAGGAGTTATTCTGAGCCACCACCCGGCAGGTTTGGTGGTGTGCCACTTCAGGTATGGACATCTCTACAAGCACAACCCCGGCTGCATTCTATGGGGTCATTGACCCAGTGCTGTGGCTGAATGACTCTCTTCACTGAGTTCTGGTAAGCAGATGAAAATGAGAAATTGATGATTGGCCAGCAAACATTTATTTACTTCATATGAAAAGCCAATATTTCAGGGCAAAACAAGATTTTCTTTAAAAATATGTTGTTGTTCTATATCTATAATACAGTGCTTGCATTTGACATCAAATTACGAATATTTTCAAAAATTAGAAACCAGGTGTTAGACCTGCCACCCTTAGGGTGGTCTTCCCCCAACTTTTTTCCTGCTTACCTCCACTTTTCGTTGTATCTTTTTGTTGCCCTTAGGACCTTGAGCACCATACCACTGCTAACCAGTGCTAAAGTGCATGTGCTTCTCCCCTAAACATAGTGACATTGGTTTGACTTATTTAGATTACCTGTAAGTTCCTTGTAAAGTGGTATACCGTGTATCGAGGCCTGTATAATAAATGCTAGTAGTGGGCCTGCAGCACTGGTTGTGCTACCCACATAAGTAGCCTTTCAAACCTGTTTCAGACCTGCCATTGTAGGGCTTATGTGTGGAGTTTACTGCCACTTCGCCTTGGCTTTTAAATCCACTTGCCAAACCTTAAACTCCCCTTTTATTACAAATAGATCACGCCTAAGGTAGACCCTTCATAGCCCTGTGGGCTGGGTGCTGTGTAACTAAGAGATAGACATGTACTTTTAAGTTTTACATGTCCTGGTAGTGACAAACAGCTATAATGTTTTTCACTACTGTGAGGCCTACTCCTCTCTTAGGCTAGCATTGGGAATTCCTTAAAACTCTTTTAAAGTAAATCATGTTTTATATCTTTGGAATAGTAAGGATAATTCCTCTTTAGCCAGAAAGTTGGATTTGACATTACTGTTTTAGAAATGCCACCTTTAGGAAGTGAAAAACCACCACCGTGTCTGGGCTCCCAACAGCAAGGCCAAGCCACTGACTAATATTGAACAAAAGAGTACTGTTATCTTTTTTCTTATTTAAATTCAGCGAAACATACGACTTAAACAATATGCTTCATCACATTCAACTGCTACAAATTCAAAAATATTGGTCTATGGCATTTTGTGAATATTGTAATTGAAGTGTAAATAGTGTGTGATGTATGTGTATGTATGAGATAGAATGTTTGAAGAATGAGGTTCTTAAAAGTATAAATAGAAATGTGTAGAGGGTATGTTTTATGATATATTTGTGCAATGTTGTATATGTGGTGTATAGTCGTTTTTGAAATGCAAAATTGGTGAAATTTAACCAAAATAAAGAAGTAAAAGAAAATGAAAAAATGAATTGATTTAATCTGAGAAAAAGCTGTGATGAGGCATATTGTTTAAGTCGTATGTTTCGCTGAATTTAAATAAGAAAAAAGATAACAGTACTGGCACTCTTTTGTTCAATACCTTTAGGAAGTGAACATTTCTCTGCTCTTAGCTTTGCTCTGTGTGCCTGCAGCCTGTCCCCAATACATGTGTGGGCTGGATGACAGCTATACTTTGTGCATTCCCTCTAAACAGTCACAAACACAGGAAGGGTGAGTGTGACAGGGGGCTTATCTACATTCTAATAGTCTTCCTGGACAGGAAGGGGGAAAGGGAGCTTACACTTACATCTGAATAGGTTGAGTCCTGTCCCCACACTGATTGATTAACCCCCCACCCCGACAGATAGCCTGACAGACAGGACTGGGACGAAGTCCCCTCCCAATTCAAAGGCACATTTAGGTATAAGTACTGGGGCTCTGACCCTACCAAATCAGTACACTACTGGACTTGGGAAGAACTCTGCTGGAGTAAAGACTACTATGCTGGAAGGATTGCCACTTTGCCATGACTGATTGTTCTGAGGAAATGCTTATCTGGTTCGCTGAGCTGCCATGATGCCTCCTGATCTCTGCCCTGCTGAGGACAAAGACTGGACCCATCTCACTTGAACCCAGAATGACTCCAAGGACTTTCAGACTTGCCTACTTTTTTCTGAAATCTTAGGGATACAAAAGACTTCCTACAATTCTATTGGTGCTGCTGGAGTCTGTGTTCTGTGAGTCCTACCCTTGCCTGAGGTGCCCCAGAAGTGGGTTTAGCAGCTGTTATGCTACATCATCACTGCAACAGTTGGAACCGACTCATCACCCTTCGATGCAGAGGCTGATTGACGATTGACGACAGCGGTTCTACAGCATTCATGGTCTGACGATGGTGCTCTATGCAGCTCGACCATGACACATTGCTTATATCTCAACAGAGCTCGACGATGATAAAGTGACCCAACTGTGTGGAAAAGATTGGCTTATTGTGCCCTCAGTGTCGACACTTTGCTCCATCCACGGTACTTTTTAAGATGGCCTGCATGAGTTTCGTAGGAGGGCAGCTCCATCATGGTCGGCTGGAACTTTTAATTTACTCCAGTCCCTCACCACCTCAAGAAACTTTTTAGCACTATTACCTTTTAAGCACTGTTTTTGCATAAATTCTTTAAAAATTCATGTCTTGACCTCTACTGATTGTTTTTTTATCACTTTGGTCTCGCTTTATTCAGATACATATTCTCTATTTTTTTCAACATGTGTGGGGTCTTTTTGTGGTATTTTCATTGTGTTACTGTGTGTGTGTTGCACAAATACTTTACCCATTGCCTTTTAGGTTAAGCCTGCCTGCTCTGTGCCAAGTTACCAGAGGGTGAGCACAGGTTGATTTAAAGTGTATATCTAGCTTATCCTGACTAGGATTGTGGGGCCTACTTAGACAGGGTGCAAACCTCAGCCAACTAGAGACCCAATTTCTAACTCTAGATCTTTGGTACAAAATCTTTGCATCTCAGAGTACATACTTAAAACAAATATATTTGAGAGGGATTATAACTACGGCTGTTTGAGAACTCTGGGCCTGATGTAGAGTTAGGGGGAGGGGTTTATGCATCGTGACGGATATCCCGTCCACCGTATTACATGTGCATTATATCCAGCGGCACTTCTAACACTCTGGACGGGATATCCATCACATTTATGATGGAGTAACTTGTCCGCCGAAATTGGGCCCTATGGCCTTATGTACTAAATAATGGTTGCAGCAAAAGGGTCAGAAATTGCGACCAGTATAGAATTTTATGAACCGACCTAGGTACTAATAGTTCAGTTCATAAAATTCCAATTCAGAGTGGATTGCAATTCTATTTCCCTCATGAACAACAATGAGGTCGTTTGTAAGTTGCAACTTCAAATCAGTGGGCATTACATGGGTGGGGCCTGCCAAGTACAGCAGATCACCATTTCTGGGATCACCTTTACATGAAATAAACATTTTTCTATGCAGCTCGTTTTCATTGGAGTAAAACATTGTTTATTTATTTTAAAGTATGATTGAGAGTAAGCAATGGTCCCATGGAACACTGCCTACTTTCCAAAAACCTTTTTTTAACGTTCACTTCTTGCAAATGGCCTGTCACCCCACTTCAGGAGTTAGTCAATTTTCAGTTTTGTGACCGAATTTCGGTCTCAAAACATTGATGTATCATATACCTGTTTGGCAATTTAGAAGGGATGCCTACAACATGCCTCTTCCAAATGCTGAATTGGTATGCAATTGGAAACCGATTTTGTGTTTTGGTAAAATTTTACAGTCATTTAGAATGAGTTTAAAACTAGAACAGACACATCCTACAAAAATATTTCTCAAATCACTAACATCACTGACAGTTGCAGAAAATGTACATTGCGGATTCATCCAGTGATTAATGGCACCTATGTGTGATAAAGCAAGCTCCCTCAGAGCAGTATGCAATACTGTTGGAGAGATTTCCAACACTGTTTTAAATGTGTGGTTATACATTTTTCGCAAAGCCTTTCATGCACATATCTGAATTACCAGTTATGGGAAAGGGCAAGAGACACCCCTGTATTTTTTTTCCGGGATAAGAAGGAATATATTCCCAAGGAGTATTCGTTTTCATGTGAAGAAAACAATGTACTTCACATTTTAAATGAGACTCAACTCACATCTGTGATTGTTTGTGCTGAAGAAAGTCCACACTGTAAAGTTCTAGCAGCATCAGGTTTTGTTAGTGGGTAAAAGTCAGAAATCCATTGTTGCTCTTAATCATATGCCTGCAGGGATGTTTTCCGCAATTCAGGCCCCTTGTGAGGTATGTTACACCTACAACGCAACTTTTACGTAGCATTCCGTTACAACGCAGATTTTACAACGCGGGATCCATTACATCGGATGTCATTACAATGCATGGCATTACATCGCAGTTTCTATTACAACGCATACTATTACATCGTAAGTATTGGTAAGTATTTAATTTTTTTTTATTTCATTTAATATTATTTAATTGATTTAATTATTATTAATTATAAAAAAAAATATTTATTTTAGTTTTTAAATATTATAAATTAAATATAGTGATTTTTTAAATAAGTATGAGTATAGGAGTATATGTTTTGGGGTACAGGGGTGCTTTTAGGTTTTAGGGCAGGGTTTGGGTTTTGGGGTACAGGGGTGTTTTTAGGTTTTAGGGCAGGGTTTGGGTTTTGGGGTACAGGGGTGCTTTTAGGTTTTAGGGCAGGGTTTGGGTTTTGGGGTACAGGGGTGTTTTTAGGTTTTAGGGTAGGGTTTGGGTTTTGGGGTACAGGGGTGTTTTTAGGTTTTAGGGCACAGGGGTGTTTTTAGGTTTTAGGGCAGGGTTTGGGTTTTGGGGTACAGGGGTGCTTTTAGGTTTTAGGGCAGGGTTTGGGTTTTGGGGTACAGGGGTGTTTTTAGGTTTTAGGGTAGGGTTTGGGTTTTGGGGTACAGGGGTGTTTTTAGGTTTTAGGGCAGGGTTTGGGTTTTGGGGTACAGGGGTGTTTTTAGGTTTTAGGGCAGGGTTTGGGTTTTGGGGTACAGGGGTGTTTTTAGGTTTTAGGGTAGGGTTTGGGTTTTGGGGTACAGGGGTGTTTTTAGGTTTTAGGGCAGGGTTTGGGTTTTGGGGTACAGGGGTGTTTTTAGGTTTTAGGGTAGGGTTTGGGTTTTGGGGTACAGGGGTGTTTTTAGGTTTTAGGGCAGGGTTTGGGTTTTGGGGTGCAGGGGTGTTTTTAGGTTTTAGGGCAGGGTTTGGCTTTAGGGATAATTAAATTATATTTACCATTTTAAAATTAATTGAAATATATTTAATAAATTAAATTAATTATTTTACATTAATTACATTTTTTAATTAAATTAATTAAATTAAATAAATTAATATTATTAATTTAATTTAATTTCATTATAAAAAATATGTACATTAAACTAATTACTTTTTTTAATTAAATTAAATTAATTACAATTTTTATTATATTTACATTTATTAAATAGATATTATTTTATTAAATTAAATTAATGACAATTTTTAAATGTCTTTTAATTAAATTATTTAAAAAAAATTAATTACAATAAACTAAATAACATTTTAAAAAAAAAGTCAACTTACCTATACTTACGATGTAATGCCATGCGTTGTAATAGCATCTGCGATGTAATGCCATGCATTGTAATGACATCCGTTGTAATGGATCCCGCGTTGTAAAATCTGCGTTGTAACGGAATGCGTTGTAATACAACGCGTTGTACCGACACCAATCCCCTTGTGATACTGATGAAGCTGCATTGACAGCATGAAGTGGTTTTGGTAGACATTACAACAAACAATGTACATCAAAGTTGACATCATGCCAGAACCCATTCGGGGGCTATGGAAAAAGCAGGGTTTACTGGGCATCAACCCGGGCATTGAGATCTTTTATCACTGTTGTCCTGGGGCCAGACCTACTTTGGCATTGTAAACAGGGCTCAAAGTGCACGCTTTCTGCTGTTGACCCTCAAAATGGGAGAGCGAGCAGTCATAGTCTTCCCAGGTAGGTACTGTGGGGTTGGAGACTCAAACCTCAAATAGTTATGCAACTGAGACGATAAATACTACCCAGTTCATTTCTTTATAGAAAAGAGAAATACTTTCATCACACACTAACATAGAATTTTACACAAAGGGGTTATAATCGCTCACAATATGACTAGGCGATATTCTGCTACAGGTACGGGCTCACCATGGCATGCGTGAGCAGCCTTCCTTGTCCTGTTACCTGTATGTCATTTCGGTCATGCACCACTAGTAAAAAGTTTTCTTGGGACTTCAATGCATTAAGAAGAAATATATCAGTTTTCCAGTGAAGGCACATTCAGTCTTTGTGTTCAGTTTGTGTTTTTTACCTAAGCAGACACTCAAGAATTTTGAGCATGAGGCCCGTTTACAACAACAGGTTGGGTGGTCCTGCTCATGGTTCACAGCTGCGGCGTGGGTGTGTGGCTGCATTTTATTTTTATGGTGTTGTTATAGAAATTTAGTTACTGCAGCAAAACAGCAACACCGGCCCATGTGGCCCCACTGCCCAAGCAACAAGGAGTCCACCCTACCTTTGATAGTAACAGGTCCGCTGACTGTGGTGTCCGCTCACAGCGGAGTACTCACACGTCACTCCTCTGTTGCTTGCCGATTGCAACGTTACAGTCAAACTGATGGTCATCCTGAAAGGCTATTGGTTCTACAGCAGAGGCAGCTCCTCCACTAGGGCGGAGGAGCGTCGCCGCTACTGCTCTGCAACCAATTAAAGCCAAGTCAGGGAGGCTGAGAGACCCTTGCTTACACTTCATTGCCATGGTTTCGTCTTCTCTTCTGGGCTGTTTCACCCTGAAGGCACAGTGGTTGGGCTTCTGCTCCTTGGGCAGTTGTTACCCTGATGAGTCAGGCCTTTCTTTTCTGCTCTAATCTGGCCAGCCAGGCTTCCCAGCACAAGGCAGACCCACAGATATTCCAGAAAAATAGTACAGACTTCTGATGATTTCCCCTCACCTCTAGAACAATGGCTGTCGAGGACACCCTTTATGGATCTCAGTAGTTCGTTGAGTACTCTGTGAAACACGCCCTCCATGCTTCATGAAGAAATTGGAACTGGTGCAGCACAAAACTGGCCCCACCTTTACACATCACAATTTCATAACATAAATTTGCACTTGGCGCATGTTTCTCGTGGGGTCTAACAACATTAAAATAAGGCTTGCATTTTACCTTTGTTACTAAAGTGAATACACTGTAGGATTAGCACATGTATTCATATTGTGTGCCTTAATTGTATTAAACAATATCCTTTGAAGACTTGATGAATAAACCATCCTTTCTTAGTAGACATGTACTCGTTATAAGATGATTTACATAATGTGTGCTTTAATACATTAAATGACATCTACTGTGTAGATGTGGAGTAGAAACCATCCCCATGTTATGAAATTTCATGTATATTAGAAACACATTTGATTTATGTGATGAATGTAATATGTTTCATATTTTGCCTTAAAATGTAGTTCTTAAACATACTTACACGTATACATTTAAGATTTATTGTGTACCACATGTAATGTGAACCCAAAGTACTGACATTTTACATTTCTTGTGTTTGAAAGTGCATTCGCGTTTTAAATATGCACTCTTCCTTTAATACGCTAAGTTGACATTTCAGGCCTAGATTTCTATGCTGCATAAAAATACTGTTTTCCATTTTCTGCTAACAGGACTTTCTTACAGGTATCCACATAAATTGTTAGGTTGAAGATAAATACATTACTGTACTGGTGATAGAAGGAGAGAGCCTGAGAAGAAAACCTTGACAAAAGAACATGGAGGGCCTGAGCGTTAACTGAAAGCCCTATTCAGCATCTTTTGTAACCTGACCTGGTTGCACAAGGATGAACCCATAGTCAGTGTGCAATTTTTTTTATAATGTTGCAGTCTACAACATGAGAAAGGAAAAGAATGAAACATCTGATGATCCGAACAGAGGGGTGTTGCCAGAATGATTTTAGTGTGAATAACTGGAGTCTGCACTGTCTCATGAGGGAGCACTTTCCCGTGGTTGTTGAGAGGTTTAGACCTCCATGTTATTCTCTTTCATTCTTGCTGAATGTGGCTTAGGCTAACACTTACTTCCCTGACCCAAGAAGACTCTTGACTGAGCTTCTGCAATGCTGACACCTTCCCTTACTTCCTATACTTCATTTTTCTCCCTTCCGTACTTCCTTAGATGTTTCCTATCTTTCTGCAGTTCCTTGATTTTATTTGATCCTTTAGGTTTCAAAACCAACTTCTTAGCTTGGACTCTAATTTAGGTGATTCTAGATTTGCCTATTTATGGATGAGAAAACCTGAGACCCTTCTCTGAGCATCAGATACTACTGCTAATTGTTTGTACTACTGTGACTGAAATTCTTGTTTGTTTAATTCTTGTACGTCTAAACTTCTTCCGGAGGTTGGGTTTCCCAGTTGTTATTCTGTATCTTTATAACATGGTGCGTCGTGTTCCTTAACTTGATTACTAACTTGTAAAAAACCTTCTTAACTATTAGTTACTGATTCCTGGTCCTTATTTTGTAGCCAAATGGGTTACACTGTCAATCGAAATTTCATTGATGAATGCTAACTCCGATCACCTCTATGTTGGGAAGTAAGGTTCATCAGAGGACCAATGGTAAGAGGGTTGGAGCCAAATGACATGGTTTACATCCCACTTCTTTATAGTGGAAATTATGTTGGCCAGTTTCCATGCTGCAGGGATTATGGCTTTGTTAAATGACAAGTTGATGAGTTCACAGAGATATTATATAAAAGTAATTCTTGCTAGGTGAAGGATTCTTGTATGGCAGGGAATATAAGGCAAATCAAGAAGGTGTCCTGGTTTGGTCTATAATTAAACAATAGGAAAACAATGAGAGAGGAAGGGAAATGCGGGGTGCACCCGTATCCCCAATGTAATGATAGACTAAACAATGTGGACAAACCCACTATGTCGGCAGGGTACAATCACTATTGTGGTAAGTACATGGACCCATTAGATATGTTTAAAAGACCCCTCACACACCAACCTGGTTGGTGCCATGCTTCATCATTGGGGTCCCAACAAGGTGGCAGAAAGCCCCCCGGTTGTGCTACAATGCCTGATTACAGCGGATCTGGTGTGGGGTCATCAAAAGGTGTTTGCCACTCACTAGACTCAGTAACCGATTCTGAAGTAAACCCCTCCCATACACCTTTTTGCGGGCTGAAACATGTAGACCAATTCACATAGTCAACTAAGGATGATAATCTCCTAATAGTTGCAACACACATTTTAAACTATGTCCAGAGCCGCCGGGGGGTATTCGGCCACCTAGTTGGGACCCCAATGATGAAGCATGACACCAACCAGGTTGGTGTGTGAGTCATCTTTTAAACATACCTAATGGGTCCATGTACTTACCACAATAGTGATTGTACCATACTGACATAGTGGGTTTGTCCACATTGTTTAGTCTATAATTAAACAAGCAACCTTTATTTTTAAAGTAATGATATGGTGCTTTTGTTAAATTTAGATGTTACCTCCATTGTTCCTGCTACTTCAGAAATGCCAAAGAAGTTGTAAATAAGTTATAGTTTAGTGTGGAAATGGTAGGCTAGATTTGTACAATCCATAAGAAGAAGCAATACTATTCGACCAACAGTGCAGGTTGCTAAATTCATTTATGAAGTTGAAAATTTCACATGTGTTAACGCGGGATTACTGGTTACTAGTTACCTTACCAGACCCCAAACCTAGTCGACTGGATCGTTGGTATCTGTCATTGAGTAAAAGGCAATCTAGCATTTAGTCAAACAATTAAGAACTTACACCACTCTAAATGACCACTGACCAGGATTAAGTTTCAAAGATTTAATATAAAGTCAAAGATAACTGAAGATACAAACTTCTTAAGATGAGATTCAAAAGATAAACTGGTATCACTATGAACATGAATTCTTTGAATAGTCTAAGTCTACAAAACAGAATAATGAGTACAAGTTCGAATATCATGAGCGTTGCCAAAATGGATACAAGTTGCAACCTCAAAGTCATTACAGAAAAGAAAATTCAGGTTAGTCTGTCCCTACACTACACTAAGTGACATCCCTACTTAACAAGATCTTTACCCCTCTAGGTGTCAGCCGTGGTGACTTCCTAAGAAGATCACGCACTTCTCTTTGTCTCTTCTCTGATAATGGGTCTCTCCTGATCAGTCTATCTGCCTACCCATCCGCTTCCTTAGGCTCCCAAAATCATCTGCTCTACTCTCCTCCCGGGTCACTTTCCCTAATACCAAAACACATTTCCGATAGGAACGCCCCTTGGGACGCCCCTCACGTGGTACATCTTTGCGCGGTAAACTCCATGATGGTACTCTTCAAGACCCTCGTTAAAGTTGACCTTGGCTCCCAGGCTTCTTCTCCAGTGCGCCGATACCCCCTGAAATTCCTGAAGACTCCTACAGGCCTGTGCCAAGCGCCACTGAACAAAGCTCCATTCATTTCGGCTGATTAGGACCCCTCGCACCTGCATACATACAGGCCGTCCCACAGTGGGCCTCAAATTCCAAACTCCACCATATCTATAGGTCATAAAGCATTATGGAAAGCTCTGTACTTGGCACCTCTCGACTTCTCCTCTAACGAGCACATTACAGATCAAAAGGAGCATCCCTATCAGTTCGGGCCTACTTGATTTACATGAAGCGGGTCCCTGCACTCTGAAAACATTTAACTTGATTTAAACAGCATTCTTAACTAACATACGTTCCTTAAAGCACACATCTATAAAGCATATATTTCAAACTAAATTCGATATATCATTTTTGGAAGAACCACGTTAACCCCACCTCACATTATTTTAGCAGCACGTTTAGATTTTCTGTGAATTGCCATGAGGCCTACACAATATACTGGTTTTGTAGAGTTCCACTTAACTCTTACATGATTCCTTTAACATGAGAACGTGAGGTTTTCATATTCATTCCAACACTTCTACATTAATCTCACACAGTTATGATTATTGTTACTCTACTTAAACATTCTATACATTTCACTACTGAATATAAGACACTCTGTGTATTACACTTCTAGATATAAAACACTCGTGTGCAAAGCATGTTTAAACTAACTACGTGCTTGTAAATATGGTGCACTTATACATTTTTTCAGATTTTGTGCTCTCTCAGTCCCCCCTTTGATGACCTTCAGGGGTCATCACCAACAAAACACCATCACAAAATTGTAGGACTCTTCAAAGTGAGGTCGTGGCAGTACCACTTCTTTTCATTGTCTCCAATGCCTTCAGACTCTTATATTGTGTATCTTGCATCGCTGTCAACCTTTTCTCCTGTTCTCTCATAGATCTCTGTAATCTGTTTGCTCTATACCATTGATACAAACGCACCAATCCCCACAAAGTGATTACACAAATCACAATTATGATGATGGGTTTCAGTATGTACCAAACGATACCCTTTCCTAGGTTGGCAAACCAACCTCCAACTTTACCCATTCCATGACCTACTTTTTCCCACACGTTTATCTTTGTCAGATCCTCAATTTCGTGGTGTATGGCAGTGATGTTTCGTATGTACTTCTCTAGAGGTTTTGAATTGTCTGGAATGTAAGTGCAACATTCTTGGACCTTCAAAGCCTTACAGACTCCGCCCTCTTTGGCTAACAGAACATCTAAAGCAAGTCGGTTCTGAAGAACCATTGCCCTTATCGATTGCATCTCACCCTCCACCAGCATTAATGATCTAGCAGTACTGGCAGATAACCTATCTACGACTGTAGCCAATCTCCTAATTTTGATGTCATTCAGTATCACTCCTAGGATAGGGAATGCAGCACCGAATACATCCCCAATTACGTGTGCTGCACCTAGCCCTCTCTTCCCTCTAGTTGGTATTCCTTTCTTTGTCGTTTCTAAATTCTCAACATGATATATTTTAGGGAAGACAATAGCCAGATAGCATGATCCGTACCAATTATCTGGTAGCTTCACATAGGCATTTCTTCCACATACAAAATATACATTTGGAATTGCTTGCATCTCTTTCAGAAAGTCTTTGGAGTAGTACTCCAATTGAAAGGCATGTTCGCAACTGACTTGACCTACATACAGATTCTCATAATAGGAGTAACTCCCGTGAATACACAGTTTCCCCCATTTCTCCTTGTCTAAAGCAATTGGGCCAAAGCTACCCTTTCTTTGATGTATCCTTTCCTCCTTGGTCCAATCTGTTTCCCATTGTCCTGAGGCCTTTAGAATCTTCTGCCTCCTGTATCTAGTATCTACCTGCCCTATAAACTTTTTCTCGATTTCTGACACTTGGCAAGTCAGATTATTTCTTCGGGCATGTGAAGTATCTAACGTTTTCCATGGAATGAACCATTTGTGTAATCTGTCTTCGCTCTTGTAATAGTCCCACTTATTCAGATGCTTGTAATTTGGGACCTCTGGTAATGTCGAGTCGAAATTCGAGAAATAGTACTCAAATCCTTCTCGTCCATAGAATATGCTCAACAACAAACTGCATGTGATTCCATATGTCAATGGAAGATGATGGTATCTGATACCCTCCTCTACCGAAGCTGGTAATTGCATACAAACGTAGCAATTCTTCGCCTCCATGACATCAATGTATTCGTAAAGCAATTTTGCATAAGCATTTGACCTGAAATTTCCCTGTGACTCGTCTGTGTGTAACCTTTTTATTTCTGCATCTAACAACGCTTTGTCTTTATCATTGATGTTTCCCTTATAATTAACCGTAGTGGTTCTCGGTGTTGACACTCCCTTGACTTCCTTGACTGCAGTTGCATCCCTCTCGTGTCCCACTATGTATGAGACTGTAACCACTAAAACTATAAGTGAAATCACCACCCCTAAAAGTGTGCCAACTATACATTTCGCCCTGCGGTTCGGGTTGCCAGCCTCCATGATCTCAAACAGTGTAGTTATGGATGTTCTTCCAGCATCAACTTCTTCTTCTCTCCAAACAAAGACTTTCTTTCAAACAATGTTTCTCTTTTGAACACTTAGAAGCTGACAATTTGCTCCGCAAAACAGTTTAAAGTCCTGTAGGAAATAGACAACCCTAGCCCTTCTCCATCCGCTAAAAGGAAACCCCTACCGATTTTTTTCTTCTTCCACTCGGCGCTAGGTTATCTTGCAGCAATATTTTTCAAAGTCCTTTTCAAAAAGTCTTTTATCAAGCAGAATCTATGTATGTTGCAAGGAGTGACACTACGTCTTCATAAATGTCCATACGAAGAAACATTCCCTCAAGTATTGGGCATTCCTTGCAGCAACATGGGAATTCAACTGTCTCTAGGATTATTCTCCTTATTTCACTCTGGACAAGGGGACGAACAAAATGAAGAGTTAATGTCTTTTCAATCTCTACTCCTGGTACTATCAGTTCTACATCCACAGTTACAAAGGGGTCCGTTCTGACCAGAATCACCTTCTTCACTTTCCCAGTTCTGCGCCCCTTTGAAGACATTTACAACAAGGTATTAATCCAAGACAATGAGTGTTCCAAGAACTTCCACTACTCGCTCAAGCATTTCCAGTCGAAGAAGAGTTCCCTCCAACACTGGATATCGTGAACAGCAAACCGGAAAATCAACTGTCTCTAAAATCAATTTTCTTATTCCGCTTAGGAGAGGAGGATAGACGATGTTGAGTGTCAGCAACCTTTCGGTCTCCGCCCCCGGTAGCAGGAACAGTATTTGCACTGTAATGATCGGATCAGTTCTGATCAGGTTCACTTCCCTGACCCTCCCGGTTCGGTGTCCCACAGACATCTGCAACGAGGTAGGTCCAATCGGGAGTAGAGTACCTTCTGCTAGGCACTCGCACCCTTCTTGATCTTCTAAGACCCTCCTCGGCTTGATCCTGGGTATCTTCTTCTGGATCCGAGTCTTCGGATATAGGAGCAAGCGTTTCTTCCTGAGCCGACCTTAAACTTAGCCTCCTTCTTCTTTACGGCCAAGTGGCAGCTCCAATCCTTGGTCCCCTATTTCTCGTCCTCACACTCGGTTCTTGATCGCTCTGGTACTGATCTGTGTCTGTGTCGTATTCACTGCAGCTCTCTCCTTCGGTTGCGTCTTCAGTCTCACTGCCGTCCTGTCTTCTCTCTTCGTCTGGATCCGATGCGTTCCCCACTTCTTCCGACACCCCCTCAGCCGATCCGATCCCCTCTTGTGACTCTTCTTCCACGTCTGGACTTTCGTCTGGGATAGGAGCTGTTTCTTCTAGGGGTGCTGGAACTCTTCGAGTATGGGATGCATGGATCCAATTTGGCAGCCCCCCGCACTTCACCGCGGTGTTCGTGATCAGGATTACCTGAAAGGGCCCACACCAGCGCACATCTAGGCAGTTCTTCCGGACGTGCTTCTTGACCAACACCCAATCTCCTGGGTTCAGGTCATGACACAGATTCCTTGATGCTGGAACTTCAGCCGCCTGCACCTGAAGGGACACAGAATGGATGGCGTCAGACAGTCCCGTACAATAATCCAAGATGAGATCATCTGTAATATTCAATAGGGCAGCAGTGGGAACTGTGGGAAGTCTCATGGCCCTCCCCATCAGAATCTCGTGTGGAGAGAGACCTGTCCTCCTGTCAGGTGTGCTGCGCATGCTCATGAGCACTAAAGGAAGAGCATCTGGCCAACTCAAAGATGTGGATGCCACTACTTTAGTCAATCTATTCTTCAGAGTGCCGTTCACTTGTTCCACAATTCCTGAGGCTTCTGGTCGATAACTACAATGCAGTTTTTGATCAATCTTTAATGTGGAGCACAACATCTTCACTATTTCGCTGTTAAAATGTTTTCCTCTGTCCGATTCCAGAGAGGCAGGCACCCCGAAGCGCGGTATCAACTCCCTGAGTAACAATTTAGCCACTGTGAGAGTATCGCACCTACGTGTAGGGTACGCTTCAACCCATCTGGAAAATATACATACAACCACCAGCACATACCTAAGGCGGTTAACTCTTGGCATTTCAATAAAGTCTAATTGCATTCTATTGAAAGGCCCCCCTGACCTCCCAATGTGACTCAGTGTGACTGGCGTCCTTTTGCCTATGTTCAGTTGTTGGCAGGTAACACATCGCTTGCATACTGATTCTGCCGCTATCCTAAATTTTGGGCAATACCAAGTCTGCCTAAACACTCTCATCATAGCGTCTCTTCCTAGGTGTACAGGACCATGTATTTGCCTTGCCATGGGATTCGCTAGTTCCTCAGGTAACACAGCCCTCCCATCTGCTGAAATCCAAAAATCCATTTCACTTCGCACGCAACCTGCTAGTTCCCATGCCTTTTTCTCTGTTTCAGGTGCGTTCTCCTGCATCATTCTTAAATCCTCCCAAGTGTCTACAGTCTCTAACATCATGCTTAATTCTGTCCTTTCTTCAGCACCATCTATTTCCACTTTTGAAAAAGAATAATCTTGTTCCGCACAATAGCGTGCAACCTCATCAGCGTACCTGTTGCCTTGTGACACAAAATCTGTATTCTTAGTATGGGCTACACACTTTACAATTGCAATGGCAACTGGACCTTGTAGTGCTTCTAACAACAATCGCACAAATTCTCCATTTCGAATGGGCGAACCAAAGGAGGTCATGTAACCTCTCTGAGACCACAACTGCCCGAAATCGTGAACCACACCGAAACCATATTGGCTGTCAGTGTATATGGTGACTCTCTTTCCGTTTCCTGCTATGCAGGCACGAGTTAGGGCAATGATTTCTGCTACCTGTGCGGAATGTACTCCTTCCAGGCAAGCGGATTCCACCACTCCAGTAATGGTACAAACAGCATAAGCTGCTCTCAACCGACCAGTATCGTCTCTTAAACATGAGCCATCAACAAAATAAATCTCATCCGGGTCAGACAATGGCTCATCCACAATATCTGGTCTGGGTTTCGTGCATAGTTCAGTCACACCAAGGCAATCGTGGTCTTCACATCCTTCGCCTTCTATTACAGTGGGTAATGGCATCAAAGTAGCAGGATTCAAGACAGAGCATCTCCTGAGTGTCACGTTCTCCGCGGCAAGAATAACTTGCTCGTAGCGCGTGAGCCTACTATTGGTCAGATGCTGCGTCTTCGTCCTGGTCATTAACAATTCAACTGAATGCGGTACATACACCACTACTGGATGTCCCATCACAATACTCTCGCTCCTTTCAATGCTGACACCCGTTGCAGCAACGGATTTGAGACATCCGGGCAACGCTGCGGCTACTGGATCTAATGTAGCCGAAAAATATGCAACTGGTCTACGGGCATTTCCGTGGGTCTGTGCCAAGACTGACAAAGCACATCCCTCTCTCTCACAGCAATAGAGTGAAAATGATTTCTCGTAATCAGGCATTCCCAGAGCCGGAGCACGACATAAATCGTCTCTCAGCTGCAAGAACGCCACCAGACATTCTTCGTCCCATGGTACTGGATCACTCACCTCCTTGTGCGTCAGTTTCTGTAAGGGTTTTGCTTTCGGTGAAAAGTTGACTATCCACTGTCGGCAGTAACCTACCATCCCTAGAAACATTCTAACTTCTCTCTGTGACGTAGGCGCATTCATCTTCATTATCGCCTCAATTCTCTCTGGGGACACCTTGCGTTTTCCCTTTTCTAACCGGTGCCCCAAATATTGTACTTCAGTCAGACAATACTGCAACTTGCTCGGAGATACCTTATGTCCATTTTCAGCTAAATGGTTCAATAAGGCAATTGAATCTGCTTTACAAGCTTCCTCAGTTTCTGACGCAACAAGTAGGTCATCTATGTACTGGACCAGAACCGAATTCTGCGGCAGTACTAGATTTTCGAGATTCT
Source organism: Lissotriton helveticus (assembly GCF_964261635.1). Lineage (NCBI taxonomy): Eukaryota > Metazoa > Chordata > Amphibia > Caudata > Salamandridae > Lissotriton > Lissotriton helveticus. Next base: position 1,004,509,171 of record NC_136071.1, on the reverse strand, counting down.
TCTTCAACAATTGGTTGAAGATAGATGGGCTGTCTGTGAATCCTTGTGGGATTCGACACCATGTTAAAACGCGATCTTCCATTTTAAAAGCGAAAAGATATCTGCTCTCTTCATCCAATGGGATTGAAAAGAAAGCCTGACAAAGATCTATCACTGTGAACCATTCTGCTTGACATGGTATTTGAAACAGTATCACTGATGGATTCGGTACCACGGGACAACATGAAACGACTATGTTGTTAATTTTTCGTAAATCCTGCACTATCCTGAATTTCCCACTAGGTTTCTGCAAACCCATAATCGGGGAGTTACAAGGACTACCCACAATTTCTTTCAGTATTCCCTGCTGTATCATTGACTCAATCACAGGTTTTATTCCTGCAATCGTTTCCTGGGACAATTTGTATTGAGGCGTTCTTGGAAACTCGGCATTTGGTTTTACCAGTATTTTTCCGGTTCTACCCCCTTAATCAATCCTATTTCTTCTCCTGTGAAATCCCATACCTCTGACGCCACTGCATCTCTTAAGTCTTGGGGAAGATCTTCTACTGTCAGAGTAGGATATAATTCTACACAGGATTTTGAATTTGCTACCTTGAAAGTAGCATCATCGTCTGTAGTCTGTACCTCCACTCCTTGCGGGGTGCAGTATATTGTGCAGTTCAATTTGCACAACAAATCCCTTCCTAACAGACATACAGGACTCGAATCACAAACCACAAACTGATGTTCGTTCATATGGTTTCCTATCTTCACAGACACTGGTTCTGTCAATGGACTAGTCAGCCTTTTGTTTGTGACTCCTACCACCTGAATTGTTTCCCCTGACATCGGCAAGTCAGGAACCACCGCTGACCTCAGAGTTGATCGGGTAGCCCCAGTATCCACTAAGAACGTTGTGGGACACCCTGCCACTTCTGCCTCAACAAACGGCCCTCTTTGATCCACCTCTAGGACTGCCCCGAGGGTACAGTCCTCTTCACTGCTCACACGTTGTCCTGTCAATGGATCAATGTAATAACACTTTTCTTCCTCGATGAAGAGAGGCATCTGTTTAAAGACCTTTCCCCCTGTCGCTATTTTCGGTGGCTGTGGGAACTGTGCCCGTGGAGCCGGAGTCCCCCCTTTGGCCACCTTGCTTCCTGGAACTGTCACCTTTGGAGCTGGGATTTCTTGAACCTGCTCTTCTACTTCTAGCTCTCCATTTTCAGGGTTAAAGGGACACTCGCGTCGCCAATGTCCCACCTGGTGACACAAATGGCACTTTGTCGTTTTCTTTAAAGTGGCAAAGTCTACCCTAGGTCTCTGCCCTTCTTCATTATCTTTGTTCTGACCGTTTGGTTTTCGTCCCATTCCCTGCTTCTGCTGTCCACCCTTCCCGGCTGACTGCATTTGCACCACCATCAATTTCTCCTTTAGATTCTTGGCTTTAGAATCTATTTCGTTACTACAGTATCTCGCATAACGTAGGATCTCATCTAGTGGTTTGTTTTGCCAGCAAATTAAATGTTGCTGAATCATTAAACAGATATCAGGTCTCAACCCCAAAACAAACTTAGACACAAACTGTCCTATATCTTTGGGATCCATTACATCTAGTCCACTGTATTGCTTGAATGTTTTCAACAACCTCTCATAAAACTCATGAACGGTCTCCTTCGGTTCTTGTCTCGTTCGGTCTATTTTCACCCAATCTATATCCTGTGGTGGTACCTTATCTTTCAGCCAAGCTATTACCCTTTCATACTTTCGCATGACAATCTCGGACGGTCCATTAGTTCGAGCATCCCTCACTGGTTCAGTATTTGGCCATTCAACACTAGTCTTGCACGGGGTCCACAAATCAGATGGGACCACAATGTCAAACAACGTGTTCAAATCAATCCACAATACTTTCGAGATCTTTACAAACCTTTCTACCTGCTTATACCACTCTACTGGATTGTCCCTCAACTTCGGAAATGAGTTGGTAAATGCAGCTAAATCTCCTCTACTCCAGGGCACATGTACATAATTTCCGTTCGATATTTCTCGCAAAGGGAATGCCTCCATCTGCATTATCCTTCCCTCTGGGGTCATCATACTTGTACTCCGTCTAACAGTGCTAGGGGCTAGGGGCACGTCCCCATGCCAATTTTATGTGCTACTCCTCTGAGGAGCTGACCTCTCTCCAGGGCCACTGGCCACTCTCTGAATCCATCGGAAAGCACATTGCATCGTTAAAACTCACTCCCTCTTCTACCTCTATACCGCTGCCGCCATTGCCGGCCCCACCGCTGCTTTGCCCCTCCGTACCTGACCCCCCTCCCTCTACTCCTCCGCTATCTGTCATCTTACTCAATACCAGATCTGCGGTCAAACACCACCATGAGCTATCCGTCCTCCTCGACTCTGAGAAACCGGATCTATTGCTCTTGACCGAGACCTGGTTTTGTGATTCGTCCCTCCCCGTTCTCCTGGCCACCCTTCCCCCTACCTATGTTGCCCTACGCACTGACCGCCCGGCGGGCAGGACAGGCGGTGGTGTGGCATTGATTGCCCGGGCGGACTTTAATTTTCAGATCCTTCCATCTTCCCCTATTTCCTCCTCTGAATTCCTTGTTGCCCGATCCCTTTATTTCTCTCCCCCCATCACTTGCCTCTTGATGTATCGCCCACCCCAGCCCTCGCCCCTATTCCTACCTGCGTTCCAGGACCTACTGGCCACCCTGGTGGTCAACTACGCTTCGATCCTGGTCCTCGGTGATTTTAATTACTGGCCTTCCGACCCTTCCGAGTGCGCCACTTCGAAGGAATTCACAGATTCTCTGCTCTCCCTGAACTTGGTGCCGCATATTTCGGTTCCCACCCATTCTCACGGTCACATTCTCGACCAGGTATGGTCCCTCAACCTCCCAATTTCCCCGGTGACTGTCTCTCCCTGCCCCTGGTCGGATCATGACCTCATTTCCTTTTTCATCTTAATTGAACCAGCGCCGAAAATCCCACGCCCCAAAAACACATGGGCCAGAAATTGGAATAGAGTTGACCTCCCTGCTTTGACCTCCCTGCTCCGGAATTCCCCTCCAACCCTTGCTGGCCTCTCGTCAAACTCTCAAGCCGAGGCAATTAATGCCTGGCTAGCCAGAGGCTGTGACTCTGAAGCCCCCTTGCGCCGTATTTCCATCCGTCGACCCAAGGATTCTAATAGATGGTTTGATGGCAACTTAAAAGAACTTAAATTGACCGTTCGTCAAGCAGAGAGACACTGGAGGAAGGACTATTGTCCTTCATTAAAAACCCTCTACCTCTCTGCACTTGCCAAATATAAAACGGCAATCCTTGATGCCAAAACCGCCTATTTTTCCACCAAAATCACGTCAGCCGAAAACAAGCCCAGGGAGATCTTCAACATTGTGAATGATCTAGCCTTCTCTGACAGAGCCTCACCCCAAATTCCTCCATCCCAGTCTTTATGTACCCAACTTAACTCATATTTCCTAGACAAGATTATTACCATCAAGGCTAACATCCCTCCCCCTTCATCTGCCTTCGTCGATCTTCCCCCTCAGACCGTCCCAAGTTGTCTTACCTCTATTCCCCCCCTTACCCAGGAAGTGTTCTTGGAGATTCTACCTAAGGTTAAATCGGGCTCCCCTGCAGATGTCTGCCCTGCACGCATTCTGCAGCAAATTTACTCCTGCTGCCCTGAACCCCCTGTCACTGTCCTGAACAACTCTCTGGCCCAGGGAGTCGTGACACCCGCACTCAAAGCTGCCACCATAGTGCCCATACTGAAAAAGCCTGGCGCGGACCCAACCATCTCAGCCAATTATCGCCCCATCTCCCTACTGCCCTATTTAGCCAAGGTACTAGAGCGCCACGTCACCGCGGTACTCAGTGCCCACGTAGAGGCAAATGGGGGGCTGGCTTCCCGCCAGGCTGGCTTTCGTCCCAGGCACTCGACCGAATCAGTCGTGGTATCGGTCCTAGATGAACTCAGGAAGGGAATGGATCACAACCAACACCAGGCGCTGGTGCTCCTGGACCTCTCCGCCGCTTTTGACACGGTTGACCATAACATCCTCTTGTCCCGTGTCAAGGCGGCCGGAATCCAGGGAACAGCCCTGGTTTGGCTTTCCTCCTTTCTGAGGGACCGTACCCAGGCGGTTCGGCTGGGAGCCTTCACGACCACCCCACTCCCCGTCACTTGTGGTGTCCCCCAAGGTTCTTCCCTTTCCCCCTTACTTTTCAACCTCTACATCTCCCCTCTTATTTTCGCTCTTCAGCAGCTGGAGGTCACTGTATTTAATTATGCAGATGACCTCCAGCTCATCTTCGACCTGTCTTCTTCCTCTCTCTCTGTTTCTAATTTTCAGTCCATTATGATTTTCATCAGGGATTGGATGAACCACAACCACCTCAAATTGAACCCGGAGAAGACCGAGCTGGTTCTCACTGGTGGTTCATCCAGTCCCTGGAACCCCCACTTTTGGCCCCCCTCTCTTGGTCCCGCCCCTACCCCTTCAGCCACAGTAAAAACACTGGGAGTGAAAATGAACAGTCACCTCACTCTTCACTCCCAAATCAGTTCCGTAGTTTCCTCTTGCTTCCTCACCCTTCGGACAATCCGTATTGTTTCCCGTTTTTTCTCCCCCCAGGCTCTCAAACTGATCATGGCCGCATTGGTAATCTCACGGCTGGATTACGCCAATGCCCTTTATAATGGCATTCCGGCATACAGCTTACGGAGGCTCCAGGTGGTGCAGAACCACGCGGCCCGGCTTATCTACGGTCTCCCACGTTACCATCACTCCTCCCCCCTTCTTAGGGAGCTCCACTGGCTGCCTATCAGGGAGCGCTCCCTCTTTAAGACCGCCTGTATGACCTTCCAGGCCCGGCAAGGTACTGCCCCGGCCTTCATCGCTTCGCTGATTAGCGACTATGTTCCCTCCAGAGAGCTCCGGTCCTCCTCCAAAGCTTTCCTCCAAACCCCCCGTTTTAAGCGGAAAAAGTGGGGTGGTGCCAATTTTTCCACCCTGGCCCCTGCTTTGTGGAACTCTCTGCCTGATCACCTACGTTTTGCCACCCACTATGTCTCTTTTCGAAAGGATCTCAAAACGTTCCTGTTTAGACAGGCCTTCCTTTTATAAACTTGCTTACCCCTGCAATCCTCAGTGAACCGGACCTTGTTAGCGCCAAGAAACCGCTCGGTGGACGTTGCGCTCTACAAATGTTTTAAATTAGAATTAAATTAGTGCCCTTTTTTGACCACCTCTCTTCCCATTTGTCCAGTTCTCTTCACACCCTTATCCCTGATACCAGCTCTCTTATGTGTGTTTTTAATCCAGTAGTTCTCTTCTCATCTAGGTCTTGGTCTGCGTACTGCAATCTGTGGTTACTCTGCAATGCCCTTGTCCTAGATAAATCCACGGCATACCTGTCTGCCAAATTGGTCAGTTTCTCATGAAACGCTCTAGCTTTCCTAGTAATATCCTTTGCCATGAACAATAACTCATCCTGTTCATACAATTCTATCCTTTCCAAAGGCAATGTTCCATCAATTATCTCATCAACATCTGATTTTAAACTAGTGACATCAAGTCTCTTTGCCTTAATTTCAGCTTTCAACACACTAAATTTAGTTACTCCATCCGCATCTCTCCCATCCCAGCTCCGAGATCTACGTTTAGGCACTGGTGAGTTATAGGGAGTCCTCCCCTGTTCCCATCTCTCTAGGTCCCATGCCTTTCCATCTTCTCGGGGTGGATGGTGAAACACTCCTTCACGCCTCATAGCCCCACGTTCCCCATCCTGGCTAGTTTCACGGGATGCATGGTAAGATATTCCGTTACTCCCTCTCTCCTCACTACTTCCCTGTGATTCTTGTTTATTCGAGGCATGGCGGGACCTATCACTGTTCTCCTTTCTCCAATGTTGAACGTCTTCTTCTAGTACATGATGAAGGCACCTAAACCTATTCTGAAAAGCTTGTACCATTTGGTCTCCACCTTTCTCCCAGAGACGGGACATCTCCTCACACTCTACACTCCTACCATTTTGGTCCTGTTGTTCCCTCTCATCCGTAGGATGTGTAACTCCTCTATTCTCCTGACTTTGGCCTTCCCGCCCCTGACTGCTTTCGCTGGCCCCACAATGAGATACAGTCCCGTTATCTCTGCTTTCCCATTCTGGTTCTGTTCTTGACCTGTTACTCGGGGTTACTGCGGACCCATCCCATTCCCTCAAATCAGCTCTTAATTCTGTATAGGGCTTTGGCCGCGGTCCCCTTAGGTCCATCGGTCCTCTCTGACCTCCCTGTCCTGTGTTGGGACCTACAGATGTATCTAATGGGGTGTTCCACGTTACCGAACCTGGCAATTGCTTCCATGCATTTGTCACGTTATTCCTCCTTTCCATCTCGATCCTTTCTCTATCCAATTGCCTCTGTTCTTCCTCTCTATCTCTCTCAGGGTTATAGATCGATACTATAGGTCCTATGGTAACAGGCACTTGAAGAGCGTCTGGCAATCCAAAGGACTCAACCCTTTCGGTGGCTGGCGTTTTCTGCACCACAAACCTTCCCACTACACTCTGTACTGTACTAGGTTGAGGTGTCTCCCCACCTTTGATAGGTGTCCATTCCGATATAGGGAGTGGTGTATACCCCTCTATGGCATTCCCATCTTCCCTTGCGAGCCCTCTATCTCCAATTTCCTCAACTCTCGGAGGTGGTCTGTCTATCAATAATCTATTTATCACATTGTCCTCCGACTCGCTCTCCTCATCCTCTTCCATGAGGTTCCTCCCACCTACCACCTCTCTTATTGGATACAACTTCTCTACTTCAATAGCCTGTACCCTCCATCTCTTTGCCTCCTCGTCCCATTTGGAATCTCGCACTGCTCTTACCGATCGCGTCAATCTTTGTTGACGCCTGTCCAAATTTCTATCGTGTGCCGCCCTGATCCATGCATTAAGGGCCTCAAACTGTGTTGGTCTAGGTGAGGGTTTCAATGAGGACATGGTTGCTTTTAGCCGATGTAACACCTCTAGCTTAAACGTTCCGTACTTTGGGAACTGCATTTCCTCATTTCCTTCCGTAAGCTTATTCCAAGCCCCAATCCATAATATCGTATGCAGCCCCACATTCGCTGCCATATAATGAGCTGGTGTACCCTCCGGCGGTGCCTCTTATCCGTAATAATGTTCACTTCTTTTTCTTTTAAAAATCCCTTTCAAACACTTAAAGCACTTCATGATTTCTCTTTTCTCCGCGTTTGTTTACTTCCTGATGACAATCTACCAATCACCGCGCTGTTCTCGCTAACTGGCCTATCCGATCGCGACTTCTCACTGACGTCGCGCCAGCCGCCCAATCGCGTCGCGGCTCTTGCCGACGTCACACCAACCGTCCTATCGCGTCGCGGCTCTTTTCTGACGTCACTCGTCCCCCTTTGCAGCAGTTCCCCTCCTTTCTCAGCTCGTCTCCTCGGTCATGCATGCGTCCCATTCATACTCCGAAAAATGATTACTTCCGTCCAAGCAATCACCTATCTTGACTGTACGCCCACAGTCTTTTCTGTAGTTGTCACCTTAACTTGACGAAATGTCTTTCCGTTTACGTCCAGACAATCGCCTTCTCTGATAGGTTACTTACACACAGTAACTTTCGACCAGCGTCCGTTACTCATACACTCACTCTTACACTCCCCCTATCTCGGTCCCACGGCGGTCAATGGTACCTCGTGACCTCCGTACTATGGTCGACAACTACTCTGGATGTTCGATACACCCAAAACCACTTAAGCTCTGGCCTGAACTTAAGATTTGCCAGTTCACCCGTTTACCAGGTAACCGGTTCACCAGGTTGCGCGCGCTCACAACCTTCCCTCATTCACACTACAGGCATTCAACTCCGCAAGACATTACAATACAAATACAACACAAAACACCGCAATCTGTTCACGCATGACCCTTGTTATACTCACTCTCCTCCGATACTGCTGCTTTTCTCGCACCGTCTGCACCTTCGGCGCACGATTCTTCCGCTGTTCGTCTCTCGATGTCTAGGGGCCTTGGGGTAAACTAACCTCTCTAGATTACCTTCCTCAAGAAGATAACCATCCTACTCTGCTACCAACTGTTAACGCGGGATTACTGGTTACTAGTTACCTTACCAGACCCCAAACCTAGTCGACTGGATCGTTGGTATCTGTCATTGAGTAAAAGGCAATCTAGCATTTAGTCAAACAATTAAGAACTTACACCACTCTAAATGACCACTGACCAGGATTAAGTTTCAAAGATTTAATATAAAGTCAAAGATAACTGAAGATACAAACTTCTTAAGATGAGATTCAAAAGATAAACTGGTATCACTATGAACATGAATTCTTTGAATAGTCTAAGTCTACAAAACAGAATAATGAGTACAAGTTCGAATATCATGAGCGTTGCCAAAATGGATACAAGTTGCAACCTCAAAGTCATTACAGAAAAGAAAATTCAGGTTAGTCTGTCCCTACACTACACTAAGTGACATCCCTACTTAACAAGATCTTTACCCCTCTAGGTGTCAGCCGTGGTGACTTCCTAAGAAGATCACGCACTTCTCTTTGTCTCTTCTCTGATAATGGGTCTCTCCTGATCAGTCTATCTGCCTACCCATCCGCTTCCTTAGGCAACCAAAATCATCTGCTCTACTCTCCTCCCGGGTCACTTTCCCTAATACCAAAACACATTTCCGATAGGAACGCCCCTTGGGACGCCCCTCACGTGGTACATCTTTGCGCGGTAAACTCCATGATGGTACTCTTCAAGACCCTCGTTAAAGTTGACCTTGGCTCCCAGGCTTCTTCTCCAGTGCGCCGATACCCCCTGAAATTCCTGAAGACTCCTACAGGCCTGCGCCAAGCGCCACTGAACAAAGCTCCATCCATTTCGGCTGATTAGGACCCCTCGCACCTGCATACATACAGGCCGTCCCACAGTGGGCCTCAAATTCCAAACTCCACCATATCTATAGGTCATAAAGCATTATGGAAAGCTCTGTACTTGGCACCTCTCGACTTCTCCTCTAACGAGCACATTACAGATCAAAAGGAGCATCCCTATCAGTTCGGGCCTACTTGATTTACATGAAGCGGGTCCCTGGACTCTGAAAACATTTTACTTGATTTAAACAGCATTCTTAACTAACATACGTTCCTTAAAGCACACATCTATAAAGCATATATTTCAAACTAAATTCGATATATCATTTTTGGAAGAACCACGCTAACCCCACCTCACATTATTTTAGCAGCACGTTTAGATTTTCTGTGAATTGCCATGAGGCCTACACAATATACTGGTTTTGTAGAGTTCCACTTAACTCTTACATGATTCCTTTAACATGAGAACGTGAGGTTTTCATATTCATTCCAACACTTCTACATTAATCTCACACAGTTATGATTATTGTTACTCTACTTAAACATTCTATACATTTCACTACTGAATATAAGACACTCTGTGTATTACACTTCTAGATATAAAACACTTGTGTGCAAAGCATGTTTAAACTAACTACGTGCTTGTAAATATGGTGCACTTATACATTTTTTCAGATTTTGTGCTCTCTCACATGCACTATTGGAAAATGATGAAATGGGTTTAAAAAAGTAAGTAGTCTGTGAGACTTTGATGTATTGATTGTATCTTTTTTAGAACTTGAAGATAAGGCAAAGTACACTCTTTATTGTAAGTAAGTCTCCAGACTCCTTCTAAAGATTAACATGTTCCTTTGGATTTAGTTAGACTCTCCGAGTACGACAGAGCAGCAAGGTTTGCTGTGGTTTGCAGAGAAAGGAGTTGAAGGGGAAATGGTAGCCGAATTTACCCTTCATGAATGATTCCCTTAGTACATTTGTATGAGGCATGGGGACACAAGGTAGTTCAGCCAAACATTTAGGAAGTTTGTTGTTGTTAATTATATTAGGTTTACATTTCAGAAATGAAGTAGTAATCATCTGTGTTATGGGTTCGGCATTTGGAAGACGTAAATAATGCTGTAATTATCTGACTAAGCTACCAGTTCCTGCTTAAAGTTATAGCTCAGAAAGACAAATCCATATCAAGACAATGCCTTGATTTATGAATAGTGCAAGTAATCTGTTGAGTAAGTCCTAATGTGATGCGCAAATCAAGAGGAATTTTGGTTGCATCATTAGTGAATCTGCCTGGATATTAAAGGCTCCTAATACTATTGTCTTGGAAGCTCTAACTGTAACAGGTAATATGAAAGCAAGAAGTTTGAGGCTAAAGTCTGGGTTTAGGTAAAGTGGGCAGTGAACAAAGCTGCCAGAAAATTTGGTTTCAGCTTTAGTAGAGATGTTGCATTCTAGAGTTAGCTGTTCTTTATATTTATCAGCAAATTCGCCTCCCTGTTGACCTTGCCAGGCTACATGCCAGGTTTTGAACAGAGGGGGTACAGCCTTCATGACCTTCGGCAGTAAACAACAATTGGAGAAAACCCATAAATCCAGTACTTACTTACACTTGAGACCTGGGTGAGTGTAAAAGCATGCCACAATGTCTCAGCAAGTACTACTATAGCAATAATTCACACAAAGTGAATTAATCACATAGAGATAGAAGTGAGAAACACCAAGGGTTGGCTATCACAGTCTGTATTCATTGACAAGCATACGAAGCAATTTGGGTAGCAATATTATAATCGATATGTATGTTTTATCAATCGAAAGTGCACATAGTGCTCGTGAAAAAAGTGAACGGTGCATGTGAGGAATGTAACAAAGTGAAAATAAACAGCAAAGGGGCATCGCTTACAATGTACAATACATGAATACTAGAGGTGTAGAAACACTCTTACTGACAGCTTTGTTACCCACAATGTTTCCCAGTTAGGTTGTAGAAAATACATAAACATGAATGATGGATTCATTTTGAACAACGCTGTTATATTGTCACAGTGATTAAAGACTTTCCTGAGACCAGTGACCTTCATGGATAGGCTAATGTGTCCGATCCACCTTTATCTAGTGAGGAATGTAATTAAAAATCCCCTATGATACCTCTGGTTAAGTTGGCATTTCTGTTCACCCACATTGAGAGCCATGAAAAAAAGTTTTAATTCAATCTAGATAATCAGCAGTCAGAATTGTCTGGGCTGGTAAATTGCCTGACTCTGAATTTAAATACCGTAGTTGGCCATATCCTTAAAAATCAACCTAATCCCAAGTGAAATCTTGTTTGCCATGGTTGCGTTTTGAGACTTTCACGTCTTGGATGATAGCCCCGGTACCACTTATTTATATATTTACTTATTTATTATGAAGGTTTTATATAGAGAGGACAAGACACTTGCGGAAGTATCATTTTCACCAGAAGTGTGTGTTTCCACCTTACTTTGAGCCGGGTGTGGCACAGTTATTCCCATTTTATCCAGTTTCCCAATATTCTTTAATAATACTGTGTAATCACGTATATTTGACAAATGGAGAGGCACTATCTAGCATGAAAAGAAATAATGACAAAATAATCATTTTAAATAGACTGAATATTGTTAATAAAACACTTACCTAAACTCTTCTGAAGATCCCCTGCATATGACTTACCCAAACTGGAGGACATTCATTGTCAGAGCTAAAGAAAATGATATTGAGGAGCAGAAAGGAGAGTAAGTTTAAAATACATTTCGGGAACTGAGTGGGCCAATGTCATAGATGTAGAGAGCCACCCGGACTCTCTCACACAGTGTATCCACACATTCACGCATGCACGCATACCCCGGGGCGGGCTCGCACCGGGGTATAAATAAAGAAAGCGGAAGACCGCTCGGGGTCTTTCCGGCTCACCTCCACTAGCTGTGTCCGTGTCCCTAATTGTAGTGTGCGGCATATCAAAGAGGCCTACCACCGGCCTGATACACTGGCGACGAGGCGGTCTGAATTCACGCCTGCCACCTTGCTGCCCCGGCACCCGTTGGTGCCGCACGTTGCTGGGACACTGCTCACGACACCCCTGACTGGAGCGAGGTCCGTCGGCCCGCCCGCGCCTAGGCTCGAGGCCCGCCCACGCGTCTCCCCGTCGGGAGCGCCTTCAGCAGGTGGGACTCGCCGGGCACTGCATGACGGTCGGGTGAGTGACGCTGCCCATACCCCTGCGTGCGATCCACGTGGCCGGCCCAGATCGGGCAGAGCGCCCCTGACGGTGTGAAGTGAATGCGCGCCTTACCGCCGCACGATGTTTGGATCCCGGCTGAATCCCAAGAGGAGGGGCACTCCAGCGAGAGTTGCAGCTGAGCCCCTAACTGCATCAGCGGCTCGTCACATCTGACGGCAAAGACGAGGGAGGCTCAACAAGCACTGGCAAAACCCTCCAACACACCCTGGCCCACATCAAGTCACAGCCTCACTACGGCTCGGAGACAGACCTGCAACCACATAATATAGGAGCATAATTCGCAGCCAAGACTGGCCTGTCACCACCTTGCCCGCCCCCAGTGACCCGGTGGCCGGGGCCCAGTATCGCTTGACACAGCAGGGGGGGAAAATGCGCTGAGATACGCGTGGAGGAAGCAGCTTAGCATGCTCTAGCAACCCCAGTAGCCCCGAGGAACCCGAAAAGGACAGGGGCCTACACCATGTCCGTCGCGGCGCCAGGAGCCGGCCAAGCCGGTGGCGGCCCAGGTCAAGCCGCACTGCCAGCACCAGCGCCACCTGCCCAAATTCAAGCACCTGCGCAAAATCAAGCTGCCGCGGCCGCACCACCACCGCCCAGCCACCTTCATGTCGGGGCTGCGCCGATTCCCCCGTTCAGCGAAGCGGCGGACCCTGCGACCGCCGCGTCGAGGTGGAAAGCCTGGGTAGGAAGGCTCAACCTCTACTTCAAAGGCACCAGAGAGAATGATGGGACGGTCAAGAGGTCGCTCCTCATCCTATATGGAGGGCCTGAAATCTATGATCTCTTCGAGATGCTCCCCAACACGGGGCGGGAAGATGACTATGACGCGTCGGTCGCCGCGCTTGATGCACATTTCGACCCGCAACTCAACCACGACTTTGAAAAGTTTACGTTTAAAAGGGCGTGGCAGACCGAAGCGGAATCTGTAGATATGTTCCACACGAGACTGCGCCGGCTGGCGCGCTCATGTCCTTTTACCAACCCGCGTGAAGAAATCAGAGACCAAATCATAGTGGGGTGCCTGTCCAAGCTCTTGAGAAAGCTCATACTTCGACAGCCTGGAATCTCGCTAGATGAAATCCTGGTCCTGGCACGCTCACATGAGCTCTCTGACGCCATAGCGGAAGAAATGGATGTAGCCCTGAGGACACCGATGGCGGCTCCTGCCCAGGCCCGGCCCCAGCCGGCAATCAAAGAAGAAAAGGTAGAGGCGATCCAGAGGAGACCTCAAGGGAACCGATAACGCACCACAGCCGCTCGAGGGAATCAATGCGACTATTGCGGGGAGGATCACCCAGCGACCGCTACCTGTGGAGCGAAAGGAAAGACGTGCTTGAAGTGCGGCCGGCTGAATCACTTTGCCGCAGTGTGCCGTGGAGGACGATACCGGCCAACAGGGCCAAAGCCTAAGAACATAACACGGAGAGTCAGACAGCTGTCAGTTGATCAAGAGTCATATCCCCCAGATAACCAAGCACAGGAGAGATGACCGAGATACGAAGATGACAGTGATGATGAGGTATATCTCATCTCGTATGTCAGCAGGGTGTTGACGCGGAAGAGACCCTCACCCATGTGCTCCGTCTCCATAGAAGGCACGGAAGTGAGAGCTCTTATCGACACTGGAGCATCTGTAAACGTCATGGACTCAGACCAATATGACAAGATGCTACCAAAACCCCCACTGGCCACCTCCAATGCTCGAATATACACCTATGGAGGAACGGACCCTCTACCCCTGAGAGGGGTCATAGAGACGAAAGTTGAGAATGGAGAGTACTCCACCAAAACCCGCTTCCACATCACCGAAGGGAAGAAAGGCACACTACTGAGTTGCCACACCGCGGAAGACTTAGGACTGGTATTCTTTGCAAACCAGGTACACCAGGCCCACGCTGACACTCTGCTGAAGGAATTCCCTGAACTATTCCACGGCCTGGGGAAGCTAAAAGGAAAAAAAGTCAGACGCCACATAGATGCATCGGTACGGCCTGTCACCCTGAGGCATAGGCGGGTGCCCTTCAACTTGAGACCCCAGGTAGAAGCAGAACTACAGAAGCTGGAAGATCTGGGGGTGATAGAAAAGGTGTCAGGCCCGACCCCCTGGGTGCCTCCACTGGTAGTCGCACCCAAGCCGAAGCAACCAGGAGCCATCAGATTGTGTGTGGACATGAGGTTACCCAACGCAGCTGTCAAGAGAGAGAGACACATAACCCCAACCATGGACGACATAGTGGCTGACTTGAACGGGGCAAAATGGTTCTCGAAGCTAGACCTCAACTCAGGATACCATCAACTCGAGCTGGAGCCCGCGAGCCGATACATCACCACCTTCTCCACCCATGTTGGCCTACGTCGGTACAAATGACTGAGCTTCGGGGTGTCCTCAGCCGCGGAGGTGTTTCAAAACGCCATATGTGAGGTACTGTCAGGGCTGAGCGGAGTAATCAACCTAAGCGATGAAATCCTGGTTTATTCAACGACTCTAGAGGAGCACCACGCGCACCTGAGGGCAACTCTCAAGAGGCTAGTTGACAGCGGCCTGACCCTCCATCAATCAAAGTGCTCTTTCTATCAAGAATCAATAGACTTTTTCGGACACACCTTTACGAGGGAGGGCCTGAAGGTTGATCCCAAGAAGGCGGAGGCAATCAAGGCTGCCAGCACGCCGAGAAACCCCACCGAAGTGCGAAGCTTCCTAGGCATGGCCACATACTGTGGCCGCTTCATCCCTAACCTAGCCACACTGGTTGAACCACTACGAGTGCTCACGAAACAAGATCATAAGTGGGAGTGGACCGTAGCGGCCAATAAAGCCTTCCAAGACATAAAGACAAGTCTCTTAGACACGGCCCTGATGGCCTATTTCCAACCCCGCCGGAGAACGGAGCTAACAGTCGACGCCAGCCCGGTGGGCTTAGGAGCAGTCCTCCTGCAAGAACATGGTCCGGATGAATGGAAGCCTGTGGCCTACGCCACAAAGCTCTGTCCGACACCGAAACCCGATATGCGCAAATTGAGCGCGAGGTCCTTGCAATAAAGTGGGCCTGCCGACATTTTCATCTCTATCTGTGTGGTCAAGAGTTCAGTGTAGTGACGAACCACAAACCACTACTGCCTCTCTTCGCTGGATCAGCCAGGCTCGCACCCCCACGGATAGAGCGCTGGGCAGTTCAGCTGCAGGGGTACAACTTCAAGATCATCTTCCGGCCCGGTGCACACAACCCCGCTGATTATCTATCTCGTCACCCGGATGTCACTACCCCAATCCGCCCGCTGGAGGATGAGGCCGAGCCGTTTGTACACTTGATCTCGTAAACGGCATGCCCAGAAAGAATTACCCTGGCAGAGATAGGGGAGGCAACGGCACAAGATGAAATGCTATCCAGAGTCCGGCATGCCCTCAAAGAAAATAAGTGGGCTCACTTCCTGGATGGGGCACAAAACCTTCGTGCAGAAGTCAGCCACACCCGCAGACAACTGCGGCAGATCCGGAATGAACTGAGCATAGGGGACGAGGGGGTCATCGTTAGAGGACACCTGATCGTAATACCTGAAGCCCTACAGCCCAGGATCCGGGAGCTCGCACATGTGGGCCATCAAGGGATGGCCAAGACAAAAGCACGCCTGAGAAGCAAAGTCTGGTTCCCAACCATGGATAGCAGGGTAGATGAGATGGTGCGCTCATGCCATGCCTGCACCATTACCGGTGGTGAACCTGCGCCGGCGCCGGTGAGGACAGAGTAGGCCCCCCAGACGCCATGGACTCACCTCAGCATTGAGTTCGGGAGTTTCCCAGACGGTCGTCACACGCTCGTCCTGGTGGACTCATTCTCCAAATTCCCTGTAGTTGAAGTAATATCGTCCACAGCGTTTCCACATGTAAAAAAGGCCCTAAATTGTGTGTTTGCCACACTGGGGATTCCGGAAGAAATCAAATCAGACAACGGACCACCCTTCCAGGGGCGGGAATTTCAGAACTATCTTCAGAGTCTCCAAGTCACACACCGGAAAATCATCCCACTGTGGCCCCAGGCAAACGGGGAAGTGGAGAGACTGATGAGGACCATCAATCGAGCTCTGAGGATTGCGGTGGACAGTGGAGAGGACCCTGAGATTGCCCTGGATCAATTCCTGGGAAAGTACAGGCAGACACCACATAGCACCACGAAGTGTGCCCCAGCGCATATCCTGTTCCAAAGAGCACCCCGCGACAGTATTCCGACGGACCACACATGGCTGCCGGAAGACAGAGATGCAGAAGCTATTCAGGCACGGAGACGAGAAACCAACCGGAGAGCAAGCGTGGCGAGACACGCCCAAGAACCGACTCTGCGAGTGGGTGATTCTGTAGTGGTCCGTGATCGACACCCGGGGTGGAAGTTCAGAACCCCGTTTGAACCAGAGCTGTGGACGGTGGAGGAAGTTCGAGGTACCATGGTTACTGCCAGACGGGGAGGCCAGGTGGTTACTCGTAACGTGTCTTGCTTCAAGAAGGCGAAAGGATCCGCGGAGGCTCGAAACGACTGAAGAGAATGATACAGATGAATATGCGGATCCTGATCTGGGAATGTCCATCCCCGGAACACCGCCTACCCTGCAAGACCGAAGAGACTCACCTTCTGTGGTGAGGCGTGACAGCTGGAGTCTCCCCAGTAGACCAAGTGAGGACAGTAGAGATGCCAGTCTAGACGCCACCCCGGCAAGGGCAGTGATCTCCCCGTGCGCATGTAGCCAAAGATACGACCTACGGCCTAACCCCAGACCCAGCCAGCGGCTGATAGACTTTGCATGGACATCGCCCTGAAACATCGGCTGGGGTGGAAGGACAGACTATATTGAAGGAGGGATGTAGAGAGCCACCCGGACTCTCTCACACAATGTATCCACACATTCACGCATGCACGCATACCCCGGGGCGGGCTCGCACCGGGGTATAAATAAAGAAAGCGGAAGACCGCTTGGGGTCTTTCCGGCTCACCTCCACTAGCTGTGTCCGTGTCCCTAATTGTAGTGTGCGGCATATCAAAGAGGCCTAACACCGGCCTGGTACAATAGACATCACCATTAAAGAGACAAAGAGCATAGAAACGGAATTAACTTTTCTACCAGTAGCTGGGTAAATGGTGCGAGATCGAGCTGCCTGCCTTTTTTAAATCCCTAATATCAGGCAAGGTCAGTATTTCGAATCACCTTTACTTTAGATTATGTGCTTAGAACTCCCAGAGTCAGGTCCTGAAGTCAGTGAGTGAAGGGGCGGTTTGGTAGTGAGGTGGGAGATAATTCCAGGGATTGGCAGCTAGGTGGGAGAAGGGGGATGTGTGCAAGGGTGAAGGAGGCAGATCGGAGTTGCCTGGTCGGCTGGTGGAAGGTCAGGTGGAGGTTGAGGTAGGAGGGTCCGGCATAGCGAAGGGCCTTGTAGGCAAGGTTTAGCAGCTTGAATTGGCATGTCTGTGGATGGGGAGCCAGTGGAGGTTTTCTGAGGTGGGGGGTGATGCTGGTCCGTTTGGGCAGGCTGAGGATGAGTTTGGTTGCTGCATGCTGTATGGTCTGTAGTCGTTTGAGGAGATGGGTGGTGGCAAACAGTGCATTTCTTTAGTCTAGTCGGCATACATGTGACTCCTGCTACCAAGCAGACAGTTTTCTGATTGATTCTTTTAACTGCAGATTCCTTACCTTGTAAATACCCCCACGTGCCAGAATGGATCCTGAATTTTTTCTCAGTATTGTTCCCATGTACTAGCAAATGGTATTGTGTGGCTCCTTCTTGACAGAGTTTGAACGTGGCACCATGATCCACAACTGTCTCTGCTGTGTCGACGCCAGAACTGACTCTGCCAATGCCAGAGGAGAAAGCTATTAATTTATCTGAGGAGAACCAGCCATACACTTGATCGAAGTTGCTTCCTCTACTACCCTCAGTGCAGCTTGTTCAATCACATTTTGACTTTGACAGAACCCACCGATTACCCAGAACTCCCCAAATGCTTCATATGCCTTATGGCTCAGACACTAAACATAGTCAACATGGTCAGGATGATGCATGCCATTTCTATGATCATTACAACTTTTATATGGACCTTCAGTAGGCCAGTGGGCTAAATGCCGCCGCGTATACTGGATTTAATTCCCTCACAGTCCCTCTCCAGAGGACACAGACTCTGCTGCTGTGGTTATCCAATGAGATGAAGAAGTATTAGACCTGCAGTTCCTATCTTTTTAGGTCAAGCCCAGTGTCCTGATGGAAGTCCTGTAACATCGGAAGGCCTCCACTGAACTACTTCTTCCCTTAAATTAAGCCCCGCATAGGCACTTAAGTCAAACCTTGCTCTTTCCCGAAAGTGGCCAAGTAGGCAAGTGGCAAAAAGACACATGCCTGCCCCTGGTGCACCAGCTTTTCTCACGCTAAAACCTACACCTGAAAGTTTGGTGGTCAAGGCATCGACGAGTAGGCTAATCCCTACTTACTTCGCTACTACTCTTCCAAATAGGGAATCAAAATGTATGGAGGCATTCAGGAAGAATGTGTTTTACTCGTCCAGTTTTGCCCTTTGGTATGTAAATGTTAGCTGTCTTCTGTGATGAAACTTGCATGTGTTATGGGACATGGGCAGCAAGAGTTTACCGAAGTTCCTGACGAATACAGCGCCATCTATATGTATATCATTCAAGATAGTTGGACTGCAGCTAAGCACATCATCCGTTCTGGGCTGGACACCAACTGCTTGAACAGGGAAGTCGGTACTGGTGTAGCGCTTGAGAGCCATGGGTTTCTTGGATGACCTCTGGCATCACTGCTGGACATACCATTTGATGGCAGACTCAGCATTGGAGTACTTCAAAGAAAGCAGTGCCGCAGATCACAACCTTAGAATTTCTGTGCCTGTATGCCAGTGTCCCCAAAGGTTTTTTTTCCATTTAGGGGCTTCAGAATGGAATTGGCCTGGACGCAACATCAAGACCCCCCTCCACAGCAACAGACTTCACCAGTCCTTTCGAGGCTGAGGTCAGGGATCCAGCTGATAACCTCCAGGCCTTCAAGGGCAGTGCACTGCTCAGTCTCCCATCCCTCCTGCTACCACTATCAGTTTGCTTTAGCTTGCCATAGGTAGCACGTAGCCAACACATTGGAGGCAGAATAAAGGTTTTACGTCCAGGCATGGCAGTGCATCACTTTTAAAAATGGGTGCCCCGGATAGACCATCAAAGATATGCTCTTCCTTTCATATCCAAACCTTTTATATTCCACCTGCATCAGTGGGACTTTCAAAGGACATTTGTCCATTTTACAGCAGGAACTCCTGGCTCTTTTGGACAAATGAGTCATATTGAGCTTCCCAGTATCAGAAATTGAAGTTACTCCTGTTATGTCCTGGTATCAAAGGGCAAAAGAATTATTCAAGTACATGGTATCAACCTGCACGCACTTCAAAACTGCAAAAGTGACCTCAAAGTGTACCTCCTCAACAAATATTGGGGTCAATAATACCATCCTCTGACACCATCTCACACTCTTTGCCACATCAGGCTCCTCCCCTTTTTTGCCCTCCAATTCTCCCTCCTCCCTTTTCTCTCTCTTATCTTCCCTCCCTCACGCTATTAATTTCCCTCCCCTAACCCCCTTCCCTACCCCTACCTTTAACTACGACATCTAGCCTCAAGCATGGGCTCCCATTGATCTCCCTTTCCCCTATTCCTCTAACCTCCACTCTCCTTATACACCACCTTTATATTCTCCCCTACACCTCCACACACCCACCATAACTAATTACCCTCTTCCCACATGAGCTTATCATTGTACTCTTGTAAATAGCACTCATATTTGTCTGCTCTCCCTATTATTGGTTCGTATTGCAATGTTTAACCAAATGTATCGATTACTGTACTTCCTTGCACTCCTGTAAAGCGCTCCGATATCCCTGGGTCTAGCCAACGCTATATAAAACCTTTAAAATAAATAAACTCTCTTTAATGAATTTCTGCCTTGTGTGCTCTACAATTACAATGAATTGGTGTGTGCTGCTTCATTGATGGGATCTGTCACTTTCCCTAAAAAGATACTTTGCTAAGCTAAGTATGCAGTAACCTGCACGCCGTGTTGAAGCATTGGGGCTGGCATAAGAAACAGGCTCACAGATTCTTTTTGATGTGATCATCATTGTTTTGGAGATGATATTATTGTTCAAATTGAAACGAATTGTTAATTAAGTGTCAACTTTCATTTTAATTCATGAAATTTTTAATTGAAAAATACATGTGTATGTCAACTATACTTTGTTGTTTAGTTGGATGTAAATTTGTTTATTATGTACTAGTTTATGTTGAACCTTTTGGGGTCATTGCTTAGTGTGCTTCAACACAGAGTGCAGGTTATTGCGCACTTAGCTTAGCAAAGTCAAAGAAGGACAGCCACTTCATCCTATTTAGTTCAAGATGCTCATACTGGTCCAAGTTCTGTCTGCCCTGTATCCATGAGACTGGATGGTAGCACTGGACGTGCAGGATGCTTCTTTTCACATTCCTATCCTGTAGTACCACAAGTGTTAACCGTGCTTCACAGTGGGCCAGGAGCATTTTCAGTTTTTCATGCTCCCATTCGGCCTTACCAGTGTCTCTCCCGTGATCACGAAAAAGATCACTGTGGCTGTAGCACATCTTTTGTGGTTGGGGATACCTGCCTTCCACTACCTAGGCAACTTTCTGTTGAAGGAGGGCTTCCACAATCAGTCGTAGACCACCTGCAGATGATGGCAAACCTCA